>NC_135071.1:9442960-10067960 GCF_051401765.1 Calliopsis andreniformis
ATATTTACGAGAACGTATTTTCCAGCCCAACTTTGGGGGTGGTTTTCAACCCCTCAACATGAAACAACTAATAAAATATTTATTGATGCATCACTCGTATACCAAGTTTCATCAAAATCGTACTATGAGACTAAAGTGATCTCCCTCGTAAGTTTCGGTTTCTCGAAACATTTTTGGATTTCGGATGAGTTTGAGGGATTTCAAGGTTTCGACGTTTCGAGAAACTTATACCTAGTAAACAGAAAAGAAGGAAACGTTGCATAGATATTTTTCGTGCCAGGTACAGTTCAATCGATTTCACGCTGTCAGGGAAGTTAGCAATTTTGCTTCTTAGGTGGTCAGATTATAAGAATTCGAAATGTATGTATTTGTAACATATTAATGTCGGAATGTGGTGAGCACATTCGCACAATCGTGCAAGGTTCAGCACTTGCACACTTGCGCATTCGGTGAAAAAATAGTCTATGATATATAGCATTCGATTATTTATATATAAGTTCTCTCTTTTTTTTTTTAAACAAGAAGCACAATCGCACCACGAGCACAGAACTGGCACATGCGTATGTAAGTAGGTTTGCTGTGTGATAGGATTGGACACATTTATTACATAGGAATAGTCTGATGGGTGCATGGGCGCCATTGCTCACACAAAACTGTTCGACGCGTTATTTCGTCATAGACAAATGGGCACTAAAAATTAGAAAGAGATTAGAATGTTTACTCTGAGTCGCGGCACTGATTTTGCATGGTTTCACTGAATGGATAGAAGCATACGTTCGAAAAAATTGTACACGTTTCTCTGTACGATGCATAGACTTAATACTGTTAAATAATTTATTATTTAAGTTAGATAATAATATGTAGAAGCTACATTTATAAGTTTTACAAAATAAATAAGCTTTTCATTTCGTATAACTCTTATACGAAGTTTATTTCGTAAATATTGAAACTCCATTTTATATTCAAATAATATTGTTATATTTTTACGAAAATATATCCTCGATGAAAGGGAAAGAATTCGAGTCACGTAGTGAGGATAGACGAGTGTGATATTAATGGCGGTTAATGAAAAGTGTGAAAATAATAAACAAATAGTATGGAACTATTTATTTTTACTGATTTTGAATATAATTGTTATGAGAATAGTAAACATCTACACGTGCATATATGCACATATTGAATAGTATACGTATAACTTATAATAACGAAACATTTTGCAAACGATATTCACGAGGAAAAATCGATAATTTATTGAAAAAAGCCAGATTTATTATTCTTACAATTAATGAGATCGATTATTCTAAAACCACATGTTCAGTAATAAATAAATATCTATTTAAATTACAGTTCTTGTTAAATTCTAATACATTTATTTAAAAATATTATGACTGTTGTACATACACATACTATGTAATCAAATGTTAGAAACGACTATTACTATTACTTTATTACTATATTACAAAAAAATACAGTAAAATTTTGTCTATTAAGACAATAATTATTTTAAACATTGTTTCATTTTATCACTTTTACGTGGAAAACGACAATATATTATTGCAATACAGATATAATATAGTATTACAATACCATAAGCTCAAAATTAATTTCTAAATATATTTAAAAGAACTCATACCTTAAAAACAATTTCTGATTTTATATAGAAAAGAAAATATTACAATTAGAAACAAGAACATTTAGTAGCTATATGACACGTACATTGTACGAGTGAAAGGAGAGAATTTGACAAAAACGTGTAAAAGTCAATTTCATTGGAAGCGTTAGGATGATACTATCATCAATGTTATGACACAGTGGTTTGTGAACAGCTCTAGCTAACAAGCTGTGTACAAATACATAGCGGTATCGAGTATCTCTCTATTAAATGTTTTTGTCGAGGGACCTGACATTGTTCAGAGGCCGCACTACATCACACGATGAAAATGAATAGTACGCCGATAAGAACAACCCTCGAAGCCAGAGAAGAGAGCGTTTACTTTCTTACATCCACGAGGTGACACCGCGTCGGCGTTCTCAAAGAGGTGTTATCGGTTTTCTTTCTTGCCGCCTTAATTTCATGCAACGCTGACTGCGTGCACGCAAATTCGATATTTACGTCTGTCCTTTTATTATTTATCGCCGATTGTTGCACAATTTACATAATACATGGGCCTATACAGGGTGGTGTTGAATTAGAGATAGAAATTGTACAGGTTGATAGAATTATTCACTATAAAAGTAGAAAATGTTCGAAGCTTCGAAGACATTTCGAAAACTTTTCCACGTTAAAAATGTTCTGTCTTATTTTTTAATATTAAAGAATTACAAAATTTTCGCAACGTCAGCAGTATGATTTATTTGAATATATAGATAAAAACTGATCTTTAGTAGGTAAAAATTACCTTTTTGTTTTTCTTTTTTCAGTGGATTTTATCAGTTATCAGCCTGTACATTTTGTATTTATATTTCAGTAATACTCTGTGTATATATATATGCAAGATACAACGTAATTTGTGATATAATTGAAATGAAAGGGATTCTATAAGAGTTGATGTTCTAGGATAAATTATTTTCGTACAAGGTTTAGTTTACCAAAGAATTGATTTTGAATGTCTGCCAGGTCAGCGCAGTTTGCTAAGTCTAGATAAGACGTACTTTTGCTGATTAAATAAAATTTGTTAGCGTGCTGGGAGTGCTTGAGTTGTGGTAAATAAACGTCGTGAGTGTTGTACTTGTGGCGAAGGCTAATGTAGTTTTTAAAGTCACTAAATCTTCCACTATTAACTTTTTATTAACTTGTATATGAATGGTGAAATTTTATTACTGTGTTACATAGGATGTTTTGTAAAATCTGGGAAGTGTAATGGTAGAGAAATTCTACTACTATAGCACTCAAAAATAACGAACTAAAATATGTATTTATGAGAAATTCAAATAAATTGGAAAGTAGAGATTGCACATAGAATACAAAAATGTATCAAATATCCAAGGTAAAACAGGGGTATCTTACAATATTAAAAGGGAAATACAATATTTATGCAAAAGAATTTGCATAAATTTCCACAATTTACATATGAGTTATAATCTGTTTCGTGCTTTAAGTATGTATGTATTTACATATCTACTTTTAAGATTTGTGACATTTTAATTTAAATTGTTTTTATTCCCTTTTTAATTTATATTTCAATTCTGAAACTTTATATCAAAGGTTGTTATTTTACTGATTTAATAAATCATTATTTGTTGCTTTAAGACTATCAGGATATTAAGTAACTTATACGTAACATAAATAGCTTATTTTCTTTCATAATAAGTGCCACATTTTAGTGCCTTATATAATACAACTTTTTAATATGTTTGAGTACTTAGTAGAGTTGTGGCTACATTTAAATTTTGCACGTTCAATTTATAATTCATTATTCGAAAATACTTGTTTTGATCTCACTTATTAATCTTTAAAATCTTTGCATCTTAATTACGTAGAATGCGAAAAATATTTAGTTAGGATTCAAACATCGTAAATTACAACTTCTCTGAAGGTATGTGTCTGTAAACAAATACGTCGATATCTGTGCAAATTTTGTTTCTACACTCCGTAGTCGAATGTTATACAAAGCATAGCACTGTTAAACTCTTTAACGCCCTTTGTTTTTAATATTTTTCAAGTGTTTACCACGATGACCAATTGTAACATTAATTGCCTTTAATTTGTATTCTGCTAAAAACACTTATTTTGATCTCTCACATCATCCTTTAAAAATAGGTATTTTTCTGCATTTTAGAAGAGATATAGAATTGTTTATAAAATTATTGCCTAGAATTGTTCATAATATGATTATAAGTACACAAGAGCAGACATGAAATGGCGATATAAGTACCTTCAAAATCAATTGTTAAAGAAAGAAAATTCCTTAACCGCCTTGAAAATGCTAAATGTACCATATAATTTTGACCTATTTCCCTCGATGCATTTCTTTCTTCAACTTTGCCATCACAAATTACGTTGCATCTTATTTCCCACAATATACACGACATACAATGTACAGAATAGGTATGTTACATATCGTCAGACACGCTGCATATACACGGTGTACGCATAAACGAAGCATGTAACAAGTGCATCCGTGCATAAAGCATATATACGCAACCTCTAATTATAAGAAACGAAACGAAAGAAGAAAAGAGAGTGTGAGAAAGGCAGAGAGAATGGGTGTACGCTTGCGTGTGCGTCTAGATGCGTGATCCTAGTTAAATTCATATTAATCGTGGCGCATTGGTTTTCTAGCGATCTCGAGAAGTATTTCGAATATCAGGGTCAGGACTACATTTGTTCGCGTCCCGATGACAACGGAATGCACTCGTGCAGCAACTTGCCGCCGCTCAAGCTCGGTGAGTTACAACTTCGATAACTTCTCTAATAGAATTTTTTATTCCCCTTTGGTTTTTATTCCTCCCAGGAGCCCTGGGAGAAACTTAGTACGAAACAGAAGAAACAAAGTCACTTTACTAAATGTCGTAAATATACAGGGTGAAACATTTAAATAGGAACAGCTTAATATTTCTGTTGTTTATACTTCTATGAAAAAAAACTCTTCAGAACATAGTTGCACTGTTTGAAGGGGCACATGTAATGGTAGGACTATTATTTTTTCAAGGTAATTTGTTTACGAAAATTTAAGGTTATCGGTACTTTTTTAAATAGCGTTCTATTGTTTTTTTTTATGTCCTAGAGGGTAAAAAGAAACAAATCCAACGACCTTATAAACCATACTGCTTTGATCATTCAATTTCGAGAAATTTATATTAAAAATATTGTTTATCTTAACAAAGTTACTACACCAGAGGATACGAGACAAAGAATTACTGCAGGATGTGCTTCAGAAACGTCACAGAAGTTATAAAATGTGCAGAAATCATTAATAAGAAGACTTAATTATTATATTAACGCGAATGGTTATCTGTACAAATACACCTGTAACTTCGAATCATGTAAGTAAAATAGAGATGTCTTGAGATTGAATGATGTTTAGTATGATTTATGAGATTCTTGAGATTTGTCTTTTTATACTCTGCAAAGATATGGAAAAACTTATAGGGTATCATTTAAATGTATCGATGATCTTAAATTCTCGTGAAAAAATGATTTTGGAAAAATAATAGTGCTATCGTTACACGTGCCCCTTAAAATAGTACAACTTGATTCTGAAGTGCTTTTTCATAGAGTTATAAATAACGGAGATATTTAGGTGTCCTAATTTAAATACCCCATCCTGTATAGTGCCAGTCGATAAACTTCAGAATTTACTTTTATCAGGATAAATGTTAAGTTTTTATCTTTTTATATGCTTACTTTAATAACCAAATTAAATGCTGTGTTTATTTTATTAATTAAATCTCTGGTATAAATATTTTAGAGGAGTAAACAATGTTTGCAGAATCACTTTTTTATGGTAATTTCAATATAGAGGAAATGACAATATTTACAACCAGAAACATTAATATGTAGAGTGTTCGAGTTCTATATTTTATAAGTTCGTTGCCAGTTACAGATCATGAGACTATAACGAATGAATTTTGAATTTATATTTTTAAATTTATTAAACAAAAATGCTCACAGGAACAGTGAGATGAATAATTGTAATTTTAAGCATTTGTGATAGAATCAGTATTCAGTTACAAGTCAAGAATTTTTTAAAAATTTCAAGTTTGAATTTAGAATATACATATAGCATATTCGAAAACAGGTGTTAGAAATTTTTTAAAATGATTCTACATGCCAAAATACGACGAAAATCAAGTTTAAAACCGTTTCAGAATTATGAATCGCTGAGGAAACGCTGCGGAAATACGTGTGAAATGTGTCTGACTTGGTACTTATATTAATGCCAACACTAACCAGCGTAACCAGTAGAATAAGTCTCAAGTCAGACACATTTCACGCGAATTTTAGGCATTTTCTCAAGAGTTAATAACTATGAAACAAAACTCAAACGAATTTTCATCATTCTTCATTTTCGTCTTATTTTAGTGTGTAAATCATCCCTTAAAATTGTTAACATCTGTCGTCGAACATCTCGTATGTATCATTCCCAAAACAATTTTTTTTCTTGTAAGGCGTTCTACCAGTGTTTAATGTACAATTCGTATCTATACTTTGAAAACATTTTACATCAAACTATTCAATAATAAATTAAAGATTCAATAATTCACTTGAAATATTTTTTGATATTCTTCAAACTAAAAATAATAAATAAGAATAACAGAATAACTACATAACACTATTGTAATATGAAATCTTGATGGGTTATAATTCTGAAAGAATTTTTAATTAAATCGATATAATAGGATAAGAAATAGAATATCATAATAAAGAAACACTCTTGAGGAATAAAATTCTTTAGTATTTCTGTATGTGTATATAAAGAATAACAGTAGCTATTTAAGTGTTCTCGCTTTTAGGAAACGTGGTTTGCAATAACACCGCGTTGCCAAACAATAATGCAACGTATATCACCAACAACACCTGCGTTAATTGGAATTACTACTACACTGAGTGCAAGGGTCAGGGTAACAATCCTTTCCAAGGAACGATATCGTTCGATAATATCGGTCTTGCTTGGGTCGCAATATTTCTTGTGAGTGTCCTACTTCTCTCATATTCAGAAACAGAAACTTCGCCGTAGCCAAATTTCCATGTACACATTCAATTTTAAAGTATCTCCCAGGAATGTGTGCAACCATCCGTCTCAAATAGTTCTTCCCATTGAAATCTACTTACTATGTTTGGTGCAATGCAAGCTTGATACGTTACTTAACTCTTTCATTGCCATGTGACTCACATGCAGACTATATTTTATATGCCATGCCCAATTGAAATTGATGGATTTAAAAAAGAAAAAGATTCATTGGAAATGTTTTGGTTACAATAATTTATGAATTATGATAGGATATTTGATTTACGTTAGTATAATATTGCTGAATATTGATTATATTAATATTAATATTGAGTAAAAAGAAAAATTTTCCAATTAGGTTTTGGTATTTATTTTTATTTATCATTCTTTTTCTAACTGTCAATTAAAGGACTATAATTAATCTTTTTTTTCAAGAATTGCTCCAGTACTTTTGTTGATGTTGAAATTATGAAAAATGACAGGACAGTTAATTACCTACATTAATTCCTATGATTACCAGTGTACTCTAATTTATTCTTGTTAAGGGCTTTACAAAAAATAGGTCTGAGTACACTTTACTCTTTAATTACAACTTTGAAATGTGTCATTTGTTGTCCTACTATTTTTGTACTTATTGTCAAAGTGATCAGGAATAGGAATATCAGTCTGCTCAAAAAATATGAATAATTTCATTTAAAAAAAAGTACAATTATAAATTGTATGTACATTATTGCAACTGCAATTACAAAGATATGACTGTAAGACATTAGGTCTCTTCATATCATTGAACTTTTTCCCCTACCATACTTTTCTGAGATGTGATATATCTCAGTTACATAATTTGTCGTATATAATTGATCTGACAAATTTAACTTTAATAATAATTTTGAAAATAAAAGAGTTAAAAAGTTTCCAATGTTAAAAGAAAGCATGTGAGTTATAAGTGGATTTTTGTTCACTTGATGGTGCAATAAAGGTGTTAATTTATTACAACATTTTTTAATCAGTAAATTCATCTACTTTTCTGATCAATTGAAATAACGTTAGTAAGGTAAGGATAATGCTATAGGTAATCAGTCTTGAAGGATGGACAGATATAATGTATTACGTGCAGGATGCTCATTCCTTTTGGGACTGGATATACTTCGTCCTTTTAATTGTGGTACGTTTATTACTTAAATAAAGATTAATCACAGAAAATTCGATAAAATTAGTAATATATCAATTTGCGTCTAAATGAATGTAAACATTTGGTTGTTGTTTACATAGAGTCTTTATAAACCAACTCTGTTATACAATTAAAAATATCTTGTTTACAGATTGGTTCCTTCTTCATGATTAATTTATGCTTAGTCGTAATAGCAACTCAATTCTCAGAAACAAAAAAGCGAGAGATGGAAAGAATGCGATTAGAACGGGCTCGTTTTCACTCAACGTCAACTCTCGCGTCCTCAACAAATACTTCAGAGCCAACTACATGTTACGCAGAAATCGTCAAGTGAGTGTTACAAAGATTTACACCAGAACAGTTGTACGAGAACTCTCAATTAAACATTTTGGATTTATCTTATCTTTAACATGAGTTATTTCATATAGGGCCTTTCATTTGCCATGTACATAAGATCTTATCAGTTGATATTGTGTATTTCATAATCACTGATACAAACGGAAGGTGTGATAATTCTATATAAAAAAATTAGTTGAAAGTAGAAAGTAGTATTTTTAGATTTCACGTTTCAGTTTCAATAAAATTGATTTTAAAGTTTAAACGACGTTTCACTGTCAGTCAAACACGATGTGAGTACTTCTACTTTCTAGTAGATACAGTCAGCGCTCAGACTGGAAGTCTTTCTCTCACTCCCTTACAGAGTGCTTGAGGACAGATGTCAGAAATTTTAGGCTAATTCTACGTGCCAAAATAAGAAGAAAATAAAGAGTAATGAAATTAAGTTTGAAGCTTCGTTTCCAAGTTATTAATTGTTGAAAAAAACACGTGTCTGACTTGTCTTATTCTACTGACGTATCCTTCTGAGGCTGCGTTTGACCTGGCTAGTGCACACTGGCCGCAAAATAATATTTATACAGGACAAGAAGCATGTTAAAAACTTTATAAGAATTTTATACATAATTTGTAACAATTAATAACTCGAAACGGAACCTCGAATGCAATTCCATCACTCCTAATTTTTATCCTATTTTGATACGTAGAATCGTCCATTTCTTTGCCTAAATATTAATATCGTGAAATATTACCTAGTAATAATATTGTGGAAAAAATAATAAACAAAAAGTTTAATTAATGTATGTACTAAATTTTCACGATCGTACAAAATTTCGTGAATATTTTTAGGCTTCTTGCGAATCACATTAATAAAACTTATGAAAACAAAGTACAGTTTTAATTAAAAAGCTGCAAACATAACGATTTCCATATTTTTGACGAAGCTACAAATAAAAGAAAAGGTTTCAATCATTGTTATTAGACATAGCTAAATTTTCATCCGAAGTAACGGATGCAGAGTTGAAATCCTCTTAAAATTTCATGATCATCTTCCCGTGGAACAACCTAGAAGAAGTGCTCTTGTATTATGCAAATCAATTATTTATTCAGAGTACATATATCCGCTTATGAAGCTAAGAGGTAAATTTGAAAGTAAACAAGGGCCTGTTGAGTTTATACTTCAGAAGTAAAGAGTTAATACTCGAAACTATCTCGGGGGCTTATATTCGTATACTCGTGTCACATGTACCTATATTCCTAGGTATATCGCGCATTTATGGCGCAGAGGAAAGAGGAGACTAATGAAGAGGTACCGACTGTATTTATACAAAAGACAGCAAAAGCGTGAGCAGAATTTACTTAAAGAACAACAGCATGGTCATGCACGAGGAAGTGCTGCTGGGCTTGGTCCGAATAGATTAACAGGAGGTAGGAGTTTTGTTTTACTCTTGCATATGATTTACTACACCTATATACGTTTATATGTATATTCCTTTGAAAACTTGTATTCGTTGTTTTTGACATATTATGTTTACCAATAAATATGTCATTAAGAATATATAAATAAAACTCTCCCTTTTATTTGACAATTTTTAATAACGAAAAAAATAACGAATAAATTCGATTTATTTGTTGTTTGAGAATAATAAATATTTTAATTAGCGTTATTCACAAATAATAACTAAATCGAATTTATTCGTTATTTTAAATGATTTTTGCTCAATACTGCATAGACATTCCTATAGATACTGTCGACCCACAAATAATGTAACAAAAAAGGAAGTTACTATTACAATTTCGTAAAGCTCAATTTTGTGTTTTTTATTATTTGTTCTATTATCATAGTTTTTATCATTTGAACATGTACAGGATGTCTCATTTAAAGTCAAATAAATTAAAAAGAAAGGTACGAAACTATTGACAATACTAAAAAATATTTTTAACAAAAAATGAATGGTTTGAAGAGGCACGTGATCTGATACGAGTAATGTCTTTTTAGGTGAACGCATAAAAGGTCAACTTATTTCTTTTAAATGGAGTTATATATTTTCCAATGTTGCAATCAATACACCTCGCCATTCTCTACATAAAAGTACTAAGTCACTTATTGCTAAAAACTGTTGCATTAGAAAATATTTTGATTTTAAAACTTGAATTTAAAATCTAAAAAATAAAATTTATACAGAAAGTTGCACGACTCCAGATAATTTGAAGCAAAAAATTCCGTACGCGTGTCAAGAAATATCTTTAGAGACGCTAGACAGTGTAAATTATATTTTTAAAAATCGAGTAAATCTTTGCATTTAGACTGAAGGTCGGATTTTCGGATACTGACTTTAAAAAGTAAGTTCTAACACTATCCAATATTAAAAGTAAAATATCTTCTAAACCAATGATTTTTGGAAACAAGTGACTTAATACTCTTATATAGATAATGATGAGTTGCATCGATTGCTACATTGGGAAGTATATAATTCCATTTAAAAAAAATTAATTGAACTTCATATGTCCTTTAAGCGTTTACCTAAAAAGGCGTTATTTATATTATATTAGATGTTCCTTGAAGTCAGTCATTTTTTGTTAAAAATATTTTTTAACAAAGGAAGATATTTATCTGGGTCGATTTGAATGGAATACCCTGTACATGATTTACTGTAATTAAAATACTTCAGAAGTCTTTAATACTTATTACTTTATTTGGAGTTTAAGTATTCGCTACTTAATTACCTACGAAAAATAAATATTTCTTCCCGAAGTTTTCATGAAAAAAATAAAGTCCCACGTGTTATAATGCACCTTATTGTACGTATGTACATTACGTTTCATAACTATAAGACCCTTTTAGAATTCTTACTTCTTTTATTGACTCTCTTGCAATTGAAATTACGTTAAACTAAATCCTTCACAATATTTTAAGAGTTCAAGGTTTTGACATTTTGCACATATCGTTATTTTAATTTCATTCAATTTCAGCCAATCCAACATAAGATTTAAATACATCTTTAGATAAGCTAGTTTTACAGTTGTGAGATGCAGTGTTACATACACTATCATGCATAAGTATTTGGACACTTTAATATTATTGGAAGTTCATAAAATACTTACACTTTTTCATTTATTCTTTTATTTCATTATTATTTATTATTATTTTTATTTTTTATTATTTTGTCTTTTTTACTTCCACTTTTACTTCTACTTTTTTACTTTTTTACTGTTAGTGTCATTAGTACTTGTAAACCTTATATGTATAGTCGTCTAGGATGAGGTTTGTAGTCAAAACTATATCAGAATTTTACTTCTATTTTACATAATATTGCGATAACGTGAAAGTGTCCAAACACTTATGCACGATAGGGTACATACAAACAAATCTGCTCAATTTTGTAAGAGTCAACATTAAAGACTTTACTGAATCAGTCTAGTATTTTAATAATGTCACTCTGGACTTTACGATTACTTATTAGACAGAAGACTTCATCATGGAAGGTGCCCTCGGCTTTTGGCAGCTCTCGAGTACGCAGAACAACAGCAGCAGGGGATTGGCAGCGGAGGTGGATCGCTTACAGATTTTACAGTAAACAGTCCACCAACGCAGGGTGCAATTCTCAGTACTGCCTTGGCCATCAACAGTGGGAGCAATGGAAATGTAGCTATTGCACCTCGGGCAAGCCCTGAAGTGTCCGAAGCAGATGTCTCTTCGAATGTTTGCAATCGTTTGGGTATTCATCGAACGTCTTCGGTATCTTGTAATGGCAGCGATCATGTTCTGTCTAACGCGACTGAAGCAAGCATACAGGTATGTTTCTTGCACGTTCTTTTTTTATTATGCTTTGCGTGAATAAGTGTACATATTCCAACTATTCAAAGGAAAAAAGTTAACTTATTGTAAATTTTGCACAAGTAGAGATTATGCCTGGATATTTGTACGATTTTAAATATTCAGTGTTGGTTAAGTGAAATTTTAAAAACTAATCAATAGTAGAAAAACTTCTGTGTATTTTGAAGAACATAAATTGAGTATCAGTTCTCACAAAATTTAGTATTAGAGTTGTTTCACACTCATAATAAATAGTGATTTATTACGGTTTTTTCATTGTCGGTGTGTGTATAATAAATAAACTGCGGAGTTTTATGTATTCGAGAAATTTTATTCAGTATACAAATAAAATGGAGAATCCATACAATACGCAAACATGTACAAAATATCGAAAATTAAATACACTTTATAATAGGTTGAACGAGTGTTTAATTAAATTTCATTTGTATAATTAACAGTGCTTTGAAAATATAAATTTGCATAAATATCCGCAGTATAATAATAAGACTGTGATTGGTTCTGTTTTCGAAGAAAGAACTGCAGAGTGTGATATGACAAGCAAAATAAACTGAATTTAACGTTTCATCGAGTAGATAACGTGCATTGAACATTCTCTTCATTTAATGAATCTCGCCATAAACTATTGCTTCTATCCATATTTATATGTTGATAAACGTTGCTAAATGTTTGTATCGTTTCATATAGAAAAAATAATCTAACCTTTTTGCTAGTTAAAAATGATCAAACAGTTTTTAGTTTCTGATTACAGTATTCTTTCGTTATAAGCTCGTTGTCACATTTATTCAATTTTCGAATTATTTAGAACAAAGGAATTCTGCTTTCATTACAAGACAAAAGTAAACTAGCAGTACCAACATAAACTGACTTACTGGATATATGCTTACTGTTAGCCGTGAGATTATAGCGAGGAAACTCTGTATTTGTATTGTCTGATTTATAAAGTGATACTAGGCACGCACTTGCATTTAATGATACGACTGTTTTCAATATTCCTTTTGCAATTCGTTTGCAAAGAATGTATTGATTTATGTGAAATTGTGTGCATTGAAGAGTACAATAGCAAAACTTTTTTAACACAGTGGAAAAAATAATTCGTCTTCTGACGCGATTGTTGATGTTACTATATGCACTGTTAACACTAATCGTGACAAGTACATGTACAGCCAGCAAATGCTTCGATTCAGTTTTTTATAAAAATTAAAATTCGCATAAGAGACTCGTGTACATGTAAGCACAATACATATATAATACTTTATTCGCGTATAAAATTATTTGTAATTTTGAACATTGAATCATTTTCTGGTTGGCTCATCATTTCTTCTACCACACCTTATTATGCATATACCTACATTTGGTGTTGTATGCTTATGACAAAAATAATTTTAAAAACTACATTAAGCATTGTGCATATGAAAACCTTTTTCTGTTTGGTTGCCTTTGTTTTATTCAGAGAATTGTTTAAATCTAATTTGTTGACAGGTGTATACAAACACTTCATCTTTACATTGGAATGCAAATATAGTCTTCCTTAAAAAATATAATTAGTATCTGAAGTTATTTACAAAGTTCAGAAAAAATTGAAAGCATTCAAGTAACTTTGTTATAACAAGTTCCTTGACAGTGCATTACAGTAACAATATTGGCATAATTATTTTATAAAAGTTTACATAGTATGGAAAATGAAGATCGTGATGCTTTAAGGGGATAAGTGGAAGTATGGTTTAAGAATCTTAAATGATATTTATGTTCGAAATTTCTAAAAAGTACAAAATCTTAATATCTTACATATATCATTTTTAAATATGACATTTACACATACGTATGTATGTTCAAAGTTTCTCTAATATAATTTTCACTTAAAGTAGATTTTCAGATACTGGTCCATATATGAAACTGCAGGTTTTACGTAAATTATAAATCTATCGTTGTCATTACTTTTATTAAGCTTTTTTATACATATAAAACGTAAAAAAAGGTACGTCAAAGTTTTAACTACTTTACAATGACAACATAAAATTGACTTTTGAATTTATAACTAAAAAGTTATCAAATATAAAATTATAGTAATAAAATTGACTTTAAAATTACATAGTTCCTGGTTATGAGTGCCTTTTATGCAATGTCTAAACAACATATGTTATAACAGACTGATAAAAAAAAGAATCTGCACCATTTTAAATTAATGTTCTGATAGAATGAAAATGTACTGTTTATTTTTTGTAAACCTAATTTTCTTTAAATAACGTGTACATTTTGCTTACTGAAGAAAAGATCTTAAAGAAGATTAATATGAAAAATTTTGCGTAAAAGTATGATTCAAAATTTCATTTTCCACGATAATTGATTCAAATCGTTGCATCTACTTTTTACGAAGGAATCTTCTTAGTGGTTGATAACGTAAGTTCGTAGTTCATGAGTTGGAAAACTTCTTCATTATGAGTGGGGTTCATTCAAGATATCTATGCGGGTAGAAAGATAAGACATGCGCGTTATGAGAAATGGTTTTACAGTTTTTACTTTTAATACTTTATTTGAAATTATAATCATTTATCAAAACTCTGTAAACTGCTCTTATAACACAACACTTGAAAATTGTTTGTGGTAACCGCGATTACATACATTCATATACGAACATGTATGTGGATAAAAAGCGCTGTACCCATTATTTACAGTAGAAGAAACTGTGTAAGCTAGCCAGCACGAGAAAAATCTTCCTCATGTTCATTGCTGAGCTATTCCAATGTTATATTACGCAATCAGTAACTAGAATGCTACCAGAATATTATTTCAACTATTTTAATAAAGAATCAAATATCTACACAAAAAATATCAGGTATTATGTATGCAGGATGTTCGATTACGGGTGAGGGAAAATTTGAGAGATAATTTTAAAACGAAAAGACGAACATTAATTATTTCTTTCCCAAAGTATCGCATAATTACAAAAAATATTTACATTTTGAGCACTTTGCACATGAAATATGTGTTTCATGAAAATATTTCAACATTTTTGAAACATTCAAGTTTTTGCTATATTATTGTTACTATTTCTTAGCAGCAGCAAATAAAAAGTAAGAACAACAGAGTTAGTATAATTTATTAAATGGTATATTTAAGAAGAGTAATATTTATATTTATGTCTATTTCATAGACTTTTAGTAGTCATTGCATGGCATACGTATTTAGTGTTTTTGTGTATCAAAATATTAATTCGTCGTTTACTATTGTTGCTTTTCGCTTTTATGGCTACTGTAACAGAAATATTCCTTAAAGGGTTATACTATCTACCTAAAAGCCCGAAGAGAAAGTATAAAGTTGAAAATATTTTGTAGAAAAATGTGAAAATGAAAATCAAATTAGATGTTGTTTAAAAGATATATTTACCGATCAATAAAACTTCTAAATTTTTGCTAGAAGATATTAATATCAGTTAATTATTCATCAGAAATATAGTAGAGGTCATTCACTACCTCTAATTTCTAATATTGTTTTTCTTACAACAGATCTCTTATTATGATTATCAAAAAATTAATTCTTTATTAGTATTTCAAAGTGACTGTCAAGTCCAATTACCAGCAATTTTTCTTTTACTTATTAATGCATTTGACTTTCAGACAGTCCATTGAACAAGCACATTTTGTAACGAAAAGAATGCATATGTTATGTTCCAGAAACCTTTTTAAACTATATCCTTTCTTCAGGTCGAGGGGTACACGTAACCCATTAAACCAAACCTTATACGATCGGTAATACTAATTCATAAACACTGACAACAATTTTGTACTAACCTTCCCATAGATTACTATTATCGCCAGTATTTCAGTTTAATACCTACATATTCTTCGTTTCTCCCAAAAATTCATTCATCCATTTATTCGTCGCAGACTATGTATTTTTGATGCACCAGAGCTCTTACGAAAATTCACCAGAAGAACCTTCCCCACAGAGTATTCCTAAATGATCACGGTATCATCGATCGTATAAGGTCTGCTTGAGGAATACACGATTTTGACCAGCTCGAGTTTCAATTGTCGTATCTTTGGTGTCGTTTTTTAGACAAACAACGCGCTGCTAAGCCCACCTTGTACACACTATCGTAGAAGAAGTAGCGTAATGTTCAGTGACGTGGTGTTATTGCACGGTAGCAATAGCGTTGGGAACGCGTTGCAAGCTGGCACGACGATATCGCCCGGTGAACGTAACGTATGTTCGAGCGAAAAAATGACACAGACCGGTGACGGTAACGTCTGGTCGAGTCCACTGGTCGACCATATCCAGGTACTTTCTACTGTGAGCTAGTATCGTTCGTCGAGCGTGTCCACTTTATCCCTGTAATTCGTTATGTGCACGTGTCGCCGCAGATGCAGGCAGACCTGAGCGGGAACGAAGCCATGACATGTCAGGAACTGCTGGCGTTAAGCGGCGCTTTGAGTGCCGCGTTGCCGACAGGTCAGTTGGCCTTGGATTCTTTCCTGAATTCCCTCACGAAAGGTACGTGTATTTTTCTGAATTAATATGAACGACTTGTTTCTTCTTTTTATCATTATTCGTGGCAATTTATCGTAGTGTTATGAAAAAATATACTTTCTTACTTTCGCAAGAAATTTTGGGTATCTTTTACAGGCTTTTAGTACTCGATCTAAATTTCATATGAGATTTCTTATAGTTCGTTAGATTTTTGAGGTATGAAAGTTTCAAGTTAAAAAATGTGGGAACAAGTGGATTTAGGGGAAAGAATTATTGTCCATTATTTAACTGCACAGTGTTTTCTTATAACTTTCTTGTTTTTTTGGAAATATTTTTTTGCTACTGTTTTACATGCTATTTTTTAGTTTTACTGCCTATTTAGCGTTACAGTTTATTTTATGATGTTTTATAAAAGGTGTGTAGGGAGTTTAATCACAGGTGTCAGAAATTTTGAAAGGGTGGTTCTACATACTAAAATAAAATGAAAATGCATTTGGGGCTTCATTACAGAATAATTAATTACTGAGAATACGTCTAAACTACACGTGAGATGTGTCTGACTCGAGACTTATTCTACTGATTTGGCTGTGTCTGACCAAATATACGCCCGCAGTAGAATAAGTTAGACACATTTCACGCGAATTTAATTGCACACGGAAGGGAAGTTTTACACGCAATTCTGTTTTTTTTCTTTTTGTCCTAGTTTGACATGTAGAATCATCTCTTAAAATTCCTGACACCTGTTGTCGAATAGAAAAATACACTGCGTACGTATGTATTATGGTAATAACGTTTGATGAAAAAATAATTTATACAAAGCCATTTAAGAATTAACTCAGAAGATTTAAGGGTATAGAATATTCTCTAAACAAAAGGAAAGAAACATTAGATAAACATGTGTGGCTATTGAACGTCAAATTATTACCTTAAACTTTTACACAATGAGACTTTAATTAAATAGCTTAACTAAATAGCAATATATATTACATAGAAAAATGAAAGATAAAAAATATTTAAAAAATAAAACATTATCGTTGATAAAACCATATGAAATAATATGAGACTTCGAAATATGTGTTATATATCTTTAAATTTTTTTATCTTTTCTCATGAAAAATTTTAATATGCTTAGACAAAGCTTCTATAAGAAACTACAACTTTTTTTTACAAAAACGGAGAGAAATACTAGGGATGTAAATTAATTCGGTGCTTTAAATTATATTTTATCTATAGATCACATAAGATTTATCATTCATTTAAGCGATGTAACCTAACATAAACACAGATGACATTTGTTTACGACTACCACAAGACACGAAAATAAACGAACTTAAAATAGTAACTAGAAGCGAGTAAATTTAAGACATCGAATTAATTGCATTAAGTAAAAATTGCTTAAGCAAATTGCTTAAGTAAATTTATATATATATCATTTATTTTAGGGATAAGAGATCGACATATTACCATGGAGGAACGTTCGCAATGGTTGGCGTCCGATATTGATAATTGCTCCTGTTGCTGTGAACTACAGGGCACTGATCAATGGCCAGACGAGGCTGAAAAATGGGCCAAATCCTCACGCGTGAGAAGATTCCTGCGAGCTTGTGGAAACAGTTGCATTTGTTCGATACGCTGTATAAGACGGTCAATTAAGAAACTAGTCGAGCACAAATACTTTCAACAGGGTATTTTAGTGGCAATTTTAATCAATACATTGAGCATGGGGATAGAATACCACAACCAGGTCAGTATTTCACTCGACGCGTATGCCTGTTTTTCCTCTATGCCAATTTATTATGATCAACTGTAAACTGAATATTTCCGTTCCTAAATACTCAAATAAATATGGTGTTCTTTTTCTGTTCATCGGTCGGCAGCCAGAGCAATTAACCATAGTGGTTGAAATAAGCAATATTGTATTTTCGGCCGTTTTCGCCGTGGAAATGTTACTCAAGATAATAGCTGAAGGACCGTTCGGTTACATCAGCAATGGATTTAATGTCTTCGATGGGGTCGTCGTAGTACTTAGGTATGTTTGCAAAATTATAAATTTAAATAAATTTAAGACAACTGATACTACTTTTTATTTAACTTTTTGAGCTTTAAACTACTAATTCAAGATGGAAAACAATTAAATGACTTATGAAAGACACATTCTATATCATTTCTGGATTACTAAAGTCTCGTCACTCATAGAATAGAAACATAGCTGTCTGAAAATGCCTAGACCTTGTGCATATGTGCCTGGAAGGCATACTTGGACCGCAAAAGATTAACACTTTGCTGCGTCATTCGCTTACGAATGGCTTTGCTTGCAGGGGTATTAACTAAAGCGATAACAATTTCAAATGATGTATATTATAATATAGCAGGCATCGTAGGAATTTTGTTTAAATTTTAATTAAAATCTTGAATTAAAATTAGGATATCTTCAGTTGTATAAAAATTATGATAAATATAATGTCGCAGCAAATATGTTAAATACTTTATAGGCAAATCTATCGTTTATTAAGCATAATTCAAACAAGAATTTTATGAAGTCATTACATGCTTGAATAAATACGATTTATAAAAATATATCGCAAAATAATGATAAAATTGAAGTTAGTTATTCATAGTCAATTTCATTGAAATAAAATTATAATTTAAAATTATAATATATAAATGTCTGTATATAGGTTTTGTTCATTTTTGTTTATAATTTACTATGAAAATATAATTAATTTCGTTTGTACTTGCTAAACTCGTTTACCAAAAAATATTTCTATTAAAGAATAAATAACAAACCCATTACACGATTTTTTAGTTTCTATGCGCTACATTTACGTCTCATTTAAAATTTGTAATTAAATTTTCAAATAACACTTAAACTTTGATATTGTAACTAATGAAATTGTTAATGTAATAATACCCATAAGGTATTATATATAAGATATTTTATTAACTACTTTATCGATACAATATTTGATTAAAATAATTAAAATGGTACATATATTCCATAAATTCCATTTATGAACTGCACCGAGAGAGAAGTAATTTAATCCGCTTTATTGAGTTTTAATAAATGTAAAGATTAAATTTCGCAAACATACACATATATTACTGATACTTTGTTAATGGATAAAATATTATCGTGAAATAGCTGAAGGGTACAGAATGAAACTAATGGTTCTACTAAAATGATTAAATTCTGCTGTTTCCCTTCGTAGATATTTTAAGTTTTCATAAAGTCATAAATACATCAACTTTAGAATATAGAATAAGTACCTAATTTAGCAAAGTAGAATTAGGTTTCATATATAAAGTGCATACGTTTTCTTTTTTTAAATATCCAATATTAAATTTTCACTGCCATCAGTATGTCTATTTTGTTCTTTCTGACACTTTGTTGGTTTCCCTTCATGCTCTTTATTTATGCTAATATAATTAAAAAAAGTAATTATAATTAAAAAATTAAGAAAAAATATATATTACATGCATAATAACATTATGAAAACATTCTTAAAATATACTTGATAATTGAATTGCTATAATGAATTTTACAAATATTTTAAACCAATCAAAATAACAGAGAATTTTATTAATCGACGAAGACTAAGAAAGTAGACTATGAATAAGAATTGAAGCTAAATTATAATAATTATAAAATATGAATAGATATATGTAAGTATGTATGTAATTATAATATTCTTTTCTAATGAAATATTATTTTTTAATATGAATCAATGAAAAAATTCAAATACAATTGGTACCTCATATTTGTAAGCACTATCATAGTTTACAAGCTTTTGAAACATTGAGAGAACTGTAGATAAGAAGTTTAAAATATTCGTAAATCATCATTGAAATTCCACAATTTATAGTAAGGGCAAAACTGTACTGCAATGTATCTAAAAAAGAAGAACGCCTAATTTAGATCACTTTTAAAATTACTGACATATTCTATAAGGAAGCAGTGACGACTAACTATCGACACCGATTGACGACTACCAATCAAATTTCAAATATAGAAATGACAGCTTTAATACAGAAATTCTATCGAAGAGATAACTCATAATAGATAATTTACAAGTAACTCTATTATTTCTTAGATATAATTGCCATATTGAATCTGCCATTTAAAATTTCGTCGGTTACTGTCAATCAATGGTGATGGTTAAGCGTGACTAATTCCTAATAATTAAACTGCAGATATTTATGCATTTATACAAAATTTGAATGTTCAAAAAAGTACAGAACCAATTTGCAAAAATATATAAAATATCAGAAGTTATGTACACGTTATAATATTTACAGGATGAATGAAACTTTTAATTGGATTCCACTTCTTGAACCATATGTATGAAACTAACAATTTGCATAAAAATCTGCAGTCTACTAATAATAATCTCGAACAACTAAAAACGATTCTCTTTTATCGTTTAGTGTCGTAGAAATTTGCCAAGCCTTCGTCGAAGAGAGGAGTGGTAGCTCTGGCTTGAGCGTGTTGAGGACCTTCCGCTTGTTGCGAATCCTAAAGCTCGTGCGATTCTTGCCAAACCTGCGGCGGCAGCTATTCGTGATGTTGCGAACGATGGATAACGTTGCCGTATTCTTTTCCCTTTTAGTACTTTTCATCTTTATATTCAGGTAAGTCGCTCCCTCTCCCTTTAGACGGAACAGTAACGGAATTCTCGTGATTGTCGAATCGTCGATGTAAGGATCGTATTGTCGTGGGAGATGCAGAACCGAGAATCGCGATTCGCGCCAGACGTGATCATGTCGCGGTCGACGAGGCGTGGGTCGAAGTTGGTTCCGTGTTCACGCGGGTGCAAGGTCGCGCATTCCAGTTCAGATAATCATCTCATCAGCCTAACGTTTGCATGATCGCTACAGTGGATTGAAGTCAATGGATTATCGATGGATATTACGTTATTGCGAAGAAAGAGTTCGAAAGAAAGCGTTTACGCGTTCGCTGCCGATCACGCGCCAGCGCGTGACGAGGATCGTTCCTCAAACAGCCGATCACGCGCTATCGCGTGTCAGGCCTGTCTTAAATCAATGCGATCTACGCAGCTGGCAGTTTCCAAGCGGTTCGTCGTTTCGGATCGACAGCGAGCGTGTTAAATGTCAACGAGACGTAGTCGGTGTCCTTAATTCGATGTGTCGAGTGAAAAGGAATCCTCCATGGAAACGTACACGCTCGCGGTGGTCTCATTGACATTTACATCGAAACAGCTTTTTGTCCGCTTCCAAGCTTCCACAGGAGCTGGGGCTTTTATATATATACATATATATATCACTGCTCTCCAGGCACAAAGTGTATTAGGTGACTATTATTCCTGTCTCTTCTTCTTTATGCGCTTTTACTTTCTCACGGCATATGGATCGTCGCGTAAATGCATCTCACATAGATGATCGAGTCGCAGCAGTTGTCGTACCATTACTACCAACCTCTGTTGCGTTATATCAGCAGCGTTTTCTGACGTTGTAATGGTAATGAAGATGGGTGTTTGTTGGCACGTCTACGAGGGATGTCTTGTTGGCCCTTTCTCATGGCTTGAGGCATCGAACGTATATTACTTTACCGTTTATTAGAGGACTCCTGTTATACATATATGAATATTAATATATAAATTCAAATATGTATATATATGTATACATTCGAGTATAAGCATATATATATACAGGGTGTAACAAAAATGTCGCAGTTCCTTAAAAGGGGTGATTCAGGGGGTGATTTGAAACAACTTTTTCCTTAGCGAAAATGTAAGATGAGGCTTCGTTAACGAGTTATTAATGAAAAACACCGGCCAATGAGAGCACGAGTTTGCCGTCCGAGCGACTGCGGTAGCGTTGGGTACGCGCTGGGTGCTACGGTTGTACTCTGAACAAGAAAGTCGGCATGCGTCGAAGGAAATAGCATTAGTATGAAAATATTTGCATAACGTATAAACGAAAAAGCAATGCAACAAAAGAAATGAACGGAGAATTGGAGAATTAACGTTGAAGATAGAAACGTTGAAAGTAGTCTGCGTTAGATTTAAAAAATAATAATCATTAATGAATTAAATGCATTTCATCTGTAGTTTGTAAATCTGTGTCACTGGGTCACTGTACCGATACTGGTCATCGACCGTCGGAATGGTTTGGGTTAGGTTTGGGTAGAATTTTTCCAAAGAAGCTCCTTGTACCCCCCACGTAGTTTAAGCACCTCAGACCTTCCTTGTTCGGACACTCCGAGATCATGTCTCCTTTGAAACCAAAGCAATAAAGCCATAAATTACCTAAACGCGTGCCCTAGCATAAACCATTTCGACGGTCGATGACCAAGATCGGTACAGTGACCCAGTGACACAGGTTTACAAACTACAGGTGAAGTTTGTTCTCCTCTTCCTTTATTTTTTGTTGTATTGCTTTTTCGTTTATACGTTATGCGAATAAGAAATTTACATATTCGTGTTTTTACGTTGCACGTAGTTTTCCTCGATTTTAAGTAATTATTCACTTCAAGTGATAAACAAAAAAAGGACTCGGTATTATTTATTATGTCGCTTTCAGTTTTCATACTAATGCTATTTTCTTCGATGTATGACGACTTTCTTGTTCGGAGTACAACCGTAGCATCTAGCGCGCCTACCCAACACTACCGCGGTCGTTCGGACGGCAAACTCGCGCTCTCATTGGCCGGTGTTTTTCGTTAATAACTCGTTAACGAAGCCTCATCTTACATTTTCGCTAAGGAAGAAGTTGTTTCAAATTACCCCCTGAATCACCCCTTTTAAGGAACTGCAACATTTTTGTTACACCCTGTATACATATTTTCATGTGTGCATGGTGCTTTTATTTAGCGACAAGTATGAGAGCTATATGTGTATATATATATATTGTATGTCTATACATGTATATGTATACATGTATATATACTATTACCTATTAATTATTTGTGTATTCGTAAGTCTTTCTTACAATTGCCCCCTCTCTCCCCTTTTTTTGCTATGTTCTCTGAGTGCCTACAAAGTGCGTGCGCCTCGGTGTGGTCATCGATATTAGACAGCTTGCGAATGAAAGACGTATTTTTACCGGTTATCTGATTATGCTGCGTTCACGGCCTCTCGCTATTTCGCGTTTTTACGTTACGTTCAACCGTTCAACAGTCGATTGGCCGCCTGCCACAATCGCCCTTACCCTTCATTTGGTCATTTTCTCGCAACCATCGTAACTATTTGCAACATTTTGTTTTGGTGGCCTGACAGTCATCGACGCATCAATGGTGATCTACTTTCGGCTTGTAGCTTTTTTTAACGATATAGTTAGTCGACTTTATATTGAATTTGAACTTGACGATTTCTTTCTGTTTCTTTTATTTTTCCTTTTTTTTTCTTTTATTTCTTTAGTAATGTAGGTATATGATGCTATATAAAATTGGTATCTCTAAGAGAGTAGGTAGGAAATATTGACGATAAAGGCTTAGGTCATCCTGAGGAAGTAATGAAACTTAAGGGGACTCGCGACCTAGCTTTATTCACATAGAAAACTATTTCACCTTCGTGACCCATTTTCTTCGAAACTACTGTACCAATATCAGTGAAATTTTAACTGAATGCTCTATGAATAGTTTTAAATAAATTGAGTACACGGTTTTTAATTACCGGTTAGAACAAAATTACATGCTATTTAATAAATTATTTAGAAACTGAAGAATGATCATCTTGTTTCGTCAAATATAATCATCATTTTTCAAATTTCTACATTCAATATGTTCAGTATTTGCTTATGCACCATCATTAAGAATTTGAAACAAATTTATATTTTTATATCCTAAGAAAATCCTGGCAGACAATAATTCCATTTCTAATCGATGTATCTTATTATTATCAAAAGATATCGCAATTTCATCAAAAGGCAAGAAAAAGAATGTCGCGAAAGAAAGTAAATTATAGAAAATGTTTCAAGAAGAAAAAGATAGAGAAATAGGAAAAATTGATATTGAATAGAATCTTTGAAAAAAAAAAGTATGCACCTCTAGTACTTAGAATTTTGTAGTATTTTAACGAATTATTCAGAAAGACATATATTTGTAGAATTAATAATAAAATATACATATGATATTTCTAAAATTTCTTAACTGCGAGGCCCCTTAACAGATTTTGGATAGTCAAACACTTAATCTCCGTGTTAATTTAATCTCCACTGCAAAAATAAATTCAGATACCACTGAAATTGGCGTAAAGGTATACGAATTTTAGCATACCTTTTTTTTATTTTGGTAGTTCTAAATTTGTTTATCTGAGGAAATCTGGAGAGTACAACGCAATGATCTTATTATTTTATAAAAATTATGAGATAACGAAAAATAGTAATATTATATATTATTTAAAATTAGTATAAACAGTATGATTCGATGTATAGCCATTTTAAACCACTTCCAGGTAAGTAACCAGTATTCACAAACGTAAGTTCTATATTGAATCAAGTGAAACTGAAATTCAGTGTAATTTTAAAATAATCAGTTAATAAGAATTATTTCAGGTTGACCTAAGCCTCACACAATCAGATTATTGTAAAAAGATATATTTATCAGTAAATTAAACAGACATTTTAAAATGATATATTTTGATAACGTTATTGTTATTTAAAGATTCGTCAAGCTTTTAGTTTTTAATCAAATTATATACTTGCTAATATGTTATAATATTATTAGATGTTTAGAAAGCCATTTTGTTTAAAAATAGGCGCACCGTCGCGTCGTCAGGCTTCGTAAATCATAACCTTTCTTTTAATTTGGTTCAATTCAATCAAAATAAGACACGTAAACGAAACCTTTCGCTTCTTTCGTTCTCCCTGTTCCCTCCATCTCTCTGTCCTCCTCATTCTTACACTTTTACTTTCTCTCTGTATACATATACTCTATTTGTCTATATACTTACGGATAAGGAAGTACATTGCACGTTTCGTTGTGTTGTAGTATTCTCGGGATGAACCTGTTTGGTTGCAAATTCTGTGAAACGATGAAAGGCAGCTCTGACGTCGAGTGTGATAGGAAAAACTTTGACTCGTTACTCTGGGCTATTGTGACGGTGTTTCAGGTACCTACAAAGGATACTTTTTCACGTATCTCTCGAGGGCTTTTTTCCTCTATATAATGTATATTATATATTCGTACATATTAACGTTACACACGCATCTTACATGTGCTAAGTACCTAGACATACGTACCACGTCTGTCATTTCAAAGCTAAACTCGTGCGAGAGCAGACAGTGTGCGTCTGCTTTAACGATTTCGCGAGAGACATAAGGTAACGTATGAGAGATACCTGAACCTCTAATGGCATGCAGCCGCATCGAGGTAGGAGGAGGCCACGGATCATTCGAACGACCGAATTTTTTCTAACGTTTCTTCGCTTCTCTATTCGTCTAGCGTGCGCTTAGCGAGAGCAAGGCTGTTTGAGAGCGTCTTGTTCGATGCATACCGCCATAGTCACTCGTTGAGCTGGCCCTTCGACATGCTTCTGCTGCTACATGTTTAGATCTGTTGAACGAGGACGATTTCTGCGCGTTATCTATTGGTCCTGTACTCGAATTGTTTCAACGAATCAGTTTCGTTACTTAGTAGTAGAAGCCTATTGCTTTTTTCCAATTCCTCTTTCATTGGAATTCTTTCTTTTTTCATAGTTAAATAGACTATTTATACACATAATTTATTGTTGAAGGATAATATACTAAATAATTACAGATTTTCTTAGATGCTTTCTGAAGTAAAAATAGATTAAAAGGGAGGAAAGAGAAATGTAACTATTTTTTGCTTATTGCTTAGGCTTATTTAAACACATATTTCAAAAATTCTGGACAATAGACTTAATAAGACAGATTCTGTATTTAATTAAGACCAATGTAATTAGTTTAAATTATATCTTTCAAAATTATGTAGCACATAATAAAGAGAAGTACTCTAGTTACTAGTAAATCAAATATTATTACATAATAGCCTGATATAGGTACTACATAGTGTATTAAGTGTATTGAACGTATTTCGAAATATCCAAAACTGTGCTGAAAGGATAAAGTATAACAATCAATACCTTATGAAACTGTATCCTATTTACCTTTTTTTTCACTAATAACGCTTTAAGATTAGTCATATGGTTTCAGAAAAGACAATAATTCTCGAATACTGTTGGGATAAATGCAGAAGCTTATAACTACACTGAATATTTAGATTCACTTGCTAAACTATCTATACAGGGAGATTGACGATTTAGCTACAGAAGTTAGTCATAAAAATTACCAACAAGTCTATTGTTAATATTCCCAACATATAAGTATTGCAACATACCTATTACCAAAGTTTACATTTTTATTGAATAATAATTTATACATTGACAGGTTGATATTTAGAAATGCCTTGAAACTATAATACCTTCTTCTCAGATCAAATAAAATGTTCAACAATATCTATCAGGAATTTGGAAGATTGATCCTATATACCTAGATAAAATAAAAATCAAGAATGACAAAATTGCATTTAAGACTTCCCTTCTGAGTTACTAATTTCTGAAGAAATGCCAAAACTGCACACAAAATGTGTCTGACGCGGAGACTTATTCTACTTGCAAACGCCAAGTCTGAACTCAGGCGCATCGCCAGTAGTATAAAACTTCCTATGGGATACGTTTTACGCGGATTTTAGCTATTTTTGAAGGTTCTGTTTTCGAGTTATTACCTCTTGAAGAGACGCCAAAAACGAGACTTGACTTATACTATTAGGTTATTCTACTGACATTGCTTCCCTGGCTTAGCTATTGCACGCTGTAAGTAGAGTAAGTCCCCGAGTCAGACGTATATCATAAACGTTTTAGGTGTACGTACATATCTTTAACGATTAATAGCTCAGAAACGAACTCTCGCAATTCCATTATTCTTCATTTTCGTCTTATTTCTATGCATAAAATTACCCTTTAAAATTGTTGACGTCTTGAATTTTCGGAGATCCTAAAAACTTATATACAAAAACCTATTTCACAGAGAATAGCAAAATTATTTGCTCATTTCATATATTAAATATTAGCCCTATATTAATTGAATAATTATTTTAAATAAGTAAGATTTTATCTTTATATCTAGTTGTATGCTACAACATTTTTGTAAGATCAGACTTTGTTAATTTGGTGAAATAACATATAGATAAAAAGTTTCTCAGAATTGGTTAGTAATAGAATTCCTCGCTATAGAGATTTCTGTAAAAAATAAACAATTACAAAAAACATATTCCTTATACAATTATAAGCGAATTTCAGATTCAAAGTTAAAGTATATTATAAGAACTTGTACTTAAGTATTTTGAAAAATCAAGAGGAAATCCGCATTCAAGCAAATAGTGCTCTTTGTTTCAAGCCTATAATTATTAAATATTCAAAAATAATTATGAATAATGACGTTTATTTCAATGAAACTTGACGAAATTCTTATATAATGAACGAATCGTAATGAAGATAAATAAAATAATATGAACAGGAACATTCGCGTTTGGGACCTTTAGAGATCGTTTAGAAAACGTCAGACGCTAAATGAAAGATCTTACATCACACATTTCAAAATCATTTTTTTCGCCGTTGCATCATGAACAGATTGATCGATCTAATCGCGTGATTAAAATTTCCGTATAATTCAAGGTACGCGAGATTCTCGTACAATTATTACCTATCATTCAATGAAACTGTGATATAAGTTCTTTGACAGAACATTATATCTCGAGAATAAGTACAATTGTACTGACGCTTCACATTGTTCGTTGCTTAGGCCTGTTGTTATATTGCTGTTCTTGTTGTCTTTGTGTGGTCGCCGTAAGTGCACATTTGACTTGTTAGCTTGTTGTTACTTTATTTACTCTCTTCTGACTCGAGAAACAATGAAACTCCAAATTTCTATCTACGATAGACTACTCTTGAAATTTTCCAACACTGGATTTATTCAAGCCAATGCCAACCTTTTTCGTGTTTTTTTAAATCTTGATTGCTTAATTCCGATTGGTTTCACGCTCGATATGTGCATGTTGATGAACGTTCATATCCTGTGAACGCTTTGCATGCTGATATGTATCCCTAAGTGTTCGTTATTGCTTTTCATCGCAGTTAATCCTTACCGTTTTTTCAATACGCACACATTTCATTTACGATACCTATATTTAGTCGTACGAAATTTCGTTACACTGTAAAAAGTGCCACAACAATTGTAAATAATTTTTAATTTTATTAAGAAATTTCATTGCTCACATCCAATAATATTAAAATAATTCGTTATTTAAAATTGCTTTAGAATGTGATGTCGACATAAAAGTTACCGCGAACGAATTAATAATTATTTAATAATTCTAGTAACTTATAGCAGTATAGTAATTTAATAATTCTAAATCTGTTTAGAAAAGTTTGTTAAATTAAAGAAGAAAATCAAATTTTGTGTTAAAAATGGATGTACTGCTTCTAACTTAATGTTGATATCATTTTTCAATGTGGGTATTCTTTTGTAATTACAACCTGCAATGATATAGACAGTAATTTTACAGAATTAACTTTAATTTTATGATCCTATGTTTAAATAATGTACATAATTTCTGTAGTGATAAAATAAGCTTCGTAGCTTTCAGAAATATAAAAATTAACAAATTACTTAATAATATTTAACAAAATATTATTCTTCGTTATCAATATGTATTAGTTTTAATTAAATAACTTCTAATATTCACTAGAAGTCTGTAAATTTTTCCATTCTCTTTATATTAATTTGTTGAGTTCCATTCTCTTTATATTAATTGAGCTGAGTAACCTACAGAAAAATTGCAATGAAAAGGATTAATGAAGTTTCTTTCTGATCCAAGAAAATTATTAAATTCACTTGTTTACATGCTGCAGACAAAAATAGTAAAAAAAAAGCAAAAGTGTTATTAAAAGATATGCTTTTGTTAAGAAGCAAACAGTAAATTACATTTAAAATTTTCAACTGTCGAGCATACAGTATGCTTGAACGTAAAAGTGCTTAAAAAATAATAAAACCAAATGAAATGTTGTGAAGTTTTCAGTGGACAATGCCACGAATCTTTCTCAGTGTAACAAATCTCGTTTTCCCGCTATTTTTCGTTACATTCGACATCATTCACATTGAAATCTCTAAACACGCTTCTTTATCTACTCTAACTCTTCGGTTTCACTTTATACTCTCTCTTTCATCTGTTCCTCTTTCTCTCTGATCAACTTTCACGTTCTGATCGAAACGCGCACGAATATACATTCGACGAGAGAACTAATCGTCGCGCGAACAGGAATAAATACGCGTGCACACTTGTCACGGAATAAAAAGAATATTTCGTTGCGTCGTACATTCGTTAAACCGAAGAGAGAATATTTGAAGACGAAACAACCGTTTCCTACACGTAATTGCGTACGATTTGCGTACTACCAATACTTGTCCGTTTAGCCGCTGTAGATAGACACCTTTACTTACCCGATACCTTTACCTTAGATATTCAACTCCAGGTAGACAATTACTAGAAACATACATATATAAGATTCGTAATAACAATATTACAGATACTGCTAAAGCAATAGCTAGTGAGTATTTGTGCAACCAGTCGCTCAAACTCCATTCAATTTTTTGTTTTTACTTTACCCACATTATTTAGAAGTTGTATTTACGCTTTGTCGTTTTTCTTTTCTTTTTTCCCTCAATGAACCGCCACCGTGACATTCTGCAACGACAGGTATATCTTTTCTTCTCGTTAAACCAAATTAGATTAAATTTTAATTAGAAAACAGAATCTGTGTATATTCGTATATTCTCTATTCATTTTTATCGGTTTATATCAAAATAAGAAAAACTATGAAATTAAACGTGATTGAAATTCATTGGAAATTCATTACGATTGTATTATATATTATGTGTGTATACTGTATATATTATATACAGTGACGTTTGTTATTTACAAGCATTGATAACATGCAAGATTTGTAAATGATATCCTGGCGACAACTTTCTTTTTACGATTTTATTACTGTCGTTGTATCGTTTCTTATAATTATATACGCAGCTTATGTAACATTCGCTTGATAACAACATGTCAATATATTATACATGTTCGCTTACTTGTTTTTTGTTTAAATACGAGACACTTGTATTTGTATAAGTGGACAGACTCGCCGATCTTGCAGAATGTGACTGTATAAGCTTCGAGTGACAGTTATTCTTGCTGTTCACCCGATGTACACCTGCTTAATCGCTATCAGCGGAGGGTCTTCAATCCATCAGAATAAGGAGCAATCTATTCTCCTTAAAATGATATCAATTTCATTTAATCTATTTGAAACAGAAATCTACTTTGTCCTTCATTTTAAATACAGTTCTTGCAGAATTTTAATTTGATTGAAAATATGTGTTTTATACAATGCTTAAAGTATAAAAAATTCTGCGTCAACCACTTTTATCGTATTCCCAAATGGATTAACAGTTTTAAGTTTAAATATTTTTTTAAACCTTATGTAAATATGTACAACTTATAAAATAAGAAAGATTTTAAGTATGAATCTATAAGAGACAGTCTTGGAATAACAGTTATCGATTTCTATGAAATTTCGGTATGAAGCAATATTTATAAAATATTTGGCCCGTACATGTATTACACAGGGTGTTTCAGAAATACATGTCAATACTTCAGGAGTTGAATCTACACATTAAAATAAGTAAAAACCGGCTACATGTTGGAATATAACTGACATAGGTAAATGTTTCCAATCAGTCTGTTGTTATTTCGTATTTTTCTTCTAATTAATAAAGCATTTTTTAATCTATATTTATATGACATTTTTTCTTATTTTCACTCGTTGAATATACTGCCACCGTTTCACCGAAAAAACCTGAGACACCTTGTATATACCTTTTATAAAATTTCAGTGTAACCTCTTTCCAGTTTTGGTAACGTTCTTCAATATAGTTTTCCTATTTCAGACATAAAAAGTAGCGGAGGAACAATTCTTTTTCGATTCTGACACGGTATTAAAATGTGTCAAATTTTATTAATAATTTCTCGATAACTATACGATAAATCAATTTCATATATTACCCAAGGATTTCTTGTAATTCAAATTAGTGGCCCTCAAAATTTGAAACGCAAAGTCTTGGACTTTTGCGTTTAGCTAAGAAGTACTTTAAGGGGTTAATCTATTTTCAAATGCAGTACCTAAGCATTTCTTTTACCATAGAAATTTCATTAAAAGTGATTGACGCATTGTAGATTAAATATCTGTGTTAGATATACAAAATGAAATATTAGAAAAAATTAAACAAACAACTGTGCTCCGAATTCATCTGAAGGATTAGGTTGCCAATGCAACCCTGGAGACCCCCCGTGAGGTGGTATCGATATCCCTGCTCCTTTACCTTTACCCATGATCTGAATCACGGTGATACTTTAGGCCAGTGGATTGTCTCGGTTGCAGCATCCTAGGAATGTACCTGTTCGGGGGTAAGTTTTGCATGTGGGCGGACCGGAGTCGGCCCTGCACCTGTGCCGAGGTGGTCTCGCGGCATCCAATGTGTCGCTGTGATCGCAAACATTTCAACGACATCGTCTGGGCTCTTGTCACGGTATTTCAGGTACCACTGTTCCGCCCTCTTACACCAAAAACACGCGCATATTAGCGTATATGCAAAGTATTTTTAAGTAATCTGCTCGATTAAGTTTGGCTCCATTCGAGTCCAAGCACTTAAAAGTGAGCAAGGTAGCATTCTTATTTAAAAACTTGAAAATAAAGCAGATCTATCTGTCATCGAGACCTGATGGCATGTAGCATACCACTACTTGCAATTAGAATAAGAGCCAATGGACACGAGATGTTTTGATGCGCGATTTCGTTGCGATAATGTTTTTCTATGCTTTGCTAATTACAAACAGCGAAGACAGACATATGACAGCAACGAGATCGTGCGTCAAAATGTCACTGTGGATCGGGCCTAAAACTGAGGAGCTCCCAGTGTGCTAGTTAAATAAACAAACGTACCAATGTGTATCTATGTAGTGTAGAACTACACTGCACCCTACAATTGGGCCATTCCATGCAAAATTGGACACATTTTGAAGTAGCGTCTCAGATCTTGTTCAAATTTGAATATCTTGTAGACTTCGGCAACCTTTAAACGTATCTCAAAGGATTTTTCAAAACTTTTTAAATTATGAATTTTACAGAACTATAAAATCAGTTTTAAATATTGAAACGTTGGATGCTCTGGATTTGTATGAAAATTAAATAATGTTAAATTGTATTTGTAAAAATGTCGAAACCTCGAATTATTGAAATGGTACTAGTATATTTAGTGGTTTTATTGTTATGAAACACAATATTTCTTTACTGAATGCTTGATTTTCGCATCACGTTAAACAACCGTCGGTGTCCCCATCATTTGTTGCAAATATGCAGAGAGCCATGTCGTGTCAACAAATAAATAACAATCAACTGATAAATGAATGTGTCTCAAAAATGGCATCTATATCATGATGAAATAACGTCATGTTACGCGTCAGTCTCGAATTGTGAGCGTTTTTTTAGTGAGACTATGCTTACAGTGGATGCATTTCCTGATGAATATATTTGAACTTGTCTTGCTCATACGATAAATAGTTTGGACATTCGACAGAACATCAGTTCATTAGAAAATGCATCCATTACAACCGCAGCATTAAGCAGGCTCATTCAAATGGTCGATTTGAATGTCAAAGTAGTGGTTCCTAGAATCGAGTGTAAAGTTGAGTCCAGAATTGATGAGATTGTAGATGTACAACGACTCATTTCATCCACAAAATGTTATACCACAAATTCGATTTTCAAAAACTTAATTTCTGATTCTTAATAACCGTTTGGCTCTAAGGTACCAAAATAGCTCTTCCTGAATTCACAAGTTAAATGAGCTTAAAGTAGTAGATAGGTCTGCTTTCTAGTAAATATCATATAAAAAATGGTGATGAGAATGGATCGTGAAAATTTAATCGAGCAGATTTTAGTGAAATTTAACCGAGCAAGTCAGTAAAAGGTATCTTTCTTTCTCTACGTTATATCTATATCTACATCTGTATCTCTAACTATGGATTTCTATTTCAATTTAATTTCTAATTCAACTATTCATCTCTGTCGCGGCATATCTATATTTGCAAGGAATCTAGTGGTTACTCTGAAAGATGTTTCTAATTGGATTTATTGCGTTGTAAGAAGGAAACTTTTTGATCAGCACATCCTTTTGTCGTATCGTTGATAAGTTTCGAAGATCATTTTTAAAGGAATCAAGATTAAAATTATTTAATACTTATAAATAGTGCATACAAAGCAAACATTATGTTATTTGGTATCGATTATACCTTATTATAGTGTCATTAATGAAAGTGAAGCACTATGTAGATCGAGTAACTCACAAGCGTAATATGTTTAAATTTCAACGTTAAGTTGATTCAAGAATCATGTATTGAAATTTAACCTTGAATAACTTTGAAAGATTTGAACATTTACATTATTCAAATCAATTATAGATGAGTTATAAATCATAAATCTCGATTATTATGACTCTTGAAATACGAGAGCTACATTCAAAATTTTCAAAGAGAATTCATGTACGTCGAAGTCACGTTGATCAAAAATTATTCTACTCCAAATTCGATAAATTTTCTCTAAATTACATTTGTTTTCTTATAAATAATCACGAGATTCAAAGGTAACACATTTTATTATCCCAGATGAAAATAAAACATTTTGTACAGTTTGGAACAGATGAGTTTGCATACAATACTATTCTATTGTTTAGAAATATTTTCTCATATTTTTCTTTTTTCCCTTTCATAAAACAAAAGAGAACGCTGAATGCATTTGATTGGTTTACAATTTACAAGGCTAGATTGGTTTTGTTATTTACAAAATAGTCCAATTTATCTATTTCAACAACCTTGAGATATATTATTAAGGTAGACATTCTTGATAATACATCAGTTACACAGACTGGTCCACTGAAATGTCTCTTCTTGTTGTGGAGATATAAAAAATATTTTATATGCAATTTGAATGGTATCAAGAAACCAAGATCGCAGGCTTCAGAGACGAAGAGACTCTTTCGGTAGACTCTTTCACGTTTAATTTTAATTTTCAAAGGCAAAGGTCATTTTAAGGTCATATCATTATGCAGATCTGAACATATTTTAACATCAACTATACGATGCAACAGAAAAAGATATGCACGAAAAAGAAGTGACCTCTGCAATGTATTGATCTCTTGATACCATTCAAATTGTATATAAAATATTTTTTATATCTATATTTATATTGTATCTATTAATCATATTAGAAAGAAATATGTAGGACTACTCTTTATATCAATAATGTATGGATTGAAATCGATAAGATGGACCACTTTATAAATCACCAAAATATGCCTCTTACTAACTTAGGAGAAATACTTCTAAATATTTCAGTAAACTTATTTTTACGCAACAACCAATAATTGATATTGTTACTTAAATTTTGTTTCTAACTAAAAGACCTAAAAACCTACATATGCACATACTGTTTAAGTTCTAATTCAACTGTTCTGAACTGTATGCAATGTAAATCAGTACCTACATACCTCTCTTCATTATTTAATGCCTATGTCTATGTCTACAGGATGAATCACATAAGACATATCATTTAAATAACTGCAGTATTTTTGGGTACGCGAAAGAACTATTTAAAGCACAGTAATTAATTTAGAGAAACTGTCAATACAATAGAAAAAAAGTTTTTTTTTTTTTAAATGGCTAAACTGAGCGTCTAAACCGTGAATATTCTAATCTTCAAATTCTTCATATTTTCTGGATTTATAGTTTCCATTTATAATTTCCAGAAATATTAATTACTATTAGATGAGAATATTCTCAGTTGTTAGATAATCGTGATGGAGCGTTATTATCGTCGATCTTAAATCTTTTGTAACATGACCTTGAAGTAAATGTGTTTTCTATCATTTTGTTTACCCACTTAGAAAATTTACTACGCTCTGAACAGTTTTACATATACCCAGAAGTACTAGAGATATTTAGATGATCCTGTACATTACATGGTGCACGATGTATAACTATGTCTATATCTATATCTGTGTCTATGTCTGTGCCTATGTCTATGCTATGTCTATGTCCTATGTCTATATCTGTTTCTATATAGATATCTATATCTATGTTTATGTCTATGTCTATGTCTATGACTATGTCCATATCCATATCCATATCCATGTCTATATCCATACCTATATCTATACCTATAATCTATATCCATACCTATATCTATATCTATATCTATATCTATATATATATCTACATATATCTATATCTATACTTATGTCTATATTTATATCCATATCTATATCTATATCTATATCTATATCTATATCTGTATATCTATGTCTACATATATGAATATCTATATCTATATCTATATCTATATCTATATCTATATCTATATCCATATCTATATCTGTATCTCTATCAGTAACTGTGCACCTATACCGTTATTTCTATCGATATCTATGTCTATATCTATCTATCAATATCTCCATTTCTATTTCTACTTAAGTCCATATCTGTACATCTGTACACGTATATGTGCGTATAGCAACTTCGTTCAGTCGTTCTGCTTTCTTTGCTCTACATATTCCAGCTCATGTTCTCAATATCACCTAATACGTACAGTCTTCTCCATTTTACTTTTCTTCTACCATCACTCTACATATGATTTAATGGTTCGCCACTTCGAATCACCAACATGCTGACGAGTTTCTCTCTTTTTCCTTATTTGTTCTTATACTGACTAATATTACGATATAACAATTGCAAGAATTAAAGGATATGAATTTGTTTATTGTGCGATTAATACTGTTCGTTATCGGCTAACAATGGTTAATCGATAACACACGCGTGTTGTTACCTTGTATCTACTAAGTAACCGCATCTCGTTGCTGTAACTTGTTGCTATATATGGAAAAATTGCGGCGGGAAAGGCAAAATAAGACCATCACATCCGAGTAACCACTTTAAGCCTTCAGTGTGTACGTTGCATACAGAGAGAAATTCGTGGTGAAATTGGTACTAATACATACATTTATATGAAAAAGAAGAGAAGTACGAGACGGTAATGATCAGCGTTTCCTTTTTTCTACATTTTCAATTAGTAGAAGCAAATGAATGACTCGATTGAATTATTTCATGGTAGTACGAAGATAACTTATACATTGGCAAAAGTAATTTAATTCTTAATATAATCTCTTAATTGTAATGTACGTAAAATCAGTAGTGAAATTTGAGGAAGTATGTAAAGATTAAAGCTCTAAGAAGAAAAAAGAAGTTTAGATTGTATAATAAAAAAAATCATCCCAAAAATGATGTATTTGAAATTCTGCCAATCATTCGTCTCGTAAATTGTAAGAAAGTCGTTCGCATCATATACACGGGGATTTCCTTTTTCTCTTTATATAGATCTTGACGCAAGAAGACTGGAATGTTGTACTCTTCAACGGCATGCAGAAAACTTCCCACTGGGCGGCTCTCTATTTCGTTGCGCTAATGACTTTTGGGAATTATGTGCTTTTCAATCTGTTGGTTGCAATTCTTGTCGAAGGATTTTCTTCAGAGGTATGACAGTTGTTCCAATTTTTTTATGCATATTTTGTCATCATATTTTTTCGATTAAGAGTAGTTAAAGGTCATGAATTTCAACTGCTCAAGATCGTTTCGCAAATTGCTAAACTTAAGGAAATCGATTTCGCAAATGACTTTCTAAGGGTACATTCAAACATAGTGTGGTCACTATTCAACAATTCTGGTCAACCAAAACTTGTGAACTTCAGTATAGCTTGATCATGCAGAGTGTTCGACGATGTCAAATTGTAAAGGGTGATTCTACATGCTAAAATAAGACAATTGTGAAAATAGACGAGATTGCGTTTCAGGCATGATTTCCGAGTTATTAATTGTTGGATAAATGCATATACTACGCCTGAAATGTGTCTGATTCAGAACTTATTCTACTGACTTCGCCGTATCTAACTTGACTTATGCACGCCAGCAGTAGAATAAGTCCCAAATATGTCAGACATATCTTATACGAGTTTCAAATATCTTTGCAAATGTAATTCTGTTATTCGCGATTTTTGTCTTATTTCGACATGTAGAAACACCTCTTAAAATTTTTTACCTAACTCAGACCTATTATTAAACATCTTGTACAAATACAAGATAATAAATTTATATTTACTCGAGATACTAAAAATTTATTTTATTAGTTTCATTATGCCTAATATTATTCGAAATATTTTTTATCGTATAAAATTTAAATAATTTCGAATATCTACCAATTCGTTTCTATTAGAACAATCTGAACGAAACTGTATTTGAAATCTTCAAGAATTCTTTGATATGGGTTCACTTTAAATTAAATAAAAAATTATTTTAAAATGCTTTAATTTCCTTCATCATAAAATAAAGTTATTTTTTCTCAATTCCCTTTAAAATAGTAATACTGAAATAATTCATTATTTGAATTGTTATGTTTTTTAATCATCTTTGCCTAACAAAATTTGGACTGTGGTGCGTCTGAATAGATTATGTTATAAAGTGGGAATGTATCTGTGCAGAGGAATGAAAGAAGAGAACGAGAACAACGAGAAATGGCTAAACTTGCAGCTAAAGAAGCAGGTATGGGGAGTGATGAAGGATCCTCTAGGATATCAAGATCACATTCAATCACGGATAGCGATACTTATACGCAGGTATGAAGATTGAATATGAACCATCGCTAAATTATCTTCATATTTTTCATTTTCTAATTTACTTTAGCATAGTATACTAAAGTGTATTAAGCATATTACATTAACATGACTATTACTTTTTACATATTGCACGTTTCCTTCAGTACAATCTTTTTATAGTCATTTTTTTATGTATGAAGACGTGTCGCTTATTTTTACCCTTAGTACAGGGTAAAAATGAAACAAGTTATTAGACTTCTATTAAACATGTACTTTTTCTTGAAAACCTTTTCTTCTTTAAGTTAGTAAGAAAAAGTTTCTTTGTTCAAATAAGTAATTACAGAATATTCATTATTCACAGTAAATTTGTATTACTTTCGGCAGTTATTAAAGCAACACAGTGCAATAAAATGGAATTTCGTATTTTAAATTCAATTTTAGTTTTCTTCAATTGAAATAAGTTTAAGATTATCAACATTCTCTTAGGATCGGAAGAATTCGTGGCGAAGTGCGGAAGAATTACGCAAGTATAAAGACAACAATAGTAAGGAGAAGCAGAATACAGTTTGGAAACATCAAATCGATGAACCAAAGTGCAATATTCAAAAGGAGAATAAAATGATGGGCAGTGTAGGCCAGCCACCTATAATTACCCATACAGCAGCCACCCCACAAGATTCACCAAATACTACCCTCGATGTTGGGTACAGAGATTTAAACTGCCGAGCTGTCTATCCAACTGCGGCTCTGTCGATTGAATCTATCGATCGCTCAGGTGTATGTATATTACCACCATTTCGAATAACTTCCATCTGTTATAACGAAAAATATAACGAAATATAAAAATTATAACGAAAAATCAATTTTTCTTTTACAGAGCCAATGCAGCATTCCTTCAGGGTTGTTAAAGTTACCTGACGTTTCAAATAAAATACCAACCAAGAATCTTATTGCTGGACAATTTCCACGACGAATAAGTCTTGTTACTGCTACAGTTACTTCTGCAACGAAAGAATCATCCAGTTCAAGGTGAATTTTCCAGTTTGGGTTTTTTATGTTTTTATAGCTAAAGTACGTTGCAGTTGTAAGCCTGTTAGGAGAACTTCTAAATCCATCATTTCGTCAGCATTGCAACTATAGTTGAGAGTCGCTGAGTTTTACCTGATTCTGTTGATCGGAATTCGAAATTTTAGACTTAGATTTAGATTAACAATACCATTTATTAGCTACACATAGTGCACTATTTAGTATCACATGGACGAATTAGTGATTGGAAAATGTTTTCCATACCTCATGTTATACAGATATTTTTTCACGTTTCAAACATGTTTGCTGTCAATTGTAGCTTTTTTAAAAGTCAAATGACATGCTAAAATATAGCAAGGAGTACCTCTATAGAAATCTCAAATATTACAGAAAACGTCCTATGAGAATTTTACAATTCCCTTGATGGAAGTAATTATAATTTCGTTTTCCATTTTTATTATAGTCCGCCAAGAATACAAAGAGGGTACTCGTGGAAGTTATCGCGGCCATCTTTAAGAAAGAAACGGTGGTCTCAAACGGAAGACGAGTCTCTTGGAAGAGCCATAATTCTAAACAACGGTCGAAGCATGCTCGGTTTTAATACAACGTAAGACACAAATCTAAATACACACATAATAAATTAATTTTCCTTTTTATGCCTTTACTTTTTTGTTTGAATTATCTTTGACAACATTCGTACATTTTCAAGTCTAAACGCCCAAACATTTCTTAATATAAAGTTTTTGTACACGTAACAATATCAAAGTGTTCATTTTGCGTTTATTTCTAAAGTCTGAAATAACTCCTCTAAATTTTTACGAATTACCTGTAGTATGATGACGTGATGAATAACAAATTATTTGGTATCTCGTAATTGAATTTTTTCATGTAAATTTTATCACGAATTTTAAATGTCAATTTTATGCATTACTTTTCAGCTTCAATGGCGGTTACTTACGCGGTTCCATAAGGAACGACACACAAAGTGACACGCCGAATAATCGTACGACCGTCCTAACAAGCAATAATCGTAGTCTCAGTCCTAATAATTCCATTGGAAGCCGTAGCTCCTCTATACGACGCTACACAGCAACGCCCAATCAAGTGAGTTTAATAATTCTAAATATGTATCCCATATGTACTTAAAAACTGACACAACTCGAAAAACGTTACAGCTATAGATCAGTTTAGTAAATATACCTCTATTGATTATAAAAAGTTTACTTCCTAACTATCAAAATTATAGAATTTATTCAAAGAACTCTTCAAATGTAAATTACAAATTATTTAAATAGTAACAAGAAAATCATTTAATGCAAGCAACACGTAACTATTTTTTAAACTAATTATTCAAATAAAATAACTTTTATTAAGTAAAACTACTCATACTTTTTTAATTGTGTCACTTTTGCAATACATATGCGATTAATAATTCTGTATAATATAAGCAATAATACTCATCCAGTTTATGAAATATATTTACAATTATTTTACTTCCCTAAGGCAATTTAATAGTTGTAATTAAAATATTTTAAAGATGCGTTGGATCGACGATCTCTCGCGAAGAAATTCTTTGCGTGGATACGAAAACGTTCAGTCGTCGACGGGGAAAGGTTTACCTATTGACGAAGTGTCTATGCAATGCTCAACAGCACGTACAATCAATAATTTGTCTATGGAGACTGGTCCACTGCCCAGAATCAAACGACTTCCCGATCAAGAAGAAGACAACGCACGCACAGATGAACAGACGTCTCCGCTGAATGGTCACGGAAGCGCGAGTAGCATTGAGAGAATTAAAAAGATCTTCATGTTTTTTGAACCGAAAGGGTGTCTTAAGGAACGTGACGATTACTCTCTCTATGTTTTCCCACCGAATAATAGGTGTGTGAAATACTTATTTATACTATTTAGAGATTCAAGGTTTTCGCAGTGAAGCATAGTTGTTGAAGATTTTGGCTGTAAGCCGTGTCCTTTAGGAAAAACTTTTCCAATTTTTCACAAGCACTGCAGCTAATATGTCATTTGATCTTCTGCACCCGAAAGTCTCAACTGTGAGAACTTGCTTACATTCTTTGTTTGATGATAGTAAACATATTATATACAGCCTATTCGATGACAAGTATCAGAAATTCTAAGGGAGATAGTTCTACATGTAAAATAGGATAGAAATGAAGATAGACGAAAGTGCATTGCAAGTTCCATTTCAGAATTTCTGAGTTTCAAAGATTTTAAGTTTGAGAAAACACCTACAATACACACAAAATGCGTCTGACTAGGGACTTATTGACTAGGGACTTCGCTGTATCTGACTAATATACGCCAGTAGTAAAGTAGGTCCCAAGTCAGACACATTTCACACGCATTTTAAATGTTTTTAATTTCTTTTAAAACTTTAAAAGGAATTGATTTTTATCCTATTTTGACATATTGAGTGTCTCCTCTTAAAATTTCTGACACTGATATCCCATACAGCATTTTTATTCTTTATTCTATTAAAATTGTGTTAATACTGACGATTATATTAACATAAATACAATCTCTAATAATGATGTATCTTAATTTACTAATAATAATTTATTACATGATTTTCATTTTAAAATTCAGTTAATTGTTTTTTTTAAACACTTCATAACTAGATAATTATACTATTCATATAACAGTAAATTATATTATACTTCTCGTATTTTAGGTTTCGTGTGCTGTGTCGATCGTTGGTTGACCAGAAATGGTTTGATAATGTGGTTCTTTTTTTCATTGGTCTTAATTGTATTACCTTAGCAATGGAACGACCAAATATACCACCTGATAGCGGAGAAAGACTTTTTTTATCAACTGCGAACTACATTTTTACTGGAGTATTTGCCATTGAAATGTTTATTAAGGTGGTACAATTTATTTTTCGCCAATATTCTTTATTCAGCCGTTGAGAAAATAATTTATAACGAAGATTATATGTGACCACAGGTTGTTGCATCTGGCATGTTGTATGGTTCAGACGCTTATTTTACTTCTGGTTGGAATATTATGGATGGAGTTCTTGTGATCATTTCCATAATCGATTTATCGATGTCTCTACTTTCGTCAAGTAGTCCAAGAATCTTTGGAATATTAAGGGTATACTTCTTTTTCTTAAATTTAGATCTTTCAATATAAATAAAATATTTCTTATACTACACTTTCCATGTTGGACTATTCTACTTGTGCAATTTCTTTTAAGAAATCGTATAAATTCAAAGCATTACAAAATACAACATAATTCGTGTCAATAATTTCCTACTCACGTTTATAAATTTCTAATTTTAATTCATATTAATATACTTATAATTTGAATAATATTAATACGTAGATTACTGCTAGATCCTTTAAAAATTCTAGTCTCTTTACTATTTACTGTATTATAAGAAAGATTCTTTTAATTCAATTTTTCAATAATTTTGTTTAATATCCTTACTTGATTATGAAATATCTGAATTATGTGATTCATTTTTTTCAGGTTTTTAGACTTTTAAGGTCGTTGAGACCACTACGAGTTATTAATCGAGCTCCTGGTTTGAAACTTGTTGTTCAGACATTGTTATCTTCTTTACGACCTATTGGCAACATCGTTTTGATATGCTGTACTTTTTTCGTAATCTTCGGTATCTTGGGCGTGCAGCTCTTTAAGGGTGCCTTTTATTATTGCGAAGGGCCTGACATAAAAAATGTGCGCAATAAGACGGACTGCCTGGCCGACAAACGAAATGTTTGGCTGAATAGAAAATATAATTTCGACGACCTCGGCAAAGCTCTAATGTCGTTATTCGTGCTCTCGTCACGAGATGGATGGGTGAATATTATGTATACTGGGCTCGATGCTGTCGGTGTTGACCAACAGGTAACAATTTATATATTATAGCACTAATTTCTAGATTAGCATATCATAGTAGATATTATTCTCTATCCTCTTAGTTATATAGAGCATGGATATCAATCAATATTTATAATGAATTATTATTTCAAATCTCTTAGTAACTGTTACGGAGTAGAAGTTTTTTTTACTCTTCACTGATTTTTTTTTTAAATATACAATTTAGATATTAAAGGACAACATTATAGCCTCAATTTTTTCATAAAACTTTATCCCAGACCGAAGCTTATTACGTTATTTTTCGTCATTACTTTATATTTCGCTATGTACACGATATATGTATAAATGTTTTAAATAACAATTCTGTTTGCTCCAAGAAATATAAAAAGAAATGACATATAATTCTTAAGACATGCCATATGAACTTCGATGCTATAATAATAATAATAAATATAGTCTTTAAAAACGTTTAATTAAGCAGGACTTTAGTTTATCCACTTAAAAATAAATTCGAAACTAAAGTGTTCTTTTCTTATTGTACATATTTCTCATTACCAGTTTTATTGTACTTTTACTGCGAATATACATAATTAAAATCATACTCAATTAAGACTGTAGACAGATATTCACGGTAAATAATCATTGATCTATTAATATATCTCTCGATAATTATTTATAACTTAGAATTCACCTAGGTTATACAACTCTAACACATAAACCTAAAACAAATATTAAAAGACAAGAAATTAAATTACTGTTGTTTTCATTCTGTTCCAGCCAATTGAAAATTACTCCGAATGGCGGCTACTATACTTTATAGCTTTCATTTTGCTAGTAGGCTTCTTCGTACTTAATATGTTCGTGGGTGTTGTAGTGGAGAATTTTCACAGATGTCGCGAAGAACAGGAAAAGGAAGAACGAGTGCGAAGAGCTGCTAAACGAGCGTTGCAAATGGAGAAGAAACGTCGAAGTAAGAAAACCAACAAAGAATAGTATTAAGTTGTATAGGTGCTTACTAACTTAAGAGCGTACGACAGTTTTCATAGGCAATTGAATATATATTGCTATGATGAGTCGATTGATATTATTTTCAACTTTGGAATCGGATGCACCTCAAAAAATTACCTTAAAAAATAGTTCTAAACTCAAAATTGTGAATTCTGAAAATTGTCATTACGTAAGGTCGATATGAATAGTAAGGTAGATAAGTATTACAGACCAATACGATTTTAAAATAAAGGTCATAGTGCTCATTTCGAACACAAACTGCTAGAATATTGTTTAAAACCTTCGAGTTATCCTTGAGGGCGTATCTACAGTCCCTCAGACCAAACAGAATTTTACTACTGGTTTCTTAAAAACATCAAAATGTCAATATTTTTAGGCATTTTTCAGTGTGATCCCATTTGATTTCGAATTTAAAAATGGTATCAATTGATTTACCATGAAGATATTTTTCCGTATGTATAGAAATCATTGCACGCTCTTAAATCAAAAACTTATGAGATTTAACACTGTTCTTTGACGCACTGTTTTATTACTCAAAAGTTTTAGCTCTAATTAAAATAGAAAATTTCATTATTATTGATAATGAACTTATTTTTTAGAAATGCACGAGCCACCATACTATACGAATTATTCGAAATCCAGGCTCTTCGTTCATAACGTAGTGACGTCTAAATATTTCGACCTAGCAATTGCTGCGGTAATCGGCCTGAACGTTGTTACGATGGCGATGGAGTTTTACATGATGCCCAAAGCATTAACTTATGCTCTAAAGATATTTAATTACTTCTTTACTGCTGTTTTCATTCTTGAATCCTTCATGAAGCTTCTTGCTTTGGGTTTACATCTTTATCTTAAAGACAAGTGAGCGTTATTATGTTATTTTTCTTACTTTCTGCAATGTGTTTAAAGTGTGTGGAATATTTAGAATTTATCGTAGATATCAAAATAATGAAAAATGTTCATATACATTTTAACTCTTTCAACGTAATCTAAAGAGCATTTTGTTTTATATGATGTACAATAGGGAAAATGCTTTTATTTTATTTCAGGTGGAATCAGCTAGACGTAGGAATCGTTATATTATCAGTGGTTGGTATTGTTCTTGAGGAAGTTGAATCAAAAATCATTCCCATTAATCCTACCATAATTCGCGTGATGCGAGTTCTACGAATTGCCAGAGGTAAGTTGAAGATACACGAAAAATTAACAGATTATCGTTACATTTAATAAAATGAATAAATCATCAAAAATATCCTTTTACAGTTTTGAAGCTCCTTAAAATGGCGAAAGGAATACGTGCCCTTTTAGATACAGTAATGCAGGCATTGCCACAGGTTGGAAACTTGGGTTTGCTATTTTTTCTGCTTTTTTTCATATTTGCAGCCCTTGGCGTGGAACTGTTCGGTCGTCTAGGCAAGTATTGATTTCAAAGTTGATGCTAAATAATTTCATATTTAACAGAATAATTTAAAAATATTCTGTACAAAACTTTTCATAATAATTTTCTTTTCTCTTAGCTGATTTGATTAAATTATAGAAACACTTTTAAATAACACGTTGCAAAGAAACATTATTTTATTGTTAATTATTTAATATTGTAGAATGCAACGATGAAATGCCTTGTCAAGGCCTGGGTGAACATGCTCACTTTAGTAATTTCGGTATGGCATTTTTGACGCTTTTTCGAGTTGCTACTGGTGATAATTGGAACGGTATCATGAAGGATACTTTAAGAGACGACTGCGACGAAGCAGCTGACTGCGTGAAAAACTGCTGCGTGAGCACCATTATCGCCCCAATTTTTTTTGTAATTTTTGTGCTAATGGCGCAATTCGTTCTTGTAAACGTAGTCGTGGCTGTGCTCATGAAACACCTTGAAGAAAGTCATAAACAGGTAAAGATATGCATAATAGTATTATTATACTATCCATTATTATGGAACAATACAATAATAACGTAAAATTTGTTTGTAAGATGGAAGATGAACTCGACATGGAGACACAGCTAGAAAGGGAATTGGCAGCAGAGCAAGAGGAGTTACTAGAAGTTGAAGAAGAAGAAGATGACGACGATAACGTGAAAAGAGATAGAGATGATGATGATGGTTTGGGAGAAGATGACGATGTTAGGGAGCGTGAATCAGTTTTATTAAGGAATGAGAAGATTCCTATTGGCAGACCTGGGCTCGCCAAAGTTCGTTCCTTACCCGCGAATTTTATTTATAATCCACCACGAGAAAGAAGTACAGATGGTACGTAAATAACTAAATGTACAAAGTGTTCGACGACAGGTGTTAAAAATTTTTAGAATAATTTTACAAGCTAAAATAAGACGAAAATCAAGAATGGTAAAAATACATTTGAAGACTTCGTTTCAGAGTTATTAAATGTTGCAGAAACGTCTAAAATTCGCGTGAAATCTATTTGACAAGGGACTTATTCTACTGACTTTGCTGTGTCTGACCTACCTGCTTAGTGATCGGCAGAAGAATAAGTGGCAACTCATAAGAGGAAGGCATGTGTGTGGAAATCACTTTTGAAATGACACTAGGTGCAAGTTGTAGTACAAGTCTAACATTGAAAAACCCTGATGAGTTTTGTAATAGTGGGCTTTTGTTTCCGAGATATTTTTATTTAAAGCTATATCGGTTGGTTCAGAATTCTTACCGACGGGCTACAGTTTCGTTTTCATCCTAAATAAATTTTTATATCGTCAAAAAAGCTTTCTTTTACTTATATATGATTGTATATTTAAAAATGCATTTTTTAACCAGCGACTTGCAGCATTGTAACCTAACGCTTTACCGTAGTATCCACAACCTTTTGTTGGGAACACATAAATTATTAGCGCAACATGTAACTTTATATAAAAATATCTCAAGAACGAAGGTCCACCATCACGAAACCCATTATGGTTTTTCAATGCTAAACTTATGCAATTTGTATCTAGCGTCATTTTAAAAGTAATTTCTACACCCGTATTTTAGGCGTTTCCTCAACAATTAATAACTCTGAAACGAAACCTTAAACGCAATTTTGTCATTCTTGATTCTCGTTCTGTTTTGGTACGTAGAATCACTTCTTAAAATTTCTAACACCTTGTATAACTGTGACACGTTTCATACTCCTTGTTCCTAAATATTTTTATTAAATGTAAATACGTATAATGTCCTCTTTAATATCCCCTTTGGGTTTTAAAATAAAAACAAAACCCCAAATGCGAATTGTTCGTAGATTACGTGGATTCGCGAGAAATATAAGAATTCTTGAAAAAATAATTCATAAATACATAAACCACTTTCTATAAATTACCAATTCTACAGACCAAAGATAAATAATTGCGTGTATTCAAGAAATATTAAGATTGTGTTACGCGAATGCATATCTTAGATATTGAACTATTTGAATCATGTTACAGATGGATCATTTACCGTATCACTGTCACGTCGCAGCTCATATCATCGTTCCAATTCGAGACCGTCCAAGTTCAAATCGAAACGTCGACAAACGTTTCATTTGGGACATCATCACCAGAGAAGGTCTTTACTGCCGATGCACTTTGAAGTTGCCGAAGTTATCGAAAAACCTGTAAACAATTTAAGCGTGCCTCGAATTATTCCGCAACACAACTATGACGCAGCAAGTAGCGATCATGGTCATGCGCATCGTCAACGGTTACAGGTAATATCATTTAAGCAAATATACTGTCTTTTCTATATCAGAAGTACATATAGAGAGTGTTCGACAATTGATATAAGAAATTTTAAAGAACAATTCAAAACGTCAACATAGGACGAAAATCCAGATGAACGCAATTGCGTTTGGGACTTCGGTTTAGAGTTATTAATTGTTGCAAAAACGTCTAAAATTCATGAGAAATATGTCTGACTTAGGACTTATGGCTTGCATTAGCCATGTCAGATATAGCAGTGTCAGTAGAGTAAGTTAACAGTAAAATAAAACCAGTCAGACACACTTCACACGCATTTTAGGCATTTTTCCAACAATTAATAATAATTTGGAAACAACACTTCAAACGCAATTTCGTCACTTTTGATTTTCGTCTTACTTTATCATATCAAATCACCCTCCAAAATTTTTAACTCCTTTTCAGCGAACACCCTGTACTTACTATATTAATATCTTGATTTCGAACACCTGTTTTACCTGTATCATAAAACCGTTGCATGAGCGAATGCTGATCAATATCAACATTAGTTCTGTATTAACATATAAAATTGTTGGAAATATTTGTTTAATTACCCACTAAATTTACATATTATACATAATTACATCTACATCAAAACTGCACAACTGGCGACTCAATAACCATGCATGACTATTATGTTTACTCCACTTCTTTCATTCGTAGCTCATGACTTGGCGTTGATAGGCTCGCAGTCAGTGGTGGGAATGTCGGAAATATTGCAAGCATACTACTTGGCAACCAAATTTGCCTGAGTTACGCAGCCCTAATCTACAGAGAGTCCAGTGAAAGTCATATTTAAATTTTTAAATGGCACTCTATATTTTCACTGCATATTCTTCTAACTGTCATCAAAACGTTTTCAAAACACTACTTGCACATATATTTTGCGTAGACCATTGTTAAGTTATTAACTTTTAAAATTAACATGCCGCCCATAATAGTATTACCAGATATATACCATGAGATCGTTACTTGGTCGAATTAATCACCTTACATTCGTTATTTTGGTGTATGCACATACCTCCCATGTCTTTTTTCTCTCAGTCGCCTTTTTTTAAGGCCACCATGATGTATAAAATCTAACCGAGCAACCTATACTGTATAGATATAATAATACGATTGATAAAAGTGTTGATATGGAATTTTTGTTTAAATTTGCTAATGTGATTTGGTGGCAAAGTTATAATGAGGAAAATAAAAGTTGAAATTAATTATTTATATTATGCTAAATGGTAAATAATAATTATCATATTTATAGGCCACCAGCGATGAGCAAGAAAACAAGTTTCTACTGAGTGTAAATAAACCAGCAGCGAATTCTTCCCCGGTGACTCCAGCCGGATCGGTTATCGCTTTAACCTGTCCTAAATTAAGCAGCGAACGATATCTCCTACCAACGGCCAATATCTACCCGTCCAAGGCAACATTGACTCGCAGGGCATCGAGCGATACGCAATCCCAATCTGACACAAACGTCAGCGTTGGTAGCGGTAGCAACACCTCGAAGACACCAAGCATAACGAACGGTTATACCGAAACCGCAATATCGAAGAGCAGCGGTAAATCAGAGGATCTAAAAACGAAGAACGAGAGACGGGTATCCGCTCCACCGACGGACGATCTCGATGTTCAATCAATTATCAATGAAAGGAGACCGTCCAAGTTAAAAAGCGGAAGCTCGACAGTAGTCTCGAGCAGTGCAGGTGATCAGTACGGTTCAGCAATCCGAGCTGGCAGTTATGGACGCATTTACGTTACCGAAGAGAAGTCCGAAGAAGTATTGCCTACGTCAGCGAGTAACATGAGCGACAGTGTGAACGGAAGTGCGAATGTCAGTGCAAGCGGAAGTGGGAGCGGTAGTGGAGGCACTAGTGGAAGTGGGAATGGTGGTAGAAGCGGTGCTGGTGTAGTGCACATTCCGGAAGGAGTTTGCGTCACTATTGCGTCGGACGTTAGAATATACGTTGACGATACCAATTCGACGAGCAGCAGCAGCCACTGCAAAAGAATGGCGAACGACGAGACACCGGATGTGTCGACAACGATTTCCTCGGTGACCGCGTTACGAGAGGGAACCGACGGGACTGAAGAGGTTGAGCAGAGGTCTGAGAGACCGCCCTTCGATGGACCGTCGGATCCTTCTTAATTGAGAAACAATAAAGAGCAAAATATCTTTTACGTTTAAACGATTTGCTGGAAAAGTATAAATTTTTACGTAACTGTCAGCTAACCATGGTATCCACGGCGAAATACCATGGAGAGTGCTGCGAGGGTTCAATGCTGGGCTCTAAGAAAGACTGTAGTGCATGACAATATAGTCGTTATATTCTAGTCACTTAGCCGCCGTGAACTTGCCAAAGAAAAAAAGAAGAAATCGCCGAGCATTTACGAAAGGTCGGGAAGTATGGAAGCATGGAGGAAGAGACACATTAGCAAGGAGCTCCCATCAGTGTAAAGTTATTACGAAAAGAGGGGAGTGATTATTCAAATGATAATCTCACTGTAAACAGCTTGGCGCTGTACAAGTAGCACAGAACAAAATCGAAGATAATGAAATTACAAAAAAAAAAAGCGAGCGCGTGTAACAAACGCAAAATGTAACGCACTTGAATAACCTATGACAATCTATTATTGCCAGCGGAACTGGTCTTATGTTCCGTTTCGAAACATCGTGGAAGTCGATTCGTAGAATTTGTTAGAAAGAAAGTTAGAAAGGAGAACGATGTAGGTCGCGTCGATAATTAGAAAATTCAGTAGCTCTTAGGTAGATTTGTCGAATCTACAAAACAACTGCAATTAATCGGACCACACTTTCTCGCCTTTCCTTTTTCTCCAGCTCGTCAAACGCGTGTCGTTCGCAGGAGAGTTTCGAGAGCCACGGTGGGTCGTGGTAGCTCTCGACGAAGGAACGAAAGGTGCCAAATGATGAAGAACGGTCATTACCGAAGTGCCAGAAAAAAACTAGATAAAACTTTCAAAGTAAAAATAGTGTAGCCTTTGCGATGGAAGAGATTTAGCTGTAAAAAATTGTTAACGTTAGACGTAAGACCTTCGTACTAAATATTTTCAGAACCAACGTACAATCGATGAAATGGGAGGCCGAACAAATATTATTGCGATTGGCTAAAATAATAACAGCCAGTTCGTAGTTTAGTCGATTATAATGGTATTTTTGTCTTTTGCGCTAACTCTATTATATCTAGTCGAGTTCGAGATGTGATTAGGACCTTAAGACTAATCTGACGCGTTGTGATAATCTTTAATACAAATTGAAACTCGTACAATCTATTTCCATGTCAATTGGTTCATTTGACGTGTTCTCGTGGAAAGCTATGTCGAGCCAGCTGCCGTGCACTTCCGGATAATCCTGCGGCGACCAATGATCGTGGAGTTCTCTTCATTTCTTTCTCTTCGTTTCTTTTACGCGTTTTAGAACGTTCTTCTCATTAACATCTGTGATATACTTTAATCGTAGTGTATTTCCTATAACGACAACAGAACATCAGAGAAACAGTGACAACAGCAACAGCAAGGAGAAGCAACAATTAGACAGGTAGCTGACTTTTTAATAAAATGAAAACAAATGTAAAGTTCTGGGTAAAATAAATAAAAAAAACGCAACACAAATGTACATACATTGTGTTATTAATATATACACATTGTCAGTGGAAAAGATAGGACGAACTTTATTTACAGGGTACGCTTTATATGAAGTGATACCTTTGTGGGTACGAGTCTCCTAATGCGTTTCTCACTATTCTCTACAGACCTGTACGTAATTTGTTATTTTTATCGAAGCCTACTCTGTACTGACATACAAAAATTGTATCGAATTTAACCTTTCACTCTTAATCCCTCACACTCTATAGCACATTACCAACTTCGGCGTCTCGCTACTCCAAGTTCACTCTATCTCCTCCATCGACAATACATATACTTATGATAGGAAACTCTACTGTACATACATACATTTACGAATATTCTACATACTCTACACTTGGTGTGGTTTATTTTGATACTACCGCGTGCGGTAATATTTAACGATTGTCAGGATAAATCCAACATAAAAGTAAAGTAAATAACTCTATGCCTTCTAACGTTGAACGTTGACGGAACTTCGTGCGGTGGTGGTGCCCGCTTTCGAATTACCAATTAGTGGCAATCGGCGAACCCTCTGTTAACTCTAAGGTTGTAGATTGCAAAGTTGATGAGCGCTGTGCGCCACGTTGCTTTGATAATAGTCGCTATCGGTACGTGACAGGGTTGGATTACCAATTAGCCGATTTAAAAGCATAACTCAACCTGTGTTTGAGTTTTATAATTGTAGTTATAATTAATTATAGCTAAATTATAGTAATAGATTCTCTATGCAATGTTTGAGATCGTTAATCGATATAACAGTTATCAGTAGGCTGCGAATCCTTATGCACCTATTTATGGTAATTTTCAATGTGCAAAAAGATACAGAATCTATATGATATAGAAATTATTAAAAGATAAATACACTTTATAAGATTTGAAAGGTGAAACAAATCTTTAATTAGGTCCCATTACTCTAATTTTGTGTATGAAAAGAAAAATTTGCATAAACATTCGTAGTCTAGTTATCAGAAAATGTGATTGATTTCAAACTAGGTGTTAACTTATGGAAAGCTTCGCCTAATTTACATTTTTCGACTGATCGACTATCCAGTCCTGGAACGTAGTAGACGAGACTAGGTAACGCTGTTGATTGTGATTAGTGGTAAACAAAAGTACCTTGTTTAAAAGGTCTGAAATAATCTTGTACGCACAAGATCGTCTATTCTATCGAGAATTCAAATTCCTTAGAACTAAAATCGATTCCCGTTTTTAATTGAACTTTAAATCGACCCAATTTCAGTTTATCTTAAAGAAAGTATAAAGAACCTTTTTTTCGAAATAACGCAATGACCTGGTGTCTAAATCGTGACGTATCAGACTGTTTGGACCTTTTAATCAAATTCTGTAGACTACAATGTATTTGTACAATCACAAACATATATAAGTACACTCACAAGTATATATGTACATATACGCGCGTCTTTACGGCGCGGCACCACGACCGAGTCTCGATAACTCGATAGCGTTAGACGACTGACCTCCGAATTATAGTAATACTCTAGCCAGGAAAGTGATCGTGTAACCGCGCGCAAACTTCGCCAATCAGTTGCACATGTATCATTAGTAAGGCAGAGAAGTATGTAAAGGGATAAGATATTCTATGATCTACGTGCATACCATCGCAGCGGAATACCTCTATCTGTGGCAAAACAAAGCTAAATAAGACAGGAGAACATAGGAAACGTGAACAAATTATACACATATTTATGCGTATGCAGATATACGTATCTATGTATATGTGTGCAGACATGCGTAACAGATGCACATGTGCAGACATATGCGTATGTATATCAGCGTGAATATGAGTACAAGAAAGAATCGTGCACGCGCACACAATCAGAATTATAACGTGTTATTCAATGTACTTGTTGCCGGGTGCCTCTCGAGTCTGTTCTTCGCCCCTAGAGAAAGCAGTGCGTAATCGTCTATTTAACAAACAAAATGGCAAAAATGGGAATAGATATTAAAGAAACAGATGAAGAACGTGTGAAAGCCGACAATTAGCCGCCCTCAAGTGTAATGTGCAAATTTTAAATACAGCTGCAATGTACTAGGCATGGTCAACGCGACCATCGAAAAGCGTCCTTCTTGTCTGTCTGACACTACGTGTGTATGTGCGTTTACGCGTTTTGCCCACGCGTTCTAGCCACGTGAATTGCAAGGGAATTCGAAACAGAACGTAATAGTGGGACAGAGAGTGTGAGGGAGAGAAAGGAATGGAGGAAAAAAAATGAGAGAGAAAGATTGAATGCGTGTGTGAAAGTATGAGAGAATGGAGCACAGCTGATAGAGACGTAGAACAAGACTAAATATGTACAAATGTAATAAATTGAATGACGATTACGTTGAATTCAACCACCGGTTGTTTTATTTGTTTCTTTCCCTGTACTTATTTCACTTACGATTAATATCTATTAACGATAACATATTGCTGAGTAAAGTTGATGGTGGTGTTACTGTTACTTTGTTTTCGGTTTTTAACCATTCTAACCACTTTAGATATACAGTTCATACAGATATATGTATAGAGATATATCACACAAATCATACAGATATACAGTATAGACCATTTTTATAATTACACTCACGTATGTGTCTAAAGAAATACCCATAAAACATCAAATTTTAAACTAAAATATTTTAAAACAAAGATTCATTTTAACAAAATCCAAAAGGTTTTATGATACAACCATAGTCATATCTTTATGATACAACCATAGTCAATAGCAATTTCTACATTTTGCACCACTCCTTATCAGAATGTTAGAATAAGACGAAAAGGAAAATAAATAAAATTGTGTTTGAAGTTTCGTTTCCGAGTTATTAATTGTTGGGGAGTCACTTAAAATACGCGTGAAATGTATTTGACAATGAGTTGGGACTTACTCTACTACTGACGTTCATTAGTTAGGTCAGACACAGCGAAATCAGTAGTATAAGTCCCGGGATCAGAAGTCAGATATATTTCACACGTATTTTAGATGTTTTCTCAACAATTATAACTCGAAAACGAAGTCAGAAGCGCGATTTCGTTTATCTGCATTTTCATCTTACTTTAACATGTAAAATTACCTTAAAATTTCGGACACCTTTTCTTTAACATCCTGTAGATACACATGATTACTCTTTAACATTCTGATAAAGAGTAACGCGAAGTATGGAAATCGCTATTGCAAAGATGCAATTGAAAATTTCTAGATGCAAATTGCAGTATAAATATAACTATGGTTGTATCATAAAACTCTTTTGTTTTTAGTTAAAATTAATCTTGTTTTAAAATATTTTCATGTGCCTTTAATTATAAAAATGGTCTAAGTCAAGATTCTAAAAAGTTTGTTAGTAAAAATAAATATGTAAGGGTATTGAAATATATCTTTGACGATTTTATTTATCTTAAGTATGAAGTTTAACGTTTACTCCAAGACCTTGTCTTCAAAAATTAGTGGGAACAACTGCGGATGTTAACATGGGCAAAATTAGGACGTGGAAGAGGACATAAATTTGCATACTAGGGAATGATTTCCACGTTATGAATATTATCTAATGAATCAAAGGAACACAGTTTTTGTAGCAACAACATTGTTTAATGTTTATTTAAAAGCCAGTCGATTAAATACAAGTATACAATGTGTACATATGAATACTTCTATGGAATGCATTAACTATCTAAAAATTATTTCACGTAACTACAGGAAAGATATCATTCTAAATAACAATATAAAATATACTCTCTTTTTTTAACAATTATGAATATACATATATGCATCATTCATCTAGAGGTAATGAAATGTAAGTATTGCAATATATATTTGTACATTAAATTAAATAAAATGTAAATAAAGATTTGTGCTAGTATACTGAATAAAGTGTTTACACATTGTGAGAAGAATGTAATATAACATAGAAATATTAGAATAACACTGGAATTCTATAATGAACACGATACAAAGATTGGTTTCATTTTGGCAATGTACATATGAGTTCTTAAAATACGTTCACTGCGACTCATGTGCCTAAAGAGTGCGTAAGAAAAGTCAAAGATCTGTGCGTAAAATAAGTTACGAAACCTTTGTGCGTGAACGAATTTAATGTGCTACAGTATGAGACACAGAATTACATGTTACTGTCACAGTGAACACATTAATTGTCAAATAACACAAAAAAAAATTTGATTACGTGTGTTTATCGTAACAACAGTAAATGTTACGAATAATGAATTATTTTACAAAGTTTTTATCCATCGTTATATATTTCTTAAGTTCAGATTCATTTTACACGTTACCAGAGCATCTAAAAACGAATGTAAAAAATTTTGATAGATCATTTCGTACGTATATTACAATGTAGATTATGTGCGCCAAATTTATAGCTTCGTTTCAGGTTTTTATTTGTATTTTTATTATTTAACATTTGTATTATTGTATGACAAAAACATGTTTTTTATATTTTTACTTCTTTTTTTTACAATCATAAATTTGGAATCTTTATACACTGAATTAATGGCTCTTATAATTATACTATAACATATAGGTCATACTGATGAAGAAAGTTAAGACACCCGAAAATTCAAAAAATTATAAAATTTTTGCAAATAAAATATTTGAAGGACTGACTTTAGTCTTGTTAGTTTACTTTTTCAAATTAGACTTTAACGGATGAAATTGCCCCTTGAAAAGATGCAATTAGACGTAAACAACATTAAGAAAAAAAATAAAATAGAAACTTCTGTTTTAACTATTTCTCGATCTTTTTTCACCTTACCTTATTCCACGAAAAAGAAAATTCTGTATTTTTTTAAAACTACATCATATTATAAACCAAAATAGGTTTATATACATTTGCTGTTTGTTCCAATTTTTTCAGTTAACTAAAGATTAAAGCATTCGTAAAGCATTCGATTACGTAATAGTTACGTAAATATGGAAATATATGGGTACAAAGCTTTTTACGTGAAATGATATTCTAAACACGTCAAAATTTTTTACATCTGTTTTAAAATACTTTTATATTTTACATATTTTCATATTAATCTTTTGCAAAATATGCAAACATTAAGAAAAGGCATGTGTATAGAAATCGCTTTTGGAATGACACTGGGTACAAGTTAAGAACCTTACGAACTGTCGGCCAGGTAGTCAACAACATTTAGACTAAAAAGAGAACATGTGTGCCAATAACTATAAAAGTGGTCGATGTAAAAAATTTTAAAAAGTTGAATTTAAAATGGCTGTAACAAATAAATGATAATTCAACTCTTTTTAATTTTTTACTTAAATAAACCACTTTTATAATAACCGCCACATAGGCTGCGGCCAGCTGCGGCAACTATAAAAACATAAGCGACTAGCTGATCGCAAATCGCAATAACAAATAAAGTGGATTGAATCAAATGCATGCATTCACACTACAAAAACTTTAACCCAGAATTAAACGCTTGAGTTTTGCAAATAAGTTTCGATATGGAAGAATTGATTGCAAAACTCGTTTAGCCTTTTCATATTTCGGTACTTGATCACTGGCAATAATATCTATGTAATTAATACTACAAACTCATATTTAATAAGGGTTATTGAAAGCAATTTCCACATTGATGCCTTCTCCTTCTGAACAAAAGACCTTACTCCATTTGTTATAATAACTACATATGTGAGAAACTCATATGTACTTGCTTATAAAAAATTTATTTTAAACATAAATTGATTAGCTATTTGGAAACTTTTCAACAATAATAAATATTGTTCATTATCTATCTTACACCATGACTTCTTGTATCATTTTATAAAAATAATTTGTAATTTCTATAAATATTTTTGATTTCAAAAATAAAAATAACAGCTTTGTAAGAATTTTACAAATAAAATATAAGTTGGTACATTTAATTGTAATTTGAACTAAATTTAACTCTATACTCTTCCTTGTAACTTTAATGAAAGGCATTTGGATAGTTTTATGACTTCTTATGCTTATGTTGTACTTGTGCTTCAGAAAAGTAGTCGAAATTCATACTACGTGATTTTGAGGAGGATAAAATCCAAACTTAGATTTTAACTGTTCCAAAAAGACAAAAGTAAGAATTGTGTGCGGTGCTAACCTTACAAATGCAGGTACATAACCCTAAAAGGAGATACTTATCAATGTTTAAAATAATATACTTTCTCTTTAGATAAACCGCTAAAACTTTGAAACTTAAAAGGCAATAACTATTTCATTCATATAGGATAAACTGTCTAAGGTTACAAATAAAAAAATCTGTGTTAGTTTTAATTATACGACAAAATATTTTCCGAAATTTCAAGATTTAGGACATTTTTAAATAAAACAATATATTTTTATTATTGTAATAAAGTTACCTATAAGAAAACAAAAATTAGATATAAATTTCTGTACCTTTAGATGAACTCCTGAAAACTAAGTTTATGATTATAATTAGTAACACAAGTTTATAAAAAATGAATATGAATATTTTTTTATTATATATTTGATAAATCATGTTTGCACTTAATTGTATTTGCAAAGGCATTTCAGTTTAATCGGATGATGGTGTAAAAGTAAGTACTTGTATGTACAAAGGCAATTCAGTTCAATATAAACAAACAAAGATAAATCAAATATTAAAAAATAATTTAAAATGATAACCACTGCCTTTTCCTCAATTAGAGAACTCTGCTAGCAGTACAAAAGTTAATTCTGTGATATTAGGCTATGCTTCATGAAAGTTATTCCTTACAGAGTCATCCAAAGATCAATACATGATTACAATTTACAATACTACAATAGTAAAAATATATTCTCCCAAGTAAAAAATGGTCAATAACTGAAGTTTCGGAAAATATGATTGTAAAACTGTCTTTATGCTAATATTTATTTTTTCAGAATAAATTTTTTAACTTATCTTCTTGTATTATTAAACTTTACATATAAGTGTTTTAGATTTTAACCTCAGATGACTCATTCTATAACGAGATATCAAATATATGTTGAAATACTTGCAGGTTGGTTGGAAAGCTTGAATGGAATAAAAATGTTGTGACAGAATCTCTGAATTACCTTTGTTTTGCAACACTAGTATTTTAAAGTTGTTAAAAGATAAAACTAATACAAGTTTAGAGTTAAAAATGTTAAGTTCTTATCTGTCAGTCAGATAAAGACATTAAAATAGGATGTTTAATTAAGTCTTTCAGCTAATCAAAAAAATATGAGTTTTGGGAGATTTTTAAGATCTTCATAAGCAATACATGTATTACTATAGTGAAGAAGTATGTATACATTACCAATGGTTGAATGTGTGACTTTTAGTAATGACATAGATCTGTTAAACTTTTTTTCACAGAAATTAACACAATAAATTATAGTCAATCTCTTATATGATTTTCTGTTGCTGCTCCCTAAAATGTCTCTAAATTATAGTCTCTAACTTTTTTAATACATGTATAAGATATACATATTTTATAACTATGACAAAGATAGATTGAATAGCCTAATATAATATTTTCTTTCCATTTGAGCTACCCTACCATCCCTGTAAATATTTCAGTATATATTTGGAATATTTTATGCTGTTTCAGTTATTCTATGTTTCTAACAGTTTATCTAAAAAGCAAGAAGATCATGATTTAGATGAACATATTTAAATTAAAAGCTTAATTATCATAAATAAAGAAGTACATAATATATATTGCATTTTGAAAAATAAAATATAATAATTTATAAATTTTAAGTATGCATATTTTATAAACTACATAAAACTGTTTAGGATGTTAAACACGTTGAATTATTGGGATCACCAGTAACCGACATATTATATTTATAGTATTAAAAATTGTGTGATATTCAATGTGTTAAGAAATAAATGGGCTTCATTTAATATTAAACAGTTTAAGTGTGGAAGTGAATTGGACTACATTATATATCTAACCACTACATATTGAGGCGGAATCTACAATGAAGCATGAGCAGACTTTCTCTTGAATAACCAACATAGTTGAACTCAACAGTTGAACACAACTACTCCATACAACTATAGTACTCTGTACTATTATCCAATATATACAAGGCAAGATATATGATTAGTATACATAATAAACATAGTAAATATGTACTGTTAATTATAAAAGTGGTTTGAGTAAAAAATTTGAAAAATTTGAATTTATCATTTTCTTGTAATAAGAATTGATGCAACACCAAATAAGTGATAAATTCAACTTTTTTATATTTTTTACTTAGACCACTTTCATGATTACTGACACATACACCCACTGTTTATAGATATATAAAAAGACCATTCAATGTGAAGATAAGTAATTTAAAAGAACAAATAAACAGATAAATATCTACTAAAGTCATATTTCTTCTTTTTTATGTTTTATACATGCATTATCATTCTAATTAATAGGGCTGATTAAACAAAATCTACAAATGCTTCTACTTATTACCAACAGTATCAAAACTTATCTGACTGGTGATGCTTCTATAGCAGTAGTAATCAATGATGCATAATTCAACCTATGTACTACTAATAAAAGAGAAATATTCTTCATACAAAATTTTCCTTATGTTAATTGAGCATCCTAGCATTTCAGCTCACCTTTACTTTAAATATGTTTATCTAGGTCATGATCTTTGTCTACCATTGAATCATAAAATAATAAAGATTAAAAAATAATAAATTAACTCACTTTAAAGAATGCTAATGGCCCTAGTTTAGCAGTGTACCAAAATAATTCCATTAAGTCCTACAACAGAAATTATATGTACAGTTAATCAATTTTGAATATACTTACATATATTATTATTACCTTAAATTCTCCAGGTTTGGCATTCATTGCTCGCGTTTTTAATACATCTAGTGGTTGAGTAAGAGTTGTAGCAATAGCACCCTTATATTGAAATAAGTATATGATTAATTAGTAATAATTTAGACTTTAGAGAATACTTTAACAAATATAAATTATTTATTATATCTTTAAAAAACAGTTTTTAAAAATATTTTGAAGTTATGATACAGGAATGAATCAGTCTATATACTTTAAAATTTGTACAAAAACATACTTACAGCAAATATACTTGATATCACATGAGTTACTGGACTATCTTTAAAATAACCACTTTGTAACAATATAATTTTAATTTGATCATAAAAACTTAATTGTCCTATAGTCATTAAAGCAGCTCTTAATGTTGCAGTGGAACATCCACTAAACAATCGATGCACACCTTCTTGTTTAATTATACTATTCAGTCCATCTAGGGCATGCTTATAACTGTAATAATATTCATTACTAAGTAATAGAAACAAAGTGAAAGTAGCTTACTATTTTTTTGCATTAATGTATCTCTGTACTTAAAGTATTTATATATCTGCTTACTTTCGCCTTAATTCTGGTGGAAGTTTTATATCATTTTGCATCCGTACATTAATTAAATCTGCTGGCGTTCCAAGAACACCACCAGCTGCACCAGAAAGTCCAGCCAGTAATAATTTTTCATGAAACAATAACGAATGTCCAGATGCTTCAAACGTTTGTTTACCCACCTATGTATAGTTTTATTCACATGTATGTAATAAAAAGCAAAAATAAAAAATGTTTTAAAACCTTAAAGACAGATTAGGTAGTACTGAATAGAAAATGAATAGTATTATGCAAACTATGGCAAAGTTTTCATAGACTAAAATTTATATATTTTTGTGAATAATATTTATTCTCTAGATATAACTCTTATGAAATCACAAGAACAATGTTAAAGACAATCTACACGTTACTTTTGCCAGAAATATATCTATATATATAGTACTGATTCTTGTCAATAAGGTGTTACTTGTAAAATAAAATAACAAATAAGTATATACATAATATGATAAAATTTACTTCATATGCTCCGAATCTTGTTGTAGAATATGTAAGTTGACGAAGTAAAGAAGCACTAAGTCCATTGTATAATGCTGTAAATCCATTCTTTTCTAATATAGAAGTTGCTAATTGTACTACAGATAGTTTTCCATGTTGATGCGTTTGTAACTGAACCTGTAAATTTATTTTTAGTGTAGTGGAATAAAGATTTGCATATATATTAATTATGAATATGTTATGTAATATGTATATATATACACATATTATACATCTATATATGTAATATAATTCTATAAAGTATAACTTTGAAGATTACAACAATTCATATGATTTACAGTTAATATGTCTCTTATAGAATTTTAAATTTTATCTTAGTATTGAAATCTATAATTATTAATTTATAAAAAAAATTATTTTAATACTATATTAATTAAAATATAATGATGAAGTACTTTTAATAAATCTAGAGGATGTGTAATACAAGCAGCACCTGCAGAAGATAGCCCACCAAAATACCAGCGTGCTAACTTTTTTGATTCGTCTGTCATTTTGTTCCTATTTTATATCGTCATGGAAAATCTTAAAAAGAAGATATGTTGCAGGATCTATGAACATAATGTACATTTTAAACATTTCAATAATTTAAAACTTTGTACATTCATTACACTTACCTTTTTTCTTGTACTTTTTTGCATTATAAATGTAAATGTCTGTTAGGTACATTACACAAACACAAAAATTTCCACCTTAATTTAGGGCCGTTTTTAAGGAAAATAATTAAGACCAAAAATTATGATATTAATGATTATAGAAATAAAGTTAATGAAAATGATATAGCAGTTAAATGTTTTAATTAAATGGTAATGTCTAATCGATATAGTTATATTGTATTATTTATTTGATTAAAAGAGCTTAAATTACATTTATTTAAACTTTAAATGTACTATCAATAATGAAAATGTGCATAATAAATATAACTCTGCATTCATGTAACTAAGGTAGTTGTTAATAATTGCATTCCTTTGTCATATGTTAAAACATGAATTATTTTTGTATGCAAACATTGCATTTTATAGGTACTTTAATTCAAATGAATTTTCGTTTCTAATTTTAATACATAATTTATCAAAAAATAAAAGCACAATTTATTTTTAAATCACTGATAACAGTATAGCATATGATTGTTTAAATAAAAAAAAATGGACAATCTATAAAAGTAAAAAAAAAAAAATAAAACTCACCATATACTGCAATATTAATGCTATTTTTTGATTATTGATGACTATGACATTCATGTACAGAAAGTCTAAACTCCATCTGATGAAACATATTCCTCACAATCAGTGAAGTGCTTCTGGAAACTCGACGAACGCGCACACATCAGCTGACAGCCACGTGTAATACCACCTCCTTTCATCAAGGCTAAACCTCTTTTTTATTGACGTATTTAAGTTTCCAATTTGTCTATTTTGCAAATACATGGCAAATTTCTAAGTGTGCGTGTAAATAGCTCAAAATAGGAAGGAAAGCATATTATTGAATGCATTATTAACGAAAATTGTTACGCCATTACTTATCTCCCAAACGATACCGTAAAACATCGATTTTATGATCGAAATAAATTAATTCGAATAGATAATTGTTCAAATAAGTGATCTATAAATACTAAACTTGCAAACTTTGAATTAATGCACGTATATGCACAAATGATACGATATAATATACTCAGTTAGCTAGCATCGTTCAAGCAGATTTTATCACATGAATGTCAACTAAAAATCGACAAATTTGGAGCATCTGTCATATTCACTGATGTCAGCAAGCAGCTGCTAGCAGAAATGCATACATATAATAAAATATGCTAACATAACCTAAGAGCTGATTGCTGACAGTAAACAAAGTTTATTGACATCATGGTGACTGACATGTGTAATCTGATATAATGATGTATGTACACAGGATTAAGGAGCCGAGATATTACACGTTTTGCGTGTGCATATTATGTATTTTCATATCGTACGATGCAGCATTTTCCAATACATATCAAACGGTGTATGAAAAGAAATATATTTCTTATATTCGATATAAAAAGTACGCAATTCATAAAAGGTAAGTTGGGGCCGCCTTGAGTTTTCTGTTTTTTTTTTACATAGACTCCTCTTTAAAAACAAATATATGGAATATACATGTGCATACAATAGGCGACATAGGCGTTCATAGTTCATAATGCAAATTGTTGTTTCTAATAGAATTGTAGCCCAAAGTACAAAACATGTAGGATAACTACATACAACTGTGAGGTCAAAACATCATTTCTTGGAGCAAAGGTCTCTTTTTCCTTATATCTCGACCGTTAATAGCACAAGCAAAATTATCAAATTATGCATTTCTCGAAGTTTTTTCCGAATATGTACTCTTAACTTTTATGAAAAAGATTTAGCATTAGTAATTTCAATTAGATCAATTAATTTGGTTCTTATTTATTAATGAGAGATTTTGCTTCAGAATACGGTGAAATGTACTTAATTCGCAATTAATAATTCTGATACTTTAGATGTGAATTTTAAAACAGGACGCCTTTTGGATGTTTATTGTTCTCACGATCTGAAATACCGATTTCTGGAAAAATCAGATGGTTTTTTATGCCCTCAGTGTTTACAAATTGTGGTTTTGGAAATCGTATACAATCCAACCACTAAAGTCGCTAAATTCGTACATTGCTTCTACTCAAACATAGAAAAATTCCATCATCTCCTAATTAAATAGGAACGCTCGCAATTAAGAATAACTTAATATTACCCTTAACATTAATTATTACGTTAATATCTTAATTAAAGAACTGCTTATTAAATATTATTTGCCTATATTCCTCATAATTTTAAAAATTAATATTTTGTTGAAGAATTCTCGACAGTAATCGCAAAGGGTGCTAAATTATTCGCAATATTACTTAATTTAATATCATCTTAAAAGCTCATGACGCATTATTTGCAATCTCTTTAATAATTCAGCGATTAAAATAATTTTTAAATGCATCCAGAAAAGGGATACATAACTGCATGGTCAGTATCTATATTAATTCAATGAACACAAAAAAGAAAATTCCTATTAACAGCCACACAGATCGTTAAAAGAACATTAAATCAGATTCATTTCGAGCAAAACGTAAATTTTTGTTTTCGTAACACAATTTATTAAATATAAAATTAGCTCTCGATAGTATGTAGTAAACGACAGCAGTATAATGTGCATTACCTTAATATCCAAAAGATGAAGGTAGCTCGACGAATTAACTAGGGGATGTCTACTGAGTCTGAAATTGTACAAAATCCATTTTCAGAGTTTCCAACTTAAAAAATTTCAAGTTTCTAAAAATGCAAGCTCTCAGAGTTCCAAATTTTTAGAATTTCATTTCTAAATTCTAGACTTCAATTCTTAACTTCTAAATTCTACTTGAATTCCCAATAAAATAAAACAATACTTACATTATTCTTCACGTTCCGGCGTCCGTATTCAGCAACTCTCGAACTCTCCATATGACTCTACATACCGATATATATCGCCACTTTTGAATTAAGGAAAAAATAAAGGATTACTGACGCGATTGAAAATAATTAGCCGGTGAATAACACTGACTCTACATGCTTTCACCCATTAGAACCTCGCGGGGTCTGGAATCATTCATAATACGATAAAAGCACTGACTCTAATATTACTTATATTCTGCAATGTGCAATCTACAATGTAAACGGACGCTCCTTGGGTCAACTCACCCTTAAAAATCAATGACAATAAATATTACTACTTCTGTGTTATCACAAATTACACAAATTTAACTTTTAACTATCCATGAGAATGTGTTTGAATTGATCGTTAACTGTCATGGCGTCAGTTTCGCTTTGGCGCAAATTCCTGTCTCTTTGATTCGAACCATAAATCTATAACAGAAAAGAAACACTAATTTAAATAAAATGTATGAAGAAAAATACAATTACATTGTCATTAAGCAACATATGAACCCGGAATATGTTATGTAAAATGGTAATTCGAAGTAAAAACTATAAAATAAATTGAGATGGAGAGCAGAGGAAAAGACGTGAAATTCGGTCAGACTTTTTAAAATATGGAGGAAACTAACTAACTCTATTAATATAAGGTAGAAATAGTAATAGAAAATAAGTGAGAACATTATAATAATATTCGAGAGCAGATATATGTATATGTCGATAAGTAGATAAATGACATTAAAAAAATTATCAAACCATTTAAACTTGCCATGAATACTGAACGAATAACATGATTTGTTTCATTTCGGGTTAGTAGTATCTATAAATATGGAATTCCAATGTATTTTGTATATATATTATATAATTTACAGATACAATAAATGTTAAGAAAATATACAACTACATAGATGCGTTGCTACGTAATATACAAATAAATTACCTTTCATTTGGAACGTTAATTTCAGCTTTTAAATAAGTTTACCAATTAGTTCAGCGTGCACTATTTCGATATTATTTTAAATATATCGCGAGAATGTGCTTACTGAGGGCGCTCTTAAATCCAGGGCTGTAATATCGAGGGTTGGAACCCCATTATGCTAAACATCTGTTAAGTTACTAAGAAAATGTAAATGAACGATGTTAAAAAAGACAAAAGCTGCTAGACACGTAAAAAAAGATCTAATTGTGTAAATAATGAATAACATAAATTGCATCAGAGTAAGTCACAGAATGTTAATGACCTTGAAAAATAATTTTGTTAAGCCATTTCTCTGTGCTCCATTCTTAGAGGAAAAATAATTGAAAATGTATTTGTCCATTTTTAAAATAAATTAAAATGATTGGTAAATATTCATAATAAAACAATATTCGAACATAAGAGTTAAATAACAGTTATTTGTATAATTCTAAAACAATTTGCTTATTCTGCCATCCTTTCCTAAATAGCACATGACATCTTAGAGACGTCCATTTTAGGTCTAAACAGGTCTGAACGTCTTGCAACACGACCTAAATCAGACGTTTTAAAAACGCAGATCTACACGACACGACGTTTGAAATTTATATCCTTAAGATATTTTAAAGATATACTGCATAAACGTCTCAACGTCTAAATTTCTGTCGTTAAAACGTCTTAAAAACTTAGTACAAGTCTGTTTATTATAGTTAATATAAATTGTGTAAAAAAGATTTTATTTGTCTCGTTGTTACAAGTTATAACTTTTCTTTATTTCAGCATATCTAAAATATTCAGGTATATTTTGTATCATACATTAGGTGTTTCCGCTGACAGTACATTGCACTAAATTTATGTAAGTACTGTTTTATATTTTTACTTCTATTAGTTAACTTTTCATTTTTTAGAAAAAGTACTATATGTGTAATTCTGCAGTTAAAGAATGGATGTAGGAACATGGACAATTGTACAGTTTTTGGAAGATGGTACTGTGGAAGCAACACCAACAATGTGGATACGAGATGATATCTGCTATTGGCCAACATTGCCACAAAATCGCTTAATGGATGCCATTAAAAGATTAGATCCAGTAGATGCATCGTGGCCAAAACATAAAATTAAAGTTTTTAGAAATAGCACTTATGGCAAGTTAAACCGTACCAAGGTTTCATACATTTGTATCACAGTTAAAATAATTAATATTTAATGTTTCCAGAGGATTATACAGAAGCTCTGTGTAAGGCAAAAGAAGCAACAGAAGAAAATAATGATTTACAATCTGAAAATGAAGCATTACAGAAAAGAAATAGAAAACAGAAGCGCTTCTCAAGCAGTGATGATGATTCACTTAATTACGTTAACTGTTTATTACCCACACCTTCAAGAAGAAAAAAACAAAAGAATATAGGTATGCAAATAAAAAAGAGAACTATACTATGAAATATTATATTGTAACTACAAATTCTTTTTATTAGAATTATGTACTCCTTTAAATCATGATGCAGATGAAGATAAACATAATGTATTAGTTAAAATCGAAAATGACAGCAGTCCTACACACGATTTTGCTACTGGTAAGTTAATTAACTTACATAAAATTATTTGAGAAGAGAAAATATTTTTAAAGATGAATAAGTAGAATTAAAAAATATAGTACCTTGTAAATACCTTTGCAGAAAATGAAAATACAAACTCCTACAGAAACTGTCAAGAAACAGATAGATATCTAAGAACTATTATAGAACAAAATCATTTGTTACAAGGACTTGTAAGTCATGTTTTAAATGAAATTAAAATATTAAAAAACGATCTAAAAGGTACAAATAGTGCACCACAAAAACAGTCCCTTTTTACAAAATATGACGAAGTGAAATTTCCACTCAATTCTGAGGAGGACATAGAAATATTTGAAAAAATTTTAAGCAATCAAGAGGATTTTGAAGATGGAGTAAGTAAACTGTGAATGATAAATAAGTACAAATTAAATGAAATCGAAAGATTATATTAAAATAAGTATATACATATGTATATGAAATTTTTTATTTTAGGTCAACGAGTTATCAAAAGTGGGAGGAAGTAATACCTACCAATTTGTAAAACGAGTATTAATGTCGTTAATGACTAACGATTTGGCATTGAAGTATAGTTGGTTAGGGAGAAAAGGAAAAAAGGAATTCTATAATTTAAGAACAGCTAGTCTTGTAATATGTAACTATCACCCTTATTTTATTGTTATTAATGTTAATTTATTTAAAATTCAAATCAAACACTTATTTAAGGTGCTGCAGAAAAGGCAAATATTGCCGAAAATAGAAGGCAGAGTGAAATATCTATACAACAGTGGCTGAAAAGGGCTTCTGATAGAAAAGGGACAGTCAACAATTTTTGATGTCATAGCGTCTCTTTCATTATCTGTACATACATCTGTCATAGCTTGTTTAAGCGTTTATATTATATTTCTATTTTACAATTTTCGTTTTTAACTATTTAGTGTCACATTAACTAATATTTATTTCATGGGGTTACCTTCCCTTTAGTATATACATAATTGTATAATGTCTTTTTAAATGTATCAGTGTTTCGCATGAACGTGACGTCACGTTGAAAGAAATCTACTAACTTAAAAAATTTGTTCTTCTTAATTATTATTCGATCAAAATAGTTTAATTGAATGTTTAGAATTCTATTTAGAATAGAATTGTGTCGAGGTAGTTCGAAAAACGTATACAAGATTTTTATGGACATTACTATTTTGTCTATGTGTTATCTTATATAAGCACAATTAAATATAATCAACATATATACACTTTCATTTAATTTTATTTCAAGTATTACAGCTAAAAAATTTTATGAAATGGTAATTATTTTTTCCCGTTTTTTCTTTGTATTTTCATAAATTTTACTCCATGATCCATAATTAAAACCAGCAATTTCTTCTAATTGATCTAAATATCTATGTGTTTTCTTCAATATATTCCTGTAATATGTAAATATTGATATTCATAAATGTTCAATCTGAGATAGTTTAAGTACTGGTACTTAAGATAGTTTACTTGTATGTGTCAGTAGTATTATCCAATTCTTTTTGCAAATATAAAATATATGCATCTGTAAGTCTATTTAATTCGTTAAAGAACTCTACACTGGAAGATCCAAATTGTTGTCTAACAGCAATAATTATTTCTTCTAAACATTCTATACTATCCATCCACTGACCTAAAAATACATATAACTTTTAACACAGATATCTTTAATATAATTATATTATTATATTTTAATTTATATTTATACGTATAACTTTTCTGTTCATACAAACCTCTTGAAGTATATATGTTTTCCATAACATTTAAAGTAAGTGAAATATCCTTATTGTATTTATACAATATCGTTTTTCTAATACGTAAACATTTCTTTAATTTATCTAGTGCTTCTTTTGTATCTCCTACATCAATAGAACTCTGAGCTTCTTCGAACAATTCTTCAGCTTGCTGCAGCTTACTCTGATAATGATTTTTTGGTTTATCATTACAATCTAAACAATATAATGAATTTTCAATAGTATAGAGTGCTCCTGTGCATTTTAAGCAGACCATAGAACTAAACCTTTCCTGCAAGTCATATTTTTGTATTGGCCTAGAAATTGTTTCTCCAGATAGTTAAAAATTATAAATTAACTGTTTTGATATTTACCAGAAAATATTTTAAATCTGATTGAGTACAAGGTTTGCATTTGCAAGTGAAGCAATATTGACTTTTTAGAATATTTTGTCTCTGGTCTCTTGACATGTGTCTATAATGCGGTCCTATTAATTTAGTAAACAATTTGTGTTGAATAAGAAAATAGTTTTAATACAATTAAACGTAAAATACTATTACCATAACAATTGAAAATTTCTTCATTCTTTGCAATATCTTTTGCTGCCCTAACAATAAGATATTGCTTCACAAAGCTGAAATATAAAAATATCAATAATACACTAATATAAAAATAATAACTATAGCGATAATGTAAATTTTAAATTACATGTTAATTATATTGGGATCACAAGAATGGTTCATCATACTTGCAGAAGGATAAATTCCTGTAGCCACTATATCTTGTTGATCCATAGAAGAGTCATTTTTGTTTAATAACAAGTTTAAAGTTGTAATAGCATGTCCATTACAAATAAGTTGAAGTATATATCGTAACAGTAAGGAACTTACATAAAGTCGTTTATCAGAATCAGTTAAAATACTAAAATTCAAATTAAAAGTATTATCAAAGAATTTCTCCATTAGACAATGGTTAAGATTATGGACCTTAAAATAGTCTGTGTACTCTAGTAAATATATAGTTAGCATGGCAGAAGTCTGTAAAAATTATTTTGATTATTTAAGATATAATCTAGATATAATTATCTTTTTTATGATTTACATACAATTCCATAGACAGTTAAATCTTCTATAGAGAGTTTATCAAAATTAGTCACCAAATTTTGCATTTCATTAAACTTAATCCTGTCTATTGTAGTTGTACAAGTTAATAAAACTTTCAGTGCTAAATGTCCAATTCCTATCTCTCTCCACAGACTCATTTGACTTCCTGGACATTCCCAACAATGGTACGAAGACCAGGCTTCTTCTGAACACTTTGTATCATGGTAAAATGTGTTTAAACATTCTGTACATCTAAAATAACAGTAATTTCCACTCTTTGTCTTTAAGATATATATTCATAATTAAATATATTACTTACGGAACTGGAATATCTGTATTCAAAGTATTGCACTGCGAACAGAACTGATTGGATGTATCTTGGTCTAATAAAACAAAACTAACAGGTTCTTCCAAAAAAAGAATTTCACCTTTCTTTATGAATCTGTTTGCTACTACATATCTACCCAATTCTTTATCATTTTTTTTATCTATATTTATTGATGCATGTGGAAAATTAGGATTCTCATTAAATATAATATTAGATTTTAGTTTTAATAAATCATCAGTTATTTGTGTATCACTTTGTAAAGATGGATCAGTGAATGTCATTTCAGAGATTCGTTTCTCAATGGTATCTAAGTTTTTAAAACATTTGTGAAAAAACATATGTATATGTTATTCTATAACTTTGATAGTACATTGAAAATACCTTTAATAGAAGGTGCAATATAATCAGGATCATTCATGATTTCTCTTATCTTGGAAATTGTTTTCTCAGCCATATTTCTATCACCTAATTTCAAATAACATTGTGCTGCACGCAAATATAATTTGTAACATAAGTTTTTTGGGTAGTTTAACTTAATTGCTAGTTCAACATCTTTTATACAATCCTTGTTGTCATAGAATGGTGTTCATCATGTATGAAATACACATATAAAAAATGAAATATTTTTAATAAAATACTGAAGTAGTTTGATTTGATTGATTTTCTTTATTAGACTGTGGATTTTTATGCATTTATAGGAAATTTCAATACACGTAGAAGTGTAGAACCTATATAATATGCAAAAATGTACAAAATATTGAAAATTAAATACACTTTATGATATCTGAAGAGTATCTTTATCTAAATTCCATTTCTCTAATTATATTTATGGAAATAGGAATTTGCATTAACATCCACAGTCCATTTATTACTTACATTATATCGATTCAAGTAGAATAAAGCAGCAGATCTGTTTGCAATTGCAAGTGGCAATTCATTACTACCCACTGGAGCATACAATGCACATTTCGTATAAAAGTGAATGCTTTGAGTGTAATTTTTAGTTTGGAATTCCTTGTTCCCAGTTGATTTAAAAGCTTCAGCTTTTGCTATGGACTTAAGTTCCTTTTTATCATAATGGTCTCTTAGCCACAGCGACACAAGTTTTCTGTAGAGATGATACAAAAAACAATTGAAAATAAAATGTAATAACAAACTGGTATAAGTATTTAAATAATATAGAAGTAATAGAGAACAGAGAATTCATAAGTTCTTAAGTTATGTAGACAGATTTAAGTAATATTAAATTGCATAGATTATATAAATAGACAGACTGAAAAGTAAATTTTGCAATAGAGATACAAAATATGAAACTTATGTATCTCAAATCGGGAAGTAAAAATAGTTAAAAATATTCAATCTGAATTTAAAAAATTCTTATTTACATCATGTTCTGATCAGTCCATAGATAAGACATTAACTCATCTTCGCGGTTTATAGTTGCTTTCAAAGTTTGTTTTGGCTTCGATTTGCAAACAAGATACTCCAACACATTTTGCCATTCCATTTTGCTTCATATTACGATAAAATTAACGTCGCCTATATAATAAAAAGATGATTTAAAAATTTGTCTGTCACAAATAATTCATCTTTGATAAGAATATGTAATACTTGCATTTAAGTAATATATACACGAATGTAATGTCATAATATGAAAGAGTATAAGATCTCAAGATAACGAGATTCGATATCTCATGAAATTCAAAATCCTATCTATTGAAAAGACTTATTGTTATGTATGTACTATTGATAGGGCTCATGAGTAGTGTTAGGATTAATTAGGTTCTCAGAAAGAAGTAATAAATTAGTAATATAGTAATAAACTCTATCTAGAATTAGAACTGATATTAATTTTAATATCAACGGCGGAGGAATCGAGTTTCGAGAAGAATACTCTTTCGATTCCTTTCGATAAGTACTTGCATGAAAGTATCGATATTTGTTTGATATTTATAAGAAAATATCGATACTTATTTGATGTTTCTTTCTACAAAAATATCAGTATCAGGAGAGCAATTTGATACTTCACGAAAGTATAGATAGCAATAATATAGTCTATAGCAACAAAGCAAAAGTAGAATTTCGTAAAATACATAATTAATTTATTTATATGCTTTATAAATATTGAATAACTTAATTCCTAAATTATGGCACACAATTACGAAATAACAGAATCATTGGCAATACCTGAAATGATACGTGACATTATTGGTGATAGTTGTTGCCTTCAGAAATACCTCAACAAGAACCAAGACTTAAATCATGCTTTGACAGGTTAGTTTTATTAATATTATTAGTATACTGTGGATTTTCACGTAATTGTGAAAATTTAAAATATACAAAAGAAATATGAATTTTTATAAATATTCATAGTCTGTTATTTTTATTAACTGAATGACTATTTAAACCTCAATCATTGTTCTACTATAATCTTCTTATCATCAAACTATATCAAACTAAATGCACTCAATATCGAATGTCAGAAACTCTGAATAATTGAGGTCCAGTTAATAAAGATGACTATATTTCTTCTCTCAAATTTCTTTACTGTTACAGATACATGGTCCATGTATGTAAATATCCAAACTGTCACAGAAGATGGTATACCAATTCGAAAATTATTTGTCAGTAACATAGCAGAACGGGTAATTTAAATCATATTTCGTATCACTGTCTCATCAATTATACAAACACAGTAATATTTAATCTATTTTTCAGACTATTTATCAAGATCTTGCTAAAGTATTTTCCAAATATGGACAAGTTGAGAGTTGTTTCCTGCAAAGAACTCAGAGAAGAAGTAACTATGCATTCATTACCTTTGAAAATGTGGAGGCAGCTGTAAGGTAAAGATAAAATAAGAAAATGAAGTACAAGTCAAAGTTTAGCATTGATAGAATGTGATCTGTAGAGCTAGACTTGAAAATATAACGCTACACAATAGAAACTTAAGAGTCAGGCCTGCTGACTCTTGGCATCAACCAGATTACATACAAAATCAATATTATAACAAACATCGTCAGAAATTTGACAAGAAACAGTCTGATGATCAGTGTGATCAAGAATATATTCAAAATGATTCTACAGATGCTAATATTCAAACCTTGAATGATGATTGCTTAATGCACATTTTCTTTCAACTACCAATTGTGGATAGAATTAGAATAGAACGAGGTAAGAATTCAGATTTCCCCTGTTTATATCTATTATTTAATAAGAAATGACTTTTAGTGTGTCAGAGATGGAGAGCATTGAGCTTAGAATCCTGGTGCAATGTTAAAAAATTAGATTTGTTATATTTGTGGGACTCTTCACCTTGCTTGCCAAAAACAGAAATTAATACCAGCATACTTCGCAAAATATTGTCAAGGTGTGGCAAATTTTTAAATGAAATAGATCTATCACAAATACGGTGCCCATTGAGCGAAAGTACACTGACTATTGTGGCAAAATTGTGTCCCAATTTACAGAGAATCGATGTCACTGCTCTTGCTGTCACTGCAGGTGGCATAAATTCATTAACAAATAATTGTCATGACATTACAAAGTTTGGTTTAGGTGTTACAACACATAGCTGTGATAGGGATTTACAGAAGTTATTTGAAGTAAATCAGAAACTTAGATACTTTAAAGTAGTTGCTGGCAAAATATCTGGTGCTTGTCTTTTACATTTACCATTGGAAACCATGGAGGAACTTGTTTTGGAAAGATGCAACTACCTCAGAGAATGTTATTTATCAGAGGTAGCCTAAATATTCTTCATACATTTATGCATTTATACATTTTACAAAAACTTCTTTTTAAAATGTGAATATTTTTTTCCAGGCAATTAAGAAACTACATAATTTAAAGAGTCTTACGATACATATGTGTTTTGAAATTTCTCATGAGGTCATCAAAGCGATCAGTACACATTGCAGAAATTTAAAAACTTTAGAACTGTCTCAAATTTCTTTTGTAATACAATCAAGTGGAATGTTACAAATTGCACAGTTATCTAATCTTGAAACCCTAAAAATCAACACAAATACAGTTGTCACGGACGAACTTCTCAGTAACTTAGCACTAAGATGTCAACAGCTTACTTATATAGATATAAGTGGTAAGTTGAATATTCGTGAAAGATTCTGGTTGGCTATATAACTTTTTATACATTGCAGAGTGCGAGTTTGTTACAAGTATTGGTATAGCAGCCTTAGCTACATTGCCAAAACTAGAAGTACTCGTAATGAACTCTTTGCATAAAGTAATAGACACTAATTTGAGGAACATGAGTAATTTAAAAAGATTAGAGTGTCGTAGATGCAGTTTTACAGATAAAACAGCTATTGAAGTCATAGGTTCTGCTCCTCGATTGGAATTGTTAGATACCACATGGTGTCGTGGAATCACGAATCTCACATTAAAAAAAGCTGCTGCAGTTACTAAAAGTCGAACCAATACAATTTTGAAAATATTTGTTGGTGGAACTACTGTGAACCTTCACCAATTCAACGAAGTCTCGCCATTTTTGCATATAGTTAACGTAGTCTTGTAGTTACACTAAGTGTGATTTATATACCAGATATACCTGTATTATAATATAATGTAAAATTTTTGTAAGGTAATATAAACATATTTACTATTAACTGTTTTCTGTATTAATATTATTACGCATCCTTTTTAAGTTGTTGAATTATGAAAGTTCTATTTTAATGTAGGATAAATTTATTCTTTGAATAATTACAACATATAGAATCGATACAACAGTATCACGCACAGATTTGCAACAAGAAATATTTATATATCTCTCTACGAGTGCCAGACAATCGACAGTCAAGATTCATTGTTCTCAATAGAATTTTCAATCGTATAGTATTTTACATTTTTCTTAACTATTTTGGTTTATAATATAAGATTACAGTAAATATAGCATCAAGCATATAAAACATAATACCAAAGATCAGTTCTTGAGCGTCTTACGCCGAGACAGTGAGAACCACCAGCTTGCGAACATCACAGTACGCTCTTAGTACAGTCCGATATTTTTTAGCCAAATCGGGAAAGGCTAACTATACCTGCTGATATAGTGGCTAAGCAAACACGAATAACTCCGGGAAAGACTTACTATCATAACGTTATAAATATAATGAATCTTTCCTATCAATAGTTCTATCGTGACGATCTTAATACAAATTATATTTGTTTACAACGGAAAAAGAACGTTTATACTATCAATATACATACTATATACATATAGACACTCTTTTTCAGAACATTACAGTTATAAGCAATTATGCTTATGAATATTAAATTTGACTATTAGCATAAACCAAGTAATAAAAACAAAATTACTAAATTGCAGCAAGGAAATTAATTTCTATATTTGTAGTATTATTTATTATCATTAGTGTTGATTTAAGATTTTAAATCTTATATGTTTTCATTATATAGTAATATGAAAAATTAACATCTCTCGATTACAATTAGTCACTCAAGTATAAATACAAATGAGTGTTTGATTTTCCAAGTATAGTTTACAAGAATTGCACAAGACTTGATGCGTAACTACACATAATAACTGTATATATTTAATATAGTGTGAACACATGGACACGCATAAAAATTATGTTATATACCTATAAAATTTAATTTTTTTTTTTTTCAGTATAAGAATTAACATATTTGGAAAAATGTATTATATCATTCTATGGATGAAAATATTTTCCTATACAACATGGTAATATTGATCAGTGCTAATTAAAATAGTATTTCAGGATTACTATTAAATTGCACAAGTTATAATAAAGTACTATTCATAATATTACATGACTGTCATATTAAAGACTCACTATTCGAAATACTGTCGTATTTAACTACAATTTTAGTTTCCGTAAAAAATAGCATGATGCTCTAGTAACGATAGAACAAAAGTCTTTTTGTCAATGTTATCAATGTTATGAATGTTCTACGAATGTCAGGTACAAATGTTATACTAGTAACTTGATCTCTAGTTAACACTTTTTCCTTGAATCATGTTTCCATAAAACCGATGCCTGTTTCATGTATTCTAACATCATCGCAGGGAACATAATTTGCCTATAGGTGTACAATAATATTAAACTTATAATGATAATCGTTTATCTTACATACTTTCAACGTAGTATAAAATGAAGATACAAAAAATGTATAAAATAAAATCAAATCGAAGCACAGTGACGTATTTTTATGCAAATATTAATACAGACTTTCAGTAGTTGTTATATACTATATGTACAGTAAAATAGTTATATATCACAATCATTTTACACGATTGTTGTCGCGACTTTGAAAGCAGACGATGATAAAGCAATCTAATACCCCAGATTTTATTTTTAGGATTAAATGAAATAACAATGTATGTCTATGAATAATTAAATTCTATTATTTAAAAAAAGTCTTCAATATATATCTTGTATCTAAAGGTATCTAAAGATCTATTTAATAAATGCTTTTACTTAATAATGTTATGCGAAGTACAATGTATAAACAATGGCAAAGTCTAGGAAGTGAGTCAGTTTTCAAAATCGCGATTTCTTTTGTCTCAGGGATTGTTATAATGAGAGAAAAGAAAAGAAAAAGAAATTTAGACGCCACTGTTCATATCAATTGAACGAAAGGGAACTAAAGTCCTTTTAAGAGTACTGAACGCGTATATAGGTAGTCAAGTATGTAAGAGTGACATTTATTCAGGATTGTACGTTTGCTAAACGGGTTGGAGTAGTCGGTTGCAAATCCATTGTACGACATACCCATCCAGCAATATCCACATTTTCAGACTCAGCTTTCTTTATCCATTCGTGATTCTAAAGAACAAATCAAATTATTAATTAAAGATTTTAAAGCTTATAAAATGAACAGATTATTAAAATACCATCAATGTCTTCAAATCCGCTCTCTCAGCAGGATTCTTTTTCAAGCAACGATCAACAAAGTCTGTGAAAGCGTCGCTGAAGATCCCAGCAGGCAGTTTTGGAGGTGGTTCATTGACTATATAATCCAGCAATTCAAAAATGGCCATAGGTCGAGGACTACTTGCACCTAACATATATACAAATTCAAAATAATTCTATATAGAAAAATAGATAAGATGATAACACTGTTAATAAACTGTACAATAATGTTATGGTAATAAAATGTAAGTGTAAATATAATAAAAGGAGAACTAACTATGTCCAGGGGACTGTGTTGTTGGAGTAGATGTATTATTAGTGGTAGCACTATCTGCTGGAGGTTGACCTGGGGGTGTACTGAATATTGTAGCTAATGTTTTCTCATCTGGAGGTGGAATTGGATACATTCCAATGGCCATTTCAACGAGTGATAATCCTAAAGACCAGATATCACTTTGTACAGAGTAATGTGTGCCTTGGAGTCTTTCTGGCTGTGAATCAAAACAAATATTACAAAATTTTAAAGTAATATAATACTTAATATTGATAAGAGTTGTACTTAATAATTTCTTACCGACATATAGCTTCTTGTCCCCACAAATGAGTTGGCCATGGAATCAATTAACTGTCCCGAGACCCCAAAATCACAAATTTTAATTTCTCCAGCACTGTTTACTAAAATATTACTCGGTTTTACATCTCTATGCATAATTGCATGCTTATCCCTCAAATAACTGAGACCTTTCAGTACCTAGAATAGAAACCAAACTTAATATATGAGAAGAAAAAAAAGATATCAATAATTCAAATTCAGAGCCTTTCTGAAACTATAAAATTGATCAAATAGGTCATGACTTCAGCCATTAAACAATTGCCTAACAAATGCAATCAATTTTCACATCAGTTCAGATACAATTTGCTTTAGATTAGAACATCTTCTTCAAATACAATGCACTCAGTATCATCAAAAATACCCATATTGAAAAAGGCCCCATCCAGCCAAGTAGTTAAGAGAAAGCTCACAGAAGATGAGATTCGAGACCTCCAACAAGAACTGAGCACAAACGATCATACAATCCCATTACAAAAATTATGCGAGAAATTGAATACAGATGCTGTTAAAGGTTTGACAGAAGAAGCAGCGCAGAACCTTTTGCTTCTAGAAGGACCAAATGCTCTGTCTCCTCCTAAAGTAACTCCAGAATATATAAAATTTTTAAAATGCATGTTTCATGGATTTGCATCATTGTTGTGGATTTGCTCAGCATTGTGCTTTATTTTATATGGTGTTAGTGTCCTGATTGAAGACACTGGTGGTGGCATTGAGTGGGTGGGCCTTATTATTACCTTTATCTGTTTAATCTCTGGTATCTTCGCTTACATACAAGAAAGTAAAAATACAAAGGTAAGGAGAGTGCATACATGTAACGTAATCAATTTAGGTGATGACTGGAGCAATAATTTAAAAACATTTTACAGGTGATGGAGTCTTTCGAGAAAATGGTGCCCACTTTTGCAACAGTAATAAGAGATGGTGTTAAACTAAGGATAGCAACTGAAGATTTAGTCCCTGGGGATTTAGTTCACATTAAATTTGGAGATAAAATACCAGCTGATATTAGGATTATTGAATGCAGAGGACTGAGAGTTGAGAATTCTAGTATCACTGGTGAAAGTGAACCAGTGGTCAGAACAGACTATCCTACTGATGATAATCCTTTAGAATCATCTAATGTTGCCTTCTTCTCATCCTTTGCCGTGGATGGGGATGGCCAAGGGATAGTAATTGCGACTGGTGATAGAACAATGATAGGTAGATTGGCTGGTCTCACTTCCCAACTTGAAAAAAGTGAGACACCTATAGCCAAAGAGATCAAACACTTTGTCCAAATAATCATTACCGTTTCCATATTATTTGGAGTATTATTCTTTTTCCTATCTTTGTCACTCGATCCTGATATACTGAAGGCTTTCACTTATTTGATTGGAATTATAATAGCCAATGTGCCAGAAGTTCTTCTGGTAACAGTCACTACAAGCTTAACTCTCACAGCTCAGAAAATGGCTGCCAAGAATTGCTTAGTAAAAAATCTAGAAGCAGTGGAGACTCTCGGATCGACTTCAACCATTTGTTCGGATAAGACAGGAACTCTCACTCTAAACAAGATGACTGTGTCCAACTTGTGGTTTGGTCACACCAGGTACAATTTTCCTCCAAGTGAAATGATGGGTGTGGAGAAGAACCTACTAATGGAGAAGCCAGCATTTAACATCATGATCAAAAACGCTACACTTTGCCTACGAGCTGAGTTCCTCACAGAGTTCACTCTCATAAGTCCAATTGATGAACGAGAGATAGTGGGTGACGCTTCAGAAACAGGAATCCTCAGATTCTGCGAGCACATCCACGCAACAGAGAAGTTCCGCGAAGCGTATCCAAAAGTAGCAGAAATTCCTTTCAGTTCCATAACTAAGTATCAAATGTCCATACACAAGGAAGAAGATGGGTACATAATGATCTTGAAAGGTGCTCCAGAGGTGATACTAGAAAATTGCACCCACATACTGACCACAGAAGGAGAAACAAAGAATATGACGCCAATGGATCAGACTATATCTCGTCGAGCTTGCGTTGAGTTGGGATACTTAGGAGAACGTGTGTTAGGTTACTGTGATCTGAAACTTCCTGGTAGCACCTATGGCCCAGACTATAAATTTAATACTGACTCTCCAAACACATACAACTTCCCAACAAAAGGTTATCGCTTTGTTGGGTTTATAAGTTTGTTAGATCCTCCAAGACCAGCTGTGCCAGACGCGGTGAGGAAATGTCGCACAGCTGGCATAAAGATAATAATGGTAACAGGTGATCATCCTGTAACAGCAATGGCTATAGCGAAGAAAGTCGGCATTATCAGTGAAGGACACGAAACTAGATATGAAAAAGCAATACTACAGAATAAATCATATACACAAATAGCAGACACTGATTCTCATGCGATAATTGTCACTGGCGCAGAGCTAAGGAATATGAACTCTGAGGAGCTGGATAATGTTATCAGAAAGTATGAGGAAATAGTTTTTGCAAGGACTTCTCCACAGCAAAAGTTACTTATTGTGGAAAGCTGTCAAAGGTTGGGAGAGATCGTTGCTGTGACTGGGGACGGTGTTAATGACTCTCCTGCACTGAGAAAAGCCGATATCGGAGTGGCTATGGGTATCACCGGGTCAGATGTTGCGAAAAATGCTGCTGACATGATTCTGATGGATGATAATTTCGCTTCGATTGTGACCGGTGTTGAAGAAGGTAGATTGATATTTGATAATCTTAAAAAATCCATTGCATACACTTTAACATCTAGTGTACCTGAGATGCTACCCATGTTATCTAGTCTTCTTTTTGGTATTCCTCTGCCCATTGTTCTCGAAATGATTCTCTGTATAGACATTGGTACAGACTTGCTTCCAGCAATAGCATTAGCATATGAGAAAGCAGAGTCTGATATAATGCATCGTGCACCAAGAAACCCACAGTACGATAAACTTGTAAATAAACGATTAATATCGGTTGCCTATGGTCAGATCGGTATGACACAATCTCTAGCTGGCTTTTACACCTATTTTTTGATTCTTATGTTGAATGGTTTTCTACCTGATCGTCTATTGGGATTAAGATTAGATTGGGATAACAAGTCTATTAATGATTTAAGAGATTCCTATGGGCAAACATGGCCATATGATACTAGAATGAATTTACTGAATGAAGCTCGTACTGGATATTTCTTGTCCATTGTTATTACACAGCTTATAGATTTAATAATGTGTAAAACGAGAGTTAATTCGATTTTCCAACAAGGAATGGATAACTGGTTTCTGAATTTTTCTTTTATTTTTGAAATTATTTTAACTGGTAGTCTATTGTATGTGCCAGGGACTTCAAAGATATTAAAAACTATGCCTTTAAGTCCTTATTGGTATTGGCCATGTTTGCCACTTGGTGCATTTCTTTGGACCTACGATGAATTAAGAAGGCTCTGCATTCGGAAATTTCCTAACGGAATTATAGCCCGTGAAACTTATTACTGAATGCTTAAAATACTTGTTTAGAGTTCATGAATAGTCGTATATTTCTAGACTTTTGATAAGTTGTGATAGTTACATAGAATAAGCTAACAGAATTTGTAAGCAGAATATCTTTTTATTACTTACTGCAGAAGTGATTGTACTTAATATAGGTTCTGGAATCCTCCCAGCTTTTTTCAGTATTAAGTCTAAAGATCCTCCATCCATGTATTCCATACATATGCTAATTTCGCCATCACTGTAAGAAGTAAAATATAATTTGCAGTACTAAATTTAATGAAAACTAAATTTAGATTAAGAATTATAGTATTTTTTTGCTGTAAGCTTAATCTGCTAGTTTTATGAGTTTGATGTTATAATTCCAAAAATACGTATATAAATACAAACCTATAAAAAGCACCATAAAAGCCAACTATGTGCGCAAAATTACACTCATGAAGAACTTTTAGTTCTCTGATTATTTGCTTCTTAATAGCAGGCTTAACTTCTAAATGTATTAACTGAAATGTTATACATTAATTATTATTGTATTTTTTAATAGAATGATTTTCAAGTTATATTAAATAAAATCTTACTTTTCTGGCCATAATAAGCCCATATTTTTTATGCCTCACTTTCATAACAACTCCGCCATTGCCAGCACCAAGTTCCCCAAGTTTCTCAAAGTCTTCATCACAGAGTTCTCCTACTTTCTCTTTTTGTCCCAAAAAACTTTCTAATCTTTTCCTTTGTTCCTCATCCATTTCTAACTCTTCTAATCTTTCTTGAATAGCATCTATGCTCATTTTTCCCATAGCTCCGCTATAGTTATTACAGACACAAATAACAAAACAAATAGATATTAATTAGTATAATTTATACTTTTTACAATGAAATGTTATGCTCATTATAGTACGATTTACTTACTCTGGAATTACTGGTGGCTCAGAATAAATGGGAAGCGGTGGTACTGGAGGCGAAGGTGAAATAGCTGGTACTGGTTCTATGGAGCCAGGAGGTAGTGTCAAGTTTAATTTGTTTTTTGACATTTGGTACGTGAAGCCAAATGAGCAGAATACACAATTCTGAGACACAACCACAGTTATTGATAATATGAGTGAAAATAGAAGCAAACTTGTTAATTAAGAATTGGTTAAGTTGAGAATAGATTAAATTTTCTAATCGTTTTCAGATCTCTAAATCATAGTACAATACACGTAGCCTTAATTTAGAGTAATGGTCGAGCTGTCAACCTTAGTATTCCAAATTTTCACCAAACAACACTTTTTGGTGTATCACACACAAATATATACTTCTTTTAGAGGAGTTACTGATTTTTTAATGAGAACAACGAAATACCACAAATATGCATATTTTTTCAAATACTGTACAAATAGAGAGAGGTTATATGAATCTTCCCGGGAACAAGACTCACGCACAGTGCTCAATTTAAATATCCCTAGAGTACCATTTTCCTGCCACCCACCAATACACCACGCAAACTTGGCATTTCTGTGCTGTGTATGTTACGCTATCTGTTGGGAATTTTGCAATAGTTAGAATTATTTTTATAAATTTTTTTTCTAGGCAAAGGGTTCATACCAGCATACCAGTTTATACTCGTGAAGCGTTAACCCTTTCATGACTGCATCATTTTTTTGAACATCTTTTATTCTGATTTTTTTTTTGTTAACTTTGCGCGTTGATAAATAAACTTAACTAAAAGATAATAATTCCTCAGTTTATGTATAAGGACAAGTACCCTATTTCATACGATTGATAAGATTAATTTTACAATGTCTACAATTCAATTTCCTCCTTTATGTTCTCTTAAAATCGTATTCCTCTGATACTGGCGTCATGGCGTATCTCTCCGAATTTCTCTTTGTATTCTTTCATCCAATCAACAAGTGATGTCCTCCATATTCCGTTAGTGAGTTATCGTTTTTAATTTTTATTTTATCCTAGGACCGTCCTTTGGTCCTCCTTCTATCCTTGAGCCATCCTTTGGTCCCTCTTCTATTTGTGGCGATCGTCTTTTGATCCTCCTTGTATACTTGAATAGTGCTATGTATTTCCATATACTTTTAATGAAGATACATACGCTTTCCCCTTCTAACTACACGTATATGTAATATAGGGTAGAATGGGTAGGTTTTCTTGTTAGGGTCGAAAAAAGGACCAAACGAAGTTTATGACTTTATGACCCCTTGAACGATGTCAATTTGGATTTTGTACCTACTTTTAAATAAAGCAATAATCACAAAACGAAAATATGCATTTCTAAAGATTTTATGGTATAGATTGCCTCACGTTTTTAAAAATCTGGAAGACAGATGTGCGAGGAAGTGTAAGATTACTTTATTTATGACGCTCAAAAGTAACGGTAGTTTAAAAAAGCTATTGAATATTTCTATTTAGACTTTCGTACACATTCAAGACCATTATCGCAATAAAGCTTTTTGAGAAAAACAGAAATGCATGCTGTGTATTTATGAGTGCTATTTCGTTTCCAGCGAATATCCTTCCAGATGTGTCACTTGTTTCATATCCATGGATCACGTGTATTGTACAAAAGGATTTTGAATTTCACAATACATACATCAAATTTTGGGATCTCGCAGTCTTATAATTATATTTATTATTATAATATACGTATATATTATCGCAACACATATATTTACTAGTAAATTAGGTGTTAAATTGTTTTACTCGTCAAATTGTGCGAAATTTTAAAAATACAACTTTAATTCTTAACTATACTGACATAGAGTCTGGTAGACGTTTATAAATATAAACGATTTTATAATGAAAGTTAGGAATATGTCATACCTTGTTTCTACATTCCAATTAACATCATACGTCAACAGATTTTAATCAAAGTATTCATATCTTAAAATTGGGTATCCGTATATGGTCACGTGACGATCATTAATTTGGTTCTCATTCATTAAGTATAACTGTTTAATCTTTGTAACTGAACCTCTATTCAATCATAGTTTCTTCTAGCGTGAATTTTATTAGCAATTTTTCAGTTATGATTCATAGCAATTTACGGTTTCTATTTCACGTCACTAAGAACTCGTGATTATGAGAATTTGCGTGATCTATGCATGCAATAATTTTCAAACTATAAAATTCGTTTTAATTTGAGCAAGTCACCTACTTTGAGTGAGATCAACTTTTAAGTTATTGAGTTTTTTAATTTCAATTATCCGTTTTATTTATCCATATTTGGATTCTAAGAGTGGTATCATTTATTTGCTCCATATTTAGTGGTTTCACGTTTCAAAATTGGTAATTTTAGTTTCACAGGAAGTTTCTATCTGGTTGCTCACGTGACGTCTTTTCCTTTAAAATCGTGCAGTGGAAAGGTATGTATGGTTTAGCCTATAACAGTTTTTGAATCTATTTGCATCTGCGATTTTACGTCGAGAATTGTTTTAATTTTGTGCAACTTTTCAACATGTGACTCTAAACTGTTGGTTTAACGAAAAAAGTGTGAGATAAAAGTTTGATAAAGGATAATTATCGAGTACCAAATACGCGTGATGGCAAATCGAACCTCGATACCATAACAAAACCGCTACAAAAATTGTGATAAGTTTCTGTGATTTTAGAACACAATGGGACGCTACTCTCAAGAACCAGTAAATGCTGCCAAGTCGTGCAAAGCACGAGGTTCGAATTTGCGAGTGCATTTTAAGGTAAATAAAAAAAATATCTTTAAGTCATGGCACCTAACCTCAAAGTCATGAGAATTTTGTTTACAAAGCTGCGTGTAATAGTTCTATTTATTTAACAGAGTTTTAATTGCGTTTCAGAACACTCATGAAACTGCACGTGCTATCAAGAACATGCTCTTGAAGAGAGCACAGAAGTATTTGAAAAATATTATTGAACACAAGGAGTGCGTACCATTCCGTAGATTTAATGGTGGCGTTGGCAGGTGTGCTCAAGCAAAACAGTTCGGCACCACTCAGGGTAAGTTTCAGAATACTGTCAAACCTTCAATTCATTGAATTTTAATTTTCTTAGGTGTTATTCACTTAATGTTATAGCTATTCAATCTAAGAATAATCAGAATATATAGAGAGTACTATTGGTTAACAGTTTAAGTCTCAATTGAAATAGTTTTAAAAAGTAAATAGTAATCTACACAAAATGGTCAAAATTATAGTAGAATCTTAATTAACCAAACTTCGATTAATTATAATTTGTATTACCTTGTATTGTGCATAGTCTAATAATTAGACTACAGAATTTTACATAAAAGCATATTTTTATAAATGCAGCTAAAAAAATGAAATCTAAATAAAAATTAATTTCACTTTTCACATATTACAATTGTATATTATATGCATTCTGGAATCTTTTATCCATTTGAAATTTCCATAAATTCATAAAGATTCTTATTCTTCTAATAACAATAAGAGTACAGTAGAACATTGATTAAGATTTAAAACCAGCAATCAAAATGTGTATCAAATTTGAATATTGTGAAACTTCAGGTAAACAGTGTTTTTTGCTATATTTTAAGTTTCAAGTTTGAGTCTCTTTACTGTTAAGTCAATAAATTAAGGTCCTACTGTACATACAGTCTTTGATATTTTAAGGGGGTACAAATACATTAAAGGACAGAACTGAAGTGAAAAAGTTTTGATACCTTTTATTGTATCTCTCACTGTTTAACTTTTATAAAGATTTAAAAATCGGAAATGCTCGTAAAAAAGAACATAGGTAACACATACAGATGAAGTGTAGACCTAAAGACTGTAGGATGTCAAGTAGGATGTAGTGATCGACAGACCTGGGACCATTTACAATAGGAGTCTCACTGAAAGACTTGTGTTTAGGAGCATCTTAACATATGTTTCAAGCCATTCCAAACGAAACATAACTTTATCAAGCAATCGAATTTTCTAGATCAACGGACTCTTTCTATGTGTTTGTCTTACCGATATACACGAGCTACTCTTCGTTTCAGAACATAGTGCTAATTTTAAGGCATTATTACTATAAAGCAAAAGCAAATTGAACACTATGTTACAGTACATTTTATGATCCGATTTCAATTTCCTACCGCTACTTAAAATATCAAAGGCTGTATTTGTTACACCCTGTACATTAAGTAAATTAAAAAATTGTTTTAACTTATTTATTTTAACTATTTTGCACTCAAATTTAGGTCGCTGGCCGAAGAAATCAGCAGAGTTTTTGCTGCAGCTCTTAAGGAATGCAGAAAGCAATGCTGATGTAGCTGGATTAGAGACTGAACGACTCGTAATTAGTCACATTCAAGTTAATCACGCTCCCTGTTTGCGTAGAAGAACATACAGAGCTCACGGTCGTATCAACCGTTAGTATTTTCAAATATAATTATTTAACATGTAAAAACAATAGTAATTACTTTACAGCTTAACGTTAATTTTTTTTATTTTTCTAGCCTATATGAGTTCTCCTTGTCACATTGAGGTAATTTTGACTGAGAAAGAAGATTTTGTAATGAAGAGCCCTGCAGAAGAGCCTTCGAAAAAGAAAGTCAGTAAGAAGAAGCTTGCTAAGCAGAAAGAAAAAATGATGAGAGAATAATTTTGTGCACTAGGTGGACATCAAATATACTGTGGAAAATGAAGGTTCTTTGTCTTATAATTTTTCTGTGTTATTTGCGTCCTTTTTTCCCATTAATATTTAATTTATTTCAAGCAAAATAGAAGTATTTACAAATTAAGCTTAGTTAATCACTTTCTATAGATTAATATTGTTCGGGAGTCAATCGCATCTATGGCTTCAGTAACTTTTTCACTTTTGATAATACTTCAACATCAATATGATTCGGGGAATAAAATATCCTTAATATTACCAAAAAATTCATATGCTCCAAGATCTGGGTTAAGTCCGCTAAGGTCAGGAATGTACTAAATACTTAAAAATACATAGAAATGACGTGAAAATTTTATTTTCTTATAAAGTAAATATTTTATTTCGCCTTCAAAACATATTCAAAATATACTCTAGTGTCTATTACAAAATCTAACTACTAGCACTACTTTTTCATTGCTTTTGAAACTTGATATATAAAATAGGAATGTGGAGCTGAATTATAACAGCATGCTATTCACAATGATCATCCACTTATGGATGAAGTGTGAGCTGTTTTTTCGCTTGAAAAATGACGATTGTACATTTCTACTCAGGTTCAATGAAATCCATTGGTGTCAGGAAAGTGGTTCTCGTGTTGTATTTGGTAAAAATAAGCACAGTAATCCTCCGCCTGAAATTTAAAAATTAGAATCGTGAAAAAACAGAACGTACCATTTAAGTGTAACTTTCAACTGAGTCTAATTATACAGGATAATAGGATACTGAAGATAACTAACCAATTAAAAGAGCAGCAACAATGAAAGTTGGTGCTGGACAGTACATGTCCAGGAGTTGAGCTATCACTATGTTTCCAATAATTCCTCCAAGACGAGCAGCGACCATGGAAATGGCAATTCCAGTCGCGCGAAGATGTGTAGGGAAAACCTCCGTTATCAAACAGTCCAGTGCAGCGTTTCCACAGCTTATTACACCGCTAAAGATAGCCGAGACAATCAGATTATGGTGCTTATTATACACAAAGTACAATCCAATTGAACACATCCCCGACGATAGTGTACTAAACACTGTAAACAAGTGTACAAACAATTAAAATTCTATTTTACGTGATGATAATCTATATATAGATTGATCTATACATATAATTAAAGCGTTCTTATGAAAAGTAGCGTAAGTGTCAAAATTGAAAACTGGTATGTGTCATAGAATATTTTTTGTTTTTGTTAATTTTTTTTTTAACAAAAAACAAAATTTTTCAATCTTGGCACTTACGCTATTTTCCATAAAAACGCTTCAATTACGTGGTAGATGCAACTATACATTTTCACATCTGATGAACACAATTTATTTTAAATTTATAGCATTAATTGACTGTACTTAGATCTAGGCTCTAGCAAAGTAGTTTTCTAAATTTTTAGGATGAGAGTTTTTAATGAAATTAGAATAGAACGCTTACCGAGAAAAAATTTGCGCCCAAGACGGTCCATTCCCAAAACGGCGACAATATTAGCTGGAATAGCGGACGCCACAGTGATCAGCGATTCCAGAAACACGGAGGCGCCGATCTTATCAGAGCAAAGGTTCTCAACATTGTGAGAATCTTTCTGAACTACATATTCGGTCACCTGGCAGATCGAGGCGACTTTGGTAGGATGATCGCGATTGAATTCGTCGAAACGATTAAACAACTCTGGGAACCACATCATTAGACCATAGTAACCGATGTGGAAGGTGAAGTTTATAATGATAGAGATTATGGTGAAGCGAAGGATTGGTGAAATAAAGAGTTGTTTACTGTTGTCCACAATGTCGCTGAGCATTGTTTTGCATTTGTTCTTCTCGATGTCCCCTTTCGAGGGCTCTGGTTCTTGGAAGTTATCGAGAATTAATTCTTTCACCTATGGAATTAAGATTTATTAAAAAACAAGTTGTTAGAAGACAAATTTTAGTGATATTGAACCCTAAACTGATTGAGTGAGATTATAGTAACGATATATCGTAGATGCCCTATTTATGAACAAAATTGATATAATTATAACTACCGATTGAAATATCTGTAATGCTAGAATAGATATTTTTAAAATACAGACGAACTCTATAATGTTTCTTTATTAGTTAAAAATAGTTTTCTTAGACGTTTTAAGTTTATTAATAATATTTACCGTGTAAGTGTCACGCGGTTTGCCAGTGTTAATGGCATAAATTCCGCGGAAGATATCGAGCGCTTCCTCGTATCTTCCGCAGGATAAGAGGTATTTGGGAGATTCAGGGAGCAGCAGGAGCAGCCCCGCGACGATAAACGACGGAGCAGCGCAGATCAGCAGGAAGATTCGCCAAGAATTGTATGTGAACGACGAGCTTACAATACCGATGTCATTAGGGATGATTGACCACGCCAGACCTAAAAAACAAGTATACTTATTTAAAAACCATCAAGAATTCTACATTTCAATATTAAACAAAGTACAAATAAAATGGTGGGTATAGTGACAATCATCATTGGAGGCAATCTACTTGATCTTTTTATAAGGCAGAATTATATTACATGAAGAATCCTAGTTCAGTGTTGAACAGCGTGACCATTCAGATTATTTTAGATTATGCATAGTTAGAAATTACTACGAAGAAATGTATATGTATGGTCTCTTGTCAGAGGGCACCCACCAGCAACAAAAAGGTTCCCAAGGGTCCAAAATGCAGCCATGAAGGATAGCATCGAGCCTCGTTTAGACTTTGGTTGAAACTCTGCGAAGTAGGACCAGATAACTGGCCCACTGCCGCCAAGACTAAAACAGAATACATAATTAGTAGATACATGTAGATGTTAACATTTTTCAAGGTACTTATAGGTTCAACTTTTACAAAACATAGAACCCAATAACTTCAGTTAGATCTATAAAATATGGAATCTATTATTTAAACTAAACTTTTGCATCTGCATCATAATATAAAGAATATTCTTAAGTACCAATTTATCAGAAATAGATTTAGGATCAGCTTACGCAGCACCGTTGAGAAACCGGAAGAACATGAAGAGTTCATAGGATTGGCTGAAGCTGGACGCGACGATGCAAAGGGCGTTCGTGAAGGAGATGGCGATGAGAACCTTTCGACGACCTAGGGCATCTGCCACAGAGCCCCAGGCGTAGGCACCGGCCATCATACCGATGAAGATGATGGAATTCAGCCATCCCTTGGCTTGGGTATCGAGCTTTAGGTCACATTGTGCACTTGGCAGGATGAAGGACATGGAAATCACGTCCATCTCCTCGCTGGTACTGACGAACCCACATACTGTGAGAAGGAAGTAGTGGAATTTGCCATAGTCTGAAAGAATTATTCAAGTTAGAGAAAAAATAATGTTGTTTCAATAGAAGTTGGAGACTCGGAGACTTAAAGAACGGGAATAAAAGAAGTAGAATGGAATATTTTTAGGAAATTGATTCAGTTTCAACAAAATCAATATTTAAAATTATACTTGGTTATTAATATACTACGTATTACTTTACATTATTATGTGCTATTACTTTCTACGACTATCTTTTTCTTCCAGATAATTTTTCAGTTTCTTTTTTACAAAATGTCTACCAGCTTAAAAGAATGTGATATGAGGAATGACAATATTTAGGAGATGCCTTGATAAGTCCTACAATCAGTTTTCGCATGACGTGAGTTTGAGTTTTCCGGGAAAGTGTAGGAATAGTATCTAGGAACTGAGCTTACGTATATCCACAAAATACGATATTCTAGAACTTTTACAATTCTGCAGGCTCAACTTTGTTAAACCCTTTTCTTGGAATTGTTATATTCTTAGTTAAAAATGATTATCCAAATTGAGAAGTAAAGTATTGGTATATAAACTCGTGATTTGGAGTGAAAAACTTAGAGAATGAAAAAGGACGCAGAGGATATAAGATTTCAAAGACATGTAAGATGTATTATAATTTTTAAGAACAGTTTTCGCGTTAGTGACTTGAATTTCTAAGAGTAGAAACAGTTTTAAAATAACCTAAGTGCACTGTTGCGCCTTTATTAAAACAATACTATATTCTAGAAATTCCACAGTTTTTGCCAAACTTTTCTATTTTTTTTTTAGAATCATTGTTTTCTCTTCCTTTCTCAGAAGAAAAACAAGTCTTATACTTTGTAAGCTACTTCTCTCTGTCAAGCTATAAACTTAAAACGAATGAAGATTAAAGGAACCATAAATAGAAATTACCAGCAAGTTCGATAGCCTTTTCGAAGTCTGCTTTAACGAAGGATCCTTTCTCGGGATCTAGGGTCTTGCCCTTTGTTCCAATACCTATTGAAAATACAATTTTGTAACATTTCTTTATAAGAGTTATAAGTTTATAAGAAATGGTTCAATTATTTATAGAAAACATCTACTCACGGGCAAGTTCAAGATCCTTGGAACCACAGCCGTTTAGCCGCTCGTCTTTTACATCACACTCTGAAATCGAGCGAATTCAAATCAATATTTGAAATTTTCAAATTAATGATAATCATCCTTGAGAAAAGTGGTTAAAATTAACGTAATATTTGCATAGCGTGTGAAATTTAACGCCTCCTAACGCGTTCTGCAAATATTGGAAGAGCGTTTCTCAATTCTTTTTCACGAGACCATTAATTTTCTGCGCTCATTCACATGTTCATTGTTAACAGATATGTACTAACTAATACGAGATATTTTTCATTCGCTTTTGTAAATCTTTGCACAAAACATAGCAAATTTAAAACTGAAAGTTAAATTATTTAGAATTCCTCTAAAAAAATGTCTAGAGCTCTTTCTTCAAAAAGTATGAAGATATACTAATTTAAAGTGATAAATAATAGTATATACGTACTATGATTGTGCTTTAAATTGAGTTCACTCTCTACCATTCTACGGTATCGACGCAGTTGAGTGAATTCGGCTTGGTGATTGGAGTCAGATGAGAAATCTTCGTGCTCGATGATAGGCTTCGACCGATATTAGGTTGATTGTTGTATCTTGGCGATGTCTTCCTGCTGAATCTGCGCTGATCTGCTGCTGCTCGTCGGCGGGGCTAGGTTCTGCGCTCACTTGCGAGCTGAAACAATAGAATTACAGTTATATTAGTAAAAAAATTAGCTTGAAAGTAGATCCCTTATTAGTTTTCAACTGATCCCTAATTTAAGGATTAAGTTAAATAAATTTCAGGGGACCAAGTACAAAGAGTTATGAAGAGTATAGATCTCTATTCACAAACAGAAATCAAATTTAGACAATCCTAGTTTTCTTCTTCGTGAATGTGTATACTTCAGACTCTAGAAACTTGGAGTATCTAAAATTTTATTTAAAAATCCTTTTTCGGAAGAAGAATATTTTTCAATACAATTTCCTATGCAAAATCGTTATCATATAGCCACGATAAAATTTTTTAATTTACGTTAAGTCAAGAATAAGTATTTGTTCATATGAAAATGTAAATTAGAGTTTTCCACACTGAAGAGTACAGGAGTTTGAAGAGTTTTAAAATCTGGAATAGCCTGAAAATTTTGATATCGCATCACAGAGCCTAGCCTTGATTCCTAGATGATTGCACCCGCTTAACATATAAACGAAGCTTTAATTATTACGTGTTCCCACAGTTGTACTACCGACGTAATTACTCCGCATAACATAGCTAGTTTTGCGTGTTGTTTATTCGTTTCACTGAACAAGTATCGTAAACCTTGAGTGGAGCCTTTTCATGGGTGAAGACACTCATTTATAGCTATTTATTAAAAACAAATACCATGATCGATACAAAATCTTTGAAATTCCTCTAAGTCAAGTACAATTATATAACTATCACTTAAATAAAAATCATAAAACAAGTAATAAACTAAGTAATTTATTTGCCAGAATGAACGAAGGAAAGAATCTTTATTCATTATCTTTTAAGAATATTTTTTATTTTTTAAATTATATTTTAAGGGAGGTTCAAAAGTTTCTTAGCAAAATCTAAGAAAACAGTATAAAATAAGAAATGTATTTACCACGAAGAATAAGGAAATGTGTCGGATAGAAGAAAATCAGAAAAAAAAATAACCCTCGACCGTGACAGGACTCGAACCTGCAATCTTCGGATCCGAAGTCCGACGCCTTATCCGTTAGGCCACACGGTCGTTGAAGGGTAGTTCTCTCAAATTGAAATTTCTAGTAACTGAAGAATCTCACCCCTGTTATTTGCTAACATAAATAAATTTTTTTGGAGATCGAAACCAGCAGAACTACTAAATATTAGATACTTTAAGTAGTCATAGAAATATAGATAATTTCTTAAAGCAAGAATAATCATCTTTTCTGATAACTTTGGAATAAATTATATAAATCAAAATAAACTTAGAGTTTTCAGGGCAATTTAATTTAAATTATTGTATTAATGTTTTCTAAGGACCAAAATCAACAGAGCTGTTAAATGCTAAAAATGTTCAATACCAATAGGAAATATACAGCATTTGTTAAACCAGAAATAATATCTCTTAATTTTAATTAATTATTAGAAACACAGAGTACTTGCATCTGCAATGTATAGCTACTGGAACATTATTCTAATTTTTTAATTTGATTCAAGGGATCATTAAGAATTACACTAGCTCCTCAAAAGTTGTATCCTTAGATGTTAAATTGAATTATAAAAAATGAAAATGAGTTAGATCTGTGATATGCTACATCTACACCATGCTTTTTAGTACTTTCTAAAATTTTGTGTCTTTATATAGCATGTAATACTCCGGCTACATGATAAAAATGTTAAGAATGATTGCAGAGTATTGAGAAAATTTGCAGAAAACTAGATTTAACAGTTCAACCAATGGGCTTGGAGACCATGAAGATTCAACTATGTAATTGCTAGAGTCTTGTGGATCGTCGTTCCAGAAAACGGTTGAATGTTAGCAGACATTGACCAACATCCTGTACTAGAAGTTAAATCGACATCACGCTTGGCTATTGAAAAATTAACTTTTAAAATTAGCTATCGACTACATTATTATCTAGCTATAAACTCGTCGTGAGTGCCTCACTTCTTGCTACTATTCTTTTCCGCTATAATTAAACGAGTAATTAACTTATAAATTGCCTCTAATTTTACTTGAAAACCTGTTGCACCGTATGAACTCGTAATATGATGTAAATATTTTATTAGTTTATGTTACAGGATTGCAAATATTTAGGAGGCATCTTTAGAAGGCAAAAATACTTAGCGATATCGCATTGAGGTCATTGCACGGTTCAGTGCAATTAACTACATCAGTTAAATTGTCAATTATCTATTGCGAAATCGAGTTCAACGATCCGTCGACGCAATTGCGATCTCCTATGCGTATTGCAGGTGCTACGCACCGTGCATCTCCATGCAAATCAATTTCTCAGTCTGGTATTTGTTAGTCCTCTTGAAGGACTGAAAGAAATCCTTTTAAGCCTTTCATTGGAAAATCGATATCTATTTGCTGTATATTATAGTATAATTTTTTCAGATCCACAAGAACAACTAAATTTCAAAGTCTGCCAACTGATCTGGGATCTCCTAAATTCTAAGATTTCTAATCTGAAACCTTATGAATTCTAAGATCTCTGGGATCAAGGATCCCGATCGTGGATCGAACACTGCAAAAGGAAGGAGGTCAAGCTCTAGAAAGCTCTAATCAACGTGTCAAGCGTGTGGCACTGAAAGTAAAGCAGTTTGTAATTATCATCAGAGTCTCGCAAGGACATAATAATCAGTCTCGTTGCCGACAAATTTGTCAGGGGGAGGGGTACAAGTGTCGTTGAAAAGCGGTGTCATCACACTCGTTAAGATAGAAGTTCGCACCGTCGCTGCCGCGACTAATTGGCGCGATTTTCGACAAGCGTTTCGTGACCATCTTGCCATAGATAGTTAGCAGCGATTAGTAGCCGCAGTAATGCTATAGTAGTAGTAGAAACATAAGTTAAACAAGAATTTTCCATAGATCCATCCCCGAGGACTCTACCTTACACTGTTACATAATTGAATCGGTAAGTTGAAGAACAGTACAAATCCAAACTTAATCATTTTTAAATAATTTCAAAATTATATTTGGACCACTGAGCCAAAGTATATCAAGGGGGCATAATCGTTTCAACTGTTATAAAATACTTGCATCTTTTTCATTCTATCACAGCTCAACGGTTTGATATATATTTTCTTTTTTACTTTAGTTTGACTGCTTGGAAGAACTTGAGTTACTATGCAAAAATTTTGGATTAGAAATATATATTTTCGAAAGTTATACAAGTTTTTCTAGCGTGCCTTTTTTTGAACGATGGCCCTGAAAATGTCAGTACATCATACATCTATCTAAAATTTAAAACTGAAACAGAGCTGTATTACAACATATTAACAGCTGCCTGCTATTCAAGAGGGTTTTCAAAATTCTGAAAAATAAAGGAATAGTGGCATGCCCAAAGGAAAAGTTCAGTTATTTAGGAAAAGAACTTAACTTTTTTTCTTTATAACTAAAAAATGGGGGATCATATCGAAAACAGCCATTGAAAAATGTAGTGTCGAGAAAAACACATTCACATCCCCCAAACAAGCTGCGAAGCCATCTATATAAATATCTAAGAAAAAAATTGTTTAAAACTTTCGAACAATTATCCCCCTTTAAATTATACGGAAAAAAGTGGATGTATGCATTATAATTTCAGGGCCCAGATATACAACGTGCATAGAACTACACGTTAGTTGTACTGTTTTTTAACTCACCCATTCAATTCTGTGTAAATGAGATGTAAAAGAAAGTACTGCGTATCATACATAAGCTCAATTTAATTCACTGGTTAACGAATCCTAGAGGACCACAAAAAAATAAATTCGCGATTCACTTACTTTATGAATCGAAGGTTGAGTTCCACAAGCTTCTTGTACGTTTCCTCTACCCAAGAAATTGCAACTATCATGGAGCCAAAGCGTATACGTGCGATTACGGCGAAATATCATTGAAACTTATCGTCGAGAGTGCTTCTTCAACGCGAGCGTAATGCCTACCGAGGGTGCACGGTGACGCAAGAATGACACTCGATAAAGGCAACACTCGTTCCGATCGACTTCCTTGTTTCTGAAGAATTTCAAACACTATCGCGTGAACATGCTTCAGGAAGTTACCGAAGACTTTTATCTCGCCTGTTTCGCGCAATGTTTACAAACTGCACCTTTCTGTAAAGTTGCAGAAGGTACCCGTAACGGAAGTTTCTCGCGTTTGGCGCAAAGGAGATTAATTCCTTTTTTTTGGTAGACCGATCCACGTGAGACAATGCGTGGAAATGAAACGAGTGTCGAAGAATCGAAGCGTTATGAGCCACTTGCTACCTCCCACTATCACGATGGACACGCTTGTTGACTGTGAACGTTTCCCGCGTGTTTCCTAGTCGATCAACACGCAGTGACGATGACCCTGAAGGGGATTACACCTTCAGCCCCCTCACGAGGCTGTGGAATGGGCATTCCCTGGTGTTAGTGGAAACGAAGAACTTGTTTTCAAGCTTCGTATGCATTCGTGATTAAACAAAAGAGTTCTGAGATATAGCTCAACGTGTTTTCTTAATTTCAGAATGATTCGGCTGGTATCTGAAATGGAGACTGATTCATGACACAAACATGAGGCATTAAATCGGGAACGTAAACGCGGCTTTTGTGAAGGATCGGTTGACATAGGACCAACGTCAAAATAGTGGGAATTATTCATGTATACATGTCCACGATAACGTCCAGTTTTTTAGCTATGTTCTATTACTCATATGATTAACTTAAAACATTTAGCTGACTAATATGCTCAATCGATATTAGGTACTACTGATGGCCCTTTTCAAATACCATTCAAACTAATTTAACGAAATCAAATGCAACTATGTATTCAAGAAAGAACATAAATAAAGTTAGACATTTTCAGTTTAAAGCATGCAAACGCAATCCTGTCCACGTTACACGTTGTTACAACTATTGTGCGCGAGGGATAGTGTTTCAGAAGCCTGAATAGATATGCTTGCCTATCAGTGCTAATATTAAGTTACCTGCTACTTGAATAGTTGCAATCCATTTCGTTAACATTTCTCACGATCTACGTCCTTCGTTACACCCTGTATATGCTTATAATCAATCAAACAAATAATTCTGGTTTTGTCAGGGAGCCTTATACAATATGTATTCAACACAAGACCTTTCAAAGTGGTTTTAACCGGTTACGTCTCGACGTCGACAATAATATGGCTGCTCTAGATCCCGATGACCAGGCGTCATGATTGTGGATCCTTAATTATCTCAAATTCGCGCCAAATTGCTATCACCAGCAGCAACTCTATAAATAACCTCTGTCAACACTTTCCTTTCAATACTAATTGAAAATAAGCAATGTTTTGGTCGTATTAGTAGAATTGAAGGTAAGTAAGTGTTTTCTCACTATTAATAAAATTGAGAGTAAGTACTGCATTTTTTTTATTAGTAGATATCAAAGAAAACAATGTTTTACTATACTCAAATGTATAATAATGAGATTGGGGTGGTTTTCCTATTATTTATACCAAAATAATAATGAGATTTATTCTTTCAAATGCAGTGTTTTCATGGGAAAAACAGTGTCTATTAAATACATTTCACTGCTATTTTGCACTAAAATAAAACGCAAAATGTTTAAAATTATCCAACGATACAAAAAATTAAATTTCACATTTTTCTGTAGTTACTGTCTTTCTCCATAGTTGGGCAGTGCAGTATATGTAGAATCTTAAGTTAACTATAAATGAAGAAATACTATTTAGCTGAATTTGCAACTCTGAAAACTCTTCCTTAAACTCAACTTCTTTTCCTTGACTCATGTCAGTACAGACAACAACAAAGTCAGGAAGACGTGAAGAAATATTCGTGAAGTAAGAAAAACAATTAATATTGCAAAATATCGCTTGACTCCAGTGTTAGGTACTTAATTAAAAATATTATACATGAGCTTATAATTTGTAGAAATATTCTTCCTGCAGAATTTACTGCGCTGATAAAAATGAGAAACTCTATAGAGTCTTCCCTACGGGCGTACATTAAGCTGGCAATCTAAAGCCAGTTAAATTGAAACTAACCGAGGCGATAGTATGTTGCAATCAGTACGAGGTCTGACATACGTGGCGCAGGAGTGGTGATACTACATTAGAATATAAAAAAATTACTAGAAATTCATGCAAAGAGAACAAATTGTGCGCAATACTCTTCAAGACTGCGAAAAAAAGGACTAGCGTAACTACTATAACTGTACAGGTATAAGGAAGAAATTTAAAGAAGTTAGAATATTAAATATCTTTAAAAGAAGAAAATCAAGGAGAAATTATAGTTAAATTTCTTCAGACTTCTACTTGGCATATTTTTCTCTTCAGTGCGCGAGAAGGAAGATAGTATTTTTATAATTGAAAATTATGCAAATTTCAGAAACATCTTAAAAAGGTCGAGAGGAGAGTTTGCTTAAAAACGAGATTTAGGTGAAGAAAATAGGAAGAAATTGTTCTGGGACATTTCTTTAGATTTTTACTTGGAATATTTTTCTTTTCACTGTTTAAGAAGTAGAATAGTATTTTTATAATCGAAAATTATGCAAATTCCAGAAATACCATAAAAAAATTAAGAGGAGAGTTTGCTTAAAAACGAAACTTAAGTGAAGAAAACAGGAAGAAATTATTCTGGGACATTTCTTCAGACATCCACTCAGAATATTTTTCTCTTCTTTTCTCGGGAAGTAGAAAATATTCTTGAAATTGAAAATTGTGCAAATTACAGGAACATCACAAAAAAATTAAGAGGAGATTTTGCTTAGAAACAAGATTTAAGTAAATATAATAGGAAGACATTGTTCGTGGAATATTTCCTGAAATTTCTGCTCAGAATATTTTCCTCTTCTATTGTGTACTTTCTACGTAGGCTTATTAAATTGTTTGTCTTTCTTACAATGTCAAAATTGGTACTAATCAATGTTGGACGCGCAGAGCCATCATACTAATTGCTTCATAAAGATAGAGACATAGAAACCCTGTTCTACAGCATTTGAATTCCAGAGTTTCTAAACAATCTATTCGTAACATGTTCCCCTAAATTTGAATTTCTGAATGTTTAAGAGGATCCTTATGCAGTAACAGTACTCTACGAACCCCTCATCTTCCATACTACGCGTAACAAACTAATACAGAGTTACCAGAGAAAAGCTAAAATCTAAGCAGATCAAAACGTGGAATAGTACTTCTGCTAGAAACGTATATGTTGAAAAAGATGTGTCTAACTTACGGTGTGCGTTGTGCCAAGTCTCGGCGAAGTTGCCCGAATTGGGGAACAACCGAAGCGCGGTGGAACAGCGCAAACCTTATATAGGGAAGGCCAACAGACACCAATATCCCCCACTCTGGTCTCGTGGAATACATGCATATCTGTCTATGACAGATAGACGCTGAAGAACTGTTACAAGTTGAACAAAATCACTTATCCTTCGACAACGAGGTGCAAAAAGTTTGGTTCCTTGAAGAACACGAGGAACATCGCACGTGCCCTCACCAGGGGCGTTTGCACATTTCATTTCATTTCAAGCGAATTCAGTTACGCAACGCCTCGCGCGAGATGAAGATTACACGAGGATCACATCTCAGGAATTGGTCATTGGACGTCGAGATATTTTCTTCCTCGTTTGGAGGCAAAAAGAGGCTCCAAAATAGGACAGAGTGGATTTATGCAAAGTGGTTCAGTGAAGAATCTTGCTTTTGCACAGTAGTTTGTGATTATCTTTATTTCCTATAATTCTGAGGTGGATAGAGTTTAGAGAAATTCTTTGAGAACTGCAATGAAGTATTTAGTGTAAAGTTCCTATTTAGTATTGTTAAAATGCTTGAAATCCCTCTTATCAATGTTTACAATTAACAAAAAGGTTCTGTAGTCTTTTTTTATCTTCAGATTAACGAAATACGCAAGTATTTTTAAGGTAATCAGGAACCAATTCTAATAATCTTTACAGTTAACAAAACTATTGTATAGTTTTCTTTTACCAATAAAACTACTTGTAGGCTTTTAACATTGACCAAAGATAATTATTTCAGCTACTGAAAGTATGTAAACTTGAACCTTAGAATGAAGAGCTAAAAATGGACAATTTCGATATTCCAGTAGTTGTTATCAGTGATTCAGAGTAAATAAGAAGCTCATCATCTAAGTGAGACCATAAATCCGCCTTCATCTTTGAAAAATTAGCGCGCCTAAAAGCAAATGACAAACTGGCGTTGTTTTTCATTCAAAATTAAGCAGATAAGCATTTGAAGATTTCAACCTTCTTCTCTTTTGAGAGAAGAGAACGCTGATAAAGCAAATAGTTTCCAAAATTTGGATAAGTTTGCTACGTCTCCAAGTACAGTGAATGATAACGTTTGATAATGAGTTTTCGAGGCTTGAACAAACGAAAGAAATGAATGAAATTTTGACACAATTTTAGTTGCTCTCGTTTACATGATTCAAGTAATTTGACACATTTACAATAATATGTTTGCAGTCATTGATTTACTATTCCATTTCACAGTCTGGAACGATTGCGTGAGATTTGCTCTCTTTACATGAATTTATAACAATTTTTCTGCTTTTTTTTGTGTCGTCGACATTCTTGAGTTGTAAACACTAGATACTACTGCTTAGTTAAATAGTTCCAACACGTTTCAATGATGACTGCTAATTATAAAGAATTGTTCATTTGGAAGACATATTTCCTTCTTTTTAATCGCCAAGTCTCTAAAAACTAGCTAATCCACGTATATGTGGAATTGTTTATACATGAAAAGAGTACTAAAAACTGTTAGGAATATTTAAACGAAACCTCAGCATAATAAATAACACTATTCAACAATGAACTGTTGAATTGGAAAGTGACTTAATCTTGCAAAATTAATCGATTTCTCAGTAATCAAAATTCAGATAAACAGTTTGGTGAATATAATTTTTGTGCCAATATTTACTTGAAATATTAGTGTAATAAATAATAATATTTGCCTCTAAATTCTTAAATTGCAAACAATAAAGATGCAGTTGATAGAGTCTTGAACAATCAAAATTTAAATAAAAAGATTCCGGAAGCTTTCCAAGCTCCTCATTATCTTCACCAAACAATGACCAATTTGAACGATATTTACTTTGTTATACAATACTGTTCTAAAGAAAGCATTAAGAACTCTACAGCGATAAGGCGAAGCTAGGTCCTGTATTCTTCAAAATACGATAGTTCAGTGATATGAACCTGAAAATTAAAATTAACGGAAATTAAACTTACTTACTAAGTTACTAAATATAGAAAAATATTGATATAAAATTCTTTTCTTTACTTCTTACTATTTTTCATCTCTTCCTGTTAGAGAACCTCAAACGAGGAGTTTAAAATTGAAAGGAAATCGCGACATATTAATTCCGAAAACTGTATCGAATTCTTTGGCGTCATCTACGCAACGTTTAGCATTGTACAATCATAAATCTAGATAAACAGACTGATTTATTGTATCTCTCTGAACTTGCTTTCCTGTCGACGATTCTTGCAGCTTGAAGTGTGGCTTAAAAAAATTGCTTGTTTATAATGCAACAGGCTACGAATCAATAATTCATATGAATGAAAAATTGTAATTACATCCATCCTTCAAACAGAATTATTAATTTTTTAATTTCTAGATCCTCGGAAGGGATCATAAATTGATCAACAAGATTTTTATTTTTGTCCACCTGCCAATACGTTCATAAGTATTAATATCTTCGATGAGGCTCAATAATGCGTTGGGCAGAGGACAAAGTGGTGACTCAAAGGATCAATAGCAGTCAAATTTGAAAGAAAACACGCTAATTGTGCAGCAGAGAGAGCCCGTGCAGATTTAGCGACTCTGAAGATACAACTCGGGAGCAGCGATAATGGAGAGAGTGTTTACTCTAAATCTTACAGCGTCTTAACAACCGCCAAAGTGGAACCAGGTTTTCGAGAGACTCATTACGCAATTATGCGATACTAAGCTGCGAAATTTTGCGAAAAATGACTATGAATTCAGTGCTTATTATCGATACTATAAATAGAAAGAATTCATTACTTTTTCACGGTAGCTCGTGTCAAATTTTCCATCTTTTCCGTCTTTATGTGCTTCTAGTGTTCACAGTGTCTTAACAAAGGCACAAAGCGGAAAAAAGTGATTTCAGATGAGCAAAATATTTCAAAAAACAGAAGTCTTTCATAAAAGGGAGGAAAATTATTTTACATTGATTTCACAATTTTTAAACGATTTTCAAAATTATGGGAGCTGCGAAAAATTTTAAAAACTCTTCTACTGAAAAAAGAAGACTACTTAAAGAGTATCCTTGAGTGAAGAAAATTGTTTTACATTGTTTCAACACTGGAGGATCACCACAGCTCTTTATCGAAAGCATAATACCCTAATTTGCAGACAAAAAGAATTAATGAAGAGAAAAACGCTATGTATTTCGAAACAAAGAAGATAAAATTCAAAATGCCCGCTGCGTAAAGTGCACTTTCACGTGCACATTGCCGCGAATATTTGAAATTCTGAAGAAATAGAAACCTCATTTCCTTAAAGACCGCGTTACAGATGTTGTCTTAAGATTCCAAAGCGTGTTTACAATTTTATTAGGCTCTGTCTATTCAGCCAGACAACCTGTTTAGCCTATATTTTCTCTAGCGAGGTCGTTCGTGAGATCGACTTTATCAAGAATCTTTGTGAAGAATTAAATATGCATATGCATTCAGAGGCATCGGAACATGACTGTCTCGGTCTCGAAGCATTAATATAACGCAATAATATACAATCATTCGTCATATAATCAATCGTCTCGCCGCGCAACAATTGTCTCTATTTGCCTGTGCTTCCTCGAGATTGCTTTTTAGCACTCCCTTCGCCACAATATAGCGATGCAGCCCAGGATGGTTAGAGAATGAAAATACCATCGAGCTTGATCTACTAAATGTCATCGAAATGGCGATTCATAATTTGAGAGCAATCTTCATGTTAGAATTTTTAAATAAAATAATAAACAACGAATTAATGAAAATATAATTAACACCGAAGGACCAACTATACACAATATTATACACGGTGTTATCTCTAACGCGACGCACGATTTTTCACCCACTTGCAGTCATCTGACAAAATAAAGTTTAGAATAAAAGTAACAATGTATGGGATGTACAATTGATATCAGTAAAGAAACGAAAACAATTTGTTTTCATGGTGAAATCAAGGTCACCTTGGGTTTTACAAACAGGAACACATTTTTTTTTACCATATTGTAGAGGACATCGAGACGAACTCAAAACACATATTACATGCTATTTTTACTAATATATTACTCGATTTACAGTAGAAGAAATGTGAAATTATGGTTATACTGTCTTAAAGTCAAATATGACGAAAAGCTAAATATTTCACATTTCCACTACTGTAAATCGAGTAATATGTTAATAAAAATAGCATGTAATATGTGTTTTGAATTCGTCTCGATGTCCTCTACTACATAGTGCAAAAAAATATGTGTTCTTATTTGTAAAATCCAATGTGACTTTGATTTCGCCATAAGAACAAACTGTTTTCGAAATTTTTTTACTAATATCTATTGTACACCCCACACCCTGCAACTTTTGTTCTAAACTTTTTTTTGTCAGGTGACTGCAAGTGGATAAAAATCCATGCGTAGCATTAGAGTTAACACCCTGTATATACCTACAATATTATTTTGTTCTGAGTTCGCAACTAAGTTCACGCAATGAGTTTATAAAGAATAAAAGACAGATCGTTCATCTGCTACAATTTGCACAAAAACGGTTTCTTTGAAACAAAATATCAAACTAATGTGGAACCTAAAGATGCTCCTAAAGAGAATGCAACTGTGTACACTATTATTTCGCTATAAATTTACAACTCAGTTCACATAATGAGTTCATAAAAAATAAAAAGCACATCGTTTTTATCTTCTACAATTGGTACAAAAAGAACTCTTCTGATACTAAACAATATTATATACTTTGAAAGATTCAAAAACCACGATTTCCTGAATCTACAGTATCAAGTGCTACCAAAATGGCGGCCATCATTTGAGAGCCCCTTTCACAGCAAAACTTCTAATGTAAATACAGCAGCAAACAGCAAAGTAATATAAATAATAGCAGAAAACTGTCGCCTAAAGAAGGATCCACGGTATGTATTATTAATTTGCTATAAGTTCATAACAAACGCGATGAATTTACAAAACAGAAGGAGCACATCATCTGCCACAAAGTAGTATAAAGAAGTTTCTTGTATTAAATGACAATATATAATTTGGAGGTAAATAAAAACACGGTTATTGAGTCACATATGTTATTCTCGTAATTTTGATCAGGTGTGCGCGCGCACGCGAAAGTAAGTCGAATTATGCACGTGTGATCATGCATGTGCAGCGTATGAAGGCATGTAGTGAGTCATCGAGAGTACTAACGTCATCAACATGCTTCGGAGGGGGCAATCAACCGGCAAGCAGCGTAAAAATGTCGCGAATCACGCGTCACATAGTGCATTACGGTTGCACACTGTTACGTGGGCTAATGCTGGGAACTAAATGGCGATTGGCATCGTTCTGTTGAAACTAAAGACAATTTAATATGTATCGCATGGATGGAATGATATATCATAGCGCTCTGCTTTTCTGAAAGCTTCATTTCGTCTTTTGTATTGCTGATATATTTAAAGCCTTTCAATCTACTTCTACAATAATATACATAGATTTTCTAACTTATATCTATATAAAAGAGCGTGTCTATTTAGAGTTTTGAAGAAGAAACTGAGTCAATGAGACTTGTATCCAAATTTCTTTTCTGTAAAAAATGTAATCATTAATTAAACTTGGGTTAATTGGAAAAGTACTAGAAACTGAGATAAGTATAGTTATTGGTGGAGACTCATGACTGTTGAACATTGTTTTTACCATTTTAATCATTCTAAGGACTCAAAACTTGAAAAATTCTACTCTAAGGAAAAATTCTATTGTTTTGGAAAAAGCCACAATTTTTTATTATATTTTTTATTTAAATTCATATATCTGGAACAACCTACGCTACTAAATTTAAAAAGATATTAGAAAAGTATCTTTTCTAAGATTTCGTACGAGAAAACAGCTATAAAATACCTTCCTCACGAATATCCTACAAACAAACTGTTTTTTCTAACGAAACAAAAAAAGCAGACATGTTATTATCACGTATCACCTGACGACACGAGAGAAAAAAACTTCTCTATAATAACTTTAATAACGATAGCAATGATTTCCGGAGGAAATGATGATCTCGAGAACTTTATAAAAACTTGGTGAAAATGTTTATTAAAATTATTTACAAAATACCTGTCATTATTTTTACATTATTCACCTGTATTAACATAGTACAGTGTTTATTTTAGTCAGTCAAATTTCTTAAAGAAAAGAAGAAAGAAGTCATAGTTTGTCAAAGCAGAGTCAAGTTACAATCTTATTTCGTAGTAATGTCTGTCCTTGGATGCATTAACGAACAAATTTATTGTAGGACAAATTTTCTTCTATCGTGTGATAAAGATTGATTTAATGCATCTCTCGAACGAGTTAAAACTTCCGAGAGTAACTACGCGTTACTAGTTCATTCTCATTTTTTATGTGATCATTTATTATGTTGTACGGTATTTCCTCAATATAAGCTCACTCCTGATCTCTGGAAACTATTCTTCCACTTAGTGGCATAGCTAGAGACCAGTATGCTCCTATACAGAAATCTTCTGGGCTCCTTATCTCATTATTCTCTTCATGTTACTTAAGCACATTATTTACGTTATGATGGTCATACAAATGAAATGTAAATTCAAACAAAAAATTATTATTAAATTAATAGTTGATAAAGAAGCCACTTATTTCTTATTTGCAAAATGGTTATATTACGAATGTGAAAAATATCTACTCTATAAGAATATAAAAACACATAGCATATACAAATATATCTATTCTTATCCTATCTATATAGAGTGTCATTTTATACGTAACTTATTGGCCTCCAAAGTTACATTGATAAAAAGTTATTTAGTATCTAAAATGTGATTTGATATATTAATAAGAATTCGATAAGTAGTGGCGTGCATGTAATACAAAATATCTAAAAAATATAATAATGTGTATCTATGTAGTTCGTGAAGGTAGGACGCTGGACAGTGGGCCTCCTGCTAGTCTTAGGTCATTGTGCACTGCATACAACTGCCCCCCTATAGCTCCGCCACTACTTCCACTTCTGTTTTTAATAAAAAAAATCGAGTTATAAAGTCATCTTTTATTAATTTCTTTTTCTAACTAGAATAATATTTTCCTTATTTTATTTAAAAGCCTATTCCTCGCTTTAAAGTTTAAAGCTTAAACTTGATATCAAACTATCGTGAGTGTATTTAAGAAACTACTGTATACTACAGGTACTATATTCATCATGATGCTAATTTTAAAATTAATTTTCTTGAAACAGATATTATTGTCCAGAATTAAAATAATATAATTATCTTTTCTAGACGCTTCTTCTTAGTAAATCCTATTTTGAGAAGCAGCGATTAAAATTCATAATAAAAGAGCGACCTTCAAGTTCATGTATACATCACAATGCATCACGATTGCAACAATAGACAAACATTTTCCTTTATCGCTGCACAACACGTAAATCAAGTTCGTATGGAAAATCGGCGCATGGAGTTTAATTAGCGCATTCTGATTATGCGAAACGTGTTACACAATAGACGACTTTGGCTTATTAATACTGTTACATAATTTTGCATACATAAATATGAAGGAAACTCAGATACAGGAAGTTTTTATTTACGAGAAAGTAGAGAAATGAGATCAAATTTGAGTTATTAATAACGCTTCTTTGATACAGCATGAAGTTTTAAATAATTTTAAACTGGAAATTTTTTTCAAATAGAAATGAAGATATTTTTAAAGGTTTTTACCGACATGAAACTTTCTTCAATCATGTCTTAGTTTTTCTAATTGTAAAAACAATTTCATATTGTTTTGAGAATAATATATAAACTATTTGATTGAAATAATCTTGTATTACTAGAGAAATGAAGAATAACAAAAAGCTTTCAGAATTTTCAATAATTATAATCAATTAATCATTATAATTACTATAATTATTATATAACTAAGCAGATTCTCTATAAATAGTTTGATTTTCATGATTTGAAAACGATATTTTTATTGGAACAGTTGCTTTATATACTAGTGATCCATTTTTAGCAACGGCAGAAAGATACCTACATATTTTAGAAAATTTAATTAGATTTGTAGAAAATAGCGTACAGAAATTTATATACTACTTAATTTATATAGTATTAATAATCTTCCCTCAGAAGTAAAGTAATTGCAAGTATCGCTAAAAAATATATTTTTCATCAACCTTTTGTCTTATGATTTAGAGTAATACTTTCTGAGACAAAGTCGCTACCTCTTATTTGTGCTTTCCCGTATTTTCTGCTTTAATGTAACACACGTTGAGACTACATAATTTCCACAAACAACCTACATTAGGAAGAGGGCTATAATTGATATGTATTGGATTTTAATCGATATGTAGTCAAAGAAAAGGATCATCATCTCATATTAAGAAGTTATACCAGTATATTTTATTCAAATTAAATAATACTTTAATTTTGTAATTACTGGAAAATATAAAATATTCCCATATTGATCAGTACTTTAATAAGCTTATGATATTTTTATGTATGATATAGAATTACTATATTATTAGATTCTTATATATATATATATGCGCAACTGGAAAAAGTTATATCTATTTCTTGATTGAAATTAAAAGAAAATGTTAGAGGCAAAAGATGGCTAAATGAATGGTTCTAAAAGGACTATATTTTTACGAATTTTTTTTTACAAGTGTAATAATTCATCTGCATGCTGTAATTTTTAAATGAAAACATGCCCTTGTTTGCATAAATTGAATCACTTTTTAATTCTATATTAAAAAGTATACACTAAGAGATATAAAAGAAATATTAATGCGAGATATTTTGAAATAATATCTTTATTATAAGAGATGCTTCCTCCACACATTTTTCACATTCCACGCAACACCTCCGAAGAATAAAATGTTTCTAAATACATATGCATCTGCTTCTGTTATGAAAATAAAGTATAATGGATATGTACATCTTCTTTAATAAGAACATTTTTTACAAAGTACCTTGTGAAATAATCATTTTCCGGCCGTGTTATTTACTAACAATAATTGCCTATTTTCAACCTACTTTCTTTATCTTTTTACGTAAAATAGGAAAATGATTTGATTTATGCAAAAAAATGTGAATTTCTTTCCATTAAAAGAAAATGTTGCAACTATAAAATGCACACACATTATTGCACTTGTAAAAAATATATAGTCGTGAAAATAGAGTCTTTATCGAACCATTTACGTTTTTTTTCTAACCATTTTCTTCTAATTTTAGCCAAAGAAAAGATATGACCTGTTTCAGTTGAATGAATCACCTTATTTAACAAAATTATTGTAAAATTATATTATATGTACACATATAAAATATACACCTAATACTTCTGCCACCTGCTTAATAAAACAGTGCTACCGTTTCAAGAATTCCTACCTAAATTAGCCAAGTACTGGTAAAGGCACAATACTGCAACAATTATTTTCCTTTTTAGGAAAAAAACGTAGACTGCTCACCTAATCATAATATCTCTCCTCGAAACGATCCCAAATCGGCAGAAGCTCATTCAGCGTGGAGGGTCACTACCTGTTCCTACACACTTCCGGGCAGCACTTTTATTTCTTCTCGCGAAGGGAGACGTCGATGGCGAGATAACTGAATCACTACGAGGGGGTCAGTTCACGGCGAGTACGTCTGCTAATCTGTCAGCAACCGTCTCAGGGACGTCACATGGGACCGCGAAATCAGGCTTCCCACTCCTCTGCCCTGGTACGATTGAAAAAAGGTGCTCCACGCATGACCGAGGATGGCTGACCGCGGAAGCAATAAAATCGTTAATTAACATGTTTCCTACCATAGTAAATTGGACAAAGATCTACAATATATACTTCGTTTTATGTGTTTCTAGGGGAGGAAACTATAGATCTCCGCTTAATAATAAACAAGAGGGGAAGAATTTCATTTCTTTCTTGTGTGATAGAAAGCTGGTATTGTCAGATATGTGGTATGCGTTTAAATAATATACAAAAGTATAAATAGAAGTATATTACATATATGTATATGTAAATCTGTTAAAGCCATTCTTAGCGTCCAGATCTTCCACCCTAGCTCCAATTGAAGAAAAACAAATTCCTTTGGAAGGTCTTCGCCTATAGTTCTCATTCATTAACTGTCCCTTAGCTTTTTAAGCTCCTTAGATACCTGTAAGTTACCGATGCTGCCCATTGTTTTTTTACCTCTGCGTAAATTTGTACCTGATTTTCTTTCTTTATAAGTTTATAACTCCTAGCTTTGTTTAGCTAAATCCTGCTGATGGGGGCCCTACGAAAAGAAGAACTGAAGAAGAGAGATCGGGTGCCCTCTGCACCCCTACTCACGCCCTGACCGAGCTAAATTACTATAGAAGACTTTATCCACTTTAGGCACTGACCGTCAGGCAATCATCCTATTGCCGTGCCATAGTGTCATGAATGACGGTAAGAAAAGGTAGAGCCTGTTGCCATGAGTTCCCCTGAAACGCCGCTCACTCTCTGGGTATTCCCACGGTCCACTTTGTCTGAAGAAACAATGCTAAACGATAGTTTCCACAGGTCCCATGACTCGTGTTCCCTCTTCGCGCCCGAAAGAGGAGAAATACTTAGTAGCAATTTGTGGTTGAAAAGTCTGATGCAGATCTGTGGGCCATAGAGTGCACGGAACTTGAAATTCTTTTTAGGAGAGGAACTCGGCCTGAACGTTCGTCCTCCGTATTGCGTCTCGCCACTTTAAGAAGCAACTGAGATAATGACCCAATTAGGTGTCATTTACACGTGAGTCATGTTGCCAATTTATCCATGTCCGGTAGCTGGGCTTTGAGCCTCGTGGAATATGTGTTATCCAGGTTTGGAATAGAAAGGTGAACCTCGGTGAAGGTTCCAATGGAAGACAATGTTCATTGAAATTGTTCAATTATCTTTATGCGGATAATAGTGATAAGAAGGATCAAAATCCGAGAAGGAAGGTTGACCCTTGACCGATATATCTTTACATGGGCTTCATATGCAACTGATTGTTATTTACTTTTCAGGTGACCCTGTGGAACATATGGAGAGACCTCGCTCGACAGTATGGAGAAGGAAACATGCAGAAACGGATGTAAAACTTGTTTTCCTTGAACTTGTGGTAAGATAAGGTAGTATAAACAAAAATTGTAGAACCCAAATTAAATATTTCAGCAAAATAAATTCGATAAGCGAAATTAAGACTCAAGCTAAAGTTGTTATTAGACCTAAAGATAGGCTTAACTTCTACATTTTCTGTAATTTGCACTAGAAACATATACCAAAGCAAGTAGAGTCTGTGAGTAAAAATTGAATAACCCTAAGGAGACTCTCAAGTTTCTAAAAATGAACTCTAAATTGTGTTATTGAATGGCTTGAACAAGAGGGATCGCTTCGCCACTGTATGGAGTTAAATGGAGCGGACTAAACTAGTTGTAGAACCTAAGTAAATGAATATTTCATTGTCTATGCAACACACAAAATATGTGTCTCGTGTGCATCCATAAAAACTAAAGTTGCCGTTCAAGCTAATGTTGTTATTAGATCTAATAGTTATTGCACCTAAAGATAAACCTAACTTCATCCACATATTCTGTACTTTGATGTAGAAGCAATTATGTTTCTATAAATGAAAATTCTAACCTACACAAAGCTTAAATTCGAATAAAGTTTCTAAAAATAATACTATTGAATGGCTCGAACAAGAGTGGAGGGATTCGCCGCGTGGAGCCAAATGGAGGGGGCAAAACTAGTTTGCCGTGACGTTTAGCTCTCGTTTTCTTCGCCACCTAGTATACGCATCCGGTCGGCTCTGCAACTTTCCTACTTCATTCATCGACGCATTCTGCGGCCTTTGAAGGTTGAACATGCAATAAGGAGGCACGGTCGCGCGGCAGCCTGCACAGCAACCTGTTTCAACATAATAATTCCGTCTTGTAATAGAAATATGCTAACTCCATTCAATGAAAGCGGAAACTAACTTATGGACCTCATAAATGAATACTTGTTTTGAACCGTCTTCTTCTTTCCTTTTTGCCTCAGAGAGATCCTTAAATAACTACCAAATTTTTCTTCACAGCAACTCTATTATTATCGGCGTTAATGGTGACTGATGGCAGCTTAGAAAAGACACTTGCTGGAAATTTTATATTTTGTATTCCGGTTTGAAACAAATATCTTAACAAGTATCAAAACATTTTAAATTCAAAGAACTTAAAAAGCAAACTGATTCATTTTAGCATTCAAGAAAGTACTATAAGTTTAGCAAACTTATTCAAAATAATGAAGAGCATATTCCATCACTACTTAATAAAATTTGCACATGTATTTCTTTGCCAGAAGTTGAACAAAAATTTGATAAGAGAATAAAATATCGTCAGAACCAGAAATCATCGTACAGATTGCCGTGACCCACATACCATAGGACTGCGAATGTGTTAGTTAATGTTTGTACTTCAATTTTATGAAAATCCACAATTCTTACATGACTTGTAGATCCAAATTGACTGCTTAATTTATGATATAGTTAATAAACTAAATTATAAATTACAAAGGATCATAGAAAGGTTCGGAATATGTCTTCGATTCAAAGCGTGTATATAGTTCAGATTGCCGTCCTAAGGATGAATGAAAATCAGCCAGCGATAACGCGTTCGCTGAATGAAGTCCACGCCTCCCCTCCCCAAGATTCCCTGAAACACCACGGGAGAAAAACAAGTCGCGCAGGAAGTCGTAATAATAGGAAGTGTGGCATCAATGAAATGGAAAACCACCGATGACTGGAATTACTATCGTCATCCCCGTCTCTACGTCAGCTTTAGGTCAGTAACCGTGACGAAGCTTTCACCAGCTGAGTCTGCACGACCTCAGTTCTAGCGTTAGCAACTTCTTGCAATCAGCATAAAGGAGAGGAGGATCTTTAGAATCTTGTATAATAATCAAGAGAAAATGGAAATGATATTATAATATTAATTGTATATCGGGATATTCGGATAAGCTTAAAGGTCCTGTTGCGTTGAAGAACTTTTTGGGGATCTTTAGAAGAAATTTTACTTATTTGCATCTATTTAAAAGGACTACAGCTGGAGAGATTCAGAGAATGATCTTTCCTAATTCTTTTTTACGAAAATATAAACATTATTGTATTAATTTAATCATACCTTTCGGTACGGTACAATAATTCATTTTTTAATATAAAAATTTTGATAATATAAAACACTCATTTTTTTCTATGTTGTACTTCACATTCACAGTCCTCTAATTTATAATAGCTTTTACAATACTTTTTCCGTAGTCAAATAAACTAATAGCCTTCATAATCCTATACAGGTTGTCTCCCATGTATGGATAATAGGCAGTCAAAATGTTAAGAAAACTCTCAGGCAAGCTCAGAGCTATAAGAGCAACTTTAAGATCATCTAAAATTCCGTTCATCGTGTTCCCAAGACACAGGTATGCACACGTGCGCGACCCTCCCGAGGGGGAGAAGTCTGACGGCGCCTCTAGAGAGCAACGAAAGGTAAAGGGTGGTGGGGGGGATCCTCACAGATGCGGTATCCGCGTAGAAGGGGAAAAATCGTAGGTGTACAGTAAACTAACACACTATATAACAGCATGAACATCCTGAATGGTGGGGAACCGTGAATGATCCATAGAGCTCTTCATCGTTGTGTTGCAGGAGTGTCTGTGAGGATGGAAGGGGATGTAGTGCTGGAAACGTCAAAGAAGGGGATGCCAGAGTAGGGAGAGCAATGGGGTGGGGTAGGGAGCTCTGGCTCGGAAATGGCCGCGGGAAAGTAGAGAGCGTTACGTCGTCGGCGAGCCAGAGTTTTCCCTTGCGAGCCGGCGCTTTGGGCCCCCGATTCGAACCTTCCTGCGATGCTGTGAAGAAACGATCTGGAGGACTCTGTGTCTGGTCAGTCGGTGCACCTCGTTGTTGGGTATAGAGGATGTCTGGGGCACCACCGAACAATGAGATCCTCCGAGGGGAGGGAAGAGCGAGGGGGGAACTGCATTCCAGAGTGGGCGGTATCCTGGAATGCGATCCCCCCGGTAACAGGAATCTCCCAGCCGACTGTGCCGACGGAAGCGGTGAAACTATAATCTCTGACAACTGTAACGCTGGAGGACCCATCAGGACCATCACTGACGTTGGCCTTTGCCGATATGCCATGGGCACTGCTAATACCGCTATGTCCTTCGTCGAAATTTGTCAGGTAATCTTGACCCACACTTCTGAGCTTAAATAGTCTTTGTAGTTGAATCCTGGGAACTGTGACTGCCACCTAAAATAAGGAGAGTAATGCACTGTTAATCAATAAACCTCCATTATTCCCTTTTCTAGCTCTCCTACATTCTATCTTTCACCACCTAAAGTAAGGAGAGCAAAGTACTGTTAATCAATGAAGCTTCATTACTCCCACTTCTTTCTCTCTTACAGTCTCTCTTCATTGCTTTCAGATTCGCCTGCAACACCTCTTCCCTCAACTAGTCTCCACCTCCCAGCGGTACAGCCTCTGCGATGCTTCCATAGAACTCACAGCAGAATGCCTGGCTAATGATGTGATCCGATATCTCTTAAAAGAAGACATTTATCTCATATCCAGAGACCCAGTCTCCCGTAGTATGAGGCACAATGTGTACCAGATGCTCAACAAACACAGTATCCTCTTCGCCAGTATGGTGAACCGGTTGAACGTTGTGCCTGATACAGCATATGAATCCTTCATGGGAGTTGCAGATGAACTCTTCTTGCATGGTGGGATCACATGGGCCAGGATCGTATGTCTCTATGCCTTTATGGGCAGACTTGCTTTGTGGGCTAGAGACAGAAGAATGCACACCTTGAAGAAGAAACTACCACTATATGTCTCTAGATTTATTGGAGAGAAGATTGCACACTTTATTAAAGGATATGGAGGATGGGTATGCATTGTAGTAATTTTCCTTGTTTTCTGCAGTGTTTATTTCTTATGCTAATGTGCTTGCGATTTCTCAGGATCAGCTGTGTATAGAGTACCCTGTAGCGGAGGAGATCAGTGGAGCCATATGGAGGAGTCTTTTGATGACGGGTGCTACTCTTGGTTTGGTTGCAACAATTTTAACTGTAACTTCCTGATATACCCTTGTCGATGAAGTACAGGATGCGTTTTATATGAAACCTTTCAGCGTACTTATGTTTTATCAGAACGCGATCAAACAGCATTTCCGAGAATTTATACGGCGTTTTTATATTGGCACTGAAAATGGAATCACATGAAACTTCAATCTCACTCTTCCAGTGTGGAGAATATCTTTGTACCAGTGTCATTTCGTTAAGGAATATTCTACTTTTTTTATGTAACTTGAAGGATGCAAGTTTCCTACTATATTTTGCAATAATGCTGGACTAGTTAATTCAGTGAAAAGAAATATTATTTAATGTTAATCTAGATACTTTATCAAAATAATTTTATGTAATACTCAAAATTGATGTTTCCAGATATTTATATCAAATGCGTCTCAAAATTCTGTTGAATTTAGGTAGAAGCAATCTAAATATATTTATTTATAATTTATTCTAGGTAGAAATAAATAATAAATTTCCTTGTCAAAGACCATTGTAATGAATACTTAGAATCTATGAAAAGCGGTTGATGTAACAGTGCTCATTGAATATACAATAATGTCTTCAAGTAGCAGTGACTATTATATGTGGTAGCTTCTATATGTGAAAAATTTTATGCAAGTATTTGGACATAATAAACATTTCTACAAAATATCGGTTGTCTTAGTTGTATCAGTTATTCTATATACCTATAAAAAAAAGAACATTTCTAACATAATATAATAGCATATTTATATGTCATGGATCATATACTTTACAGTATTAATATATGTATGTACATAGATTTTTTCGAGTCTCAAAGCTGAAATTTTGGCAAATGAAAGAACCTAGATTAAATTCAAGTAGCTGATTCTTTAAAATAAATTCAGTTAATCTCATTATATGTCTATACATAATTCTATACTAATTGTACTTAGTATTACTTGATGGTTGTTAAATAGTATCCATGAATCTTCAATTTCATGACATGTAAAAAATTTGAATATATCTGCAAAGTAAAAAATAAATAGGTATAAAATAATTTTCATTCAATTTATACATAATATAATATTTTGTAAAAAATAAAAAAAGAAATAACTTGTATTGCAGTCTTATCACTATTGGAGAAACTATCTTTAATTTTAAAAACACATTTCTTTAAAACACTAATACTCTAGAATTATTAAAAATCTGTCCTTCACGTGTTAATAGTTTTATTTGAATTAGTTATTGAAACATAAATACAGTCTATGTACTACTGAAAATATATCGATTGATGAATTAACATCAAAAAGAAAAAAATTCTAAAGTACATGATTATTTATAAGTGTAATATTATATGATTTGCGTTTTTTACTCTTTCAACAAATAAGATAATAAAGTACCAGCGTGCAGCATAGATTTTTGCAATTAATAAATATGTAAGTATATTAAGATTATATTTTAAAAATATTTTATGTAACTTCTGTATACGTGTTGCCAATGGAATTGATAAATACTAAGAAAACTTTCTCAAGTAATACTGTTTACCTTTAAATATAAAATTTTTTTATACTGCTGAAAAATTCTAATAGTAACTGTTTATGTTCCTCAGATATGTTCAGCAATTTAAAAATCTAAAACCAACTACTCAAATTCATCGTACAAGCTCTTAACAACTATATGATGATTTTTAGGGTGAATAATCATTACACAGATATTACATGAAAATTTTTTTAAGCTTCTCTAAGTATTTTTCTTATGTCTGAATATAAAAAAAGGTAATCCCTGATCATTATTTATAATTTTTATGCATTACATGAATATACAATACAAAACCACGAGCTAGAGAATAATTTCCTGTGAATATATCTAACAGTTCCTCTTATTTCTACTCAAATTTTGTGACTGTACAGAAAACAACTGCATTTTACTTTTTTATTATACTTCCTAACATGGATAATAGTAAGAATCAACAATTTTTTTCCTTTCGATAAACCTTCAAGTGTTTCTACTTTATGTTTGCTAATATTGATATTACAACTATATATATATATATATGTATTATGCATTTATGTGTGAATATATAACTATATAACTGTACAAACGGAACTTCTATTTAGTTCCCCACTTATATAACAATTAGTGATCATCGTGAGCATCGTCAGTATTATGAGAATATCACATCAAAATTTGTTCGAAACTTCTGTCGTGATAAATAAATTAATTTCATATTAAATAAATTCTGTAATAGATAGAATAGATGTATTAGATGTATTAAATATTAGGACTTTCAATTTATAATCACAATGTAGATTAATTAATCTTTTCATTGATAAATTCATTAGACAAAAATGTAATTTGAATAAATTTCTACAAATATTGGACCCTTCATCGTGTAAGATTCAGTTTCTCTTAAAACAATGTTCTAAGATTTTTTATTAATATTTTAAGCACTCTTGTTTCCACATTTGTAGACCTTGAATTCCTTTATTCTGGTATATACAGGAATTAGTAATTGAAAGCGTAGTTATTTTAAATAATGCATGAAGAAGGAGATGAAAAATAAATATATCTTGATGTACAAATTACACACGATACTGACGACATGATCACTCTAATTCAGTTCTCATAAAGGTCGGCAGTTATAGCCTGGACGTATTGCTGTCCAAAGTAGAGCAAAGAATGTTAAAGTGTTTATTTGCACCAATAGTGTTCCTTCTTTCGCAAATCGAATGCACAAGATTGAGAATCAGATTACAGTGTTTTATATTAATTCTTTCATGTACTATTCGAAAAACACTGAAAAATTCTTCCTATAATATTCAATTGATATTTTTTCAGAGAAATTTGTATCATTACGAAAAGATACACTGTATCATTATACTATGGTATTAAAATATATTAAGCAAATAGATCAATTTTCATTCCGCAACACACTGTTCATTTTCTTTCGTATAATAAAGAAAGAATAAAATTCTTTCTGCCTATAAAATTCTTTGAATTCTTGAAAAGATCTTATTTATGAGAAATTAAAATACGCAGCAGTGAATAGCACACAGTAAGCGAAAATTAGCATCAGTAATACAAAAGTATTTTACACTTAGCCTGATGGATAGGATTCAATTTTAATTAATTCAAAATTTATAACGATATTATGTGTTGCCACAGAGATTGTGTTTAAAGTATATCAAACACATAAATCACTTGGTGACATGCTCTATTCTCGTCTCTTGTCAGTTTTCTTAATTTATCACAGTTGGGGCAAAAATGACAAGAAAAACTTGTCTTGAACCCCCCGAAAATAAAGTTGGCGCAATTTTCTATTCCATGTAGTCCCACCAATCCTTTTCATATCCTTCGTGCACGTGTTCCAAAAGTACCTTTCTCCGACTGTCACAGTATCTTCAATCATAAAATATATTTAATGAATGAACAATATTACTTCAGTTTATTTTATAAATCAACAGTTTACCTATATTTATCTTGAACCTTCTGTTTAATATCAGCAAGATTTTCACTCGTAATATCTCTTTCAAGGTATTCTGACAGACGTTCTGTCGTACCTTCCAGATCTTTTTGGTTCTCTTCAAAGATCACAGACTGATTATTTTTTCGTACATAGTAAGCAAAAACGTAAGTGTACATAAGAGTTTGTCTACAGGAGCATAAAATATCTACCGCCTTCTTTAAAAATTGTACCTAGAAATAATATCACAATTTAATTCAGTTCTACTTTGCACATTAGTTTAATTAACTTTACCTCAATCCAAGACATATTGTGTTGTTGCATTTCTTCCATTTTTTCTTTCACACTTGCATAAAGTTTACTCTCGAATTTCAGTGATTGCATGTGATTCATGTATCTATTGCAATAAAATAAGTATCTCTGTAACGCAGATCTCGATTTCTCTTGAGCGTCTCTTGCAGCTTTGGCTTCTTCTTCGTCATAACGATTACAATTGTACCAACTGGAGCCATGCGGTTCCCAAGGTCCGAGACAAACCCAACAGAAGTCAGCTTTGCAATTTTGATTTTTACACACCATGTGATTACACCCACCGTCCTTTTCAATGATAACATTGCACTTAGGACACTCCTTCGTGTTCGCCGCAATCCAGTTTGATGTTTCAGAATCATCGTCGCATTTTTTTATCCACTTACGCAGTAAATGACACTTCACTGGATCGTGCCAATTCTCTCCACAATAGAAACAAAAAATATGTCTACATTTGCAAGTTACCGGTCTTGCTTCTATATACTGTACTTTAATAGCGTTATTACAGTCTGGCGATGGGCACCACCTTAATAGCCTATTACACTATAAAACAATGTTTTAATTAGTATGCTACACGTGTAACCATTCAAATAGATGTTTATGTATTAAGATATATTTACTTCAACAAAACTATTAGTTATCAAATGTTGATACTTCAGTTTGACTTTTGAGTCTTTCACAAGACGCATAACAGTGGCATCGTCAACTAAAATATCACAAGCATGCGCTGCGCATGCAATTGTTTGACCAACTCCTTCTTCCATAATTTTAGTTGTGAGATACTCTCCCCAACAACCGGTACAAAAGCGATGTCCACATTCGAGCCCAGTCATCATCTAATTTTTTACAACATTAAATCATTAAAACTTGCATTTAAATATTATTTACTATCAGATTGCAGATTTTTACGCAGTTACTATGTTCATAAATATACTCCAAAAAATGGAACCTACATTAAAATTTATTTATATTATTATTATACGCATTTCGTAGCTTTTTATATGGTTGAAATGTCTAAAAATGCATAAAAATCTGTAATCTACTCATGACATTTAAATTCTTTAAATTTCAATATTATTTATTATACATGTTAATATATCAACTAACTACTTAATTATTTATATTAATATATGTACACATACTGCAGACGGTTGAATAGTAAAACAAATTCCGCATTCTTCTGTACCATTTGTTGACGTCCTTCTAAACTAAAAATTATATAAAAGCATATCATTTATGTGAGCACCATTAATTTGTGAACTTGAAAGAAAATTCAAGTTTACTTACTAAAGAACTTTGAGAAGATTGATTTCTATTTATTAGTGGACCCTTTGTGAATGGATTAACGACTCGTGCTTCCGCAAATAATTTCTCTTGATCACCATCGTAGAAGCGTTCCATTAACTTCTCTTTATCCCATTTGAAATGATTCAATAGAATACGTGTGGTTGTTGCTGGTATCTGTAATTAAATTAAACGGTTTTTATGTGGTCTATATGGAATACACAATTTATATTTCTTTCTATTCCTTAAAAATATCATAATTATTAAAATTTGGAAGAATTTCTATATTATAAAAGAAAGTACTATAAAAGAACATACTTCTACAACTGTGTTAACTTCTTTTATGGAATCAATCATATGTTGCACTATCTCTTCAGTGGACAAGACTTCAAAGGGATAGTTATCAACATCTGTTGCTCGTTCACTTGGATTTTCAGACTCTATTTCCATTGCAAAGTCCACGTCATCGCCACTAGATTCATTACCAGAATCAACATCATCATATGTCTCTTCTTCGGAATCCATTGTGCCGTCGATTTATTAAGCAACTCAAACACTAATATGTGTATATGTATTTATTTATTTTACTCTACTTGCACCTGTAGATAAAAGAGAGCTCTTAAAAACATAGGATATTGTATTTTATGGTTTTTTATTTCTATTAATTAATATTTTCTCTGTGTACACTTTGCTGTTCATTGAACTGGATAATAACAGAACAGAGTTGAGAAGTCCATCAATATAACACAAGAATAAAATGGCTATTTCTTTGACTTGCCCTAATTCATCCTATATCATACCTACGAATCACTGACAACTACCTTATTTATAAGTTTCTATCTTTATATTATCTCTTAATACTTAATTGACTACCAAAATACATAAACTGGCTTATTTAATTAAATAAAAGGTAAGCTATGGAATTGAAACTATAATAAAATTAATTGAGCCTACATTTCATGGACTTCTCATCTTTGAATATTGAATTTAAACTAAAAATAAACAATGAGAACACTATTAAATACTTTTAACCTCTTAACAGGATAAGACAAAATCCTATCATGTTTGTATTGAAATTGAAAAAATTAAAAGGTTAAATAAATTAAAAGAAACTGAGCATTGTTTTATTTCAATTCTAGCTTTCTCCTTACTCATAATTGTAGTAGATACTGCATTAGAAATAGAAAGTAACATAAATTACAAAATTTACAAAATTCGTGAATTTGTGTACCTAAAATTTGTGAATCATGAAAAATGTAAATTTATATATCTGAATTTTGTAAATTGCAAAAAAAGATGAATCACAAAATTTACAAAGTTTGTAAAAGTGTGTCCAGATTTTGTTTTTATAAATTACAAAATTGACAAATCTTATAAGTCTACATATATAAATTTTGTAAATAACAAAATCTATAAACTTCGTAAACATGTGTACCTAAGTTTAATGAACCACAGAATGCACAAGGTTTGTGATAGTGTATATCTAAATGTTATGAATCTCAACATTGACAAAGTTTATCCACCTTTATCAATTCCCCTATAGTTACAGTAAATGCAATATCATGGGCATAAATGGAGCAAAATTTAGCCAAAGACATCTGTGAAATTTGAGCTGAAATTTGGTGTCAGACGTACCCGCGAAATACTGTTGCAGTTGGAACAAGGTGAAAACAGCTTATGTTTCAGTACATGACGTCATCGTTACTTCCCGGATAAAGAAACTTGTGTTTTTTCTCGGTCACTACTAATACTATTTCATAAAATTGACTACCGTGTCACTACACAAGCCTCTGATCGATCCGAGGAACTCGGAAACTTGCAAAATATTTTTGCGATATTCGGAACAGAAGAGAAAATCATCTGCCAAAACATCCGACTTGTACTCCGACAGCTGATACACCAAATACTACTTCCACGGAAGAAACGATGAATGAGAGGCCGTGTTGCTAGCCTTCTATGTACATATTAACCAATGGCGACTCGTGTTTATCGAACTTATATTTTATACTATTTTCAAGCCTTCCTTAAATTCCTTACAGAATACAATAGCCTTTTATTGCAGAACAATTCATGCAGAAATTGTCTTTTGCAAATTGAAAGAAATATTAGAATAATCACTAGTAGTTCTATGTAATAAAAGTTAACTTTGAGAGAAAAGTGAGAAAATAATTTCTATGAATAAAACATAAAAATGAATGCGAGAAACCTGCAACTAGGTTGCAGGTAGAATTTTGATCTTTAGAAATTCGATTGCACAGTATTCTTGAAGTAACCAAATTCTCAATCAGCCCAAATTTTATTTCCCTACTACTGTCTCTGAAAATGTATCTCGATAGTTAGAATAAATTACCATGAACGAAAATTCTTCCAGCCATCGTGCAGTGGTCCAATTTAGTTAATCGCGTAAAACCATAAATTAGAATGCACTATTCGCCATAAAAGGGACGAGCTTATAGCTCGAACACTGATGTCACGTCCATGGCAAAACGCGTCGTAAGTTTTTCCTCGACGACTTAATTATGCCACTGATTTTTTCACACTTGCTAATAGAAGCTAAGAAAGTCGTTGAATGGGAGTAGACACAAAATTTCAAGAAATACTATCCAAGAGATTGAGAATCTATTAGCGACGCGACGACAAAATGTCTCGTCACCAAGTTTCACTGATTCGAGTCAACTGCTTGAAGTACACTGCCTATGCGCACAGCTGACGCACATGGGCGTCGCCTCTAGGGGGCACAATTTTTACATTATGAATTCGAAATTTTTGCTGGATAACTTGATTAGTTTCAAAATAAAATAGTTTCTTCAATTTATTGCTATGAAAACTTTACTATTTACGAGTTTTTCTGTTTTCTGTAATTCATAAAGTTTGTGATTTACGAATCACAACATTCACAAAGTTTTAGAATACATAAAGATCTACAGTTTTTAAATTCGTGTATATAAATTTCGCGAATCATAAAATCTGCAAATTTGTGTATCTAAATATTGTGAATAACAATGATAACAATTATTTTAAAAAATAATAAAAATAAAAAAAATAAAATGTCATAATAATCTTAATAATTTTGTGGATCACAAAACTGAAAAAGTATGATTTTATTTTGAAATTTAATCCATAAATTATCGTACAAATTTTTTGCAAATTTGAAAGTAAACAAATTTATTCGTATTTTTTAAATAGGGAATATTGATAAGAAAAAACCGTTTTTGGACTCATGTTTATAGTTAATATTATTCACGAATATATAAAAAAATCGTTAACAACAATAAATCTTTTTAAGTTTTCTTAGGACAACAGTTATACTAGTTTTAGGTTTTATGATTATGTTTATAATTTATAATTTTATGGGACACAATGAATCCGATCAGTGATTTACAACATTTAACTCATTAAGGCCTAAAGTTGCGTGAATGCAACTTTTCAGTCATTTTTTAAAGAAAATTTGCGTTATTGAATTCTACTCCATGTTATTGCTATATTGCGTTTACGCAACGTTAGGTCTTAATGGATTAAAAATACACAAAGTTTGTGATTAAATGTATAGAAACAGATTTTGTTAAATTTATTAGTACTACGAATATTAATAAGAAAAGGCCGCATTGAAACTTTATAAAATAAATATTTTAAATTCTATTTACTATTATTTGTGAATACATAATAGGTTTGAAAGTATGAAACAGCTTTGTTCAGATTTGAAGTTAGTACGCCAATGTGTGCATAAGCGAGAAGTGTCGAAGCTGCTTACGTTCTGTCAAGTTAACCCTATAGGGTTTTAATATTCAATGTGAGTTACATATTTATCGGGCAAAATGAGTTTGCCCAGCGTGAGTGATTATTCATTGCTAGAAAAAATCGGGTCAGGGAGTTACGCGACAGTCTATAAAGCCTTCAAAAAGGTACGTACATTTTGAGGTTCGGAACAGTTTTGTGGAAAACATATGACGACAGTGGCGTAACTAGTCTCATAACATTTTACATTTGTGTTCTTTAAATTTAAGACACTGGGCTTCTTTTATAATCAGTATAAAGTTTCATGAATAGATTTCGAAGTACATATTCTAAATTTAGAGAAATTTGTTGCTCCAAATGAAAATGAATTTCTTGCGCTTGGAATATTTAGATGAAAAAAATGATTAATGTAACGTTAATACCATTGCAAGATTAATTTTAGGGTCTATGAAGTATGGTTATGTCTGGTTTTTTTTTATAGGGATTCTAGTGTTTTTTTCTCACTCGATTGTAGACTTGAAATGGAGCACTGCAATGCAGTGATAAGATACTACACGATACCTTCATTTGGCTGCTGTCATATGAATCTTTCAGGAGCTAATGTAATGATTTTTTGCACAATCTTTAATTTTATCACTTAAATACGTAATTAGTGGTCAATTTTTCGAGAACAACGAATTTTAACTGCATTATTATATCTATTGTCCTGAATATTATTCACAAGAATTTGTAATATTAATTAAGGTTGAAATTAATAAATTAAAAACAATTTTGTGTATGTAGAATATCAGTATTCTTATTTGTACTAGTATTTACATATACCTACTGGCATGAAATAAAGTTATGTATGATCTCTTATGCTAAGTAACGTTTAGTGTCTCCTTAAAGTTATTCTGATGAATTGTGAGTTCTTAGACAAGAATTGAATATTGTATTACTATTTTATGTATCATTTATTTAAAGCTGAGTTTTAAAATACAGAATTTATGGCATTATTGATCTTTTTCTGTTTTAGTGAGATTATCAGTTTGACATTTGAGCTCATATAGGCATACATAGATTTGACAATATTTTAGTAAGAATGTTTGGAAATACATGGAAATTGAAAATGTGACCTAACTGCGTAATTACATTTCGCTGAAGCTATTGAATATTTCTAATTTTTCTATTTAGTAATTTAATAGTTTGTGTATAGTAAGTGAAGTTTCTAAGAGATTTCTAAATGAAATAGTATTTAGCAAATTTTTTAGTCGAAAATTGTTAGACAAATAGGAGTGCATAAAATTATTTAAAAAATATTATCCTATTATCATCACTATATCATTACTTAGCAAGTAGTAACACTGGATCTTATTGGTTAACACTTAGGATTGAACCATTTTAACTTTATATGTTTCTGACTAATTCATTTTTATTTTATTGAAATAAAAAATTTTTTGTTTAAAATTATTTAAGAATTTAAATTCAAAGAAATTGAAACTTTTCAGCGGTTCTCAACATTTAATTGTTGACTCCACATAGTAGGATCTCATGTTGCAGCAATTATTTACTATTACATTAACTAACTCATATACATATAATTACATATAATTTAAATATATATATATATATATATATATATATGTATACAGAAATATATGTATACATGTCCTATGCTATCTTCCATTTATGTAATTTATTTTCTATGCATGTGTATATACATATGTATATACAGAGTGGAACAGCTATCTGTAGTATAATTTGGTGGAATGTAATTCTACATAAAAAAATAGGTAAAAAAGAAAAAATATAAGGAAAGTCCGTGAAGTTATATTTAACTCATCAACGAGTGTACTTCTACGACTGCGTTGCAATGCATATGTAGCAAGGTGTATGGTATACTTTTTCAAAATCGATTTCCTCGAAAACAAAGCCGCGGACGAAAAAATGTTATATTACATTTTTGCTTCTTTTTTTTGTATGGAATCATCCCTGCTCGATTATATTATGATTGTCACTCCTCTCTTTATATATATTAAATATGTATACAGTACATGTACATATATATATACTAGTATAGTATATTTATCATATATAAGGTATAAAAGTAAATATCTGATATTATATGTACTTATGTAATACATTAACTCAGCAACCATGGGTCCCATTTCGTTTGGTTTTGTGTACTCTGCAATTATCCCATGGAATCAAGTCTTCAGAACTTTTGTTTTTCGGTTTACATAATACTCGCAATGTCATTCATAGAAAACCAATGACGAATCAAAATAACGGATACAAATAGTTAAATATACCAATATGGTATATTTAAAGTAAAATTTAAATAAATTGTTTCATATAGGGCTTCGATTTCAAGAGAATTCAGTTCGAAAATTCGTTGAGCACTGTTACTCTTACTTGCATTTATAAACAATCTTAGTAAAGATTCGATATAATTTTAAAAAATAATAATAATAAACAGTATGTTTTAGTAATTGATTTATTTGAGTTTATAAAATGCTAAAAATATCGCGTTTGATATCGCAAATAATTATCGAATTTTTGAAACTTGATTTTCTCAAAAATGGAGTCTCATAAGAACTTTTACCATACATTCTACATTTATTTTTGATTTATTTTTATCCGGGGATTCACCTTCTTTTCTATTACACCATGATTTCGATAACACCCTGTATAAATAAATATTAATTACAAAATAATTATATAAGCATTGCATATTATATTGTATACTCATACAAATATTATCTACAGAGTTTTTCTCTTTCAAATGTTACAAGTGTCAACAATTTATCTGAGATTGCCGTATTTTCGTGTTGATGTAAGTTCAAACTGAATAAATATTGCCCTAGAGTGTGCGCACGCAGAAATTTCAACTAATTAATATCTATTCAAATTACCCACAATGCCTCAATGAATTTATTCTATTAAACTCTATGTTCTTAGATTTATCTGCAGTAGAATCTAGTTATCTGATTGCAGAAGTAGAATCTTCTTTCAGGTCCCGTTATCAATATTATTATTGTTATTATTATCAACAATGTTATTATTATATTGTTAATTAATCCTCAATATGTGCTACATAAGCGTTACTAAGTACGACAAATAAACTTATTTATCAAGATTTGATATCACACTTTTTCAAATTTCATTTTGAGTCTTAATATTAATCTATTCTCCACTTTAATTTTTCGAGATCGCAGAGGATCTATTCGTTGAGCATCTCAAAAACGATCTCCACAGCCATATTTCTTTGTTTACTTGAATCTACTGACCTCTGTACCAGGTGATCTCTTTCTTCTCTAAGGGACACCGAAAACTATCGTTTATCAGCTTGTCTCAATGATAGTTCGCAGTCGAGCGACACAACTAGTTTGAAAGGTGGCCAGAAAGAGGGTTGCATCGAAGCTTAGAGGAGCAAGTTATCTCAAGGCGACTAACGCATGCTATTGTTGGTCGTATTGTAGGATGGATGTCGAGAGGTGGTCGCAATCAAGCGCGTAGACAAATCGTCACTCTCCAAATCGGCTGTCGATAATCTCCTCACGGAGATCAATCTTCTGAAAATACTGAAGCACGAGCATATTGTGGAGATGAAAAACTTTTTCTGGGACGAAGGGTTAGTCCAGGCTGAATCTCTATGATTAATAACAATTGAGCCTAAAAAGGACTGTGAATGCCAAGATGGAGGAGGTCTCGGATATTGGAACCTATATACTCTACTTATTTAATCGTGTCAACTGATTTTATAATTATGTGAACTTGTTTCAATAATGGGGAATCTTCTTGTATGACAGTATTATAGGTAATTTATATTATGTAAAATACTAATTAAACTAACATTTTAGGAAAGATTTTTGGACTAACACTATGCATAGAGCTATTTAAGTTCATGGTACTGATTCTAAAACTTACTAATTAAAAATTTAAATACTTAGGCGCCGATTGTTGCAGATATTTACTAAGCTACTTATAAATAAATTGACTTTTTTTTAAAATTTATAGTTAGCATTAGAAGTTTTAATTTAGAGTAATTATATTACTTAATTGGTCACTAATATGTAGTAGGTTGTGCTTTGAGAATCTCCGGACTTGGAATACACAATAACTCCCAAATTTGATATTACACTCAATGTATATACTTTTTGTAAAAATAGTGCTATCATTTACAAAGGACAAATAATTATCGTTACATATTCTTCGTCGTGAAGAATATGTTATTAAATCAGCATAATTGCACTGAAAATAAACTGATACTTAGATGATTTCCGAATCAATAATACGGATAGATCAAATTGTTTAAAAACTTGCAGAGGATAATTTTCAAAAAAGAACCTTCACAAATTTGAATTAGTGACTTGAACCAGTATTGGCATTACAGTTCTTTTTTATCGATACCTTATAACCATTATAAAAGTTTTTTTATACAGTTTTTTCTCGTTATAAACTCGACGCTATTACTTCTAAAAAGAAAAAGTGTGTTACTAATCTTTACACCAGCCTTAACTAAATTCTATTTTCTCATAAGATTGTTCTATTCATCAAGTTGCGAGATTATAACGAGCAAAAGTTATAGATTGTTAAAAACTAATCGGGGATCATGTTACTTGATTAAAAAAGTCACTGTATGCTATATTTTTTACATACATATAAAGTCCTGTTTTAAATAAAAACAGTTTAGAACCTAGTTCGCGATGTATAAACACGCTAGTGACGAATCTGAAACTCATAACGAATTTGATACTGTACACAGGAACCGATATTAATCCTTAAATGTATAATATTAGATTATCCCATAAATGATAGTCTTCTTTTTTCACATTTTAATTATTTTGAGTAAAAATTTGTTTAAGAGGTGAACAAGTATCCAGAAATTGAGAAATTGTCATAAAAAGTAATACTCTATGTATCAGTAATTAAACATAACTGTAAATATTAATTTTCTTAAAAACAATATAATTTTCAGTGACATTATTTATGGCATGACCTAATATTTTCAAATCTTAATAAATAGTATACCTATATCCATCTTTCGATCTTTATCATACTTACATATAACACTGTACCTGAGCGTCATACTAACTCAAGTCTATTTATCTCAAATTTAAGTTTTTTACGGGATCTTACTGCTTTCTCTTCATTGTATTAGAATAACAGGGATATAATTAAGTTACGTTAAAAGTGAAGGAAAAATAGTATGAACTATTACAAATACTATGTTAAGAAACTAGTAATCGCATTTGTTTCTTTCTCTTTTGAGAAATAACAAAAAAGAACTGGAGTCATGTTGACTCTCAGGTTCAGAATTTTTTGTTATGTTGTATAAAAGGGATTTCAATTTTATTAAATAAATAAACATAATAAAAATAAATTGCTCCATGTAATCGAATTCTGGGACAACAAGTTAATTAGCTTCTTTCCACTTAAGTGATCAAGTTGTCCATAATACCGAGGATACCCTCTCGTATCGAATCCTTCAAAACCTGAAACATGATCCTCCGATTAATTTAAACAATATTTAAAAAGTCTCTACCACCTAGCGTAATGCAGGCACATATACATCGTGATGGAGTATTGCGACGGTGGCGATTTATCGAGTTTCATAAAGAAGAGGCACTCTCTACCAGAGTTCATCTGTCGTCGATTTTTGCAACAGTTAGCGTTAGCATTAAAATATCTACGCAACCACAACGTCGTCCATATGGACCTGAAACCCCAGAATCTGTTGCTGATGAAAAAGCCTCAGTTGACTTTAAAAGTCGGAGGTTCGTCGCCTAGGGAAATTCAAACTTAAGGGAGGCTCCCTACTGGATTTGACAACTATTCTTATTTCAGATTTCGGTTTCGCGCAGTATCTCTCTAATTCGGAGCAAAAATTTACCATTCGGGGTTCCCCATTATACATGGCGCCTGAGATTCTGCTGAAACGTAAGTATGACGCCCGCGTCGATCTCTGGAGCGTCGGGGTGATCATGTACGAGTGTCTCTTCGGCAAAGCTCCCTATTCCAGCAGCAGTTTCCAGGAACTCGCGGAAAAAATCAAGGATTCACGACCTATTGAGGTGATTACGATTGTTAAGACCATTGGTTTATGTCCCGTATATGGGTCAGGAAAATTTGAAGGATGTTTCTTCATAAATAATTTATACTATTATAACATCCTATAACAACTTTGCAATCCTATGTCATGAAATTCTCAAACACGCCTGACCTAAAAATTTCCTGCGGGAAGCATGTGATGTCGTGAAGAATTAGAATACTATTAAGTCATCCCATAAATAAGGTTACTGCAAATTATATTGTTTTTAAAAAACTTAATAGTTGTATTTCACTATTGGTGCATTGAGTACTCTTTCTTCACAATTTTTCACCTTTTCATCTTTCCGCTTTTTAAACTCTTCTTAAGTTTTTACTCTCTCGAGCCAAAGCGTACAATAGAAAACGATATTATTTATGGACTGACACTGATAAATATCCTAATTTCCTCTCGCTGTAGGTTTGTTGATTATGAGTTACGAGCTTAGAGCTAGAGGACACACTATACCCCCAAACAGGCATGTTCATGCAAGCGATTTGAAAGCTGAACGGAAAATAGCTCTCAAAAAACTAGGAAATTGCATTAAGTTACATTTATACATATAATAAAGTTGCGTTTGTACCACTTGTTATGAGAGAAAGAAAAATCTATCTCAAGTGCTGTTCTAAACTAAATACCTCTGTTCTGATCTATGTAAAGATCAGAAAGATAAAGTTAGAAGCCGTTAAATGTTGGTTTCTTTTTACCTAGATAGTATTATTAACAAAATTTTACATTTTACCTCACTGTAACATAATTTATAAAATAAGTGATCTTGAATCCTTTGTACTTCATCTTTATTAACTTGCATCCGAAAAGATGAAGGGGCGAGAAACCAATTAAATTTATTTTGGTATCGCAAATAACAGTTACCAAAGGGATCTCACGTGTCTCAAGGATGCAAGGATCTGCTGATGTCTTTACTAAAGCCCGATCCCAACTTGAGGATATCTTTCGATGATTTCTTCGCTCATGATTTCCTAGACCTAGCTCACGCGCCAAGCAAGGAAAATTATGAGAAGGCAGTTGGGTTGTTGCAAGAGGCTGTGAAAATGGATGCAGAGAAAAATTCCAAGGAGGCGTTTCATTTTTATTGCGAGGCTCTTAGATACTTTATTCCTATTCTTACAAGTAAGAAGTAACAACCTTGAGGTGATTGTACAGAGACATTGATGAATAATTTTACAATAGGTGAGAGTGACCCGAAACGAAAAGAGATTTTAAGAGCTCATGTAAACGATTATATTAAAAGAGCAGAGGTATTGAAGGCGTCATGTATAGATAATAGTGATAAGAAAGATAAAGCTTTAAAAGTAGAGGATAAAGGAAACTCTTCGGCGGCCCACAGGATACCATCCTTGAACGAGCGGTTGCCCATGCATTATGAATTACGTTCGTAATTAATTTTCTTACAATATTATCTCTTCATTGCGGTTTAGGGTTTTTTTACTTTTAAATGATTACAAAATAAAATATTTTCAGTAAGTTTGAAGAAATTTGAAGAATTGATAAAGTTATCAAAGTTTGAGTAATCTTTAAAAATTCTTCTTGTGTTTCTATTTCTATGTGAACCAATTTTTCTGATAATTTTGAATTATTATAATTTGTACGCAACTTTTCAGTTCTCGTATTCTAAAAAATAATAGATACCTAATTTTTTCTGTTATAGGTATTCCTTTAAAATCTAAAACTATGAGATATTCTTCCTTACTTTATAAAATAACATTCTTCTTTTCCTGTAAAATTAATTATCTAAATTGTATCTCATTATTCCTCGTTACTAAGAAAAAAAACTTAATTAGGTTTAGTTTTAATTTCATTATTTCAATCCACAAATATTGTATTATGATAAAAGGATTGTGAAATAAAATTGTAGCTGCTTTTGAATAAGAAAACACCCGAAAACGGTATATATAATTATGTGTTACATCGTCTATTGATAGGGACTCTTAGCAAAAGCACAACTAATATGGCGGACGCGTTGGAAATTGGAGAAATTGCGGAGCTGTATTTCGCTGAAGGGAATTACGCCCTGGCGTTAGAAAAATTTCAATCTTGTTTGGGAGTACTCGTACCTTTATTGGGGAAAGAACCTCCTGGACGGAGGAGGGATTTGTTATATAAACAGGTAAATAATTTAATTAATTCCGTGAAAGTTCAAACTCAAACTCCTCTAATATTTATTTTATACTAAGATATAGCTAGAGAAAATTTGGAACTGAAAATTGTAATTTTTTAAATAAATTATAACGAGGTAAATATAATAGCGTGTATAAGTTACAAGCAGGTAATCTTATGTTAATAATGAAGGATATAAAAAATTAGATACTTATATAATTAAACAGATAACTATAATTAACTTGTGGAAAGTACTTTGTATGCAAATGAATGTTAATTGGCAGGTTCAACTTTGGATGAAGGCAGCGGAAAGCACCAAGGGCCTCGTTGCCACCAAAGACATCGAGGAATCTGTGCAACGTTCCGATTCGTTCGACCAATGCACGATCCAATAATTTTGCGTATTACATTCAACACAGATACTTTCACCACACGTTTGAATTTTGCGAATCGAACGCAACTATGTGTTACAACGCTATATCACATCACGTTGATGTATGTACATAAAACGTTTACATTAATTTATGGAAAAATATACAACTCTTTACGGAAGCTTTTGATACAAGTATCATTTAATAAATCATACCGTGCCTTGGTTTATTATTCTATTTGTTATTCTTCCTTTTGAAACATTATAAATATAGTAAGCAGTTACTATTAATAGCTGAAAGGGCGGAAAGAAGGATAACACAAATGAATGAAATGCGAGAATAACGTTTCTAAAAGCGTATTTCTTCGGTGTCAGTGACTGTCATTCAAGTTCACAGTATATATTTACCTATATACAAAGTCATGTAAGGACGAAAGTATTGACATTTCTTTGAAATTTAGAAACATCAACTTCTAGTATCTTTTGTTTTATAATACAAGATAACAGTGAAATGACTGACCCACATTGGTAGCTTATTCTACCCTTCCTAATAGAAAAATTGCTGCAGGAAATAAATTCATTTTCACCAATTTTTTGTTTCTAGGTATTCCTAAAATATTTCACTAGGAACAAAAACTATTTTTGCCTCGAAGAAAAGAGTTTGTAGTTTGGTACATACATACATATATGATCTGTTTTTATTCCACAGGAAGAGTAGAATGTCCTACTAAAGTGGGTCACCTATTTCGATATCACTGTACAGATACTACCTTATCATTGTAAATTTAAATTCCCATGAAGGACATTCTTCAAAATCCTTCGAAAAAAGTTGCACAATAGAATCACGATTAACTGGATCACAATTATTCTCAACCTTTTATTCAGATTAAAGTTACTGTGATTTAATATCATTAAAGTAAACCATCAATCGAGATTTGTACTATGATTAAACACTAGTTTCCACAGCATAACATTAGCCATCAGGAGTGTACTTCAAATTTGGGTCTGCTGTTAAGCTAGTTAATCAAAGTCCTACTGTATATTACCGTACATTCAATTTCTCATTAATTTTTTTTTATTTATATTTACTATACTAGAAGGGCAAACAGAATTTTTCTGCAAAATAAAGAGGGGTCATCTTCAAGGTAAAATATCCTCTTCCGGAAGACGATGGCGCGCAGATCGCTTCCCCCGATTTCCGGTAGACCACGTGACTCAGCTAACGGTCGCCGTTGCCTCGAAGCGTCATGGAAAATTCCCATTCCCGAGCAACAACACTCCCCTCCCCCCCTCTCCTGTATGTACAACCCCTTCCCCCCTCTCGCCCCTCAATCCCCCACCAGGGGGTCGTCAGGTACTTATGTACAACCCCCACTCTTTCGCGAAATTCTCGTTCCCCCTCCAGAACACCGTGGTACCGGATGTGCGGCAACGTCGCAACCGTTAAGTACATAACGACCAGGCGGAGGGGGGAAGAGAGGGTGTCGGGAAAGAACTGGCAACGTGTGCCACATTCAAATCTGGACGAACCCCGTCGGCCTCTCGGCTCACCTCCGCGCGAAACAGCAGAAAACGCGGGCGAATCGCGTGTCACGCTCGGGGATTGAACCTTTTCGCGCGAGAAGGATCGTTCCCAAGTGATTTTGTGCGAACAGAAAGAGCGTAATTCCGGGGCGCCCCCGTGCGACGACCCTTTCGCTTTCCCCGTGGATTTCGCGCGCGCGCACCGAGTGTTTGATGTAAATGTCACGGGGACGCAGGGGTGCCGTGTGCGTGTGGCAGAAGTGTCGTTTCGTGCCGCGAAATTATGTGCATGGACATTCAGGTTAACGAGAAGGAGAAGAAGATGAATGAGAGAAGCGTCGACGAGGACGTGCAGATCGTCGAGGCCCGAATCAGCGGAGGTAAGATTTGAGGTTATGGGTGGCGGCGACAGCAGACTCGCGCGTAGCTCTCTTTCTCCTCCCCCCTCCTCTTCGTTCGCTTTTTATGTATAAGTTAGATACACGGTCCCTACTTCTCTGCCATGCGTAGCCTCCTCGCGTTGGTAGTCGGTCCGTCCTTTTCTGGCTTAGTTAGGTCTCTTGCTTCGGGCTCCACTCCACCACATTCAATCACGTTACTTACACAGTAAGAGGCATATCGCGGTGTGTCCTGAGAGCTGCGCCTCGTGCGGACCCGGCGAAACGTGCTTGCTGCGACTACCTGTCAACATCTCTAAGTGACTACTGTGCCAAGTTGTCTTGGAAGAACAATGTTTAGAGATACGTTATTTTGATCTATTCCCTTATGTCATTCTTGAACTCGAATTAAAGGGATCAGTTGATTTTTTAATTCCTAATTCCTGTACTTCTCTTCTTGTTCCTTCTAGTCGACTTTATTCCTAGCTGCAGTCCATGCGTTTTAGTTTCTTAATTGAGTCAACAGGTCCGCTGTTATGCAAGACAGTGGATTACGTTGATTTGGGTTTGAGTCTACTTTTCAAGCATTTGTGAAGTATGTAAAGTTTGTATAGTTCCATAGAAGACACAAGATTTGTATGATAATTGCTTAGTCGTAGTGTAGCGATCACGTGACTCTTACTGACGAAGTTATGATAGCATCTGATTACATTACCAGTGATGTTTATACTACGTTTGCATCTTTTTATGCTTAGTTGCAATGTATTGGTTACATGATTTACAGTTTGCATTGATAAGTACTTCACAGTGTGCATTTTGAAAATATCAATAAAAGGATGTTAATTCGCATCTCATCTGTGTGTGCACGCAGAAAGTGACGTCACGGTTTATTTAAAGCAACTGTAAGACGATCCTGGCGATATAGATGTTTTTTTAGAAAGAACTGTGTGACGAATAGGCAGACTAGATCAAAACAATTCTTCCATGCGTGAGAATAAGTAAAAATTTGCAGTCAGTATAGATAATTTAATTTTAGTCATTTAGTAGTTTCTAGGTTTGTTACTATTTAAATCCGTAATTGGAAATGGAGGAATATAAACAATCATTAATGGGTGCATGTGATTGTAAAGACTGTTCTCATAATTTGAATTAAAATAACGTATTTTAAAAACACCTGACTTCAGCAAATCAATTTTCAATTGTATGTAAACAAACGAATGCGTTATATACTGTGATATGTATATATTGTGAACCCTAATTTTCCTCATACACTTTAATTGAAAATTAAATCGTTATATCAATCCCTGAAATGGAAATACTGAAATCCTAATATTGAACCAATTTTGTAAAGATACTATCAAATTCAGATTGCAAAGCTAAATGGTAACAAACTGCAAAGCAAGCTAAACTTTTTTTTAACTATACAAAGCATAAGTGTTGAATGCTTTTTCGAAGTCCTAGTATTTAAATAATCTTCAACATGGTCAAAATCTTGAATAATATACTGAAACAATCTTCTAAGGACACTGATATATTTGCAAATAAGGATTGATATGTTATTTAGTCTGGAACTGCCCTCATATAATCAACTTTGACCGTACATGAACAGAACAACGTGTAACATAGAATGAAACCTATTTTTCTTTGCTTCCGAAACTGAAATTGCTACATCAATTTTCGGAACAGAAATATTGAAGTCCCAATATTGAGGCAACCTTTAAAAGACACTGAATACGAGCAAATAAGGATTGATATGCAGTTCAGTTTGTAGCATAGATTGGAAGGTTTTTTACCTCACACAACAGTTCAGCGAAACATATATTTGATGCACTAGTGTTCGTTCTAGTTATTCGCGTCGGTGCGCGCCTCGTGTAACGCGGATTACAGTTCTCTCCTCTGTCGGGGCACATATATGCAGAGGCAACTATATACAGTACATAGCCGAGTCGAGCTTGGGGGGAACTATGTGCAGGCGTAGTACATAATATACCCGCCCCTATGTACTACATAGGAGCCAATGAATGATGTAACAAAGAGGCAGTTCCACGAAGTTTGCCGAGCATTCCCGAGGCAGCCTCGCACACCTTGTGTGTATGTGTTGCTGTATGCCATGGGAACGCACACTAGGAAAGTCGTCAGCTGCTACAAGTGCACGACGCCATGTGCAATCCTACGGAGTTGCGCAAAAAAAGTACATATGTGTGGCTAGAAAAATTATAGAGCATAGCAAGACAACCTCTTTTTCCCTACAGAAATCGAACTTCATTAAATTATCCAAAACTGTATTTCTATTTCTACTCAATATTTGCGAAGTGTCTTTCTATGTATGACTTTACTCGCGATCGAAGGTAGCATTCTTTGTAGAATCCTTTGCGTGTAATACTTCAGTTTCACGTATATATTTCCTTTTGCAATTTCATGATTGAGAAAAACTTCATGAGTACATAATTGCTACAAATACAAGAAAGGAATTATCAATAAAGAATGTTGAAAAGATACGGAAAGATAATCCTATTATGGTGAGAGAATGAGGGTACATCCGGTTAGCCGCCATATTGTTCTTTGGTGATTTCCTCTTTCCCCTCCATTTTCCACCCCTCCCCCCTTCCGAACTAAGCCTGCTTCAGCATAGCAACAGCAGCAATAAAAGGCTGCTATAAATAGATCTTGACCTTCCAGTGTTGCCAGAACTGGCCCAACGTATACGTCGAAGATATTGGGTTAATCAAGGTCACAGCGGCCATCTTGCGACAACGTTGCATTTGCCTATAATCTATTCTAACAAGTAAACAAGTACTTAAAAATTTTTGTTTGTTTTTGCGTTATATCATTAGTACATAATTCCATGTTAATAGTTGTAAAATACTTTATCTTACTTTTTTGATCAACGCTCATCATTTTTTGTTTCCTGTTTGCGTATCGACCAAGCGACACTTCTTCATGTGTAGGAGTACAAAAAAAAGTGGAAAAAAAGGAGTGGGCGTGCCTGTGAGGAGAACCGGCAACGCCGCAGCGGTAAATCATGATTAAAATAATAAGTATAATACATATATGCGGAGTACATACGGGAGGTCGGGTACATAAAGCTGCGCAGATGCACAAACAGTGCTGTACGTCTGGCTGGGTTCTGCGCAGCTTCAAATCCCCCACTCCTATTATTCAGTCCCCACTACTGCGCAGAATCCCACGGATCAGTTCCAGGAGAATCGGAGGGGGGGTAAGGCGGGCGTTAGAAGAGGGAAGGGCACCTGAAACCGCGAGTATATACGGTATATACCCTAGCGTGCGTTTACCAATCTTGGCACTTTGCCTGAAAGAGCATATCGACCGTGCAACGTTGTCACATCCTCTGCTGCGATCTTACGTGGCCCTGGCCACTCTTTGAGCGGTATGTACCTAGCTGCAACCGATCCCTGATACACGATGCGAAACATGATCGACGATATTCAACTATTTATACATCAGGAATGTAGCTGACATAAGATTGTAGATTCTATAGATGATTGGATATCAAGACTGTAAAAGAATATTAATATGAGAATTAAAGACCAGAAATGTATAAATATGTAAAGAAGTTGTAGGTGGAGGTGTAGGACCAACTCTGATGCCTTTGGTAAAGGACTTAAATATTGTATGCAATGTACATAAACACATAAGAGTTTATTACTTCATACATTTTGCAGTCAAAAATATATATGTAAATGTGTATATTTTATGTGTGTATGCAAATATGGAAGTTTACACAGGCGCGATATTTCGCAGGTTAGGACTTAAATATCAATCACATGGCGCACAACGCATGCGCGAAGAAGCATGAAGAGAACTCTGCGGTTCAATCTCATGTTTATTAAATCGAAATATGGAATAGGAGAGGATGGCTGAGTTAAGAGTAACAAAGTGAGATTGGTGATTTGAATCTCAAATTAAAACAAAAAACTGAAGAAATCCTTCACTTGTCATTGTTCAGCTTCGATTAAAGATTCGTGTCTCATTGCGATCTTATGTACCATTGTGCATCGAACAATGAACTATCCTTAATTAGTGCAAAAATTCGCCTTCTTTTAGTAATTTATTTTCTTTATATCTTAAAATTAGTTTTCTAAACTAGAAATAATCGACGCTTCAAATGGAATATTCTTTCCCAATTTTTCGCGCTTCTAATTGGCACATGCGTATAGAATTCCTGCTTACAGATTCCCTATGATTAGTGATATTCGCAGCCCATAGATGGCAGCAGTTACCGGGACATATCAGTTTCTTTTTATCTCCTGGAGATTTAAATTTTTTAAATCATTGATCTTTGAATGCAAAAACCGAACACAAAAATTGGTAAAACCAGAATCCACGATTATTAATGATAACAAATAGATCACTTGAACAAACATTAGCTTTACATAACAGTTCCAGGTAAGATTTAAGAAAATTTTAAGAAAGTTGGAGACATCAGTGAATACTAAAAAATGAAGGATGTTCTTAAAAGAAGTTAAAGACAACTCAACAGAAGCTGTGAAGATGATACTATCATGTATCCAGCAGAATAGTCTCACAAAAAATGAAGCTTATACTTTCCGTGGCCTTAGAACACAAATACCACAAGTTTCGACTGAAAACACCTTAATCCAAAATCTCCTTAAGATCCAGAGCTATCCAGGAACATCTATCTAACACGATATCCACCTACTCTTTTTCAAAACTGTTTCCTCAGTGGACGAACAATTTTCTATAATAGTAGCAGACAAAGTGAAACGTTGAGGGAAAGCGTGAAAACTAGAAGCCGCGCGAGTCGGAACGAGATAACTTTTCCGCCCGACCCTGTTCCATCCCCCCTCCTTATCGTGTAACATGGTCGTGTGTCTCATCGACAGTGCACATCGGTGAACAGACGCAGCCGCTGGTATGCGTCCCTCCTCGCCGTCGAGATGTGATTTCGATTGAAGCAAGGCACGCTGTGTACCGTCGAGGATGAGGAACAACATCATGAACATGCACACGGTGAACGCTGATAGTAGCACGGACGCCATATGGCTCGAGAAAAGGACGTCGGCGGCGCCCGAGCGAGTGTCACTCAGTACGTCCTAAATGCATCTTTCCTCGTGAAAGAAGGATGTGCAGAAGTAGTGGTAGCAAGTTTGGCGAGGGAGTCTCGATATGTACATCCTTGAGTTGGTTCATTTTTTAAAATTATTGTTAGGGTCTTGTAGGACTCTATTTTTGAGTTCTTGAGGTGAAGGATTCTCCTTATTCGTTTAGACACAGAGGATCTACTAAGTGAGATTATTAATTCATCGCTGTGCAGTGTTTTTTCCAAAGTATCTCGTATTTTTTCTAAATCCTCTGCGTATTTACGACGCAATTTAAATTTGTAATTGGGTGTGCCTGAATATAGACTTTTTGCTTGGAAAATTGCAAGTTTTGTGCTCTTGCGTGGAAATAACTGTAATTTGTGTCTCAGCGTGCGCACAAGTGTTTATTTTTTGTGATTAATTCCGCATAAATCTGTGAGAAAGTGTCTATTTGTTTACTAATAGTGAGAAATTTAATTTAGTGGTGACAGAATGTAATCACGATTTTGTGACTTAAATTAGGTGTGCTTATGCTTATGGAAAACCAATGTGACAGTGATGCTACTGTACTGTACTGACATGCGCGTGGTCGCGACCACGTGTATAGTGTACATTGACACTGTCAAATTTTCGGATGCTAAGACAGTTGATTTTTGGTACTGCAAATGCTACTTACCTTCAGTTTAAAAATAGATGGTGGTAGATTAACAAATAATGAGAATCAGTCAAATTAATTGGTTATACCGCGCGTTGACATGTGGTGTGTGTTCTCCCGCGCTCTTCTTCCACCACTTCTTGTCATTATTGATGGTGGTTCAACGAACTTTTCTGATCATTACATGCACTCCCTTATTTCATACTATACTAATAACACAACCTAAAAACACGCTTATACTTATCAATTTTTATAAATTTTATTAAGAATTTAGGTAGTATTACTATTAAGTGTATTCAAAATAATTCTAATAAGCATGAAGAATGTATAGTATAAAATATATTGGGTTGAATCATAATTAAGTTTCAATGCAAGTCTAATTTACTTTTTTTATTTCAATTCTATGCAAATAAAATTAACAAGTTACTTGAAGAGTAATAAGATGCTGTGATAATAACAGTGCTGAATTTTAGATTAAAATCTACTGTAACATATTTTATTAACAAATTTCCTTTTGCCACACCATCTATCGGTAAATCCTATTATAAGCCTATTAAAAGGTTTTTGATATATAAAGTGTTAAAAAATCTTTAAGGAACTTATCAGTGACTCAGCCCAACAGATACTACTCATGGCAAGCCATAGTATTAATTGCCACTTTATTTCTACTACTCCATATTATAGTAATCTTATTTTCATTTTTCTCTTTTCAGGTTGTGATAAAGTTGTAGTCAAACAAGAACTCCCCGATGAAGCGGAAATCAGAGAACTGGCTGCCAAAATGGTGGAAGCAAATAAGGCGAAAATGGGTGCTGCAGTTACAGGGGCACCCCAGCAAAGGCCTCCACAGTGCCTACTTCCTCAGTCCAATCTTCCTAGTATACTAGGATACTTGACCAAGCGACCAGCTGATTCGTCGACCACTGTCGCCGCAAAACCTCTTCCTGTGGAAGGCAAATTACCAATCGATGACGAGAGTCAAAGGGGCAGGTTCGGCTGGACAAGTTTCGATGACTGTCACATACCATATATATTTCGCTCTGGTGAAAAGTATTGCGCCGTACGAATCTTAGAATCTAAGTTACTGAACAAGTACCTGAGCTATTTGCACTCGGACATCTATAGTTGCACGTGTATAAGAAGCTACTACATTACGGAGGCTGAAAGCAAACTATTCAATGAAATCAATGGAAAGCACTGTGAGAATCAGTTTGGTAGAGAACAGTTCACGTGTAAAGACTTGGTGGTTCGTTTGTCGGACGCTAAAGAATTTTATAGTTTTCTGGACGTGTGTTACACGAAATTGACTGCAGGCACAAACTCGAATGTGACCAGCGAACATAAGGCTGACAAGTGTGGTTTCATCCGAATAAATAAGGAATCCGTTGTTCCTTATACAGTGAAGGATGGCCTTCAGTACGTCCCTCTGTTTTATTTTGAGGGTGAGACTGAAAATCTGAAGCTGAAAGCAGAGAAGCTCGAAGGTTGGGACTTGTCGTATTTGAAGTTTTGTTGTAAAGTACAGGGTATTCGTAATGAACTGTTTGCAAGTGAGACGTGCTCGGTAATTAGTTTAAATGATATTAAAAGTTACTTCCCACCCGGCACGGGATTCGAAGACTATTGGCCGACCAAAGTTATGGACTCTCAATTGTTAGTTAATAGTAAAGGTGGTGGAGGTGGTGGTGGATGGACCAAGCAACCACCGACTCCACCAGCTACGAAGCCTGTTTCTGTGCAAAACAACGTGAATAAGCCGACTCTTAACGCGAGGGCTACTCCTATGCATAATATGCTACCACGTGGAGCTGTTGCCAACACTTCTCAGCGCATCACGCAACCCAGGCCTGTTGCGACCACGCATCCAGCGCATTCTTCGCCGACTGCACTTCCTACCGGCAGATCGAACATCGTAACACAACCAATGCTGAACACTGTACAAAATGTTAATGGCTGGACTGGTCTTGTTGGAGGCCAACCCACTTTCCAAACAGCCCTTGTGTCTCAAGCGAATTCGATTATTCGGATGCCATCGTCTCTAAACATGCATAGTGTAAGTTTTTGATCTCATTGTAGATATCTAGATTTACTAGCAATTACTTAATAGCATTTATTTGTTTTTATGATTATAGCAGATGACGACACAACCAAAAACTTATTCGCAGCAGTCTAGGAGTAGAGGGGGTGGTAGCAGTGTAACAGCTCAGTATCCTGGAGTATATCCAGTTACAACAATGCAAACTGTTGCACAAGCTCAACCACCCCCTCTCGTGAGAGCCACTGTCCATTCCAGTCAACCCAATCTTGGGTAAGAAACATACAAGTTTTCCTAATATATAGATGTTTTTTGAACAAAGCTTCAAAATATTCAAAACGGTTTTTGTTCGATTTATAGCATTTTCTCTAATCTTATATAGCAACAAAAATTTGTGCTTGCTTTCAATTTAGTCATCAAAATCAGTAACTTGTACACTAGGTATGATTTCAATGTTAAAAAGCACGCAATGAAATATTCTCTCCAAATCTTTGTGTTAATTTTTACTTGGAACTTAATTATGATTCCTTAGTTGAATTATTTGAAATGTCTTGTATGATATTAAGGGAAATATTAAATAAATATTCATTTGATAAGTAAAAGGGTATAATTTATCTGAAGTAATTTTTATTTACTCACAGTTTAGTTACTTTTATATTTTATATAAATATTTAATATAGTTTCGGGGTAGATTTAAAATAATGGTTTAACTGAAAAGAAGATAATTTTTGAATAAGATTAAAGTGATAATGTAACAATAATAGTTTCAATTTTTTCATTCGTTTTTTTTTTTTAAGTAAAAGGTTGAGTGTTATTTAAAAATTTTTAACATGATAAATAATGAATGCTTTACAAAATTCTATATAATACATAAGCAGAGATAGTAAATAATAGACTAAAAAATAAATTCTGAAGAGATCTTATTAATAAAAAGTGTATTCTAAATCTTCAGCTTAAGTTTATAGAGAAAGTTGTATCACCTTCTATTTAGTTATACCATGAATAAATTCACTTTGTATGTTAGAATAAAATCAGCATGCAACATGAAACTAGGAATCTGTTTTCTTCTTTCAAACATCTACGATTATATTTGTATTTGCAAAAGATTATTATTTATTATGTGGAAAACCTGCACTATAGCTTTTTGCATTGTACATACAACGTATGATTTTTTTTTGTATAGTTATCCAACCTATGGGAAGGATGACTGGTGAGTCCCTGTAAAATGTACTTATAGTCATGATTACTACGTAAAAGTAAGATAGCATGCACAAGAATACTATGATTAACAAACTTTTGGTTTACGCAAAAACTATAATAACTATATCTGTGTTACCTCTTTAAACATTACTTATTTATGTATTTACTATTTCTTCCATTTTCCTCTGTTCACAAGTCAATTTGTGATTAACTTATTTTTTTCGAAAATTCTGCTAAATTAATATACATGAAACATGTAAATATTTGTTATGTATTCTCATTTTGAAATACTTTACTATTATTGAACTATATTTTATTTGAATTATTAGGTAGCAAAATATCGAAATTTATGTAAACAGTATAACATACTTAATATTAAAATAATGAATTAACATATACATTTTGTAGGGAACCTCTAATTACAATAATATGACACTTAATAGTTAATAATTAATACTCCATGTACATATTTCTGTATGTATTTTCTTTTGCTTCAATATTCATTGCAAAATACTTAAAACTGTTTTTGAAAGCATAGATTAAACTGCAAATGTATATGATAGTGTGTTATTAAATATTTTGCAATTTTCTTGAATGCTATAGTAATTTACCTAAATACTTGGGTATATGTTCTTTACGATTCTATTCTTTTTTTAATGTGAATCTTTTCTATTTTAGGGTCGCATCTACATACACTACACCGGCTTTAGGCGTACCTAACGCTGTGAGTGCGAATACGTACCCGCAAATGCTTGGTTTAAGCGAACAAGTACAAGCTCTAATGCCATCGCCGACTTCAGCATCCACATTACTGCATCCACAGAGGCATACACCATCTGTACATAACACATCTCACACAAAATACCCACCACCATTGATACCAGTGAATGGTAGTAATAACAGTTCCAGGTACAAAGATATTGTCTATTTAAATATCAGAAATACAGGGTGATCAGTTTATCTGGAAACCCTCTTAGTGTTTGCACCATTTATTCTAAATGTTGTTAACATTGTAAGTGCTGCCAACACCCATTAAATGGTTTCCGGTTAAACTGATTACCATTACCCTATATGTATTTTTGTTTTATTTATTATTATATTTAACTATTTGATTTTAGAGATTCCAGAGGTAGAAAGCCACTGATACCAATATCAGAAACTCATATATCAGCTTGCCAAGTGCAGCCTTACCAAATCCAGAAAGCTCTTGTGGAAGACAAGATGGTACCTTGTATTAACTTCAAGCCATACATCTATTCTGAGTTGTTAATGACACTCCCAGACTTTGTGGCTCAGTATTTCCCCGCATGTGACATTAATAGTTGTCGGCAAGTCCTAACAGAAGTTTTGCACATTGACTTGTATCAAGGAAATAGGTAAGATACTCGAGCAGAATTTTTTGACTAACAAGGAACATGTAATGCCATTCATTTAGTTGATACTTTAAACACTGGTCTACGAAGTTAATATTTGTGTTCTTTTCTGAAGGTTGCAAATGAAGATGTTAATGGAAGCAGGAAAGTGTTCCTCTTTAAATGAGGAATTACCTTTAATACAAGTGAAAAGTATAATGAAGTATATGCCTCAATTGAAGTACATGTTAAACAGAGGAGACATGGTGATGCCAACACCAGCGCATTCTTCCGAAGATTACCCCCCCAAAAAACGTCAACGTACCAGCTAGGACTGGCTACAGCCTTACTGGCCTACTTACGACTACTATCATTCGGCGTTTTGAAAAAGCCGATCACTTTGACTCGTGTGCGTAGCAAATCAGTACGCTCTGAGGGAACGCGAAAACACAGATGAAGAATTGACGTCATGCGTTAAAGAGCGCACACTGAGGATTACCTTTTATATACAAGGGATCTGTGACACATTGTGAGCTATTTCTTTCTCCAAAGTGTATCTACGAGACGAAAGTCTGCCTGTAAATAAAACTCAGATGTATAAAGTTAAATGTTGCACAGTTGGCAGTTTAAATGTGCTTTTATATATTAAGAGTAATGATACCTTTTTTCGTATCGCGTTTAGAACTCGAAGTTGCTAAACGAGGGAGATACACGGATAGAGAATATCGTTACTATCGGAACCATTCCTCATTTTTTTTATTTCATTTCATTTTTCTACCTCTATTACAGAGTATCGTAGTATTTCTTTGTAAATAAAACGGAAGTTCTAATTTAGATGTGATTCGGAGAAAGAAAGTGCTGATATGCGATAGGGAAGTGCTGTAGGTGTGTTGTTTAAAATTCACCTATATCGCACGTCGAACGGATATCAAAAAAAATTTGGCATTTGTATATTTAAAGAAGTGGAAGTAATACTTCTTCAAGTTCCTAGCTATTGCTAATATGTATCCTGATAATTAGCTGCAGAATAACTTAAAAGCGTCCTTAATTCACGACAATGAGTTAATAGGAAATTCTATCGTAAGTTTTAATGGGACTTATTACACGAAATAAGTCTGAAACATTAAGAAAATTCTGTTTGTCAAAATTAAATTAACAAAGGACACCGTACACAGCGATGCAATTCTGTTCAGATATTGACAATATCTAAATATCTAAGTCAATAAAGTGAAGAAAAAATATGCAGCTTAGGATACCATTAAACACATGGCATATGTTAACAGTCAGTGAGATATGTATCACTAAGTGTATGCAAAAAGATTTTAACTATTTTACGAGTTTAATCATTCCAGAATACGAAAATATGCAGTTGACCTTTTTTTATTCTCGTTAAAAATGTCGTTTCTTTATGATACGCGTAATTCAAGTTTGAAGAATCGTTTATGCAGATAGTTATTGATCTTTCTTCATTTCCTAGATTTTATAATAAAATGGGTATTTGTCGAAAACAAGCATATCTCATGAATGTTAATTACAAATATTAATATTCTTTTATTTATATGTAAAAGATATAATTTGCAACAGGAGAAGAACCTACCTTGAATTTGTAAAACTGGAAAATTTGTAAAATCATTTAGTCTTCCGGTTGAATCTATAATTTTATACAAATGGGAAACCTCATTTAGTATAAATCCCTCATATTTATAACAAAAGCACTCACTGGATCTTATCTACTATATTTTCAGTTCAAGTAAAAATAAGATACAATTAACTATTTAATAAAGTTCTGGCGTATTAGTACGCTTTTTTAACTGGTTCTGCTCTTAAAAAGAGGCTTCGATTAGTATTGCTGACTGATTAACATTCACATTTGCTAATTACTATTACATAAAGAAAGCCAAGTATGTATATGTGAAGAAATATGTATGTATATATTGTATGGAGATAATTAGTGATAAATTAATGTTGACCATCATGGATTTTCCATATAAAAGAAAGGCTTTAGGCATCCTGTTACGGTGGAGATGGTATATTTTGTTATTTATAAATTACTGTTAGTGATATCATTACTTCAAAGGTTTTATTGCCATTAAAAAGACTACGTACATTGAACTGGTGTCCACATTTTTCTTATTATAGCCAAAAAGATTATAATGCAAAGAATTCTTAGAAGTGAAGTATAATTAAAACATCTGTGCAATGATATGTAAATTAATATTTATTGTTTACATTTTGTAATTGTCAGATTTATAAATGAATTTTCTTCGCGGTAATTATTGAAATAAATTTTGATGTGATAACCGTTTAATAGAAGCCAAATTTTGTTTTATTTAGATGATATTTTTATTGAAGAATGCATTATTATATGTAAATAAATATGATTTATTAAATATAAACGAATATGATTATTTATTTACGTATAATTGCGCAAAAGCATAAGTTATTGCGTATTACTAAGTTTCTTATTACAACGAGGAGATCATAGATACACGTATATCTCAAAATAAAAATAAAAGAGATTCGTGGGCCCAGTCCAAGAGTTAGGATTTAATTACTTTTTCTAGTATGTTAGATTAGAGCATTTATTCGTTAACATGTTAAAACGATGCGTGTATTATACTTTATTACATTATCACCTGTACATATAGACCATAAGAATTAGAATATTAGACATTTCAAATAAATTCATGATATAATCAACAAGACTTATCATTTTAACAAACTTTTCTATTATACAATATATAGGCTCCTACAATTAATTAATAGACTGCGATGTTTATGCACATTCATATTTTTATAACAAAAGTAAAAAGAGAATTTAAATAAAATTTTATTTCTCTTCTATAAGTATTACGATGCCTATTTTATTTTATAATTCAAAATACAAAAAACTTTATTTTCAATTAAAAAAGTAACAAAAGTATGTACATTTTTACTGTTTAGTATATTTAAATCTTCCATAAGTACGTAAAGATTTGCAGTCTATTACTTAGTATTTAAATTAACTTTTTAGTCAGGAGGGGTCTAGTTAGCTAGGTAAAATAATTCCATTTCATAGATTCGCATGTAAGTTAAATTTTGCGAATAGTAGCAACAAATAACCGCCAGAATCAGTGGTAGTTGGGGCCTCACGAAATCGCACGAACCGAGTGTAAGCATTCAGCGGTGATCAGAGGCGCGCAAAATTGCACGAACCTGGCCGAAGCAGTTAGTAGTGCTCGAACCCGTACGAAATTGACCGAACGCGGCCGAAGGGGTGAGTCGCGATCGGTGGCGCCCGAACTTGGCCGAGCCTGTCCGAAGTAGTCAGTCGCGGTCGCCATTTTGTCGGGTAGTCATCGGGTACGTCGTGTTTCCTTCGCAGTGTTTTTAGGATAAGCGGCGCCGAGAAATTTGGGGTACGGCACTCTCGTACGCTCCCCCAAATGGCTTGTCTGAACACCCTCAAGCAGGAGATCAAAACTCTTGAGTCCGTCTTCCCCAAGAGCCATGAGAGGTTTCAGATAATGTCTGCGAGTGTGGACGAGCTCAGCTGCAGGTTCGTCGGTAAAAATGGGAAGAAATATGAAATACACGCCAATATTACAGTAAGTGTGACCAGCACTATTGCGGATTCGAACAATGCGATTTCCGATCACCAATTTTCGATCGTACAAAGCCCACGTTCCCACTGCCTCGCGACCCATCGGATAAAGAAACAATAACACGAGTGTTATTTAGTTTTTGACAAGAGCAGTATGCAACCTTCTCCTTAAGCCCCTTTTTCAAATTTTGGGGAAGATTTTAGACAGTTACAATCTTTTCTAGTTAGATTGTATCTGGGTTCGGTGGGGCAGTCGTGAAGATTTACTGCCGAATTAATACATCACGGTAGAGGTCAATGTGTGTCATAGAGACTCACAATAATACCTATTCTAGTGTAAGAGACAACAGAATTACTTCTAAAAATAAAAACTTTTCCTTAATAATTCTAGCTTCATTGTCATCTGGCACATAATAACAATAAATATTTTAGTTCTAATTATGATATGTATAACATTGAAGATATTTTGCCCATTGTTCATTTTAAGGAATTCAAAGTTTAACGAAATTTTCAGATAATTTATAGATGTCAGTAGTAAATGCATCTTTGTTACTGAAGCAATTTGTTTTGACGTTTTCTTTTGTAAGTAAAGACAAAGGTCCAAACATTATAATACTCAGTTTCAAACAAGAGCTATTAAAATAAAGAATACGACTTTTTTTCAGCCACCAATGTTAAATGATTAATTATTAAGCTTCTATATTTCCTCAGAATTTAATTCATTTTATTGGTTTAACTTCATTATTAAGATTTACCAATTTTCTGTTTTATAGAATAATTATATTAAGTTATATATTGTTACAGGAAACTTATCCTTCGACACCTCCAGTATGGTTTGCAGAATCAGAGGAGACAAGTGTGACAAACGCGGTACAAATTTTAAGTAATACCACAGGCCGTGACAACCATGTCATTAATCAAGTTGGGATTCTCTTGAAAGAATTATGTAGACTTCACTCGTTGCCAGAACCACCTGATGTTGAACGATTGAGAACAGCTTTGGACCCATTGCGTTTGGGAGGAACAAATGAAGCTGCTGCGCAAAAAATGGAAGCAGATGATGTGGAAGACATTGATGAAGATGAGGAAAGCGAGACTGAGGAAGACCTCCATTTAGACATGGATGAGGGAGATGCTAATGCCAAGAGTAAGGTAAACAGTAATACTATTGAATATAAAAATTGTGTATGTAGTGTATTTATATTTGTATTAAATATTTTACTGTGTTAAATAAATATTTTACTGTGCTAATTTTCTTGTTAAAGGGTGAAGAAATGGATTTGGAGCATCTCGCGACACTAGAAAGGTTGCGGCAGAATCAAAGACAAGATTATTTAAAAGGTTCTCCTTGTGGAAGCGTTCAAGCCACAGACAGGCTCATGAAAGAATTACGCGACATTTATCGAAGTGACAGTTTCAAAAAAGGTAGGGTTCTTTCCTTTAGATTCTATTCTTGAGAAACTTTTGTATCATAGGAATTCAAATAATGTGTTTAATCTATTACAGGAATGTACAGCATAGAATTAGTAAACGACAGTTTGTATGAATGGAATATCAGGCTCATGTGTGTGGATCCTGATTCACCTTTACATAGCGATCTTATACTTCTCAAAGAAAAGGAAGGGAAAGATAGTATTCTTCTCAATATGCTTTTTAAGGTACACCACCATTTCTAAATAGTATTTTTTCTAAATATTCTTTTAATTGAATTTTGTTTTACGGCCTATTTAGAGTATTACCCTTCAGAGGTAGAATAATTTATATTATTGTTGCAGGAAACTTATCCATTTGAGCCTCCATTCGTCAGAGTCGTTCATCCCATGATTTCTGGTGGGTACGTTCTCATTGGAGGAGCAATTTGCATGGAGCTCTTAACGAAACAAGGATGGAGTTCGGCGTATACAGTGGAGGCAGTAATCATGCAGATTTCGGCAACATTAGTGAAGGGGAAAGCACGCATACAGTTTCAAGGATCTGGTGGTGCTGGGAAAGTTTGTGGGAGTCAAGGTCAATATAGTCTAGCACGTGCACAACAATCGTTCAAGTCTCTTGTACAAATACACGAAAAGAATGGTAAGATATTGCTTTTATTTTTCATATAAAGAGATAGGAGTTCATTTGTATTTGTACAGATATTTCGAATAGCTTTCTAAAGTAGCTTCAGTCTTTAATTTTATTTTTGATCATTTAATCTATAAATGATAGTTTTTGTTATCTTATCTACTTCTTTAATTGTATTTTCTAGGTTGGTTTACCCCTCCGAAAGAGGATGGCTAATGACCCCGAAGAAGGAAGAAAAGTATGATGCGTGCTTATAGCTGAGACTTTAATTCGGTGTGTGCCCAACAAATAATTGTTACGATAATGATTTAATACACGAAACAACATTACCTAGGTAACTTAAGATACTGAATTAATCTAATGCATAATTCCTGCGATGGCTGAGGAGGCCGCCGCGCAAACAGTACAGCGTTTGGTTCCGTATGCCTAGATTTTTCAGTAATTAGTGATTTAGATCGCCGATCGCATTTGTAGACGAAGTATGATTTTATCTGGAATCGATTCTTCAGAATCACCAAGAATCGCGATTATTCCAAGTAATGTTAATCTTAGTTCTTTTCTTTTTTTCCTTACTGCGAGTACACATGTTGTACGTACGTACGAAACAGTGTAAACATTCTGTGAACTGCGTCAGTCCGTGCTTCCTTTTGAACAGTGAGGGACACGACAATTAGCGACTTAGATAGTCATATCGAGAATTTTTCTAAATGTTTTTTATCATTGCGAGTTTCCATTCGTTCCATTCTAATTATATTTTAGCATTCTCATTCATCGTGCAATTCATAAATAAGTTTGGGTATATACATTTGTTAAAACTAAGCGAACGATTAAATGCGAGGGTAGCGATGTTTCTGGGGGTAGCGAGTTTTGCTATTGCCTTTTGTATTTATTGAATGATTCTATTCATCAGCGAATGTAACGAGATGAACGAGCCCACAACCAAATCACTGCCTGCTGGGGTACATTAAAATAAGATACATTTTTATAAAGCTGATCTCGCAGTGTACAAGGCTCTAGAGGGATGATGCTACGTAGAATTCCAAGTTTTTTTCCATTCTGCACATCATAAAGAATTGAAGTGTATTTAATTCGACATCAATTTGCTTTAAGAGGTTGTACACTCCTCATGTGAAAGATATTTTTTTACATTTTGTAAGCAATCAATCTTACCGTGTTAGTCATTGAAATTGTAGATATCTGGAGTACTTTGTGTTATATTCACTGTGAATACTGGTATTCAATCTTTAGACTTTATGTCTTAACTTGCTTTCATGTTTCAGTTTCAAATCACGTATATGTAGGGATCGCATAGCAATACTAGATATACATTTCTTTAACTGAGCAAAATAGATAAGGGTTGTATAGATGTACATACACAAGTTCGTATACTAACTGGAGGCGCTCTTTAGAATCAACTTTTTGGGATCCAAGATCACAAAGATACCAGTAATAAAAGAAACATTGAGATTTGGTTGTGTGACTCGTTTAGTCCACTTTTGTCATGAAGTGGTGGATGTGCTTGGGAAAAAAAATTCTGTATGTTGGGCGTACGCTCAAGCGAACCAGTAGTAGTACTCTATATATATACATATATATAATATGTGTATATGTATATATATATATATATTATACACATATAAATATATATCATATAAATATATATCGTGACATTGATTTGCAATTGAAACTCTATTTACACGGCGTATCGAACACGAGGATAACGAGTAAATTAATTTGTGCCACAGTAGAATTTACACCGAAGACGATAAGATAGACATACATTTAATGGCACCGTTAGAACATTGCTTTTTTGAATCATATAGAACGTATCATTAATGTATTTTTCAAATTTCCAGACTACTATGCCTATTGTACCTATCCGCTGAACATTTGCCCCTTATGTACGAAAGTCTCGGACTTCCAGCGGCTTTTTTTGCACGACGAAACTACATCCGTTAGCGATTACACCTGGCGAAAATCAATGGCTAAATGTGTATTCAGAATTTCGATTCCCAGAACGTCTATGCAATTTGTTTCGTACCTACATGCATACACAGACAGCATATATATGTACAACACACACACTCACACATACTCTGTATATAAATATGTGGTTTCATCTTTGTTCATTGCCCTTGCAAAATCTTCAAAAGAATCATAATTGTTCTTGGGGTAATACGAAGATGAGGCTCACAGTTATCAGTAAGAATTATTGGAGTAACTCGGCGGAGTAGCATGGGCCACATAGTTTCGTTCGTGGTGTAATTGGTCATTTTGCGAAATTGCAAGTAATTGTAACGAAATTTAGATTCGTAAGTGCGATCTGAGGGTTCATTGTCAGCGAGCGAAAAATTTGTACAGCAAAGCTTGGCTGACAATGAGCACTGGTTGTTCGGCGTCATTTATCGTTATGTTCTCTGTCGAAGTTTTTTTCTATCTGTTAAGTTTCCTTTTCTTTAAGAATCTGTGAATCGTATATATTGTAAGCAGCCATCGTGGCCTGTATATTTTTGCTACAATTATCGTTAGTACCGTTTCTAAACGTTCTTGCGTTTCACTTCTATAAGTTCTTTCTTTCCTTTTTTTTTTACTCAATTGACATTCTAATGCGATGAATTAAAAACAGATTACTGATGAGATATAATTTATATTGATTCATGGAAATCGACACGAATCTTTCTCAGCTATTGAACAAATTGTTTGAATAGATGCAAAAGTAATGGGAATTTTCGTGAGGAAATAAAGCAGTGAGTATTGAAGAAGGATTTTGTAGTCTTTTTTTAAGCTGAATGCTAGAAATTGGAGGCATCCCTCTTGGATGTGGTTTACTTTTTACATATTACGTGAGATGTTCTCTTCACTATTGCATCGACAAGTGGAATCTTTGTATGATGAGAAGGAATATTGAAATGCAGTTCAACTTAGCGAATCTGACACTTCTAGGAAAATTCTCAGCATTTTCTTCATTTTTGTGTTTAGAATTTGGAGTATATTGGATTGTACAGTGGGTTAAGATTCAAAAAATTGTTTATACGTATAATTTTATACATTTTTATGGTTGTTAGTTTTATTTTTAACACACATTAGTATTGGTTTTTCCCCCTGAGACTATACTGCAAATTATTATACAGTTGCAGATGTAATTGGATGGCGTTGGATAGCCTACAAATTACTTCATTATGTCAAGTTTGCTTGGCTGAACTGTACATGTCGAAGCGAAGATTCTCAAAACCTGAAAAGGTGATCCCTCCGAAAATAGCCAAATGATTTTCATTGATTACGCGTCTTAGATTACAAGTGTTAGTTTACACGCGAACTATAGTATTTCTTCACTATAAGTTCATTGTTACCCTTATATCTTTCAATTATTCGCGAATTTCACTTTTGTACGACTGAAGACGAGAATAAGAAATGATGAGAAGCTAATTTCTTTCTTTGACTCTCGCTTCTGGCATCACAGGATTGTTTTATCGAAAGAAAGTTTAATAATTAAGGAACAGAAATAGAGCAAATTATGGGAATCCTCAATTTGGATCTATGCTACCAACATGATAAGAAAAATATAGAGTCAAAGTTATTTCTGCACTCATAAAATAATATTAGTACAATTAAATTTTTTTTTATCTCTATTGTGTATGTTATAAGCTGTGAACTGTGAACTTATAACGAAGGAATACTATGTATACTCAACACTTTGACTTAGATCTGTGGGAAAATTATTGTCTATGTATTAGGTCATCTCATAAGTAATGTTTCTCGTTTACATGTGGACTCAAAGAAATAGATATTTTGTTGAAAAAAAAGTTGAAATATTATTTGAGAGATTAGTGATTTAATATATTGATCAGTATTGATTTTCTTAGAAGTGGAATTTTTACTGGTGACAGTATTTATGGGAGAACCTAATATATTCATGACGGTGCTGTCCACGTATTCTCAAACAGCTCGCTTAAGTTAACTCAGTTCTAAAAACTGGTAAAGATAGAACATTAATGGACACTTATGCAGAAGAGACTTCAGAACAATCTTTAACTACTCTGCCCTTTTACTGTATACACGAAAAATGATTAGCAAAAGTGGATAAAGCAACATATGGGACTCCTCTCGAGGACAGCACTGTTTTTGGTTCAAACTTTGTTCACCAAAAGCCTCGACGATGCCAAACAAAGTGTTAACGAACTTTTCACTTGTTACGGTGATTTCCAGTGGACTTTTAATTTCAAGACTGATCAAGGTTGGGACCCTCGAGTTCCCTCTTCCAGTATCATGTGCTAAGACTCACCTATCTTCTATTGCGAATCGGTGTGAAGTAGTGCAGAATTGGCCTGCGATCTTTTTCTACTGAACCGATTCTTGATCAAAAATAAAGTGACTCATCGAACGTGTCGAGTAATGAGCATACTTAGTTCATTTAATGATGTCTGATTTTATACTAGACTATGCGGTTTTTACGGACACGTCAAGTCTGAACTCGATTCTTATGCGAAAAAATAGTTGGACTTTTATTCCTGCTATTTAAGGTCGTCTCGGTTTTACTGTAACCGCTGCCTTTGATCACTATCCACCAGTTATAAATATGCAGACATGTGTATCGTTTTTACGTATGTGGTGTCATTTTATCCTTGTACTGTAATCGTCGGTGGAGACGTCAAGGAGAGCGTTGTTCATATCAAAACGACTCGAGGAATTCATTTTTTTCCATTCAATGTCTAGAGGTTCATATGAACGAGTCTGGATCCCTGATTCAAGTTAATGTGACTGCCTTACATCTACCTAATTAATGAACCTGGTAATTAATTAGGCCGTTCATCCTCTCTTCAATCTGCAGAGCGTTTCGTAATGAGCTTTGGAACCGAGAAGATAATTTTGTAGTTGTACACGTAAAGTAGAACGAGTTAAATCAATTCTATTTTTGAGAAGTTCGCATCAAAGTTTTTTAAAATTAAGGGAAAGTAAGAAAGAAGTTCTAACAGTTTATGTTAAGGGAAACTAAATGAAAAGTTCCATCAATTCAATCTCTTTCTATCAAAAATAAAAATTTTATCTCAGAGACTTTAATGAAGGCATAAACTAGATTTTTTAGAAGTGGAATTTATTTTTTTTAGAGTCGCAGATTTCTACAAGTAAGAACAAACTTTTTTGTATGATTTCTCAGTTTTAGAAAATTAAGTTAGACACTTTTTATCACGCATAGTTTAAGAAAGAACAATGTAGAATGTTTCTCATTGATTTTGAGTAAAATTTGCAAATTATGGAGTAGTTGAAAAGAAAGAACACGTGCCTTTGTATAATTATATTTCGAACGAAAATACTGGAGAGGAAATTTGGAAAAAGAAGAAACTGAAACAGAATTAAAATATGAAATTCAGAAAATGAAATGATGCTTGTAGTTTTGTGACATATTCAAGTACCCATTTGCAAATATTAATATTTCTTAACAAGTACTCAACTACTTATTGAGTAGAGTCTATATAAAATTTTTCATTGCATATTTTGAACCGAGTTTTGCCAGGAGAATTATCTTTTCGGTGGCAACGCTTATTGTGAATCTCTATGTTCATACATAGCTTATATTCTGGCTTTAGTTTATAAGCTTCTAATATTAAGATGATTTTGTGTCTTAAATCTGCCTCTCCTACATATGTATATGTGGTATTTGACTCGAGTGATTTCAATGATTCTGGTAGAGCACTGTACTTTCCTTCTATCTATCCCTTTCTCACGCCGTGATTTTGCATTAAGTTATGTTTACTATTATTTAGAAAACTGCTACGAAACACGAGAAATAAAGATTTTAATAAAAAATTTAAAAGAATTTGGGGTGCAAAATGATTAGATTACATTTCCATAGTCACCTATTCATTGTTTATTTCAATTTTTATAAAATACAGTAATGTGATAATATATTCTCTAAATATAAAAAGAAAGAAGTTACTAATTTTTAAACTGGCTGCTTTTTATTTTAAAGGTATATTTCGAAGGCAATTGTAGTATTCATGTGTATGTATCTGAATCTGCGTTTTCCTAATAGCTTCGCACAATTTTCATGTCATTTCAGGATCTATAATTTTATATAGACGACCTCGCTTGTCACGCAAGCACGTATTAAGTAATTTTATCGCATTTTGAGAGCTCGATTCTACTAGAACGTCCACCGAAGTCAGTATCACTCCGTCTTTGGATCTCTGAGTGTGCTAATTGTGTGAACAAATTTTTTTTAAACTTTACTGGAATCTCTTTAAACTTATACGTATTCGAATAAGGTATAATTACTATACAACATTTATAACTACGGTTACTAATTTAAATTACGCAAAGTTTAATGAAATTGCTGTTTCTTCATTTAGAAGGGCTTGAAAAGTTGAGTTGGAGACTTTAATACGATTAGATAATAATTATTTACGTGTCTTCTAGCAATAACTATGTCTCCTGTCAATTAACAAGTTGTTTTAGAATATGTCTATGATTTCCGAATAGTTTCCTTCAGGAACTCATTCTTCTATGTTCCTTAAAAGCTTCTATAAAATTAATTGTAAAACGATAAAGCTGTCTCGAAAATCGAATTAAAAAAATTGTACGTTAAACTTTCTTTTAAAGTTTTCGATTTTTGTATAACGTAGTTATTGAAGATGCAAAGCTCAGACAAAAGTAATGGATTAATTTTGAAGTTTAGAAAATTCATGAGGTTTCAAAATTCCAGAATTAATATTTAAGGAGGCCAAAATGGTGGTGAAAGGAATAACGTACGAGGACGAGCAAAAGAAGAATCCTGACCTGAAAGAGGAGGACATGCAGATGCTGAGAGAGTGGTACAAGAAACAACCCCATTTGCCGAAAATAACTGACTCTGAGTTGGCACTATTTCTGCACAGTAATTATTATCGATTAGAACCTACGAAAGCAACTATTGAAACGTATTATACTGTGAGAACCCACGTTCCTGAATTCTTCGCTAATAGAGATCCTCTAGGAGTGAAAGAACTAAGGAAAGCTTTTCAGACAGTGTGAGTTTCTACTTTGGAAATTTCAATTATGCTTTAACTTTATTTCTTCTTGAGATTATGCAGATTTGCATTTTTTTTTGACCTTTTGCTTGGGTATAAAAACTGTAGAACTTTTTTTCTGTAAAAAAGAAAGACAGAGGTTTACAAATAGTCAAATTCACAAGTGTAATAAAAGAGATACAGATAAATATAGGATATTCTTTTTTTGCATTTCAGTTTTTAATCATTTTGTAACTTACTCGTTTTCAATTATTAGTACCTTTAATAAAGTTCATACTTCTTGTTTAAGTTTCCATCTAGATATAGTACTTGATAAATCTTTTCTGCAGAAGGTGAGTGGTATTAAACGCGATAAAAAATTACAGAGGAAAAGAAAAATTTCAGGAATGTAATAAAAGAGACATAGATAACTTTTGAAAGTAACTCACTGTTGTGTATTCATAATTGTCACAGTAATTATCAATTACATTTTATGAATGAAGTTTAAGAAGAGATGAAGAATATACTTAAATAGCTTGCTGATTAAAGATCTGAAAAATGTATTTTAATAACAAGGTCACTTATGTAATTGTAATACCATAGAACGCGATTCATTCTCTTTTACTTCATATATTGTTATCGCCTCATTCACACGCATCATTCATCACGCAATTATCTTGGCTGCATCTAAGCTTATTGTATGTAATAGTACATTACTGCACAACTTTGGACTATGACGTTACAATTTTGTAACAAATAAGACAAATAATACAAGGGCTTGGATACGTAATTTTATGAAAATCCATGTAATGGTAAAAAGATGTCTTTGATTTCTGATACCTTAAGGGATTTTCCTACTGTAACTTCCTTAGTTACAATATTAACAATTTGTTGAACAAATTCAACAAATATTGATATTTTTAAATAAAATTTTCAATATATATTTATTAAAAAGGATATTAATAAATGATCAAAAATGAATAAAATCGAAATTGTAGTTTTTCTAAAATTAATTCTCAAAGTTTTCACTAGTTATGAAAGAGTCAAAGTAGGGGAAACACTAAAATCTGCAACAACTATTTTTGAGTCTATCTGTGTTTATTTCTCTAAAATGCCAATAATTTTTAACATAAAAGAAGAACACTATGTTCCATTAAAACTTATTAACACATTCTACATACAGATATTTCATATCTATTATTTGTTCTAGAACGGTCCAGGTATTAAAAAAACCGACTTCGGAAGGCTATCCAATTCTCTATGGCAGGTTAATCGACTACGAGCCCTCCAATTACGTCTACAACGATACCATGAAATATTTAAGCATGGTCGTGGATTTGTGGCTTCACGTGGAAGGCACCATGCCAGGGCACATTATCTTATTTGATATAAAGAATGTTGTTTTCGGACACGCAGCTAGATTAAGTCCCATGGGGTTGAAGAAGTACCTTTACTACTTGCAAGATGGCTTGCCTGTGCGTCTAAAAGGCTTTCACTTCATGAATATTACGCCTGTCATGGATGTCATACTTAATATGATGAAACCATTCATGAAGAAAGAGTTATTAGATATGGTAATAAGGATTAGTTTAGCTACTGACTGCCCGACAATTAGTTATTGAGAGAAAATTTGTAGAGCGATTCTAGATGACAAAGTTAAGGCAGAAATAAATTGTTATCAGCTCTTTGTACGTAGACGATAGTTGAATGTTTGAAAGGCAATTTGAAGCGCTGAGATTCGATCTGTTTTTTAATTTGTGAGAATAAAATTTTCTTCCGACTGTTGTCGAGCATTCTGTACAGTAGAAAGATCGTTTTTCTTAGAAAGCATTTCTATTAGGAAATTTTTAGTCTTGTTTTTAATAACAGTTTAAGATTTTTAAAAATAGCTTACATATTTGTTTGAATATTTAGCTTCATACACACTCGAATTTGGACACTCTATCGAAGTTCATTCCCATCGACGCACTACCAAACGAAGCAGGAGGAAAAGCAGGCCCCTTGAAAGAGCTACATAACAACGTAATTAAAGAACTTGAGGAAAATCGAGACTGGTTCCTGGAAGAAGAACGCACTAAACGAGTTAATGAATCATTGAGACCAGGCAAAGGGAAATCGGCGACAGATCTTTTCGGTGTCGAAGGGAGCTTTAAGAAACTTGAGATCGATTAAATCTTATTGTGAAAGCAGTTTAACCAGGGTACTATCAAATTTTTAATTATTGGGAGTTCAATATTTTGTAACACGAATGTGATATTGGAATTATTAACAAATGTACACGCTTAGTTAATACAAAGTTGAAGATTACTTATTACTAAACTGCGGATTTTTATGCATTTATAGAAAATTTAAGTGTATAAAAGAGTCAAAATGCACACTCTATACAAAAACATTTAAAAATACTAAAAGCAAAGTAGGAACTACGATATTTAAAGAATGAAGCAGATTTTTATTCAGCTTTTACTCAAAATGCATCTATAAATATTTGATTTTGCATAAAAGTCCGCAGTCTACTTATTACTTTGTTGCCAGTTATTAAAATATATTTGCGCAGTGAAATATCTTACTAAATTTCCACATTAATTAGGTATTATTACTCTTCATTTTCCTTGAAGATAATGTACCATCTGTCAGGAACATTAATATTTCCTTCTCATTAATGCCAAAAGAAACGACAGTCATGATGTAACAATTTCGTGAGAATAATTTACCCTACTTGATATATTGTCCATCTAGCTGGCATGTATCTACTATGTAATTAAAGATACAAGTAACTTATCTTTTTCACTCTGTTGCATACCATTTTTTAATAAATGTTAGAAGAACCTTGCTTGTCATGTAGTTTACTACATGATACAATGATGTGATATTCTAATATAATAAGATCGAGAATTTCTGTAACTGTCGAAGAATATATTTCAAACAACAAAAGTTGCATTCGTATAAAAAATGTGAATAATGCTGTTTCATAATTATTTAACCGATTAAAAGTACACGCGAAAGAACTAATTTTAAACAAAATTGTTGCTATTAAAACTTTGAAGCTAAAAATAATAGGAATCAAATTTAAATACATATATGTACGTATACTTCTGCATTACTAAAAGAATTTTTAATAATTCTGCAGGAATGTTATAATTAGTTTTATGAAATACGTTGCATAATTTATCCAAATTATGTAGATTATCATAAAATATTTAAAGGTATCTTATGAATAGAATTTCTGCACCAATTTTGTATTCATGTATGTATCCTCTCGCGCCATTAATGCTGACTTGGTGCGCATGCGCAAGTATTCGAAATCCAGGCAGCGTCATTGTGTGACTCTTTCAATCGCACAAAAATTTGGTAACATATTTCATATTTGGGCCAACATTAATTGAAATCGGAGTTGAAGGTAAAGTGCTTTATACGTACTTAGATAGATATTTTACGAAAAATAAGTATTAGGTCGAGTTTAGCTTAGGGAAGGCTTGAACTGTCTATTATTCATGAGCAGAAGACACTGAAAACACCTTTGAGTTTCTAAATCAGTACTGCAATTGCCTGCGGTCACAATATTGCATAAGATCTATTCGTAATTAGCCATAATGCTATTACTTGAGACTATGATACAATAGTGTATAGGATAAATGTATCAATTACTGTGCTATTAAGGTTAACTTTCGCAGCTTTGATTAAATTAAACGGTATTATCTCACTTTTTTGGACTTTTCAACGCATTTAAATTGTATTTTAATACTTTTTCTAATAATAGGAACTTTTTCGTAACTAAGATATTAGAAACATTTTAAATATTAATTAAAATACAAAAAGAAGTTCATGCACCAATTACTGCCACATATAAAAATGCATGGAGTAAATGCTGCGTGCCAATTACCATGCAGTTATTAGGTTTTTATTGTTTTAAAAGAGTATCTGTGTTGTTTTCAATTCGAATATGTAACTTAATGGTTCGAGTTTACGCAAAAAGTAAATATTTTTAGTTTAATAGTGTTATATTTTGTTATATGTGAAAATAAAAGGCGAGGGGGGAGGGAGGCACAGTCGTCAGTCCTCACATAGTAATTAGTATTCTCATTCTTTATAGTTGCAGAGCATTATTATATTCAAACTCAACACAGCAGTGATTTCTGAATGTTTTTGCGGACATCTTTAACCAACAGATTTTTGGGAAAGTTATACAGGTTCCTTGAAGGTTAGTTATTTCTTCTCTAGAAACATATAGATTTTAGAAACATACATATAAAGTTTCGTTTCAAAAAATTCGAAATAGAATTATTTGAAATTTTTTTTATTTTATAGTATAATATTATATTACATTATACTGTAAAGAATGTTATGAAGTATGCAGAGTGTTCAACAACAGATGTCAAAAATGTTAAGAGATGATTCTATATGCCAAAGTAAGACGAACTTGAAGAGTGACAAAATTGCATTTGAGTCTTTATTTTGGAGTTCTTGTTGCAAAAAGTGTTTAAAATTCATGTGAAATATGTCTGATTTAGGACTCATTCTACTGCTGCCGTGCATTAGCCAGATCAAGATATAGCGAAGTCAGTAGAATGAGTCAGTAGAATAAGTTGAGTCAGACACCTTTCGTGCATATTTTAGGTTTAGATATTTCTAATAGTTAACAGTTTGGGCACAAATTTTCAAATGCAATTTCGTCACTCTTCATTTTCATCTTAGTTTGGCATCTAGAATCTTCTCTTAAAGTTCGTGATCTGTTGTTGCATACTCTGTACAGTATAACTATTAGTACAATATGAACAATATAAAAGAATGTAGTATAGTATAATATAAACGAGTAAAGATCAGTACATTTAATTTTATAATAAATTTTCATTATGAAAATTCTTTGCATGTAGAATTTCTCTCATTATTGTACTTGGCACCCAACGAAAGATACAGTTTTTTAATTACTATTATCGGACTGCGTTGAGACGTGAGAACAGTTGAATTTCCTTGCGTAATTTTGGTTCACACCTTTTTCATCCACGTAATAATTCAGAAGTCCCTTCCCTGAAACAATCGTGATCGTGCAACGTAATACTTCGCGGTAAATAATGATCGTGACAGCCTGCCCACCGCCATTATTTACGATTGCGCTGCTTCTTGATATATCGACGGTAATTAATAATGGAGACAATAAATGAACCATGATAAAAGCGGTCCTCTTTCCATACTTCCATAGTCCTGATTTTTGGTCTGCACACAGCCCTTCTCTTTAACTAATTTTATATTTTGTTTTCCCTCCCTTTTTCTGTGTGTATACATATTTCTATTTTCTACATCTCTGCTTTGCCAAGTATCTTATTTTCTTTATAATAGCCCTCTTTTCTTTTTTCTAATGAAGTTAATAGTCTTCAAGTTTGTTTGTTTGTTCCTCTTTTTTTCTTCTTAAGGAGTTTTGACCTATTTCGCTCTTAATTTTTTCTAAGTTTTCTCTCGACTTGAATTCAAGAGTGCGTAAAAGAGACTCGTTATGATTACGCGTGAAGAAAATATTTCTACTTCCTTTTTCTGAATATCTATACTTTTATTTGATTCAAAATTCGAAACTGAAAATTTCGTCTACTGTTTTTATCTGCTGTTGTGAAGAACGTTTTACTTTACCTTTTTTCTTCTACCTTCAGCCCATATTCTGTGGATACAATACTTGTTTTCTGTCCCTCACGTTTGGTTTTCTTTTTCATTTTTTTATGTATCTACCAACCCTCATCCTCTTATTCTTTTTTATTGCCTTCCCACCCTACAGATTATATCACGTATCGAGTTATCGTTTCGCCGTTTATTCGACCCACGAACAGACGCAAAATATCGCGTCGAATATTGCCCTGTCGTTTATCATTTATCATCTGAACTGTTGCTATGATTATGCCATATAATAATACAGCTAATAAATTATTATAGCGAATGGCCATTGTAAATAGGGTGGTGATTTTCATTGTGAATGAATACGTATCTCTCTTGGTGATTCATAATTTGGAAACCGCCAGAAGTAAATTACGAAATTGTTAATTAATACATACGTTGTGGCTCATATCATCAAGGCATTTTAGAACTTTTAATTTCTGTAACTTTCGACGTAAATTGAATTCGAATGTTTTGAAATACTTTCATATTTCAAAGTTTCGACGTTTTTTATAGGCCATCACTTTAGTTTCATTAAAATCCAGTCAATCCAATGTATGATTTATACTAGTTTAACCTGGTTTTATATTTATGATTTACAATTATGCATTTATGTATATTGAGTTACTCTATAAATTATATGAGTACATATGGGTATCACATATTTCTCTGTGAAAAGGAAGAGAAAAACCAATTTATTCTAACTATTCTAACGAACTGTTAAATATCTATACAATTTTTTACGAATTTTTACAATAGTTCATCTGCCTATTAATGTTCCGATTTTCCTTTTATAAAATTATATATCTATGGAGAAATTGTAGTATTATGTGTATGTTTCACTTATAGAATAGGTCTAATTATTTATCTTTGTTATTTTTTATCACATAAAGTGAGAATTTCGAATTGTTCTATCCTTTCTGAAAGGATTACGTATTTTAGGGTTCACGTTTGATTGATGTTGATGTCCTGCCTTCTAAATTTATTTTATATTGTAGTTTTATAATTTTCTATTGTAGTTGCTTCTGGAATAATTAATTATTTAAGCTTGCATGGGAGAGACACACCATTATTCAAATTTCAAAAGCTAATTAATTAATTTATGATAATATATAGAAACTTAAATTAAATTAAATTCTCATTAGTCTACTATTTATTTTTATTTGTTTTCTAGATAACAAATAAAATTTGTTAACGTTACTGTTTAGACCTCTATAACTCGTTACTTACTGTTAGTTACGATTAACAGGTGATTGAAAAATAAATAGATTCGTCGATGCTTTATCCTTTATTCTTCCTAAAAGCTGCACAAATTGCCAGCATGTCTTTTTAAGCAAGTTACTTGAATTGACTAGGCTTCTTCATGAAACTACTTTAAGTGGTTTAATCAGGCTTCTGCTCATGCAGAGCTGCAGGATCGATAACAGGATGCAGAAACACTTTGAGAACGGCTGGAGATCGACAGGCACGCAATCATCCGAGGATTAAATAGATCCTCTGTTGTTCTCGAACTGAAATTACTTAAGTATTTATTGATTAAATTTTGCCTTTCTTAATGACAAATTTTTGGTTTTCTAGAGAATTATTTATTAGACATTTACCTTTAGAAGGAATTGTCAATGTATTGTTTGGTTAAGAACTTAAACAAGAACTCATCATTCATTTGTATCGAAGAGTTTGTTTTAAACATAGTTATGGTTATGAAATAGTTATTTTCTTAGTAAAGTAGAATAATTAAAAATATTAATGATATTAATTTCTTAGTAACTGTAGTTTTCACGATGTTCGTTAACTGTTAGCCCAAAAACAATTATTATCCATTGTTTTCTGATATATTTATTTGAAAGATACTTGAAAAGAGATTTACTTCTTCCAAATCTCCAATCTGGAACATCTACAAAGGAGAAAAAGGAGGATACAGTAGAAAAAGAGACAAGAAATCTTGCAAAACGCATATCGTATATTTCGTAATCTCGTCGCCCGAAACCTTGAATCCACATTGAATCCAAGTATTAATCTGCTGTTAACTCGCGCGTTTGATTCGTCGAATAAACTTTGATAACCATCGGAAGAAAAGATAAGTCTCCGCGTAAAACGTCGTTCAATACTTTAATTATAAATTTAATAACTAATTGTTCACTTTGGGAGCAGGCTGGCAGTTAACTCTTTCCATCTCGATATAGCCTCGTCCTTTGAGTCGCCAACATTGGGCGAAAATGGACTTTTAGAATGACTCTTCCTATATAACAATCTATAGTATGTTCTTAGTTCACGAATTTTTCTTTTGCTTTATATTTCATTATTCCAATTAAAAATGCAAAAAAGGAACTGGGATTTTGTGCCCTTTTACGTAGATGTAGATACTTATCATTTAACGTGGATCGTTATAATTATACCTACATTATAACAGAATGTCTTTATAATTTCATTGTATGTACATATTTAAAAATTAAGTTAAATTCAATGGTTTCCCTTTTGTTGTGGAGGATAGTTTTTATTTTCTAAAATATATTGATCAAGAATTATCAATAAGATAGTTCTATTTGTCTCACAGAAAATTAGAAAACAAGTATCTTGAAAGTCTCTCAAGAATTCTGAAACATTCGTGAACCAAGTAGTAGAGTAGTACAATTGGGTGCCCAACACTTTTCAGTGAACAAGATCAAGCATAATCAAGACAGACACACATCACACTTCACTTTCTCGATATTCATAATCAACGTGAGTCTGCAAATATATATATCCTCAACATTAAACGAGGGAATAACATCATATAACTAAGCACTTCATCTAGTTCCGGTTTACAAAACTATATTAGGTAATACTGATGATTCGAGGCTTCTGGTTCGCTTTTAGTTAGTTATCCTCTCCTTCAATTTGTAAATCGAATTTATCTTTTCAAGTAACTTTTGCATTACAATTTTTATAATGTTTGAGGCAAAAGCAATTTATCAGTTTAATCTATTTTCATTCGAAATGTTTGTAATATTCGTTGTATTTTTTTTAATATTCTTTGTTTCAAAATAAGAAATTATTTTTCCTTAAAATTTGAACATTTTCATTAGAGTCGAACTTAATAATCCTTTGTAAATTAGTTTGTGAGTAGAATTCTTCTTGAGTATTTCTTACATGAACATAAATATGAATATGAAAACTGAAATAACTGTTCATGTGTTGAGTTATGAACATAGTATACAGTAGCTCATAAATTTGAGTAGGAAAGTTTATTAGGCTCCCAAGTTCATATTTTGAAGATATTTTACTATTTATATAAAAATTGAGAAAAGTAGAAATATTCGAATTCATATAAAAGGAGTTTGGCTATATTTGAACAAATTTGTGTGTTTCTATATAGTAAAAAGATTCAATTCTTAAATGCATTAACTCTTAAACGCATTCTTAAATATTTCTAAAGAATAGTAAACTATTTTGAAATTGCCCATTTATACAGAATAATTCTTCCTGAACGAACTCCAGAACGACCGTAGATTTTTACTCGAAGATTTCTCAGTAACATGAAGACAAACAATTATTTTTGTGCTCAATTGTAAGCGTACACTGACACAAATTTCTTTAGAAAGGATTATTATGCTCCCATGCCTAAGTTAAATGCATGATTTTTCCAAAATTAATAACAAATCACTTTGAAATTGCCAATTTTTGTAATAAAAATAATTCAAAGGCATAGATATATTACTAACCCGCAACACTATGCATTTAAGTGATGGGAGTCTCAAAACAATTAAAATTCCGAATACAAGTCGCCTCCAAGACAGAACTAGAGGACCTTATTGCATAAAGCGAGTGTTTAGCGAGGTGACTGGTCGAAATTAATATTTATTTGCCGGATTTTCCAGTCTCTCACTGCCCGAAAGAAACTTTTGCAAAGTCTTCTTAAGCAGGAAGAATCGCCCCGTTAGCTGTCGCTCAAAAAGAGTCATTTTCAATCGCCCTAAGAACAATACCAAATCTGCCAGCCTCTCCCTTTTTTCTGCCACTCGCTCGCCCATTCTTTCCCTTCGCTTGCACGCTACGTCCATTCTTCAACGATAATATAAAAGTCCGTATTGTGTCGCGATGCGACGACAGTGGCCCACGTCGTGTCTGTTCCGCATGTCGGGCCTTCATCTGAGCACCTGTTGTAGCTGGTTGAGGAGAAGAGACAGCAGGAGCAGCGATCTGCCGACGCTGCTCGTCCCGACGCCTCCGTGATGCAGCTCGGCTAAGCTTTCTCCTGAAACACCGGTACGCACACTCAAACACCGAGCTGGCGACTCGTGGGGATTGTGTCTGCGAACTGAACTGTTTTCCTCTCTTATTGTTGGATTTTGATATTTAGGATGGCAGAAACGTTAGAATAGAAGCAAAGTAGAAAGTAGAATAGAATTGTTAGGTGGTGTTTGAATGAACTGTGATGCACCCCAGTCAATAGGGGAGATTGGAGTCGAAAGTAACAGGGGGCAGTTGTAACATGTTAAGTAATTTAATTATAGCAAATTTTGGATATATGATGCAAAACTACAATTTAAGTATATATATCCATATCCTAACGAAATAAATACTCGGTAAACAAATATATTGAACGAAATTAGTTTTCGACACATAGCGACAGAATTATAATTCAATCTGAACCATTTAAAGGAAATACCGATCGTTAATCACAACTTTTAAGCATGTTGTTATTGAAATTTTGTAATATAAGTTCAAAGACGATGTCTGGGACAATTGTAATACCATCTGTCAAGGTCAAAAGTAACGTAAAAAGTAAGGGATCTCTATTTTTGTGAAAACTGCAAAAGCCAATAATTCATACCTACACAATAAGTCCTTATTTTTTCCAAAATATGATTTATTAGTTTTTGATTTATATTTATATAATATTATAATTTAATTAAGAAATCTCTTGATTTCTTAAAGATAAGACTTTGTTACTATTGACTCTATACCATGTTGTAACATTTTTTCCGCTTCGCATTTTTTAATAATAACTTGTGTATTACTTGGTATAAAGTACAGTGGCTGCGAATAAATAATCTCAGATAATTAGATAACATTTTCGTACAAAAATTGTTGTTTTATGTGTAATACTTTATGAGTTACTGTATTCTAAAGTGAAAGTGTTACAGTTGACCCCAGTTTCTTGTAGAATAGTAGTCACTTGAAGGAATGAGTTTATGGAGAAGAGATTTCTTGCTGATGGTAATTTGTATACGATAATTCTCTGGTTCACATGTAGTCACAAGAAATTTACTTTACAACACTATAGCGCGGCACTAATAAAAATTGGCAGATGATTTCAAAGTTTTGGACAGTACTTATGCATATACGTATGTAAAATATTTGGAAAAGAAATAGAAAAAAATTCAATTTACCATAAATTAATTATTTTTAATAAATCTATTATCTACACATCGAGAATCTCAATTCTTTTTGAGTTCCGAAAACTATTACACACATTATTATTTTACTCCTTATCCTTCATTTAAACAAGTGTTGATCTTGTTTTTACTTTTGTACTGGTCGTTATTTTTAGCTACTGATAATTCTCATTTATCTTATCGACTTTGTTCTGCGTCACACTTAAGATTGTTATAATTTTTTAGCAGCCTGAGAGCTGTGTTCTCTGCTATTTCTTCCGTCACGCACACCTGTAATTAAGTATACTATGCATAATTATTACATAATATTTAATGCGACCACGTGACTACCGCTCTGACAGCGTTGTAGAGATTATAGGCGCACGCTTGACGTGACTTTTTAACATTACTTTACCTGAAACTACTAGGCAGAGATGCCAAATAGCTGACATCATTTTTGGGCAACTATTGCTCTACCTCGAGACAAAAAATTTAACTAATATTGAATAAAGTCTAAGCTGATCGATTTTTATATTAATTTACACTTCTGTTACGTTTAAGTATGAAGATAAATATGAAATATAGATGTGAGAATCTTCAAAAATTGTTCGTGTTTATTAGAGAGGATTGATTTCGTCGTACCATCGAATTTCACTTGAGAGTCTTCTACACATGGAAAATTAGTTAAAAATATTATGCTTCCTTTTTTAATTTTGGAATTTTGAACTTTCAACTATTTTATGTTTTCACATTTTCAAATGTTTGAATACCCAAATATTCAGAGTTTTTTATATTTTAAATATTTATAAATTCTTAATTTTTCCAATATTGAACTTTCAAACTTTCTAAGATTCAAAGAATTCAAACTTTCAAATTCATCAGTCTTTGAATTTTTAATTCTCAAATCTTCAAAGTCTTCTTATATGTTTGTTTCAATTTCTGTATTTTAAATCATGGATCTTTCTATCTGAACTTTAAGTGACAGCTTGGTATTTAAACAACTATACATAGATGCAAAGGGAGGCACAACAAAATGTTAAATAATCTATAAAAGTTTGGAATTTCTTGTTACATATTATGAGAAACTCTCAATACTTTTTGTTATAAGAATGGTTTCACATTAAGTTCAAAATTTGAAAATTTGAGGTACTGAAAACATGTAGGTATTTGTAAAATCGATTTAAAAATTTGTAGATTCGAGTGCTTCGAATATTTAAAAGATCAAAATTAGAAAATTTATTAAATATGAATGTGATATTTTTGTCTCATTATAATAATTTGATCATTTTTACTATAGATAACGTGTTCATTTGTGAGAGATTCTCAAGTGAAAGTCTACGGTACAACGAAATTCGGTAATGGGTCTCAACAGATGTTTTAAAGAGAATTAATTTCTGCTTCTAATCTTGAGTACTCTTGATTCTGGAATCTCTTACTTATATGACGAGAAAATGTTAATTCTCACCGTTCAGCACGTGCACGTGAACCGTGGCTGGTTGATCAGGCATCGTGGTGAGATGACACGTGTAGTTGCCGCTGTCAGCTGGTCCCACCCTTGCTATGCTGAGAGTCGAATTGGCCCCCTCTTCCATTAGGTCCGTTTTCACGCTAGGCATGCAAATTGTCAATTGAAATTTAAATTTCAAACGGAGCACATACAGGAACAATTTTCTCTCGAAAAGACAAGCAAAAAGAGATTTCAATTTTAGTCATTTCTTTATAGTACGCTCGACACGTTCACAGTCCTGTGATCCACATGTGGGTCAGGGCAACTTAAACGACGATTTCTGACGATACATTTATGGCCTTTATTTCAGCTTTCGAGCTTTAAGGAAGCGTTATAAACAGACTGCATGACATAGTACCGTGCTCCAAGTTGCGGTAATTGCGGTAGCAGCGCGATAAGGGGCAGGAAATGTCCTTTAATTGAAAAAGTTTCCTCAGTTGCAATTTCTACCTTCGCTGCAGTACTCGAGGCTTGAAGCTGGGTTCGAGGATGATTGCTCGATGATCCAAGGTGTTAAGAAACCTCGATCCTCTTCTGGGTCGGTGTTAATGAACCACCTACCATTTCGAACGTTCTTTCTAGCCTCTGCTAATTGCGTTGACGCGTGCTAAGGTAATAGGATTAACATTCTAGGGAGATTGTGAATTTGTCTCTGTAATTTTAATGCCCTGAAAAATGGCCGTGTGGACTGTGAATGCATAATAAACAGGTTTGAATCCCTGTCCTATTAAGGCGACTATGTTTGCGCGTAATTTAATTGTGTCAGTTGTTGTTTTTTGTTTGTGTTCGTCCTTATGAAATAAATTTTTGAAGCAATACTTTATGCTGACCCGTTGAATTTGTAGAGCTAAAGGGAAAAAAGTTTTTTTAGTTTGTCACTTTGATAACAGATGGACCATGGTGTTTTAATTAATTTTCTAGTTCTGTTTTTCTTTTCTTAATTCTTAGTTCCTTTTATGGTTCTCAACCCCCTTATTTATCGTTTCTTTTTCATGGAAATGTTGAGATTCGTTACTGAACAATGTACGACTGATTCTGTCGTATTATTAAATTTGAAGTACTCCATCTTCTTGAATTCGTCAGTCGTTTTCCTAGTTATTTTTTTCTCTCGTCGCTAGAAAAGATAACTTCAGTAATTTGTATCTTTATGCATTTCCTAAGTAGATTATGAAATATCCATACATCTGTATTTACTAACATTTTCATAAATGGTAACTCGTAAATCTATAAACTACTATTTTAATAAAAGAAGTAAAATCATGTGATTAAAAAATCTGAAGATTTTTAAATGTTTAAATTTGAGGATTTCAGTGCTTTGAATATTTATATATATTTTAAGTGTTTGAAAATTTTTAAGCTTCGTATATTTAGGTATTTGAGGATTCAAGATTGAAATTCATAAGCGCTATGTATATGTATGTAATACGTCTTTTATTAGGCGACAGAGATTACAGGAAGCCGCTGTGCTAAGCTTGACCGATATTAATTTGTCATTAGAGGCATAGAATAGACATGCACAAGAGTGTCATCCACGAATATGTGTTATAATTATTATTAAATACAAAAGAAAAAGAATCTAAATGTCCAAAGTTTTTAAATTTGAGGAATTGAATGGAATATTTTTATTTGATCATACTAGTTAAATCATTTGCTATAAATCACGCGTTTTTTCTGAGAGACTCTCAAGCAAAATTCTACGGTACGACAAAATCAGTCTAGTGTTCAGTAATAAGTCTCAATATGCAATACCACTCATAAGTATTCAAACGATTTCGCAAGTTTGGAAAATTGCAGATTTATTGTTAGCAACCGATATTTATTGCTCAGACTAACCATTAATTACTGCTAAAAATGCAATTACTGTAATTATTGTATACTTGATTTTAAGATATAATAGAAATACGAAACAAATGGAAAGAATATACATCAGTTACTGCAAAGAAATCTGTACTTTTCTTAACATATGACACCATTCGAATACTTATGAGCGGTACTGTATGTATCAAAGAACATGAATAATTTGATTACCTACAGTATTATTGGGTACTTCTGTGTGAAAGGGAAGAGATATTCTTTCCGTTAGGTACTTCGTCATTTACCACTAGAACCATTCGCTTGGTCCCAATAGGAAAAGGAAGAAAGCTGCAACAGAATGCCATCTTAGAATTCAAAGAATGGCGGTGGCGATGCGAGGGGGAGGAAGATTCTATTCCTTGTCTCATTGTCAAAGCGACTCGGGAATTGTGGGGCGCCTTGCACTTCTATACCTTTCCAGACACAGGTACTATATGTGTTTGCGTGTACACGTGCAATGTGTTGGTACGTGTGTACACAAGCACACAATGCAACGCTCGTGTTCAAGAGAAACGAAGAAAATCGTTCTGTTCAAGGGTATTTGCATATAAATCATAGAAGGATCAATTATATGTATAGAAAATCCCTCTGGTAGGAGAAACTTCAGTAGTTCCCCAGAACCGCGAAAGTTGAAAATTCGAACGTCAATTAACGAGCCAACTGTGGTCTATGTGGGTGTGGTTAACTTCTATAAGGGAGGTCGTATTTAAGTTGACACAATGAAATATCTCGTAGATAACTAATTAAAGGAAAAGAAGTTGCAACGCATGTTTCATGATTTATTATTATTATTAGACTATAGTTTTTATTCCGGAATCCTATTCTGTACAAAGATATGAATAATTTTTCTGTAAGACATTCCTTTGTACGACCTGTATTTTTTAAGATTTTTAGTGAAGCAAATACGAAACTATCGATTTTCAACTATTTTCAACTTGAATTTTATTAGTTTTAAAGGAAATTTGTAAGAACAAAAATTGTTTCTTTTTTTTTATTAAGGGTCTGGGAACGTTTTCATAATTTGTTATTAATTCATTGTTTTTTTAATTGTTAATTAAGTTGATAAATAATAATTGTTGAATTATTTCCACACCTTTAAAGAAGAAAATTTTCAGAAGGTTTGTTTCGCTTCTAGCTCTAGACAATATTAACACCTAAATAATCATTAATGAATTGACTATAAAGGAAATACTCATTCATTTAATGTTCGGTAATAAGAGAAGCTTTAATGTTCACTAGAATCATGAAATTTTTAAATTTGGGTAGAGTCCAGCGAATTAATCATAGTGAACGTAAACGTGGTGAGTGTTCACGTATCGAGACATTCTTTGGTCTCTGTCTCGCTTCAAGTTATAGACAATATTGTACACATGATTATAGGAGAATTGATTTCAAAGTTATTTCTCATTCATCTAATGTTCGATATAAGAAAAAGAATCTCCCGCAAACACGTGAAACCACGAAATTGGAAATTCTGAGTTTAAATTGAATTAATTGTATCTCAGGAGCACGTATTTAATAAGTGTATAATGTAACGTTGTCAAAGGTCTACACAGGTAGGGTACCAATTACTGTGGACTGATCGATTACTGCTCTCGTTTTATCTTTATACAGGGAGTTCCAGGTTTAACATGCCAAACTTTGTCAGTAGATTTTAAGAGAAAGATATTCTATAAGCATAGGTTGTTCAATATTTTATTAAACAATTAGAAACAAAAATATGAAATTGCAAGAAAACAGTTAAGAATAACAGTTGTGTTAACTATCAGCACTCAACAAATGCTAATTATTGTAACTAATTATTTGGTATTAATTGTTATTACTGATTAATTTTTATCTACATTCGTAGATGCTATTTTGTATTACTAACAATGGTGGTCATTTTGAAATGAAACATTAGTTACATTTATGAATTTAGGTAAACATTACTATCATTGTAACCGTTAGTACTAAATAAATGGTTGTAATAGTTAGTGTTCAACAAAAATTAGTATTTTATGAGTGCTTCTACTAAACACAAGTCACACAAAACTGCATACTGCAATTCTCAACTGTTTCCTTAGAATTTCGTATTTGTGTTTATTATTTGTTTAATAAAGCGTTAAACAGCCTATGCTCATAGAACAGTTTATTCTCATCAAGACTCATGGAATGTACTGACAAAGTTTGGTACCTTGAACCTGAGACACCTTGTATGTAACAAAATGTAACAGCAGTGTTAAACTAAAAATATTTATTTTTTTTTTAATAAAATAAAATATTTTCTGTTTAATAGTGCTACATCTTGTTATATGTTAAAATAAAAGCGTGAGGAGGAGGAGTAGGGAGGGAATCAGACTTGCACTCATACCCTAGGTATAGTTAGCACGCAACATATCGAGACAGTTTTTAGTTTCTGTGTTTTTTCGAGTCAACAGTATCCATTGAGTTACGATTTAATTAAGATTAAAGGTGGGACGATTCTTCCGCGGGCATTTTCCATTTCCCTGGCTCGATTCGGTTTCACAGAAAAATGAACCCGCGGTAAAACGACACTTCCTGCGCCGACGTGTTTACGGTCTGCGGTTTCCAGGGGCCACGTGGCTGCTTGGATGAAGTGGTGGTATGAGGATGCTCCGGAAACGAGGCCTCTATGTACACTCTGTATGTACGCCAGAACTAATTCCATTTACCAACTTTGCTCTAGCGGAGCCCGACAACGTTTTCGCAGCTTGACCCCGCTCGTCCCCCGTCCCGTGACGTTTCTGGCGGTTAAGCGATCGGCTTCCTGCGCGTTTTCAAGGCTGAGCGTTTGCTCGACGGGGATCAAGCGGAAAGGCCCGAATTGTTGACATTGGATTATAACTTGTGCGTAACGAGCGTAACTCGATTCCGTTTCCGACGATACACCTACGTTACACTGAGGCGTGGTACCGTGCATGATTTATGACGAGTTAACCTAGTATGATCTGTTAGAGAGGAGATACTCGCTACTGGATTACTCTGTGCGATTGGGAGCGGATTCGAGGCAGTGTTAGTTAGGTGTAGCGGAATAAGGCTGGTATTTCGTCGACTGATACTATGGAGATCAGTTTCTGAGATACATTCCTGTAGGAGGACTACGCAATCTTGGCAGACATGAGTACCTCAGATAGGAGTTCACCATGATTGGATGGAGATAGAGGGGAGTTAGTTATCTTTACAGGTTACGTGTTTGGGCGTATGTAGGGTGATAGACGACAGCTGTCAGAAATTTTAATGGGTGAGTCTATATGTCTAAATAAGATTAAAATTAAGTATGGCGAAATTGTGTTTGAGGCTTCGTTTCCAAGTTAGTCAATACATATTAAAGATATATCTACGAGGTGTGTGAAACGTGTCTGACTTGGGGTTCATTCTACTGCCATCGTCCATTAGAGTGGGTATATTTTCTGACAAATATGTCTGAACATGTCATAACCAAGTTACTTGAATTTAAGTGGCTTGAATGTGGGTGATTTAAGGCAACCTAACCAATGTGGATGTATTATTTTATTTGATTTGAAATATCCTTTCAAGTTTCCATTTCGTTTAGGCACGTTCAGACTAGTCAAGTTACTTGAATTCAAGCGATTTAGGGTAATTTGAACAATATGAACGTGTTATACTACTTGACTGGAAATATCCTTTTAAGCTTGAAGTGAAGTTGACGTTCTTCCATCTTTTCCTTGCCTTGAAATACACATTGATTAATTTGTACATACTATGATGTAGTATACTGAACCATACAGAGCAAATTTCAAGTAAATCGTCAAGGAAGCTGTCAAAAGTGCATGTTTTGTTTCAAAAATACATAACTAAATAATCAGCATGCATTACCTCTGCTGATACCATTTTTGTTATTTTTGTATGACAGTTTGAATTCGAGTTACTTTTGAATTCAAGTAACTTGACTAATTTTAACGAGGCTTTAGCCACGTCAGACCCAGGGAGGTCAGTACATTGAGTTAGTAGAGTAAGATAAGTCAGACACGTTTCTCTCGTACTCTAGACACATAACTCGGTAACGAAACCTCAAACGCAATTTCATTATTCTTGAGTACGGTCTTATTTTGAGATGTAGAATTATCCCTTAAAGTTTCTGACATCTGTTGTCAAACATACTGCATATGTATTTAGTGCCTCTGGTACTACTATTTTTTATTACAATTCGTTTATTTAACACTTGTATTAAGTTGATTATTTATAGTACTTGTACTGGTTTTAAGAGCTGGAATCCAGAAATAGGAATAATCTGAATCTGAAATTTTAAAGGTTAGAAGTTCTAAATTTTTGAAACATAAAATTTGAAAAATTTGAAAAATTAAAGATTTGTATTTTAAATACTTAAAAATCTAAGAGCTACAACTATTTGAAATTTTTAAATCTAGAATTTTAGAGAATTGGAAATTTACATTTTACGTTCGAGAATCTAAAGGTTTAGAAATTTGAAGATTCGAACATACATGTATAAAGTCGCTCGTGATAGACTAACTCCATTTTAATATGCTAAAGATTACTAATAGTTTCAATGCCGATAATTAGTCGTAGTTTGATAACATAGAAGGATCTTCTCCATCGATACAAGCTATTCAAGTTACGGGAAACTCAGTTAATGAATTCCACCCCAGGTTACCCAATAACGCACAGGGAAGCATAAAATTGAATTCAGTTTCCTTTTTTTGTTGACGAAGGCTCGTTTCGGTGACCACGCGATTCGAACGCTCGCAAAACTTCAGGGTTCTTTAATATCCGTAGAATTTACTTTCCAGAAAATTTCCATTGAAATTACTCGCAACTTTGTCTCATTTAGCATTCTGTCTGTCATATTTGGTTGAATATCCAAAGTGATTCTAACCAATCATTGATTTTTTCTTTCATGTTATTAGTCTCAGTAACAGCGATCAATTGGCTGACAGTGAGCCACATTATTAATTAATTTTAAAAGCTATTGTACCTGTATAAAAGCTCCCTCAATTCTAATACAAAAATTAAAGTGTTTGAACATGTTAGTCCTTCATGAACGAACACACATATGAGTCAAACTAATTTGCTAAGTTGGCTAACTTCATAAAACAAAAATATTTATATTTATTTGAAATATAAAAATTTGAGTCAAAATTAAAGTCGAGTTAAAATTAATAAAGATTCAAAAAGTGGAGTTAATCACTTCGACCTGTGAATGATTCACATACGAGTCAATGTACATCTACTTTAGCATGCATAAATATTTAGACACGTTATTGCAATATGTCAAATACACCAAGTAAAATTTGATAACATAGATTTAGTTATAAACCTCATCTCGAATAATTATATACATCTATAAATACCAATGAGCATAACATTTGATATCAGTTAGTATAAATAAAAAAGTATAGGTAATTTCATGTATTCCAATAATGTCAAAGTGTTCAAATACTTATGCACGATAGCGTATGTAGTATTTTTTTCAAGATCCTTTCTCAAGATTCAGCTCTTTTGAAATTTGAGTCGCGTAGCGCGAGAAATTCGAAAAGTTCGGCAAGGTGTCAGAAACAGGTCGCTGTTACTTGAGGAAAAAAACTTTTAGTCACCTGATGCCGCCTCTAGTTGTGTCATAGTTCAGAACTCGGTTTCCGTGGAGCCACTGGACCACGCTGTACTGCACTTGCATCGCTATGTGTCGTACCACGCACAGTAGTTCAATGGTGCTGTCTGCTTCGTAGTACTTGTCCCTCAGGGGCTCACCCAGGGCGTCCACTATTTGGACGGACGGCGCTGAAATTTGACGATTTCAACATCAATTCAACCGAAACTTTGGCTAGGTAAGGTTTAACGCTTTAAGGTTTAAGGCAAAACAGCATAGGCATAATATACTGTTGATTTCGTACCGTAGAATTGCACCTGAGAGCCTTTCACAAGTAGAGGGCTTTATCAGTTAGGTACTATAAGTCACAAATTGTTATCATTGAGATATTGAAGTTTGAAGCTTTGAATCTCAAATTACGATCAGTCCTGTGATTTATTATGTTCTCGTTTGTTAAGGGGAATGGGTATCTTTAATTTAATTTTCCTTTGTTAGAAATATAAATTCCATTTTGCAGGCTTTAATTAAAATGCAAATTCAAAGCTTTTTGAAACGTGGCTTATGTCGTTTTGCCTTATATATACAGATATTTGGTAGTTATAAATAAAATATTGTACTTCAGCCTCTTTCGAAAGTAAATAGTAGTGGCAGTGTTTAGAGGATTATCTAGTATTCCTTATTTGTGGATTCTGCTCGAGATTTCTGATTGGTGGAACCGTTCAAAAAATGGCTCAAACGTGTTTATATTAAAAGATACAGAATTAATTAATTATGGATATTAAAATTTCACATGACGTATGAAGCGATTTATATGAATTTTATGCGAGCACCTGAAATGTTCAGAATAATAATGAATGTTCAACTGACCATGTTCTTTGTTATTTAAATTTCTTTCAAAAACGTTTAAACTATGAAATATTTAATAATATTTTTAATTTTTTAAATTTTGACAAAAGAGGTCCTGATTTTCTATGCGCTTTGTCCCCTTAGAAGGGACAACCGAGTCCAAAGGGTTAAATTTACTTATTTCAAACTTCCAACATTCAAAGCTTTGAAGTTTTAAAATGTAAAGTACACAGATTTTCAGTTTTTCACATTTTTCAAATTGTCCAGTTAACTCTTTAAATATTTAATTTACAAAGCTTGAAGTGCTTTAGTTTTCGAATTTCAGATTTTGAAATTTTGAAACAAATATTCTAATTCTTTCTAATTTCTAAATACTTTTAAATATTCTTTTAAATTATTCTAAAAGTCTTTAATTCTCTGAACTCCGGTTTCTGGAATTCTGTGTTTGATCTTTAACTGATCCTATCTTCTTATGACAAGAGATAAACGTGCAAATTGTGCTTCAATATATCTGTGATTGTAAGGCAAAACGACCTATGCCAGATTTTCAAAAAAATTCCAGTTAAGACCTTAATTGGCATCTAGAATATAGAATTGATATTTTCAGAAAGAAAAGTTCATAAGACAGTACTGAGGTTGAAAACTTTAAACGTCAATATCTCAAAAACATGTGATGACAACAGTATGACAACAACAACAATGTAGCCTTATAACCACAGATGTTACATAAATAATATTACCCTAAGAAATCAGAAAAGAAATGAAAAATCACATTCAATCTGCTCCTTTCTATGCCCACTTCCTCCCGACTGACGTGGCCATTAGTTAAAAAAAGAATTTGCCCAAAAGTTTAACCATCTCCAACAGATTCTCGCATTGTTCTCGATTTCATCTGGAGCTCCGATGCACAGCCTATAAATATGTAACGACTAGGTCGCCGATAAAACCAATAAAAGCTCGTGCTATCGTGATTTATCGTATCATACGGCATTATTGAACGCCGCCATTTGTATTCGTCTTGTGGTCGGCGGGTCGTGCGCGCGGAAAATCGAGGGGCCCTTGGAAAATCCAGCGTTTTTCCCTGCTCGGGATTTCATTCGATATTTCCACGTTCCTGGACTGCCCCGGGGCTGCATGATAAACTTCGCGCTGGAAATCGTGCGAAAGACGGCAGATAAAGGATCGAATCTGAATGGTAGCTGCCTCGTTGCGCGTAAACGACATATCCTCGATATTTATCGGTATTGTGCATTATTTCGAGCCAACGACGTAATCTCGCACTATGGGCAAAATTCAACGAAAGAGATTACTTTCGCGCGCAATTTGCGAAATTAAGTGCATTATTTATTACCTTCTGCTTAGAGAGGATTTGTGAGTCTTTATGGCACTATACAAGGCGCACAGGTTTTTAAACGGGTTATATACAGGACAATAAATTTTACAATTTTTTGGTTTTTCATTTTTCATCGCCGCACGTTTTTAAGTTCCTAAGAAGTTTTACCTTAATTGTATACTTTCAAATTTGTGAGTCTTTGAGATACAAATTTTCAATTTTAAAGATATGGAAATTGTGATGCAGACTACAAAGGTGATTATTTTTTATTACATGAATTTTCTCAATTTCTCAGGGATTCGTAATTAGAATGCTATTTATTTGTGAAAATTATTTAGATAGGCTAAAATTTATACTTCTAAATTTCTAAATATGCTGTTACAACTATTACATACGAAGAATATTTTATCTGCTTAGTCAAATAGTTTTCGAGCTCACGTTTAGTAAAGGAAAATGTCTTAGCATCTCATCGATTTATTTCTTAAGTAAAAAAGGGAGCACAGTCTTGGCTGACTGCCTGGCGATAGGAAAAAGAATTAGAAGCATGACGTAATTTTTCCAGGAAATAAAATTTCCTTATATGGAAACTCCATCATATCCCCACTGATTTTTCAAGCTATAATAAATCTGGCGATTTTTACCCTATTGGACTCGAAACTGTATCACCATCCTTGCGTTACTTTGTTTTCGTTTCAACAAGGGAAGGTATAGAGCTGTTTTTCGATTTCGGTCAAATTTTTTGGGCAATACTGTCCAATTATGGAAACAAGCAGTATCTGTTAAAAATATTTTACTAAAATATCTTTTCTACAAAAACACTTTTAAAAATGTTCTTAATGATAATCCATAAAAATTCTATAAGAACAGATATTCTCTTAAATAAAGTATATAAGATAGACCAAACTTTAAAAATGAAAGATCTAGGATGAACTGTTTATTTCGATTCTTGGTGTAGCCAACAGGGTAGGCCTATCACCTGTTGAAAGGCTAAAATCTGTGGGGAGAATCTGCTAATGACAATAGATTTATTAACTTCTCCAGCTTCTTAGCAACTACTCTAATAGACATCGAGATTGTCCGCGAAATCTTCACAAGTCGACTCTCCAATTTTGATGTCAGATTCGGCCGCAGAGTAATATCATCCTACGACAACTTGACTGATTATCCGGATTGTCTGTACTTGCATCTACCCTCAAGGACTCCCTGATTTGAATCTAGTTCGTCGTCGATTTGGATAATCCTATCAGAACTGCATACCGATTAATAAATTTCAGACGAAAATATCGTTTCCAAATGGTTTCTCGTGTTGCTCACATTCTGGTTCGGAATATAAGCCTCCAATTTTCGAAAACTTAAAACACGAAGTTTCAATGTTCTATTCTAGCGAAACCAACACAACAGTTTTCGAATATTTAAAATACTAATTTTCAACTTTTCATATCTTGAAATCTCTAATGTTCAAACGATTCAAATATGAATTTTTAATTTAATTCTTGCATATGTATCTCGATGTATCGAAGACATGATCCTTTCGGAATTTCTTTTTTAGAGTTCTAGGTCACTAGCATGTCCTGTTGCCCATTTTTTTCTCACTATGTTCTCAAACATGGCTCGCTACAGTTGCCCTTTCTTCCTCAGCGTGCATCATCGATATCCCCTTGCGGTATCGAGATTATCTTGCGAGATCCTTTGCCAAACTCCGCAGGCGGTCCAAATAACGTCGATACTGATTTATGGTCCTACGTTTATCGATTTTATCCTGAATCTGCTCTCTCCTGTCATGGCTCTTACCGCACTGAGGTTCGAATACCGTCTATGTATTTGAAAATTCTTGAAGCAGTAGATACAGCACATTTATTTTGCTAATTTAACGAGTTTTTCAGCTATTTCTAAAACTGTGACCTAAATTTTTTGTGATTTTAAACTGTTTACACACACATGCAGTGTGTCCACGTATTCTTGGTACAGTGTTTTCATATTTTTCAAAAAACGTATGTAACTTCTGAATTGTGAATTTCATTTTGAACTTCACTAAAAAATGAATATGTTTGCACAGTTTATTTTTGATGTGGAATAATTATTTTTATGCTATAGTAAATTAGTCACATTTGCTTCACATCATATCAAGTTTTGAATGTTTAAAGTCTTCAAATTTTTGAATATTTAAAGTACAATTTTTCAAATGTTTAATATAGAAAAATTTCATTTTCAAGTCTTGAATGTTTAAGCTTTTAAATATTCAAACTGACAAATTTTTATAGTGTGAAATAATTACATTTAGTCATGCGACTAAATTGGTTATGATTGACCTGTTCGAGAAGACATCATTTGGTATGAACCATTTTTATCACAGTGCTTCGCTCTCATTTAATTAATGATTTGTTTACATTCACTTCCAGTAATCTACACCCAACGTTTCCAAGCATTTTATGCAAATATTAATAGAACATAGCGCGATATTTTCATTACGAGACCCCGTTATTAGCCTTCTGGAAGCATCTCGAAGTTTTATAATACCGGGGCAATTTATAGTGTTTATGAAAGTGTCCACTGTTTTACGAGTGTACTCTGTCTACGAATTTAAATTCACCGCGGACGCCTCGGGAAAACAATGTAACTGGGCAACTATTCTTGTTTTTGCTCGCGATACGTTTGGCCACATCTGTTTGCTTTTCGTCGTTGAGGAATGTCCCAGTAGAATTAATTAGTTCTAGTTCTTAGGTCACTCGATCTGTGAACCAATCGTTGCACAAGAACATACGACAAATGTTGAGCATCGAGCAGCACACTTGCAATTAGTTACGGTTGGACTTTATTTTGCTGGCGAATTTGCGTGAAATTGAATGAAGGGAAATAGATGCAAAACAGATGCGATATTAGTAAGCTATTAATTAAGTTGATTATTATCTGAATATTGAATGTGGAAACTGGTGTGCAAGATGTTTGTTTGAAAGAAGCTTTTGCTTCTTATTCATTAAGATATTAAAGCATTTTTATAACCTTTCTTTAACGTAAAATCATTCTGTTCTTGTTACAACAAATTGGTGATACTTGGCTTAGCCTGTGTAATAACATCATTGTTTAATATTTAAAATGCAAATTTTCAAATTTTCAATTTTTCACATTCTGAAATTCTCAAATTTCTGAAACTTGAAATTTTCAAATATTTAAAACACATCTTTAGTTTCCTCAATTTTTAAATTTTATACATTCGAATTTTCAAATTTTTCAATATTCAAATCTTCAAATTTTCGAATATTTAAAATACAAATTTATTTCAGAAATTAAACTTGAAAATTAGAATAAAAGATTATTTTTCATAGATGGTTCAAAGGTAATTACAAAATTGCAAAAATTTAAATGGTTCGTTAGGTTCCAATTTGTGTGGATCGTTTAGAGTTTTAGAATTAATTGAGGATAAACAAGGGGATAGAGTTGAAAGGAAGACAGTGGGAGGTTTCTAAGACATCAATTTATTATCTCGAAACCGAGACGCGTTGAGCCATTTGCTAGAAACTAAAGAGAAGAACGAGGGGCTTGGGGTAGACGAGAAAATGGGTGCTGGGAGAATGTAAAACTGTAAGAACTTCATGAATGAGAAGGGAAGGAGTAAAATAAGAAGCTGAGGGGCGATAAAAGTGGAAGAATACCACAAGATGGCTTTTCCTTGTTGATGTACTCTTCCTGAGTAGAGACTCAAACATGAGGAAACAGCTGGAGTGAGGTTGCAGTGAACGTACAGTCAATGAAATCCTGTACTGTACAATTACTATTCAATATGGATACAAGACCATTCCATAAGCTAAAATTCATTAATAGTTTATTTGTGCTTTGAAAGGATGCCTAGAAATGCTTCAAATACTATAACCCTGTAAATTACAATGAAGAATACGTGTAATTTTAAATAATTATGTTTTATAATTTGTATGAGAATGTTGTATTGAACTCAAGTTCTGTACCTGTATATGTGTACCTGTATATTCTGTACCTGCTTACCTAAAATTGTGACTATAAGAAGTCTATTTACTATGGAGACTTGTTACTGAATAACGTAAAACCGTAGAATTTGATTTGAGAATCTTTCGAAAATGGGCGCTTAGTCTACTATGGATGGCCAAATTATTATGATTAGATGAAAATATTACATTCAATTCCTCTAGTATTTTAATTTTGAGCATTTAAATTTTCAAATTTTGAAATCCTTCAACTTTCTAAACATGTTAAACTTTGAAAGCTTTCAAATTTTCAATAATTTCAGATACAAATATTTAATGTTTTGAATATTTCAACTTTCAAATGTTAGTTTTGAAATTTTCGTAATCTGTTTACGTAGGTATTTATTCCAATTTTTATATTCCGGATCCTGAAACTCTGTGTTTGAATTTTGAGTGACCTTTTCGTATTCAAACAACTATGCATAGATGCAAAGGGAGGCACGGCAGAATATTGAGATATATATTTAAAGAAATGTTTAATAACTGTTGAAAGTTTAAAAATTCTTATTATACATATACTATTGAAAACATAGTAACATTTTTTCTAACAATAATGATTTCATTTCAAGTATGTTATTAAAATCTACTCAAATTTTAAATAAGTGATAATTCACAACAATAGGATTAGCTACTGCCTATTCGATATGTCGTCAGCTGCTTTTTCCGAAAACATTATATACTATTTCAGCAAGAATCGAATGTTCAGCAAATTTGAAACATATTTGCACTCTGGTTCTATCAAAATAATGTTCGACTGTATCTATCGACGCGTAGCGTTTGAACCAGCTACAATCAACTTTCTTCGCTTCTTTCTGGTGGCTTCATTCCGCCTTGGATTCCCAATGCGAGCCTCGTGTCACTGTATTTTGCGAGAGCGCCGAGAACACAGCCAATTTCCTCGGTCTCACGCTGAATACGTGAGTGCTCCTCTCCAATTCCTCTTTGTTTCCCTTTACCCTTTATACCATCCCTTCCTTGTCCGATTCAAACGATCCCCTCAGATCGAGAGGAATCTTAGCCTGAGCAAACGCTGCTTCTCGCGTTTCCTTTAATTTACATCGAGACAGCGGTTTGAACGCTCCATTCGTAGCAACATGCTTTCCTCCCTTCAGAATCACCCGGTTTGGTCGCCATTTTGTTTCTATGCTCGAAATTGTAGAGAAGGATCGTATTTCTCTTACAACTGTAACATGGAACGCGATATTTGAGATTCTGAGGTTCTCGAAAGGCGTTTTGAACTCTGCTTCTGCTGTTTAAGTTTTTAAAATGGTGAAAATTCTGCGAGTCAACTAAGCAGACTGGGCAGAGTAGCTTTGTATTAAATAACTGAAGAGCAGTGATTGGTTTTACGTTTTGGTCACTGTTGGAATTTTAGTCTTTGGTCGGAAACAGACTTTTGGAGCCAGAGATTGTTGTACGATTTATTTCTAACTTTAGTATTTTACTTTAAAGTAGGCACCTTAGTCTTTATTGTGACTAAGACTATGTGGGGCATCCATATATGTATAAGACTGTGTGGGGCATTGGGTAGACTTCAAACGAGAGGCTATTGAAGCCAATATCAGAGTTCAGATGTATACCTCTGTATCTTTTCGTCACCTCTCTAGCGTATGCGCATTAAGGTGGGTCTACACTACGTGTTATATAACAAAGTTATATAACATTTCAGAGAACAGGAAAGAGAAATGTTATACGTATGTCTCTTTTCTGTTTTCTAAAAAGTTATATAACTTTGTTATATAACATACAGTGTAGACCCACCTTTACACTCTATCTTTATTCTGATGTTGACTTTATATTGGGTATACAAGTATATAGTCTTATACATGTATATATGTGGAGTTCATCTGCTTGTTTTATGAGTCTTCAAAAAGCACTTTACTACTTAATTTAGCTTGATCATCATTTTCGAAATTTTTGAGTCATTTCTGAGGTGGATATTTATTTACAGTCCTACTAAGTTTTTTTGATACGAAATGAACTTGTTATTCCAATCTTGTTCTCTTCCCCGAGTTATTAACCAAAACGTATTACTTTGAGACCGATTAGACTCTCAGCTAAAATCCTACTGCAAAGATCGAGCTTATTTGCATAGCTCCTCGCGACTACTTAAATTAGATGCTTCTTCTCCTTGGCCAAGGTAACTCAGGTTTAGTTCTCTTCAATTTATTTTGTACTGTGTTATCATCCGGGAAACTGGTTCCATTTTATCTTAGGGTGTATGAGAACGTTTATTTTGATGAGAGTTTAGGAACTATATTTAAATCAAATACCTACACTTATAACGAATACTTATAACGCGTTGTGAAACTTTCTATGAAAAATTATTCAGATTTTTGGATTTTATTTTGAACTGTATCTTTGTTCTGTAGCCTCTAGAAGAGTCTAACATTAGTAAGTTATTTATTGCTTTTCTGAAGTTTTGGATGAATTTAGAGTACTTACATAGAAGCCTTTATTCGCCTGAATAAAATTAAAAATTCTCACAGAAAAAAGAGAAGAAATTTAATTTTTGTACAAAAAATGATCTTTCCAAAAATTTCGTAAAATTCATAGATCTTTAGAAGTGGTATAAATTTTATTCTATTTTTTGATATTTTTGTTGTCTACTATATACATATAAATACTTAAATATTATAGACAGGGCAACTTGAATAAAAGGTCTGTTTTCTTCCTTAAAGTACAAAAATAGCACGAATCAAATATGGCAAATATCTTACAATGATCTAGCAGACAACTATGGAAAGTTCATGTATCAGTCATCGATGTTCTCTTGCGAGTGTATGTTAGGTACTCATGAGAGCTCAGTTGAGCAAAGTGGGTATAGAAAGTTAAAGTCTTTTCTTGTTGAGGTTTTGAAGACTCTAATTTCTCTTCAGGAGGCAAGGATAAGTCGGAAATTTGATAAGCTCGATTTTTATTGCGACTACTCACCGTTAATGTGGAGGTTCACGTGAATATACTTGGGCGGATGAGTGCTGACTTGGCACACGTACTGGCCCTCGTCGCTGCTGTTCACGGGCTTAATTTGCAGACGCCAGTTGTCCGGGTACTGGAACTTAACCGTATACCTTGAGTCCCCTGTGTACGTTTGCTGGCCCACCGTTAGCAAGTTCACCCTTTTGCCATTGTCTTGTCTGCGCACCCAGGACACCTATTAATGCGATCATATGTTAGCTTTGAATTACATTCAAGGATGATATTCTACAAAATTAATATTCTAATTAATATTAACACCAGGTGCATTCTATGTATTTCTAAAAGTAGATCCCTAGATTTAATTTTACTTTATTCATTTTGTGATGGACACATGATTCAGATACATGTTCATCGCTTTCTTATTTATTTGAGGGAGGAGTACCTTTCGAAATATGACTATTCAATGCATGCAATCGGCTCGAGTTCAGAGAATCTGAGTTTGCTTATCCTGTACGCGATATAGTAAATTTTCGTTATATGTTCAGAACCATATATCGAGTACAGGTTTATAATTCTCGTTTAATATAACTGGAGCCGATTGTTTGGATCGTGTAGAGATACGTTTCAAGGGGAACTCCTTCTCCTCCAAGTGGTGGGGTCATGATGGACATGTAACGAATTAAATCTTGTGACCATATGACGAGAGTTTACTGTATATGTTCCTAACAGGTCCCAGATGATGACATATAATGACAATTTATTGTATGTTGGATTTTCAAAACATTTTGCAATTCTACTGTTCCAAGTATTTATGTATTTGAGAAAAAAATTTTTTATTTCGAATTAACGAGTTAAGAGAGAGTACAATAATAGTGTTTGAGAGATTTTTAAGTGTAATGATAGTCAATACTGAAGAACCCAATATTGTGTGATTGCTAACCGAAAAACTTTTTATTATCATAATTTAGCCTCAGACATAACGAGTAATTCACTCACAGCTGTGTTTCTATTATTTTCGTTGATGGAGGAGCGTTTCACAGGATTGTATTCGTCATTATGTTCACTAGCAGGAGACAAAGGAGATAATGGATTTTCGTGAGTGCAGATAGACTGACAACTGCATTAACAACAGTTTCTGCGATATCTGTGACATAAAGGAAGCAGAGGAAATCATTTTACTGTTGGAAGCAGCTGTCGAAAGATTGATCTACGCGGGTCCTTGGTCCTGAAGTTTATTCCTTTATTTCGAGGTACTCATCGTTGAATCGTCTTTATAGATACATCATGGCTATAAAGTAAAATGATATACGCCACATTTCCTAAAAACTTAGATTGGATTTGTATTTGTAAACGAAGGAGATATAATTAAGTTTTTTGAAACGATTTATCTTAAAAAATGTAAAGAATATAAGGAGATATAGGTACGTCCATAATACAGAATTGAGATTGCAATGTTTGAACATCAATATCTCGAAAATGGAAACGGATGGTTTGCGACGTTTTACTTTATGACAGATATTGAGCGCGGTACAGAATCTTTTGAGCTTGTATAGTAGTACAAGTCGATGAATCGAGCGATCGGTACGGGGGATAAACAGAGACAAGATTCGTGTAACTGGAACTGCATACCATCCCAGTGCTCCCATTAAGTGCACGCGATATCGTACATCTTCGACATGGATATGTGATGCACTATTATTCTGTAGAGATTGGTGTACATGAATGACCATTGACGATATACCATCGATGCTGCGATCTATACTCAATCTTTTAGACGAGATTGTGCGATGAGAAAACTTTTTTTAGTCAATCTTCTTGTTGAACAGAGAAACAGAGTTTTATTATTCATTTGCTTCTGAGTTTCACGTATTAAAGGAAAATGGCACAAAAAATGTTATTAATCTGAATCTTTTAGATAGTAGATTGACTTACTTTGTAGACAGTAGCCGATTAAATTATTTTTTTATTTTATATTATCCTTTATTTGGAGTTTAATCAAGGATGAAATTGAAATCGAAAGGTTCGAACTATCTTTAAAATTGAAATCTCGAAAGCGTGAAAGTTGGAAAATTTGGAAAATTTGGAAAGTTAAAATTAGAATATTCTGGGAATTAACCGTAATATTTTTGTCTACTCACAGTAATTCGATCACTCATTATAGACCAAGGGTTTATTTTCGAAAGATTCTCAAGTAAAATTCTACAGTAAAACGAAATTAGTCCTATATTATTCAGTAATGAGTCTCAATACATATATCAAAGAAAATTAATAAATATGAGTCATTTATTAATGCTTTTACCATCTGCTTTTCACAACAGATATTTTCCTCAGTTTCTAATAAATAGTTTGTTAGAGAAAGTGCTCACGGTCTTATCTTGCAGTAACGATATCCTGCAATCGAGAATTGCACTGCCTCCAGCCTGAACTGTCATGTTTTTGCTTTCTCCCTCGAAATGGGGCCCCCAGCGATGATCGTGATGATGCTGATGCTTGTTCATCGTGCTGTGCGTGTCAAAAATGTAGTTCAGCATCGGCGCGTCCGTTGGTAGCGATCGTTTTGCCGCCGTCGTCGCCTTCGTCGACGGTGAATCCGTTGCTTGTGGTCGGTCTGCAATAGAAAGAAAGTGTCTAGAGATAAAAATATCTTTGCGAGCCACAATATTTAAAAAAATTGAAATTATTCCACATCCACAATATTAAAAAAATAAACTTGTAAAAACTGCAGTTATTTAAATTTTTATTATTTTTATTTATGATTTATCATTGTTTATCTCCACTTTTCTGACAAAGGGTTTACCCCATTGGGATTAATAAATTATTATTATTATTATTAAAATATTGAAGGTTCTGATATTTCGCATTTTTTTCAGGTAGTTACATTTATCCTAAGAAATTACAATTTAACAATTACAATTTGAATATAGAGGAGTAACTGAGTAATGAATTTGTGAAAATGTTAGCTACGAATACGTAGAGAAAACAAATACAATGTAGGAACGGCTGCCCACAAATGGGAAATAAATAGAGAAAGGTTGCAGGAAAGAGTTATCGGGAAAACAGAGTAGGGAAGCTTGCAAGGACTCAATGGGGCAACGTGTCGCGAAAAAACGATGAAGAAAAAGAATTTCGCGCTCCGTCGCATACTGATCCCTTTTGACGCTGACTTCTGAGTTATCCCCGTCCCTTTCTTCGGACTTCGCAAAACGCTCGCCAAACTTTTCACGGCTAATGTCGACCCAGAACAGAAAACTCTGTGAAGCACACACAGACACAGATCTCTGAAAATTTCTTCTAGCGACTTCGTCGAAGTTTCGTGCATAATAGCATCTTAGAATCTTTAGAGTCTCATTCGTCTTGCAAAGAATCGAATTTCTGTCAATTGTGAGGGAACGCAGACGCTTGAAATCCATTTTGAAAATTTTCAAGCTACAGACTTCCGAAAATTTCTGACGAACATTCGTTGTTACAGATACAATTAGATAGATGGAAAAGTATTCGTTTTGACGATATTTCTATCTGGATCAATTTTGAGAGGGCACAATTTCTTGAGACTCTTTCTTCGAATCTTTAGAGTCACTCGTAATAAAAGTACTCCGATGTTTCATTGGGTTGGTCAATTAAGAGACTCATATCTAAGACGATTCTAGTCAATTTTCGTCTTTTCCCAGGAGACTGAAAACTTTTGTGGCAACATATTTCAAGGTCACCGAAATCGGTGAGATCACCCTTTTCTTATCCATATAATAATTACCTTTCTATCTTCACTTTACGTAAAGTGACAGAGTAATTAAAAGACAAGTAAGACAAGTTGATCTAGCGTTTCTTCGCTGTCATGCACCTTGTGCCCAGCGAATCCTTCACCCCTCGATCTTTCTTTTCGCTTCCGTCGTGGAAATTTCCTGTGCAGCCTGAGGGAAGGAAACCTGATCGTGAATTCCGCTGGAATTGTCGAAAGCGTGTTCCGGGTACAGAAAAGAGGACCCCGACTTTTCCATCCGAATATGAAAATCGTTATACTGCGTCGTATTGACATTGGTATCCGGCTCTGATCGGGCTTCAGTCTTCCAGCCTCCTCGTGCACGTGACTCGTGTGTGCGAATATTTAAGCGACTAGTCGAATCGATCCAGGAAAAATTCACCGACGTGTGGACTTCCTTGTTCCCCGTTTGCAAATCTTTCCTTCAAACACATCGTGATTGTGGAATACTGTCCAGTGAAACGATTCTGTTGCGAATCCAAGAGTTCTCAGAGTACTTCGAGGATTGGTTCCACTTGGGAATTTGAAAATTCCAAAGCTTTGTATCTTTGACAGTCTTGCAATTTAAGAAGTGGAAGATCGTAGCTTAGAATCTTTAAGAATTTGAAAGCTTTAAAACTGTGAAATTGGATCGTTAGAAAAATTGAAAGTTTTGAATATTTGAGAGTATAATAATATCTGAAAATTTGAAAATCTATGAACTAGAAGCTTGGAACTTATGATAATTTAAAAGTTTCGGAAGTGCAAGATTGGTACATCAGAGAAATTAAAAACTTTGAGTATTTGAAAGTATAATATTTGAAAACTTGGGAAATTGAAGATTTGTATTTTATTCTATATACTTGAATGACAAAAGTGATATGGCAGGCGGCTTCTAGGCAGGCAGAGCCACTGAACAGTGTGTTCATTATGTTCATTGTCGTTCCTGATACGTTATTGTTTACTTGAGCATGATGGAATGGGTGAAAGATGGATCTGCTGAGGAATTCGTTTTTTATTATTTTTGTACATCGGTGTTCTAGATGGGTTAAAATACACTCAGAGCAAATGGCAGGATTTGTTGTTAATGTTACATAACCTTAACGAGGTTTTTCAAAGTGGATTTCGCTTTTTGGAATGATAATAAGGAGTCCCTTATATAGCAATAAAATGTTATACTAATATTTCATTTGCTAATTATCTTAGGGATACAGCTTCAAAAGAGGGAATGAGATCTAGAGCGAGTAGATATTATAGCTTTTATACTTTAGAGAAACTGTGTCTGCAGTGATAACGTGTAATAATCACAAATCGACTGAGTTGATGCTGTAAGAGATTAATGTAGATACGGAGGAATGTACTAAGGCTATAGTATTATGGTCTTAGCGTTGTACAAACTTAATTAACTCTTATTATGTCTAGGGATCATTGAGAAGTCACATATAGAATTCAACAAATTCGAATAAACATGTATAAGGACTTTCGAAGACTTGAAAATTTGAAGACGAAAAAATTTGGAAGCTTTGGATATTTGAGAGCTTAAAATTTGAACACTTAAGAAATTGAAGATTTGGAATATTTGAATATTGAAATATTTGAAGATATCTCAAAATTTGAAACTTTAAAAGCTGTATATATTTAAAAGGTTTAACTATTTGAAAATTTGAGGACTTCAAAGCTTTGAATATGTGAGTGTAAAAATTTGAAAGTTCAAAATTTGAGGAACTCATGTTTTTTGTATTTTAAATAAGTAAAAATGTGGAAGTCTCGAATATTTTCAGTCTCAACTGAAAATTCGAAAATTTGAACATTTCAATCTACTCATGTAGCAGAAATAGTATTAGAGTCTCTGAGTGACTCTTGATATTCTGATGATGAAGACGAATAACAGAATGCTCACTTACTATCCTTGCTATGATCTGACAATGAAAGATGAGAAAGAAATAACCTACAAGCGTACAATAATCAAATTCCACTGTGTTCCTTTAATCCTGTCTTCAAAACAATCGTTCAATTTTCATTACACGTATATTTACATGCTTGTTTTAAATCACGGTTGCATCGTTGCGTTAACTAATCAAACCAATAGTTCTTGTCGTCACAGTTTATCGATCAAATCTTGTGGATTTATCGAGCAATCGTCTGGAAGAACTTCATGAATACATTTTCTTATTCGACTGATTGTGAGGGAGGAAATACAATCGCGCTGTGCAATCCTCGTCAGACGCGAGAATCTCGCGAGCTTCAATCGACCCATTTTTTCGAGTCTTGCAAACACTCGAGACTTCTGACTTGGCGCTTTTTCTCTACCGCTATTCTGGTGAATCAAGTTCGAGGGAAAGGCTCAACATCAGAAGAATAACAGATTATTTTGGGTTCGATGTCCAAAAACTAATCAGTAACCCCAAGTTTCCTTTGAAGCAACGTCAGGCTAGCCGATTACTGGTTTCCGTGGACAGAATATAAATAAAAGAGTCTGATGTAATTTCGAAAACTGGTTACGACTGCCAAGAGGGGATTCGTTGAGGAAGGTCGGATTTTCTTTCTCTGACGATTTTACGCCCCTGCATAGAATCTAAGGCTGTAAAAAACACTGAAGATTGTTCGTAAAACTAACCCAGCAAATTGGGATTTTTTATTTTCTTTTTGGAAATTTCAAAGATCTTCAATGACGACTTTTGAAGTTGAAATTGAAATAATTCTTCAAGGTAGAAGGGAACTGATGAAACGAAAATGTAAATGTTCGTTTTGAATATAAATGTAGGTAGTAGGTACTGAATCACGCGACTCGGCTGGGGTGCACGTTTTCAGCTATAATTACAAAAAAGTAAGAGCTGCAGTTCACTGCTTCGAAGAAATATCATTTCTTGTGTTTACATCTACAGCGGAGGACTGCAAGACCAGATTTTTAATTTCAGCGAGTTAAGCAAATATGTAGGATCGTAGTACAATAAAGCAGTTCACGAGGAAACATGTGAGCACTGTTTCCGCTGTTATGCAAATGAGTAGTAATAACTTGTAGAGAGGGTAGACATAGGTACTATTAAAATTTGACTAAATTCCTTTGCTTTAACGATGTGAAATTTTTTAAATGGTATTTGAACCCAGAAACAGATTTGACAAATTGAATTTATGAGCGTATTTGATGGATCTAAGCTATTTTAATTTTTCTAAATTCCTCACTCCACTTTGCTTGGTCTCTGACAAAGTAATTACAAAGCGACAGGGTGACACTGTGACAATCAACAAAGTTCCAGCCAATAAAACTTGTCTAATATCTACCTCACCAACAATATAAAACATACGAAACTACTTATAAATGGTATTCCAATTAAAAAAAAATTTGGCATACCTAAGTAAGCGAACACAAAATTCTCTGAATTCATTTTTTGAAGCTAGTCAATCTACCTTGCTTGCTACCATGATGAAGTAGTCACCGCGCGACAGGGGGACATTGTGACAACCAATAACGAGCTCGGGGCTTCCACGCGAATCTGTAGGTTCTGGAACACGCATAGGCGTCAACACCCAGGCAAAGACAAGGCCGATACACGGCGAGTGGTTGCAGGATCCCTGATTCTAGGTGAAGGTACAACGACGTGTAACGCGTGGGACTCTCCATGCATAAAACATGAGGGTGGCTTGTGCCTCGAATCGGAATTGTTTTACCGTGGTTAGCTGGACCCCATATTAGAGTCGTGCTGGATGGTCGAGACAAAGACGATATCGTTTGCTTGTTGCCACTGTGGGCGAATCCTAATTTTGGGGACAAAAGTGGAAGCTACAGTACATGGATCTAGATGTGACGCTCAGAGTGGAGGATATTTCCAATAGTTTCAGATTCTTTTTCGAAGCTGTTATTTGATGGTGAGTCTAAAATTGTAAATACATATGTTAGGTATTTACTGCCTAATGATAAATTCATGTTACCTAATGATAGTATAAAATGCAAGTACTATATGTTGATAAACACTCTTGGTTAGCATGTGTGTAATATTTTCTCTTTTTATATTTGAAAATTAGAAATTTTAAAGCTTTGAATATTTAAATTAAAGCTCAAAATTGGAATATTCATAGTTTCAATATTTCAAAATTTACATTTTCTGGAAAATTGTAAATGAAATTCAATTTTTATTAAATTTTCGTGGAAATTGTAAATCTGGAAGCTTCAACTACCTGAATGTCCACAATTTAAAAAACTGAAAAATTGGAGAATTGTATTTTAAATATTTGAAGATTAGAAATATCAAAGCTTCGAATATCTGGAAGCTCAAAATTTCGAGATTTGTATTTAAAATACTTGAAAATGTACTCAGAGCGTCTAATTCCCTGAGATATAAGCCAACTATGATCAAACTCGTTATCGTATTGAATTTCTGAGAGACTCTCAAATTTCCAAATTTTCTCATAACATGACACAGTCACCTCTTCAATTAATTCTTCATTACACAATCACTACTTCAATTACTTCTTCATTATCACAATCGCTTTTTCAAAGCTCGAAACTGATCTCTCATGGAGAGATCGACAAACTCTCTCAACGTTTAATCGTGGCAGCTTGTAACCATAAATCATCGGGTCGATAACAGGACTCTGATAATATGTACGTGTTTTACGTGACGCGATGTGGTCGATCAACAGATGCGTAATGGAATGTGCGCGTGTTATTGCGGTAGTCGTTGGCGTTATATTTAACACGAAATTAATTGGTCCCACGGGATCGATTGCCTCGCGTATTGTCTCTTTTGGTGAGTTTGGCTGTTTGCTGGTGAGTGGACCTAAATTTCCGTTTCCATCGTTATAAAACTTAGTGTTTCGAAATTTAGGGCATGGACTAGCCAATCTAAAGGCTGTCGAGGGGAATTGTAGTTCTAGAGACATATTCTACGTCAAGAAGTGGATCGCAATTGGATTGGAGACTGAACTTGAAAGTACACTTGAAACAAAACCATTTTTATTACGAAAAATATTGCTATGTTTTTGATAATGTACGTGTAACAACGCGGTTTAAATTTCTACAAAGTACTTAAAATTTGTTAAACTATGTAGGGGGAGTTCTAAAACTGGACATTAGCTACACCTTCGAAAAATGAAATGCGACAAAGTGACCAAACTGTAAAAGTGATAGAAGGAATCATGCAAAAATCGTATATATTTCGACACATTCTTTGTGAGTGGATAGCTAAAGAGATTGATTGATTGATTGTTGCTCTTGACGGGAGGTTGGTGCATCGTAGAAATTATAAACTGTTATATTTATCAATTTTCGTGACCAAAAGATGTGTGTTGCATTGGTAAATTTGTTAATGTGTACTTTTTAAATTACTTTTGTATTTTGTGTACAGTGTATTGGTATTTACAAGAAAATCTTTTTTGTCGTTTGTTACTGGACAGAATGTTTTCCCCTATAGTCGGTCAGTACAAATCTTAATCTTGTGTGGTTTTATTTATATTAGTTTTTATTATTGTGGTTTCAGTAGTCAAAAGATATACTTAAGCAAATGAATAGTAGGAAAAAGGTATAAGGTATATTTTCCCATATATTATTGACTGAAGAAAAAGGGAATAAAAAAATTAAAGAGTGCAAGAAAAACTTAGAAAATAAGCTTAAGAAGATGAGAATACTTAAACTCGAAAAAGACAAACGCGAGGACTGTCTGCGGAGTTTGTACAGAAACCGATGGAAAAGACTGGATTCAGTGTTCAAGCTGCGAAAACGGGCACAAGGGGTTTGTGCTGATATCCTCGAATGCTCTGATAATTACATTTGTGGCTGCTGAAAATTATATTGAAACTGATCTCTGACACGTTGCAATATCCTACTGTGGCTGGTGCTAGGTGCTACTTAGTACTATACCAAACTTCTATATCAAAGTTTAGCCAAAGTTTAAATTAAATATTACGATAAAATAGGTTATTTTATTGCTTTATCTTAGATTACAACATTGTTAGCTTATAAATCAAGTAGAATAGAAAGCATAAAATATTTTTTTTTATTTATTTAAGAAAAACCTCAAGTGTCCAGTACTAGGAAAACTCCCTCAGTTCAATATTTCATCATGATTTTCATTAAGTTTCAGAATATCGAATAGGTATAAAAATTGGTAAAACAGTTGAAAAAACTTTTTAGATTTTAAAATTCAAAATTTTTAAATTAGAATATTTGAAAGTTGAAAGTTGGAAATATTGAGAAACTGAAGATTTATTACGCGATAACGCGTGATGAGAATTTTTCGCAAGTATCCGATCATACACCATCGCGTGAGACGTCTATATTCGCTTAATTGGAGCTCTGTGATTGGCAGTTAAGGATAATTACCCGTTTCAGATCGGCAGCGAAGGTGATAAAATTACGAAAGAAATCCTAGGTCAAGGGGTTAAAAATCGATAAATATGGGTCAATTTTCAGGATCTTAAACATCTATTTTTTATAACAAATATTTTTCTCAGTTTCTGATAAATAACAAATTTATCAAAAACGTTGCTTATAGTCTAATCTGATACTCTTAACTTTAAAGCACTCTAAAGTACTACTCTTTCTTTATTAATAATAATTCTTTAATCCATGACATGTCCATGTTTTTTTCTCCGATATGAGGATACCAGTTATGATCGTGGCGTTTTAACGGTTGACTTATTTTTGGAAATGCAGCACTTCGCAATTGCAATCGATACCATCTTCGATATTTTGACGCCTCCCGACAGATTATGACGAAGTTCGCGTGCACGAAACACTGGCGCGAAATATCTGTTTCGAAACGCAATAGCGTGATTGAATTGATATTGGAAATACTATTCCCAGCCGATTATTGATTACCGATAGTTACCGAAATTGTTTCCAAACTCTTAATTGCCACTGTTCACGATTGACGTTAATGCTCGCCGCACGAAGCGTTCATTTAGATGTAATAAAAATAAAAATTCATCGAAGTTGATTACTTTCTTGGTGGCGACAAATTGGAACGCCAGAAAAGACCTTGAAGAAGAAACTGACGAAAGGTTTTAATCTTTGAGTCTCCGCTGCGCACTCCAATTTCTCAGCGAGACAGTGTCTAGCGAAAAATAAGGACGCCTGAAAAAGGAGTATTAATTTGTCTCTGATAAAAAGGCAGAGGCCTCTCCAGCTGAACTGTCTTCGCGAAAATCGCGATGGTTTGGAGCCATTTAGAACGGGAAACAGATTTTAGAACGGGTAATTCCCTCCAAGCGCTGTTATCCTGAGGTTTCAGCAAAGTTTTTGAGCCTTCGAGATTGAAACAGTTGAATTTGGAGGTTCAGAAACTTCAGAATTTGAAAGTGAGAGTTTCTGATGTTCCATTTCTGAAAATTTGAAAGCTGAAGGCTGGAACATTTGCGAGATTAAACGTCTGTGTTTTGAATATTTGAAAATGTGAAGATACGAGAGTTCTGAATATTTGACAATTAAAAACATTTAAAAATTGACGATTGGAAAACTTTTAAATCGGAGATTTGTATTTTATGCCTCTGTCATATATCACGTGCAGACAACCTGCTGCGCTGATGGGACTGCGTATATTAAAATATCATTGGCCTGTAAATACAGTTGTCCCCAGAGGCGTTTGAAAAACCCTCACCTTCCAAATAATGTACAATATTACCTGACTATGGTATTATTGCTATCTAGAGAGCAATTTTGTTACTGAACATCGTTGATCTCTTGCGAGAAAGCAGTATGAAAATGCTTCCATAAAATGTTTGATAATTTGACCTTCGGGAATCTTGTTTACCTTCCTAGTGTTTGTTTGAGATAATTGTGGGTGCAGGTGAACCCTTAGCATATACAAATTTCAAAGATCAAATTTTCAAATCTTTGAATTGTCCAATATTTAAAATATCAAAACAGCGAATGAGTTTTTATTTCTCCTCGTGTGCTTCAAACTTCTATTCTTTTGCTAGCTTACAGCTCGCTTACTCATAATAATTTCTCATTTGCGAACTTTCTCGCGCGTTACTCTTTTTTCCTACCCTACGTTGGTTGTGTTACGATACCGAACAGCGGAACGGGGAACTTCAACGAAAAATTTAAAGTTGGTTGGCTCACGATGCTTCCTGAATAGCGGCTTGCGAGTCTCTTTTAATTGTACGAAGCTGGAATTTTTAAACAGGGGGTTTCATAAACTTTAGCGTAACAAATGTGTACTCTTGCTATAAACTCGTCGCGAGACACTTATACATTTCCCTATTTGTTGTTGCTCTTGCCTTTGGTAAAGAGGTGATCTTATAGCTAATGAGCAGAATGGACCTGTGTTATGTAGTGCTATTCACTCTAATCTTATGACTCATTAGGAATAATAAGCTCATGATACCACTATGAGGTACAATTTTTAGTGAAGGCTAAAAAGATTCCATATTTGTTATTAAATAGTCTGTGATTTATTGAGATTTTTTACTATATGTATTCCAATGCTGCAGATATTTAAAAATGTATACTTGTCAATTAATGTTTAATTTGAACTATAAATTGAAACTGAAATTAAAATTAAGATAAGAATAGAAATAAAGATTTTTATTCAAAAACCTTGGAGGCTTTGAATAGAAACATTTAACTTAAGTTTGGTTTTTAATAGGATTATTCAAGCACCCTCCAAATACAACGCACTTCTATTTTTTTGATTACTCTTGGTACGAAATTTTTCTTTCTTTTTGCTCAGAATGAATAAAATTGCTCTTTTCTCCCCTTTAAAGATTCTGAAAGGATGCAGCATTGGGGTGCTGGAGGGTGTGAAAGCACGCTTCGAAAGCTTCAAATAGAATTGTAATTCAGTTTCCATAAGACGAGAAATTTTGCAAAAATCTGCGAGGACCGCGTTCTGAGTGACCGCAGTTGTGTAGTTGAGAAACTCTCACTACGTGGTGAGCTGAACCGCCAGAACCACGCATTGCTGCTGCAAGCTGCATTGCGGATGCATCTGCAAAATCTTGATGCACGTTTGAGGGTTCGTGAAACATTTTTTGAGCGATCCTTTCACTGTGTTGAGACAGTGCACACGTACATAACAAGATCGATTTATTGAAGTAATCCTATCTAGTGAGCGATGTGCTTTCTTCCTGCTTTGAAGAATTAGTGAACGAAGACTGGAAGGATTAGCGGCACCTGATTTATTTAAAGGAAGGTATTGACCTTTGCTTTTATTTTCTTCAGAAACTTGAAAATTTAGACGTAGAGGACTTTATTGTTTCGTAACTAGGAATTATGTCTTAATTTATTACAGTGAGACATCATCTATATTCCAGCAAAGTATCAAGAAATTTATATGAAACCTCTCAACTTAAGTCGTTTCTGCATTTCTATGTGGCAAACACAGTCCCTCTATGAAAATTGTCCTTTGTATGTGTGAATGTATGGGAATTTGCTATTTATTTTGTGTATAAGTATCGATGAATCAGCAATTTCCTAGACAGCTCAATACCAGCTCTGAATTCACCTAGATTCGAGCTATACACAATTTTAAATAAACCTATTTTCAACAAGTCTGCATTATTTTATGGCAGAGTCTTGAGCCAAGGCTTTATTAACAATCACTGTCACTTATTCCACATTTACACATGTAGAATCTTCAGTTTGAACAAAGCGTAAATAGTTGATATGGTTCTATGGATTTGAACCAGCAGTTTTTTCGTTCAAACTATTGCCCACTGCTATCGCGACCAGGTCTTCCGTTCTTTCCCTTAATCCTCAGTATCGTTCTTCTCGACACAAACAATGATTTGCGAGGATCGACGGGATTCGAGTATGGAGGCTCGATCGTCGATAAATCAGAATCAAACGAGAGTTCTGCACGATAGCTCCACGAGTTTGCAAAGGTAAAAATAGGCATGCAACGGTGCGTGAAGGAACGTGGTCGTGGGGGATCGCGTGAAGTGTACTAATAGCGAGTGATTTCGTTCGTGAAAAAGGGAGAATACAATTTATGGCAAAGGATTTTGGTTTGGTAGCCCTCTTGAAGCGTTGGTCACTCGAAAAAGTCCTGAAGAATTAGACAAGCTTGAACCCTGTTGATGAAATAGATATGATATTTCTAGGAAGCATCGCACATTATTTGCAATACATCAACGTAGAAAAGATCAAAGTGTCCAATTTTCATATAACTCTTTGGCTGCTAGTTGTAAGACAATAAAGTCTTCCTCGATACACTTTTCAATTCTGTGAGCAAAATAAAAACAGAAATCAATACTTCCTTTTAATTACATCGGACACCACTTGTTTTCCAAAGAAACGAGAAGACAAATCACCTAACAAGTAGATTTACTTTACTAAGTGTACATTCTTTTTCCAGTGTTATCTACTCCGCTATTGTCTCAACGCAAAAGAAGAATCACTCGAGTATTTCACGAACTCAAATGAGAATCGGGATTTTCCACGGCTATCTGCAATGCGGATTACGGTAGCGATGCGTAGTCTAGCTCACAACATAGCAAGAGTTTCTCAAATACAGAGCTACGATCACTCAGGACGCGGTCCTCGCAGATTCGCGAAATTCTATTCCATTTGGGGTCTTCGAACCGTGCTTTCACACTCTCCAGCATCCCAATGCAGAATCCTTTTAGATTGCTTAAAAGGCGGGAAAAAGCAATTTTATTTTCTCTGAACGAAAATCAAAACTCACTGTGCTGAGCCTGATCAATTAGATGGAAGTTTTTTGTCCTCGGAAGATGTTTGAGTAAAGCTACTAAGAATCTAATTAGAGACTTAAACGGTTTTCTTCAGAGTCGCGAAGTTTCCCAAGTTTGAATTTAAATTTGAATTAATGGTTTGGATATCAGTGTCAATTTAGAGTTACATTTTTTCGAATATTTATAGGAAGAAACTTCTATAAATCAGAGTCTACTTAATCACAAATATAAAACCACTTCGTTACAATCTCGTTGATCTTAGAACTTTTCTTTACAATAACTTCCCACAGCTTATCTTTAGTAACAAATTTATGTTATCACTGTGTGAACAATAATTCAATGCTAGGTCTGTATAAATCATTGAATTTTATTTTATTATTGTCTAACTTCTTGAAGCCACGTCTTCAAGTCTTCTGGCCTCAACTTTATCCCCAATGATCTTAGGACGCTAGGACTCGATCTTAGGAGCCGAATCCTAGAAATTCAGTGTCCCATGAAGTATGAAAAAGGGTTAGCCTCGTCGACTCGAATTCAGAACGCGTTTCCACTTCGTACTTGAAATCAGGTAAACGGAGAGATACTCACCGTCCTTAACAGAACCGGAAACGTGACTGTCAGAAGATGTTAGGGTCTTTTCTATCCATCCGGCGGTGGGACGCGTGCGACGAGAAAAAGACACGTGTAATCCCACCCTCCCCCCTCGCAGCGAGCGTTTCTCGAGGCGGTTAGGACGCGAGAGGCTCCGGGAAGATCCACTTTAGACTGCAAATTCGGAATGCGTTTCCGATTCACCGACGTGGAATCAGTTGAAGGAAATAAGCTCGCCTTTTGGAGCTTGAAACGTGACCTCCTTGCTGCGTCGGGAGCCATGTGCAGCTGACGAGCGAATGTAAGGAATTTAGCATTTACTGTTTCATATTGGGAGTAATGAACTATCGGGGATGAAATCCTTCGGTTATTTTATTAGCGAATGCAGTAGGGACATTGGACTTTTTTAGAGATTCTGATACTGAAATTGATTGCAAAGGGAGGTGGGAGAAGCAATAGTTTACGATTAGAAAAAAAATTCTTTGTTATAACTCAGAGGGACACAACTAACATCGCAGAGTGAAGTATTGTTCTGCTTTACTAGAAATTAATACAGACGCATATGAGGAAAGTGAAAATCTTTGGGAAGGGGAAGCCTTGTTCGAAGAGCAGTAACTTATAGAGTCACTTTTCTTCTATATAGAATAATTTGATATATGTTTTACTATTTATCTAAAATAATTGAAAACCACTGTAAGAAAGTGGAGTCCAGACTAGTTCAAGCTACTCAATTGACGAAATTGGAATTTGAGAAATTCTCAAAGTTATGACAGTTACGTAAGAAGCTAAATCTGGAGCATATGAATGGATGGAATTGTGTGTGCCAAGGCGGTTATGTGTATGCCCGTACGGTCCTGCTTAAGATTTGAGGACTCCTGCATTTAAGTGCTTCATAATGAACCGTAAGTTTAGGGGTAGTGGTTTCTGACTTCTGATAGCGGCTTTTGTTAAGAAAGGCAATTAATGTGATTAAAACATGACTAATACGTGAGCTTGGCCTTTCTATAAATCTGAAAGACTATAAAGGAGGGCAGTGTTTTCAGGGCACATCAAATTCAGATTTAATTCAGTTCAGTTTCTTCATGAATCTGAACAATTATATTCAAAAGCAATCAATAACCTAGCTCAACTTCTTAATCAATCTAAACAATTACACTAAAAAATGATGTAAGGACTTGGAATTCAGACCACACCCCACTTTAGGTTTTTAATATGTACATATGGGAAATTATACCAGACAACAGTGTGATGATTGAAGACACCAGGCAAGTATTAGTAACTTCGACTAAGCAAATGTTTCACTATTTTACATATTAAAATAATAAGTCAGGATTATGTACCTAGATTTACACTAACTGTAGATTTAAACTTGAGTGTCTTCTGGAGAGGCTGAAGAAATAGATACATAATTCACTGTTAACGTGAGCAATGAGCAAAGTATGCTAGAAGTATCTACATAACCAACAGGTAACCGTGGATATAGATACACTTAAGTTTTTCTTCGGCAAAGACACAATATACTCAGTTAACGTTTGACCGTACATTTACACTTGAGTGACTCCTCGACGAGTCGTAAGAAACGGACATACGGGTTTCTATTAACCTCTCACGATTGAAACTGACAGTAAAAATGAACGTAGTATCCGAGTATAAAATGGTACTACTCGACAGTAAAAACGAACGATCGAATTTGATCTGTGCGGTGAAACTAATTTGCCAAACAATTTTCGAGGTCTTCGATTGGCTACCGCGCATTCGGGTGAACTGGGACGGACGAACGCGCACTGGATGCAAACTTCGTGGGAAACAAATGTGGGAACTGTGCATCGTGAAAAATGGGACAGGTAGAGGCGTACAGGAAGAAGACACGCTCGAGGATAGATAGTTCCAGCGAGATGATTTACGACACCAAGATAATCCGCGAGCGGAAATTCTACAGCTGAAGATCTATCCGATGCCGCTTGGCTGTAACCTGTCATTAGGATTGAAATTACTAATTAGTGAGAGTAAACCTGTCATTGTGTCCCGTCTTAGTAGTTACAACTATTTTCTAAAGATTTCTGTCAAATCACCTGGAAAATGAGATGACAGAATGGTTTATGAAAGGTTGCACTAGGGTAGGCCGACTATTCATTTGTTGAGAGAATTTGGTGCATGAAGAAAGTCACGTTCACAGTTTGTATTCTGATTTTACTCTCGTATTCAGAACGTTCTATTTCAAAAACCAAGTTTCGAATTTTCTACGCACCCTGCAAAGTGTGTATCCCTTGTGAGTACTGATAGCGCAAGAAGGTTATGTGGCGCGCGAGGAATACCCTCAGGTCTCCAGACGTGGCCTCGATACGCTATTGGTCGAGAAGGGGGAGAGGAAGAATAGATCGCAGAGATAGGAAACTTTAGAAGATGTGAGAAACTGCGAAAGTGTCGTAGTTTGCAGAGGCATGTCTTCCTTGGAAAGAAAGAATAGTAAAACCCTGAAGATAACGCTTCCCTCCGCTGAAATGAGGACACACTACATCCATGATAACTTAGGTTAGTTTCACACACTTAAAAAATTGATCGACTTAAATTGGATATTTTACCAGGTGCCGAAAAAGAACTCAAAACCTTCTTCAGCTTGAATACAAATGACAGTAATTTTATCTAAACAACTTTGAAACTCAGGAATTGTTTTTTCTGTTCAATAACACTGTTCAACACGGGTCTGATTTTGTAAGCGTGAATAAACATTTCTTATAGATTTCGACGTGCTGATTACGAATCTGCAAACCGTTTTTTTCCAGAACGTACAGTTTTTTAAAAAATCAATTTTGAAAAAAATGACAAATTTTCAACTTTGGGATTTTTTTCTGCTTTTACCGTAGTAGTTATTTAGTTGCTCTTTGCACGAAATGATTCTGTGGACTCTCCCGAATAAAATAATATAAATAGTTATTAGATTATAAACATCGAAATAGGTTTAACTAACAATTAAAGTGAAAAGGACACCCAAAACGCACTCATTTTTGCTGATATTTTTCACTTTATTTCAAAAAGTAAGGGTCTAGGAGAAAATTTGACTATACCACGCGATAGAGAAAACCTTTCCACTAAGGAAAGCATCAAGCGAATGTTCAAAATTATTTTTGTTTTCAATATAGAAATAAAATAGTTTGACGAAACGCGCGGCGGCGACAGTGGTACTCAATGACGGCGGCGCGCACCGGTGGACGCCTCGCCTATCGCCTGCCGTTCCGCGGACCCTATACGCATTGACGTCATTGAGTATCACTGCCGCCGCCGCGCGTTTCGCCAAACTATTTTATTTCTATATTGAAAACAAAAATAATTTTTAACATTCGCTTGATGCTTTCCTTAGTAGAAAGGTTTGCTCTATCGCGTGTTATAGTCAAATTTTCTCCTAGACCCTTACTTTTTGAAATAAAGTGAAAAATATCAGCAAAAATGGGTGCGTTTTGGGTGTCCTTTTCACTTTAATTGTTATTTAAACCTATTTCGATGTTTATAATCTAATAACTATTTATATTATTTTATTCGGGAGAGTTCACAGAATCATTTCGTACAAAGAGCAACTAAATAACTACTACGGCAAAAGCACAGAAAAATCCCAAAGTTGAAAATTTGTCATTTTTTTCAAAATTGATTTTTTCAAAAACTGTACGTTCTGGAAAAAAACGGTTTGCAGATTCGTAATCAGCACGTCGAAATCTATAAGAAATGTTTATTCACGTTTACAAAATCGAAAAAAAGTCAAAATTTGTTGAACAGTGTAATTTATCAGCTTGCAATCTTTGTTCGAAAAACATTCGGCAATTTTATACGAAAATTTCATAAAGAAACGAGAAAAAAGATTGGAAAGATAAAAAGGACGACAAGAGTTTACAACGAGAAAATATTATAGCATAATTTTGTCTAGCGTATTCGACACTATGTATGGATACAGTAATTCACTACTAATCGTAATTCTATTTGTTTAATTGATGTAATAGAGAACGTAAAGCCCGAGCAATTCGAAATTTCAGATAGGATCTTTATGGCTGTCGACAATGCTGGCTATCGTAATTCACGTGGTATCGAGTAGAGCCATACAAGGTGATGAAACTCAATTCGGGATTCAAAGCGTATTTCATTCGATCCATAGTTCCGTATTTCAGTAACATAACACAGAAAGTAATTTCCTGCGATAATGCAGTGCGGAAATAATAGTTTAACGCCAGTAATATTAATATTAATTAATCTTGAATTCAGTATGACGTTTGGATACAGAGTACAATTCTAAGTTGAGTTACGTTTCGTTGTGATCCTTCGTTACAACTTGCTAGTGAAATTGAAAACCCTATCTTCTTCAGTCAAGATGCTTCCTCTGCATAACACGCATTAATGATGGAACTTTAGTTCGGAACAGTTGAGAAAACTGCTTCAACTCGGACATAGTAGCAGTTCATGAGCGCATTATAAACTCTGCCACTGGTAGATGTGCCAGCATGCGAAGTTCTATCGACATTGCTCAGTGTCAGTGGTTCAGTCGCTGTGTACATATTCACATTTGAGTGAATTGAGTATTAGGCAATCTTATAGCGTAACATACTTCAGAAAATCTATGGGAGAAAGTGAGTGTCATTCAGAGAGGGCATAGACACTCAACTCTAGAATTACGGTCATACTTATACAGTCGAAATGTAACCAAAGTCTCAAAATTTGACCAAAACACCTTGCTAAATTCTGTTTAATATGCTTGATAAGTTTGCGAAAGTGGTTTTCTGTACTCTAACAGAGTTATCACGTACGTAGAAACTAGTGGATATCATTTAAAGAAGAATACAGTGTAGATACTCAAGTAAAAAACTACGGTCACAGTGACTCAGTAACTTTGACTTTAAAAAATCCAAGATTTCATTAGCTTCACGAAAGTTTCATTTAACACATTTGAAAAGCTAGTAAAGGGGCATCAATACTCAACTTAAAAACTGTGGTCACACTTATACAGTAGGAGCTTGGCTCTCAAAGAGTCCAAATTTAATCAGTTTCGCTGGTGTTTCACATAGCACATTTGGAAACCTTGCAAAAAGGTATAGACACTCAACTCGAAAGTTACAGTTAACCTTTTGCACTGATAACTTAGTTCCCAAAGATTTGAGTTAAATTGTACTTAGTAGATTTGGAAAGCTTGCAAAAGGACATACCTGTGTGGGAGTCGGACGCCGATAGATAAACGAGGCAGCAAGTCGTTAGGAGCCGAAGGAGCCACATGACACTGCACATGATTGCTCGACTAGTGGCTCCTCCCTTCCTTATCTATTCCCGCTGTTGCGGTTGGTGCACCGCTGCCACGTCATCGCTGTCATCTGAAACAGATCAGACACCACCGGTGGATTTAGTTTTGCTTAGTATACTGAACTTTAAAGACAAATTATATTTTGCACGAGTTACTGTTATAATACTAATTAAGTTTTCAGATTTCCAAATCTTCACAGTCTTTAATATATTTTCAATTTTCCAATTTTCAAATGTTCGAAACTTCAAAATTTTCAAAGCTTTCATATGCTCATCTTTCAAAGTCTTTCTCAGTATTTATTCCAATTTCTAAATCCTAAATGTTAGAAAGCTGTATTCATTGCGTTTGACGAGTAACCCGAGGCAACGTCACAACTGATCTTCTCATCAAGTTCTGTCAGGAAAATTGTCTTCCACTCGTGGTCGGGTTCGGAATCCAATAAAGGTCAGAAACACTTTAGCGATTCGTATCAGTCGCGATCTCTTGCACGGTTAGACTGTTGAGGTGGATCGAAATACAGGACGCCGGTGTCATAATGTAATTAATTCGTTTTATTTCAGCGGAGGTGGAACGGGCACTTCGCTAATATGAAAGTATCGCCGACTTTGTGGGGGTTAACTTCTGAAACTTTCCCACGAGTGGCCTGCACGGATTTTAATTAAACTATAATTAAATACCGTGAGATAGTTCGTAGGATGGAGAAAACAAGGAATCGGATCCATTTTTACGTGCTTCGAAATTGAGAGAAGTTTAGGAAACTTCTAATATAAGCAAAAATAGTTTTATGTGAAAATGAATAAACTTAGAGAGAATTAGGAATATTCATTGATATTAATCTATTTTGCATATGACTGTACCTTGATGCATCAACTATTCTTTTTTTGAGTTTCTGAAAACTCATTTTATTATATTTAGGTACTCTACAATTTTGTTTCAATTTGTTTTCTGAATTTTTGCTTTGGATCGATTCTCATAATTTTTCTATTTATTATCATATGCTCGGAAGAAGTGTGTTAATAGTGATCGTTGATTTGAGGAATTAGTAGCACGACTAGCACGTGGCCATATAAAGGGTATAATGAAAGCAGCCCGAGGGTACAACCTATGTTCCCTAAACATATGCTAGATACTTTAACAAAATTACAGAGGTAGTCTGATAATATCGCAAGGATAATCAAGCAGCACAGTGCTATAATTGCGATTAAGGTATAAGCTACAGTTGGTATAAAATAAATCGTCCCCTCGAGACCATTTCGCAACAATTCGCACTGTTGTTTTTCCATTGCAATTTTCATTCTTCCCCTACTTATTATTTCTGATCATAACTGACGATGATACCGTTGGGAATAGTGCAACAGGTTATCCAGGATGATAATTTACGGTTTTACAGTCATGAAGGTTGATGATAAATTGCTTCTCCTGAGAAAGAACTGTATTTCAACTTTTCACACTGTTCTATTATGTACATTTCTTTCAATAAATTTGTACCTTTTACTTACCTATATGCATTTTAAGTTAGAATAACAATTGTATTTCTCTGTAAAATTATTTTTAATATCTGTGTTGGGTGACAAAGTTTGTTAAATAGTGTAAAATTTTCATCCCTGATTTTTTTCTAACTTCACTTGGAACAAAAGAATAATCTAACCTAGGTGTCAGAATCACTATGTATAGTTCTATATAGATATATTTATGTATGAAAATTGAAGTCGCCTTCTACATGATCCTAATTACATAATTAAATTAATGTACCTATTACCATTACCCACTTCAGCCAATATCAGCTTTCAAAATTCTTTTGAAAATATAAATCTTGATTTCAAAATTCAAGAGCGCATAGTAACTGTTCTCTATCGTTATGTTGCTACCTTTTTTCGGATCGAGTGGGTATTCGAATCACGCACACTTTAAAATCCTGTCACTCATTTGAATAAAATTTGCGTCCCGGTTACCAGCGAAAATTTATTACATTTCATTGGTGTCACTTGATTTGCAACGCCTGCCTTTCGAGTTGAGCCTTTGGAGACGTGGATTTCTTTCATCGACCTGTGGAACAGTTTCCTGCAAATTGAAATTGTATGTAGGAAGGTAGGGCATAGTGTTTCCCATTTATCTTCGCTACCTTAAACATTTCCGCTGTTCCTTCATATGTAACGGCTCTACATTTTAGGTGAAAAATAGTGTCAGGCTTTAACGCTGTCGCAGGTGACGTCAGAGGCTTATATTGGTAGTTGAAAGGTGTTGCATCTATAAAAGGTGAACATTTTATTTGTTAACTCTGAGTTTTGGTTATTTTGTTGGGGTTAATGATTTATATTGTGGGACTGTAAATACACGTGAGGGAAAATAAAATAATAGGCTTATAACAAAAAAATAGCACTCGAATATTATAGCAGTTGGAATTATAATATTATGCATTAGGTGTGTCTTCATTTACCACGAAAAATTCGCTTCAACTTCTTATAATGTGTATCCTGATCTTGATACTTGGTATTTTTGCATATTATTTTGCATTCTTTACTTTTTTTTGCATGCTTAAATTTGGGCATTCAGTCGATTATTACCTGTAGTAGGTTGTACTAGTAACTGCATATAATATTCATTAATTATCTGATAATTGTAACTGTAATTATAAACTGTGATCGGTTGAAACATTCAATCTTCTTCCATTTCATGAAAATATTACGTATTGCAGGACATGTCCAGAAACAATCCTCAAAACGTAGTACCATTTATTATATTCGAAGTTTTCACTTCAAAGTGATTTTTCTGAAATTAAGATTCTGAACTTCAAACGCCAGCATCTCAAAAATAAAAATATGTGATACAATGTCTCCTCTTGTAACCATAGATTTATAATCTCATAGCATTTGATGCAATTTCTTCATTTTGTTCAATATCCAAAATGGCTTCCCCGAAGTCACTGATGCGATGCTACGACCCCCTGAACAGGTCGCAAGATTCTAGAGTCAACTTTAAAGCCTGATGTTGTCTCAGGAGGTAAACAAGCAGAAAAAAGCAACATCAAAGTTGAACATCATTATGCAAAGTTCATTAAAAGTGATTTCCCGCTCTGGATTTCACGGTGAACCTGGTCCCCATCAGTTCCACCGCAAGAGAAGTAACCTTCTGACCGCGGCATTAAACTTATCCAACTTCATCCCCCGCCGTCTTTATCCCTCCCATCGAGTTAAAAAGTTCCAGCAGCTTTATCTATCCGACCTCTAGTTGTTCTTCCTCGGTTCATGCTCCTTTGTTTTGCTCGCTCCTCGCCTCATTTTTCTTCCCTCCTCCAATCTTCCAATCTTCCTTTTTTCTTTCACCCCTCTTCGGCCAGCTTTGCGTGGTTTAATGGACGCGACTGCTGCCTCGTGAATTAAGCGAAAAAGGAGGAGGCATTGATTGATCTTTAGGATCTCCTGTTTGAAGCCTTCATCGTGTAGGTTAGGATTTTGGAACTTTTCTAGGATACGGGACTAAAAAATTAAATATTTTCTGAGGTTAAAAGTTTGGAATCTTTCCAGAGTTAGGACTTTGAAATTATTCTAGATTCAGAATTGTGGAAACTTTTAGAAATACTTTATCGAACAATTTTTTTCTCCCTTGCAAATTTAAACTCGAAACTCTTTTTCGTGTATTAGTTCGTTTTGGAAATGAAAAAATCGACGATCTTCAGGGTTTTCATATTGTGAGTTAGGATTAGAATTCGGGAGTTTTTTCAGAGTTAGGATTGGGGAACTTTTTACAAATGACTCACCAAACACTTTTTCTCGCAAATATAACACGCGAAACTCCTTCGTTATATATTCCTCTATTTGTGTGGTAAAAAATTATTGTTCGATCTTTAAAATCTTCATTCTATGGGTGAATGTGTGTTTCTTCCTTTGCTTGTAAATCTACCGAATGAAAGTCCTACGTAGGTTCCTACCATTTTGAAAGCAAAGAATTTCCTCCATTTCACATAAAATGGAGAGAATTTCCAATACAAAGCCACGTGAAGCCTTTGTTGACGTTAACTGAAACATTTTTTTCAACCGTTTCTTTTCAAAGAATACTTATCGCTGCGAAAGGAAATGAGGAAACTAACAAACTGTCATAATTCTTGTGCTGGGATTGAAGCTAAAGTGAATGGAATAAAAACGCATTGAGTGAAACTATTAGTTTCGTTGTAGTAAACTTTCGTTGTTTCTAAAGAAGGAAGAAGCAGGGTTTAATTAAACTTATTTACTTCTTTTCTACTGTGCGACAATTATGATTACGTGCACATGAATTAGCAGAAACGAGGGACAAGAACGTACTTTATTATCAATTATAATATAAACGCGTTTGAATAATTAACTGGCATAGAAAGTAAGCTGAATAATGAGAAGGTGCCAATCGCTCTAGCTCTATAATTTAAATGATGCAATGGCGTGATCCATTCGGGAAATAATGATTAATGCATAATATGAATTGTGATTGAGTTATGATAAAACATTAATATTAATCAGCGTATATCATATGTTGAAATATTTTGAGAATAACCATACGTTATCTAATCAAATTTTAATCCGATTTCTTTTCTTTCCACCCTGCATTTATATTCAAAATAGTTTCACAGAATAAACGTAATTTATGGGAAGGGATAACAATATTTTTCATCGTCGTGAATAAAGGCACGTGTTCTCGAATGTGATATAAATCATTGACTATAATTCTTGCCATCGAATTTGTCTTGAGAGTCGTTTGAAAATGGACGTATGATCTGCAGAGGGTGATCAAATTTTTATGATCAGATGATAAAATATTTTATTCAGTTCGTTGAATTGTATAACTTTGAGCTTTTTAATACCCGAAGCTTTCAAACTCTTAAATCGTTAGATTTTCAAACGTATCAAATATTTATTTACAAATATTCAATTTCTCAAGTTTTCGAAGTTTGAGTTTTAAAATATGTATTCCAAGATTTGAAATTCTCAAACTCCCAATATTTTAAATTTCTAAATCTCCAGATTTTTAAACAGTTTAAATGCATATAAATTTTCAATTCCTCACATTCCTTGTAATATAAACTGCGATATTGCAATATAAACTTACAAGCACATAGTCAAACATTTAAATCCTTCCCAAATTTTCAAGTATTTAAATATTTGATATTAAAAATTTTTTAAATATACAAGACTTCCAAATTTTCAAATATATCAGATAAAGGTTTTCAATATCTCAAATTTTCCAATTTTTAACTTTCAACTTCTCAACAATTTAAATCATACAAGCTTTCAAGTTCTCCATTTTTCAAATCTGCGAAGTCTTTTCGAAAAATAAAATGGCCTCGACAATTAGTCCATGTTTATTAGTTTTCTTTGATGTACATACATAGCTGAGTTCAATTATGTAAAGGGATGCATATGTATATTTAAAAAATTTAAATAATTAATACCCAGAAATATTAAGCTTGTTATATATTACTAAAAACAAATCAGTATTTATCATAGCAAAAATAATTTCATCTGAAGTATATTTTCAATTCCATTGCAAGTAGGGCTTGAGTTACAGAAACGTGAAAGATTTGTTTGATTTATTTTGCTAAGAGAAGGTGTTTATTATTTTTCTAATATTCTGTTTTTTATTCAATAATAGAGATTAATAGAATAATTTGATCTAAAAAAATATTGACAGTTGCGCTTGGATTAAACGAGAAATGAATAGCAATAGCGTACTTATCATCCGGTGGTCCAAAATACATTTGTATCCAGGAAAGGGTTCTATGATAATGTTCTTTTTAAGAGGGTGGTGATTTATGAGTTGCGCAAGGAATATTCTATCGAGCTCGTGAAGCGGCATGGTAATCTCAGGCAAAATGTACGAGATTTCAATATCTGACGAATTTGCGATAACCTAAAGTTCGACCATATGAATATTGTATCGCAAAGTGTAATAACAATTTAATTTTTCTTTTAGAAATATGTAATAACGCGTAAATGTGTAATAATAAAAAAAGTATTAACAATAATTTAAGTTGACTCAAATCTTAAAACGTCTGTAGCTCTTATTTGCGGATTTATACGTATAATAGTACTCAAATAGCAATGAAAGTTAAGAGATATGGTAATGCTTACTATGCGAAATGTATTAAACTGTAAAACAAAATTAGCGCCAGTACCATCGAGCGTAAAACGTTCTATCGATTGGACGTAAAATAGGCTTTCAAACACGAGCAATTTCAGTGAAATCGTCTGAGACACACGAGCAATCGACTTTAAGAGGGATCTCGATCTCAAAATCAAGAGGGAAGCTTTACAGCCTTAAGCATAAATGTCGCCAATCTCTGTTTGCTTGTTGAATCACAGTTAAGGCGATTGAAGAGCTAATGCATTTCTGGAGAACCATTAACTCTTTGTTAACTTCTATAAATCTCAAATTAACTAACTTTGATTGTGATTTGCATACTATCTGCAATGATTATAGGAATATTGTTTACATATTGTAATTACTTTGAAGTCTGAACGAGAATAGAATTGAAAATGCTTACATTTCAAATGAAATCATTTTCGTTACAAAAACTGTTGCTATATCTTTAATAATCAGTAGTAAAAATTAAAATTTGAAGCTTACGATTAAATTAGGTACGACTTCAGTAATAAAGTTCAACATTTTTTTAAATAACGATATATCATAAAATTTCGTTATACCTTCCTTCGTATTTATGATTCCTTAAATATGTCTTCTCAAAGTAACCATATTACTAAATAGTATTAGAATAAGTAATAATAAAAGAAATACAATTATTGAGTGGAAATGGACTCAAAAAGCAGCTCAAGATCAAGTTACACTATTGCAAGTGAACCATAGAAGTACATAATAGTATTTATAATTTATAATAATATTGCAGATGTATCAACATATAATCAAGCTGTAGATTTATGTACAAAGAACAGGAAAGTAGAGTGTATTTAACTATTATGGAAATCGTAATTCTATTTAAAACATAAAATCTACAACACTTTCGTTCGAGCATAATAATTTAATAATTTGAGTTGAGAGATTCTTAAGTGAAATTAGACAGTAATTGTCTTAGAGGATCGAATAGGATTGCAAAGGAAAGACAATTGTACGAGTATACCAATAAACTATTTAAAAGTAAATTCAAGGAGTGAGAAGTAGGCCATAGGTCACAGTTGATGCTACACCAACCAAACGAAGTACGGAAACCACAATTTCACAATTTCAGAAACTTGGTTACCAGGGACTAGCAAGTATAGAATACAGAAAAGTATTCAAGTGGTTTTAATTCCGTTTACATTATTACTCCTTCACGGTTTTCTTTATGATTTCAATAAGGGTGTCGAGAGAAGAAAAGCGTGCCGTAAAGGTGAGAAAATTGTCCGTTGTGCGGAAAACTCGAGACGCCTCGAATGAAATTAAACGCGACTTCTTCCCTGGGCAGAGCTCACGTGTCGTCGTGGACGTTCCATTTAAATAATTGTACAAGGGAATAGAAAAGACAGATGCAGAAGCAAACAATCTTGAATATATATTGCATTGGGAAAATGTAAAAAAATGTATTGAATCTATAATATACATACATAAATAGTGAAAATTTATAATAGTTTTGCAAATTTTTAAACATCTTTTTAAAAGATGCTCCATGAAGTAAAAAATTAAAAGTTGCATATATATCATCGTATGCACAGTGAAAAAGATGGAGTGTAGAGATTTTCTAAGGAAGAAAAGTAATTTCCACCAGCGCAAATGTTTGTAGACAACCCTTCCACGAATTTTAAATATTTTTAAACACAGCAGTAGTATTTTTGTTATTGTAATCTCAACTGATATGAATAGTATGAATTTCTGAGGTACAATATTTTATCATACCCCTCTTCTCACAGTCTGTATTCATATTCACATTTACTTGAAGCAACGAGAAGCCGGCAGCTCCTGTCTCGTCTTAAAATTGTGATTATGAATATTCAGATGTAGGAGAAATAGTTCAAGCGACTTCAGATGCAGCATTAAAGATGCAACGAAATGCTAAGCGCTGCGAAATGAATCCTCGCTTTTGATTTTTCGTTAATCACATATTGATATCAAATTTGAAATTTCATGTGTGTTTGTTGACAATTATTACTCAAAAGTTAAAACTACTCTACTGCATATTTCCATCTCCACTATTTTCTCCAACTGAAATTACTGAAACAGCACACGGATAAATAATCAAAACATGAAGAGACTTTAGACAGTAGAAACGGGTTCATAAAATGTAAATTAATTTTTTATCACAAGTATGAAATTCAAGTAACGAGCGATCTTGCAAAAGAATATTCTACAATATTTCGTTTGAACGTTATGGTGATTGCATTAATTTTTATTACAAATTCGAAATTAGAGCAATAGAAGACCTGACAGTAATAGCATTATTTTTTAATTAAAAGTCTAAAATATTCTATAATGTTTGAAAAATTAATTTTTTCATATCATAATGGTTGTAAGATCTGGTTGCTTCTATTGTCTAAATTTTCTGCCCCTGTTACTGTTCCTATTCCAATACAGTGCTAGAAGAAATGATTTACACTCCAAAAAGCACAAAAGACTAAAGGTCGATCGTAACGAAACACAATTACAATTAATATCGCCTCGAATGATATACAGACCAACCTATTTATCTGAAGAATACAATTACCGTGTTGTTGGAGACCCGCAAAGCCGAAAAGATAAACGAAATTAATTCTCCGATGTGACACTGGTCAGAACGCACACACTCTTCCTGGCTTATTGTTGAATTTGATTTATAACTCGAGGGAACAGGACTCTGGCTCAGCGTTGATTTCAATCGAATTATCGGTGCTAGCAAATTTCATGCATATTTATCGAGAGACGATTAAAAAGCTGGGTCATCTCGACTGGGTAGGTCTCTGGAGTATCTTCGCTTCTTAAAAATAATGTTGACGATTAAATTGTTATGATCAGATGAAAATATTATAAATTTAATAGTTTAGACGAAATAATATTAGTTTTTAAATTGTTAAACAGAGATAGTAAATGGTGGCCAAATGGTGGCGCTTTCAATTCCTACTGAACAAAGTTGAAGTTAATTGATTTCTATATAAATTCACACTTTTGTATTGCCTGAATATCAAGGCAGATGGAAAAAGAAATGTTAGAAGACTCGAAGATTAGTTCATATTCATTAATTTTCGTGTATGTATTGAAATTTATTACTGACCAATTTTCGATTGATTTCGCGGTACCGTCGAATTTTACTCGAAAATCTTTCAACAAATGAATATAATATAGAAATGGAGGAAGTGTTCTTTACTTAAAATTTAGAATCACCGTGCGTTTATTGGAATTGTTAGCGAATTAGGGTAGTAATGCACTTTCATCACTTCTTAAAATTTCATTAAAACCTGTAGTCTTCCTTTTCTGTTGCTAATCTATAATGAAAACATTTTACTGACGCTAGAAAGTAAGTACTAATAATTTTCTCATTTTCTGTGTGGACAATTTTAAAAGATTTTTATTTGAAAATAAGAGTTACTATGCGTTTGATAGAATTTTTTACGAATTCAAGATCTTAACTCACCACATCTCAAAGTTTCATTAAGCTCATTTAATATCGTTAATTAAATTTTTTCTAACAAGTGTTATTATTTCAGTATACAATAGCAAAGATATTCGAAAGATGCTTGGAAATATGCATTAATAATTTTCCGTCTTCCCAGGAACTTCGCGCAATATTTGCACGAATATGGCAAAAGACACAGTAGATAATTTCCAAATGTATTCAGAGGTTATACGGTCGACGAGAGGAGTCAAGAAGTTAGTGAGACGGCGGTTCACGAGGCTGCTTAGCATTTAAATATTGCCTACCTCTCTGCCGCTCGTTCCGAGACAAGAGACCGCAAACGGCTAAGGTGTCTGCAAAATGAAATCGCCTCGTTCCGTGTCTCTTCTCTCCGCCATGCGTGTTTCCTTTCATTAGAACTGCTTCCGCCTCGCTAACTTTACTTTGGCGATCATTCAAATTAGGCCAACAAGTTTTCCCAGGGTTTAACAGCTCCCATGTTTACAAATAAATAAAACTACCACACGAATATACGTAAATTTTCTATTAGATGTAGAAGAGTAAGAAAACACTTCTGAATAAAGAAATATACCACACATGTACACAAATATAGTAAACAATGAAGGGAAATAGGAAAGCAAATTTTTATACGAAGGAGCTAAGTCTTTGAAGCAGAGAAACATTTTTTCTAGGAAAACCGAGGGGTAGTCTAAAAAGAAAAATTAGCACTTCGGGTTAAATTTCATCTCTTTATTAAATTTTATTGTGTTCTTCCCTGGAAAGTGGTGAACCCTCAAGGAAATTCAGTTTAGCGGGAATTCTTCATTTTCCAGAGAATTCATTTTTCTGCAACCATGCAGAGTGATGCATTGCTGTGAGCTCCACACATACTAAGAAGACGTGATAAAAATTTGTCTTTGAAAATGCTCGTAGAAACAAAGAACTTTTCTCCGTATTAGAATTTCAGAGTTAAAGTGTTTCGACATGCGACTTCCTGGCAGCTTATGAATATTAATACGTTTGCAGTCGTCTGACCCATTATTTTTTTATTTGATAATTTTAATAATTTCGAGAATGATTAAAGAATTATTAAAATTATAGCGGACTGTGAACGTGTTAATTTGCAGGAAAGAGGGAAACGAGGAACGCTGGGCTACTTTCCTCAATTGTCATTTCCTCGTCTCTTCCTTTCCTCGAGTAATTGAAATTATTATGATTAAAACCAATGCTTCGTTTAATACAGGCTGTAACAAATATAGCCTTCGATATTGTAAGGGTTGATAGGAGATCCAAATTAAAACACAAAATGGCGTATACCATAGTGTTCGATCTACTTTCATTTTGCAATAATATTGCCTTAAAATTAATACAGTACAGACATATTATTATACAGATGCATTGAAGAGTAGAAATAGAGCTAGAAAGGTTTAATATATTTTCTTGTATTTCTTACGGTTTAACTTTTATAAAGCTTTAAAAATCTACGATCCATTTCCTACGAGTATCTTGGATTTTTATAGCTTTATAAAAGATAAACCGTAAGAAATACAACAAAATATATTTCTTGCTCCACTTCTACTCTTCAATGCATCTGTATAATAATATATCTGTACTATATTAACTTTAAGGTAATATTATTGCAAAATGAAGGTAGATCGGACACCATGCGACATTCTGTGCCTCAAGGTGGATCTTCTTAAAATATCGAAAGCTATACAATGTACCCTGCATACTGCTTCGATCTTCTTTACCCGTGATAGTCTTGTAAATTACACCTGCTTTTTCTCGAAACTATCGATTTCTGAGCGCTACCCTACCGTGAGACTCAAACTTTTTTCGTCCTCGATTTGTTGGGGGACGTCGAAGCAACAGTTCAAGTTTCTCAGACCATCAATCACAAGTCAAGGAAGATATCGTTAAGAGGAATGCCTCGGGATCTTTGTTTCCTGTTCTTAGGAGAGGGAGACTGACAGGAACGCTTGAAACTGACAAGAGACAAATCCTTGCAACGTATTTCTGGGTCGAAGATAAATTTTACTAGAAAGCTGCGTGAAGTTGGGCTTGCTGGATCGAGGTATTTGTGAAATATTGCAGAAGCGATTTCTACGCAAAGTGTTCGACAAGACGTGTCAGACATTTGAGAGAACGATCCTACAGGATGTTAAAGAAAAGGGGTCCAGGATTTTAAGAGTTCATAGTATTCACCGAGAGGAGCAAAAATGTCTAATTAATATAGGTCATAATGTCAATCCTTTCGACAAATAATTGACTTCTATTATCTACGTGTATTCGATACTGTGAGTGAGTATTTCCTCGGCTCATTGAATGTATATATAGGACTTCATTTGGAAGTACATTCAAAGTTATCAATACAAGATTATTAGACTAGCATAAAGAAAGATTAGTTCCTAAATACGTGCAAATTTCGTACAAACATTCTTTGTTACAGTAAATGTTCGATGTGGTTCCCTTCTGTTGCAATGCAAAGCTTACATCTACTATTTAGGCTCACTGCTACACCCATAACTATGTTCATTACTAAATGAATACTGAAAATTTGTACTATGTTTGAAGCTACGAAGTAATCTTTGTTGATGCTAGTTAGATAATATTGTTTTGACGACCTGGAAGATACTTCTGAATTAATTCTTCTATTTACATTCAATGCGTCCCATACAAACTCATTCATTACGTAGATAATAAAAGTCAATTTTCCCTCGAAAGAATTGACTTTAGGACCTACATTCATTAGACGTCTTTTACTTCTCTTGGTGAGTACTATAAGCTCTTAAAGTCTTGAACTCCTTCTTTTAACGCTCTGTATATATTAACATCAGACAAAACTCAAGTTATTAATTCCTGACTGCGTCGCTTGACTTTCTTGCTACCTTTTATTCAAATTGGAGACGTTAAATCCTAATTCCCCCGTGTGAGGCTGATTTAAGAGACATAGTAGCACTTCAGAGGATTGAAAAGAGGCGAGGAAAAAGTGAATGCTCGCTGGGGAGGTCCCCAGGTAGCTCCAGGCACTCGTTACAGTCTTCAAAGGAGCACAATAAGCTAGAACTGTTCTAATTACGCCCGTTGGGCAGAACGTTTATCGAGATCGCCTTTCTGGATTTCAAATCGATGAAAGTGTCTTCCCTTATGAGAATGGTAATCGTTACTGAAGGGCAACGAGGCCAATGATACGCTTGAATAAGCTGCAATATTCGCGGTCAGATGTGTGAGCAGCGATCCTTGCTTTATGGATCTCAGAAACTGCGTTTTATGCGATTGTTCGTCTGTTTTGCTTCGTCTGCGAACGGTCCATAAACTTTGTGGACACTGAGAACTTCAGCTTGACAACGGCGTTATTCCAAAGTTAGCCTCTATTAGAAAGTCTATAAGGGTTTACTGTTTGTCGTAAACTCTTCTGAGAAAACCTTTGATCGAGCAAGAAATTGCTGGTCAGTTTTGTGTCTTGTCGTAGACTTTTACTTGAGAATCTTTCAAGCTAGTATGCAGTAAAATTTTAAACTATATAGTTGAACTATGCAAGACGTATTTTTATGGGGTCAGCGAGATACAAATAATCTCGGGACTTAGCAAATATTTATAAATATTACTAATAATAATTTTCTAATTATTTGTGTAATATTGGTGTTAGGGTTTCGAATGTGATGTCACTAAAAGGTTATAGTTTAGAAGAGTGACTCTAGAAACATGCATATATGTTTTCACGTTTCGCTAGTGAACTAGTATAATTATTTGCATCAATAATAATTTATAGAGTAATTAAATTTGCAAAGAAGAATCTTAGTGTGTTTAAGAAAACTCTCTTTAACTTGGTGTATTTAAAGAAGAAGCAATAGGAAGGGATACAGTTTATAATCGAAGTGCAGAATTCTCATAAAACTTGACGTTTCTATTAAAAGAAACATTCATTACAGTTGAGTAGTACGATAGTAATGAAGATCATTTAAATGCCGTGGAGAGAGTACCAAGTGGAAAAAAAGGGTAATTAAGAGTCTTGGAATAGTTGGAACGTTTTGTTCCACGTTTCTGTAGAATCTATCGTTCGTAAGATGATAAAGTTTATATCCTGCTTTAATGGTAATTTTCTTTAGTTTTAATTTACTTTACTATTTTATTTTTCTGTTTTTTTACACTGAAGGATGTTAGTTATGTTTTAATTGTGTGTTATAATTGATGGTTCAGTGTAGAATATATTGATCGTTGAAAAATATGTTATCACTTTCTTCATAATAATAAAATTAAGAAACACTTTGCAGACGCTTTCAAGATTATTATGCATATTTTGGCCTCCACAAATTTTAAATTTGAATCACAAAATTGATTAACATAGATTGTGTTCTCAGAAGGGTTAAGATATATTTAATCAGTCTGGGTGTTAAGTGTCACTTTCAGTAGGTTAAATTTATTTACAATTAATACAATATCATTTTCTGTAAGTCTTGCCTGACAAACACTGTTTTCATGCATTGTGATACTATGTATTCCATGGTCCCTGTAACCTTTGGCTTACTTCGAATTCCTCCACCCGTAATTTTGATTGAATGTTGACCCTCCCGATATTCATCGATAACTTCCGGTCGTTGGAAGCTTGATGAGCCAAACGATAAGCTCATCTGCACCCTCCTAACACTATTCGTGCGGTCTTTAAACGTGAGGCTGAAAGAATCTCCCTTGTGAACGATCCCAAGGGAAGAAAAGGTTGCCAGAGGGTGAAAAGGTTGGTCAACGCTTTGGCCAGCTTTTTTAGTATAAAGAGCCACGGCAAAATGCAGACGTAGAGGCCACGAAGGGAGAGATTCTCCCTTGTGGGACACGTCGAGCGTGGAATTAGGCACTTTTCTGGAAAAAGTACTTGATCCTGTCTATAAGGGTCCACTGCAGCTAATTAGAGCAACGCCTTCCTCTTTTCTACCAATTTATTCTTTTCTCACTTTCCTTCGTTAATTTTCGCTTTTCCATATTTTTCAGCTTATTTTTGCCTACTCGACTATTCCTGCATAGAAGTAAGTTTATTTTTATATTATACAACATGATTCTAGTTTCTTATTTTCTCAGTCGTTGTTCTCGCTCTTCTTATTTTGCTTTGAATGCCTTTGGTTACTCTTCTTCTCACATCTCCTTATTTTGACACTTTGCAAAATGGTGAACACTTGCTTTCTCAACTCTTGAACTCCTTTCTTCTTCTTCCTTTCTTTTTGCTTTGCCACTTTACTTATTATCCTCTCGTTCCTTGTCCCCTCATCTCTCTTGACTACTCGATTGTCCCTTTCATACTCTTCGTCCATTCCATGCTCTTCTGCGTCGTCCTTTTCTACCTCTTTCTCCTTTATTCGCACTTTTTTATCCTTTGCGCTCTCGCGACCTCTCGTCGCTGCAATCAAGCGTGCTTTATGAAATGTGAAATCGATATCGCAACTGTGGTACGCGTAAACGTAGTCTGCAAAGGTAAGGACGACGCGGAAACGAGCGGTTGCATTGAGCTTCCTCTGAAATGTCTACTGTCCTCAATTTGCAATGGGAATGCAATTTTATGAGCACCTCGCAAAGCAGTTTTTGAAGCGAAGTTTAATATAGTAGGCAATATTAACTGTTTTGGTGCTAAAATATTTTTGAAACAATACGTGAGGAGCGCAACCGAATATTAGGATCTGTTTTAAAGACGAATTCTCCACAACTGTCAACGATTGTTTCAACGATAAAGAAGACGTAAGGAGAATAATATCTTCTGTAGGACAAGTAAAGTAAAAATAATAAATGACATGTAATATAAAAGGAATCAATTGAAGTCAAAGAAAACATAAATGTGATACTAGTTGAGAATTTTATGAGTTAACGAGTTAATGTTATTATACAATGTAGTGTGAAGACTGCAGTTACTGTTTCGTTAATTATTTATGAAATATTTATATTAGTTAGGATATGAAAGAAGCTTACAGTTTATAAGAATAATGCTTTAATAATTCACTGTTCGCTGTAACCTGTTCTGGAAAAAACGTTGATCGACTTAAGAACTGCTGGTTACTTTTAAATGTTTCACCGCAGAGTTTTATTTGAAAATTTCTGGAGTTAGCGAGTGATCAAATTTTGAACCATTAGAGTATCATTGAATCCTTAGTAGTTTCAGCAATGAAAATCAGTGGAATGAAAATAAACTTAGAGCTAGAATACAAGGTACTGCTAAGATCACGATCAATACTTTTTTCATTATTTATAAAATATTAATGTTAATTAGCATGGACTGGTCCTTAAGGACACATAATAAAATAAAATTAAGGACACAAAATAAAATTCGTTGGAGCAGAAAAGTGAAATAATTTTCTTTGGACCATTCCTAGATAGCACTCGACGTCTTGAAGACATTTATTTTATGTCCATTTTATACCTGAACGTCTTATGGCATAATTTGAACATCTTAAAAACATTCAACAGCGTATGTTTTACAGACTTGCGGAATTTATATTCATAAAACGTCTTAAAGACACACTACATCGATGTCTTAAAGATGTTCATTTTTTGACTAAACGTCTTCTAGATGTAATTTGAACATCTTTAAGACGTCTTATGGTTGTCTTTTAAGACGTCCTAGAGGCAGACTGATTTGTAACATCGGACGTCTCAGAGACATCTGCTGGACACTACTGGTTGTCTTAAAGTTTTTAAAATACCTCTACGCTATGATTCTTTTTTCCCTTGTGATTCTTTTTTGGATGAGGTCTAATTTGTCCTTGTTTTTTTCACATGGTAGTGGTGGTTGCTGGGGGTAGTAATTCAGTTACAATGTCCTCGTCGTTAATTAGGATTTTACATTTTTAAATTAAATTTTAAATGTTAGGACTTTAACAGTGGCACTTTAAATCTCAAGAAAGACATAAATATAAATACTACTATTTTCTATATTTTGTCCAAACAAATTACTAGAGTTATTGTTTATACGTAACTCAGCCTAGTTAGTAAGTTATAATTGGTCTGAAACTTAATTATCGGTTGTAACTAATCTAAGCACACTATTTTAACTATTATATAACTCCTTCCTCGATCCAATAATTTTGAAACTAGTTCAAATGTACATATTTTCAATAATTAAAATCTATCCCTCAAAAAAAAAGAAGCAAGAACTTTTTCTTATAACACAACTGCCAGTTACAGCGACCGCGGTAGAAATGAAATCAGACTTTTATTCAAAATATTCTCAGTTTGAATATTTGATTATTTCAAAGGCGGGACGTTTAAAGGCAAGAACCTCTATCTGGACTTTGGGCCGAGGTCAAATTCTCCCTGGAGTCTATGCCAGTGGAAATTTCATATCCCAGATTCGCCGAAATTGCGTGTAAAAGTCAGACTTACTTTCGAAGCCCGGAACTTTACTTCGCACTTTTACTCCCTCGTTTTTCGACAAAAATTCACTCGGGTGTACCTTCTTGTTCCTTTGAGATCCCGTGTACTACGGCTCGCAGAGTTCTAAAGTTAACTAGATGAAGATTCCCCTCTACCTTCTTCGGGACTTTAAACCACGCCTTAACTGGTCGGTATTTAATACATGTTTTCGCGAAACAGCTTTCCCTCTAAATTTCCTGTGGCCGCACGCGTTAGTTCGAGGAGAGTTATAATTATGTTTAGCTTTGGGGGTAAGTAAGTTGTTATGAATTTCCTTTGATACACGTATGGAGTCTCATTACTGAATACTCTAAGGTCGATTTCGTCGTATCGTCGAGTTTCACTTGAGAGTCTTTCAAACATGACCGCTAAAAATACAAATTCTATCTGGTGGACGTCAATTACCTCGCAACCACAGAACTAGCAGTTTTAGTTCGAGATAGACCTCGTGAAAGACTGTCACCATTGCCTCGATACCTTCATCCGTAAGTAATAGCTCGTGCAGCTCTCTGCAAAAATCATTGAAGTGGAAGAATGAAAAATCTGGTGGTATTCGTTGGGTTTAGTTTAGCTTCTATTGACACGGGCTACATGCTTTGATTCGATGTGAACACCGACCCCGTGGCACCAGCTGAACGACATTGGGACCGGAAATGCGAGCAGCCGAACCGAATATGCTAGTCACGTGCCAACCGTCTGTGTCTCTATCTAACTCCTTTCCTCTCACGATTCCCTCAGTCACCATCAGCCACCTTTCGCTCCTTTTTCTTAATTCTGTTCTTAGTTCCTGACTAAACTTTTCTTGAGTCCCTCGATTCCTCCTCTCCATTTTGATCATTTCTTCCATCAGATTAATCCTCCACTTCTTCTAGAGTCCTGTTCTCGTTTATATTGCCTTGTGCACATACAAATATTTATTCCAGGTTCTTTAACCTCTGTTTTAGCTTCCAACTTCGTTTATCTTATCCATTCTAAAGTTTTCTTGGCCTGTCGGTTCGGAGGTCTGAAATCAACTTTAATTCTTCTGCTTCGAAGGTAAGCGGTCGTGACCAGAAACATTTTCACAGAAATCAGATATGTATCTGTTTGCGAGAGACACTCAAGTAAGGTTCACTGGTATGACGAAATCAATTGTACTTTGCTCAGTAATAAGTTTCATCATATATGTATGTATATTGAAGAAAACTAAGAAGTATGATTGACTTTTAATATCTAATTTTTTATTTGCAAACTCTACGAAGACTTGAAAACTGAAAATTTGGAAGTTTGAATATTTTGAATTATTGAAAGTTTGAAACTTGGAAGTTGAAAAATTTGAGGAATCAACGATTTATAATGTGAAATATATATACATGAAAATCTGAAACCTCTGAATATTTGAGAATTCAAAATTTGAAATATTTCGAAATTTAAAAACTTGGAAGTCTCAAAATTTAACAATTTGAAGAATTAAGGATTTGTATGTATTTGAAATATTCAAGAGCCTGAAGATATCAGAATTCGAAGATGTTGAAATTTGAGTATTTGCAAACGTAAAAGCTTCTAAAGTTTGATAGTTAAAAATTAAAAAATTCAAGAAGTTTAATGTAATATTTTCATTTCATTATAATAATTTGATCACTTAGTGTAGATCATACGTTCATTTCCGAGAAACTCTCAAGTCAAATTCGACCGTAGTTGTTTTAGAAGATCAAATAGGATCGCAAAGAGAGGAGAGTTTTCATCATTCTTACGTCCCGTTGATCGATTCCTGGTGCTGCAGGTATTAGCCGTCTCGTTCTTAATTGCTAGTCATTGTCCCAGACCTAGGGTGAACTTAATCGCTCGTCTGGCGAGCTAGAAGCACGTGCACGTGTTCCTCTCGGCTGAACTCTGCGACGAGAGCTGTGCATCTCTTGGCTTAATGGAACTTCTGCTTTGCCACACTTCTGAATTGATTCCTCTCACGCGCCCTTTTGAACTACACAGCTACCTCTTTAGGAGAAAAACGAGCCCTGCTTATCGTGTGCCACAATTTAAACACGCGATTCTCACTATCTGCTACCTAGAAAGCTCTGGTATCTTCTTAAGGTACTTGGTATCTTTCTATATAGTTAAAGCTTCTGTATCTTGAACTGTGATTGATGATTCATGAAGTAAAATCAGAGGTGAATTAGTGAAAGAGGCAAAAATATGATTAAAGCTGGATCCACACCTAATTTTGAAGTAGATTAGTTCAAAGAGTTGACTCAATAAGGTGAGTATTAATCCTTATATCTTAATCTTTTGTAACATTATTATTTGGTAGCATACCTAGGTATATGTTCTAACTATTTTATTATGATTTTTTTAATATATAAGTTGGCAACTTTTAAATATCTTATTATTTTTGGATAAATCGTATATTTTCGACTTAACGCAGAATTTATGAACATATAATAGCTTTTTATGGAGCGTTAAATAGACATAAGTTGATTGTTTGTAAAAAATAGATAAAGCGACTGTTTATTTATATTTCTATATATATTTTTATATGGAGCATTAAAAGTTGAATTATTTAAACTCTTTATGAGCTCTTCTAAAATTCCTGATGTCTCAGGACAACTTGTGTTATTTGGACAACTGGCATGGTGGAATTTATGAGGACAACTTTATTCATGACAATCAAAACTTAAGTTCGTCGCATGGTTGAACTTCTAAGAGGCAAGGGAATTGCCAGCGTTGCGCTTTAGTTATTAAATTGCTCTGTTAGGCTATATACTCTGCAGTACTCACTTCGCTACGAGATATACGAATTTTGCTTTTGTGGTTTGTTTATATATAACACGTGAAATAATTGTTCCAGATAAGTTCGTATAATCCTATATTTCCAGTTTAGTTGTATTCTTACGGACGACTTTCTAAATATCCACTCGTTAAGAAACTATTATCGAGATCATAGTAAAATACTGTATAATAACTCACAATTGTCTCAGTCGATAGTTATATTTTGTATATTAATATCTCTTTTCTTCCAGACTTTTAACGTTTAATTTGCCATTTTGTAATTTTATTTGTTTCAATATTCTCTCACTCAGAGTAACAATTAGATCTCGGTTAAATCTGGATTTGGGGGCGAATTGATGAACCAGTTTTCATGATTTTGAAATCATGCCAAAAACCCCGATGTATCCGATGTTTCTCTATGAGAAAAGAATTTCGAAGAAGTTGGATAATTCGTTGGTAAATCCCTTTGTTTCTCTCTCACGTAGTTTCTTCTAGAATTCTCTTACGGGTCCATCTTTGATAAGATGTAAAAGAAGTGGGTCCAAACAAATAGATCCAAAAAGTTCAAAAATTGAGAACAATTTTTCTTGTAGAATGTCGTTATACACTACGTAACTAATAAAATAAATAATAATATTGACCTAGTTGTTTTCTAAAAATAAGGGTTCAAACGATTTGACTCTGTGGAAACTTGTTTGCCATTTTCAGATATTCTCATTAAATTCCTTTACAACGTAATTGTTTGTAATTTCGATACTCGTTAAAAAGTATCGTAGGTAAAAAGCGTAGTAGCCATAAAATTGCAGATGTTCCTTTAAAAGCCTATAACTTCGTTAAAAAGCACTTTTTTTAATCCAGTTTCACTCGTTTCGAAGAAAAATGAGCAATATTCTGATTCCATGTACCAATATTACAAACACTGTTGGGTACATGATACATCAGTTGTCAAATATGAAGGAATTTTGATACTTTCTATTTAAGGGAAGATTTTATTCCTTGTGTACCTATTTAAATAAAATCACAGAACCAATTAAAATGTACAAAAATTCAAATTTTGATATCGAACTTGGGTGGATATTATTGAGTGGATATATTGAAGCTTTGAAGTTTGATCATTTTTTAGTAGTATGTACATATTCAACTATTACAATAAATTTATCCACTGCTATAGGTTCCACTTCTCTAATTGCGTATACGAAAACGAGAATTAGCATAAATATTCCAAAATCAATGATAAGTGAGATGATTGTTGCGATCGTTAGACTTTTCCTAATACAAAAAAGAAGTTTGATAGAGAAAAAAGAAAGCAATGATCTATAATAATACTAGTGGAAAAATAGATGGATGGTTCGGTATAATTCTCGTTAGTAAAACTTTGTGAGTCTTTCGTTTAAGGCATCTAGTGGTTGACGAGCAGAGAGATAGTTCGAAGTATCAGAGATAATGGAATGGAGTACGAAAGGAGATAAGTAACATTAGATTTCACAGAGGGAGACGAGCATCTGGACTAAAAGATGGCAAGTAGGGAGCAGACATGATTCCTTTCGTACATCAGGCTAGGAATATTATTCGAGGGTTTCCTTTGCATGGAGGGACTACGATAGGGTAAGATTGCGTTATCTTTCTTTTCGTCCTATGCTCGCTTTAGTTGTCTTAGGGCCAATCTTGCCAACAGAATTACTGTTGAAATGAAGCAAGTTTAATACTTGAATCAACTACCTATCCATAAAGTCTTTACGTCAAATAGGAGACGCAAAAATCGTTTCCACTGATCCTCGATGACAGACATGAACCGAGTCAGGTGTCCTGAATTGATTCCCATCTTACATGAACTTCTACCTTGATACACTTATCCAATAGCTATCTTGGAGGTATATCTAATTTGAAATGCTGTCTTACTCAGATAGATTGGTTGACGACCTCCTCCATCCTATCTATTTTCGAAAAGAGTTTATTTCAAATGTGGGTAACTTCTAAATTTGTTGATTTGAATCTGTAGAGAGGACGAGAGTATTTATGGTTGAGAGGTCATGTGAAAAGCTTTGTTTTGTCAGAGTTCCTCTGGACAACGAAATCATTGAGATGGATAATGAGGGCAATTGCGGCAAAGTCCAGAGTGCTCAAGAGAGCTTGCGTGATTAGTCTTATAGTGAAGGGTATATGATTCCACAATAGCTATCTACGTATATGAATAGAGGATTACCACTAATAAGCCTTTAATTACTAGCATTGATCCTGATCGATCCTCTTAATACATTTTCTGTTATTGTCCACATTTAACAATGAAACACTTTATAAGAAAATTTGGCAAAGATTACTCTACATTACATATTATAAAACAAAGTTATATAACTTTTTAGAAAATAGAAAAGAGACATGTTATACATATGTCTTTTTTTCTCTTTACTAAAAAGTTATGTAACATAGACCCACCTTCATATATGTTATACTTTGTTTAGATATAACAATTAATGTCATCATTTTATGAGCATTCCATACTATTAGGTTCAAAAGAAGTCTTTGCATCCTAAAACTGGGTGTCCAATGTCGAGGGTTAACCCTTTCCCGTCTTATGTCAAGTCTGATTCAACATTGCATTTCGTCCCATATGATCCTATGTCAAATCTATTCAACCAAATCGAATCTAAACAAATGAACACGAACTAGGTGGAACGAAACGGTATAAGTAACTTGGATTGCATAAAGTTAAGTGCAACTTGTTAGATATTGATTCTTTTTTTAAAGTAAGTCAATCCTCATTTACATTGTTTGTGGAATGATTTAATACAAACGACAAGACTTGAGTCTGATTATTTTAAGGATCCTCACGCCGATTCTTTGAGTTCTTAGCAATTTCTGCCATTGACATAGACAATAACATCACATCAGGATCTGCGCTTCTTCAGGATCTCGTCTATGTACGTAATTTTCCGCGATGGGAGGCCGACGACGAGCCTGTTCAGGTTAGCACAGGTTGTTGTACAGTACAGAGGTCTCTATATACTTCTCTGTCTCTCATATTCCTTTCTTTCCTCGCTATTCTCATTCGCGACCCCGAGGTAACGGGTAATAACCTTTTCCTAGTCCGAGTTTTTCTTCTTCAAGCTGGAATGAAACGCGTCTTTCTCGTGGAGAGCAATTGCTTTCGCCTTCCTGTCCCTCGGGAATCTCTTCGCTCCCCTGTGTCCTGGAAAATTTTCCATGGAACGTAGTTAAGAGCAACACATTACGTAGACATTGGAGGACGAAGGGACACTTGTTTCAAGTTAGATTTGAAGGGGTTGATATGCTACTCGCGGATTGCTTCATTTGCCTAGGGCCTAGGAGGTCTAGCTTCATTTACCTTGAGGGATCTAACTTTCTCTTCAGGCTGTAACGAAATTTGATATATTTTAGGCGTCGACAGACTCTACTAAAAAGGAGCGGTCGAGATGAGTGAAGTTTCGTGTTGAATCGCAAGTAAGATTCCTCTTTTAAACAGTTATCCTAACAATTTGCTACCTTTTGGATAAGCGTGTTAATTCTGTTTGCTGAAGATTCTTGGAACAAGTAGAGTTTATTTGCGTTGAAACTGATTTATAACTGGACCCAATATATTCAAGGTACAACAGATTTAATTATGCTAAAAGTGTGGAGCGAAGTAAGAATGTTTTAGGAATTAAATATTCGTGTGAAACGAATGATTCTAGGTGAAGATATTCTTCGAAAAAGTCCAACAAATATACAAAGTAGGAATGAGTGAGCCAAGCAGCTTCAAGCCATAATAGATTTAACTGTGATAGAGTGTAAGCCAGACTTAAATGTTCCTGCGGAACAAATCTGAGTGCACCCTCCAAAAGCCTCTGATTCCTCCATTAACTTGATTAAAACTGTGACGCGCACGAATCTCATCGCTTGCATTTCATAAAAATCTCATCTATCGACTCCAAGTAATCGTCGATTAATTGAAATTCACGCAGTCCCGAGAGTCGCGTACACTTCAATTGAACTTTCCTCGTTGTTTCAGCGTCTTTCGAACCGATCGTTGATTTCGGTAACTACAACCCCCTATCTCAGTGATTGTCCCATCTCCGAGGCGACTTCGAAGCTTCCTTTAATGTTCAATCACATCGGGATCGATTGCACAAAGGGTATCGACCCGATTCACTTCGTCGACGTTACGATGAAAGGAGCCAGGGGAGAGGACAACTTCAATAAGATACCTTTGCGCTTGAGCCTAGTCACCGTGACGGATGAAACGTTTGGGAGGAGCGATTGTGACTGTTGATTAAGGACTACAGTTTTGTAGAAATAATTAATAGAATGTTTGATATAAGCTGGTACTCAAAGGAGATCTCGATCAAACTTGGCTGTGATGCTTGTGGTTTGGACTTCGACTCTCAGCGCTGAGTCTACAGCTTGCAAACTGCAATTGTTACTGAAGTATTAATACAAGTACCTCTTCCTTGAAGTATAACATTTTATGTTTAATTTCATGGAACAGTGTGAATCTACGAAATTCTGATGTCCATTTCTTTGACTTTTTACTGGAAGTCGAAAGAATTTTACAGTTTGGTGGAATAGCTGAAAATACTGTGCACATATTTCTTTTATCGATTGACATTCATGTTAACAGGGCGAAAACCGATTCGTTGATTTAATCTCTTGAAAGCAGTTTTGTATAGGAAAATGCTGTAAATGGGGTGATTGTGTATTTTTAAACGACAAATCTATCTGTGTAAAGAATTTTTAAAAACACCTGCTTCTGAAAAAAATATTAAAAATTAGCACATGTTTGTTGCTTTTTCAATAAAATTCTGACTGTATGCAACAGAATTTTTGAATTTTTACAGTGACAAAACAATAAAAACAGTTGTAGCTTTTTCACGAAATTGAGCTTTGCGACGAATTATTTTTAGAAAAACGTATATCCTCGTGATATTAATTTCAATAGGTTTTCTTATCTTAACTTTTTGGTTGGTTTTCATGAATGTCAGCCGACTAAAAAGGTACGTGCCAAATATTTCTGGTTATTTCACAATAATCGATGATATTTCGAAATGAATTCTTCTGAGAATCCTAGAATTCTGCCTTGCAGCATGTAACGTATGTTACTTGTAACGTAAAACTTCACTTGAGAATTTCTCGTAAGTTGCCTTTGACAGTACTTTCAAAACGTGTATCGACCTGAGATTTTAAAAAATGTCTGTCGAATAGCAACGTGAAAGCCTACTAAGTATCTGACAATGTTTCTAGAAACATATCCACTTGGATTCGATATATTTATATATTTTTCTGCCAAATTTCGATATTGTAATCCTATAATGAACAACCAGCTGCTTTCTAAGTATTTGCATCTGAAATGTAAACATTTTAGCAAAAGGCACACGCACAATCTATTGTCGATATGAAGTAAATAATAAGAGGTTACTTTAAAGATACTTGCTCGTAACAATACAACGAAAATATAGGAAAACAATCAAAAACAAAAACTTATGAACAATGAACAACGAAATTATCTTGAGGACGAACGACTAAAAACTACTAAAATCGCAGTTTCAAACATAACTTGTTACATTGGAAAGCTTATCGATGAAGAACAGACATTAATTGTTCATTAACTCAGAAGCAGGTACACATTTAATCCTCTTAACAAAAAATTTACATATGTACCTGCATATACTTGTGTATAGATATATTAAAAGTATCACTAATCAAAAATAAATCAAATCGAAAAATAGTTTTATTGTCGAAATGATGAATTACATCCTATACCGTCAAGAACCCAGTTCCTGATCACTTAAGAGTAAAAAGCATGGTTGTTTGAAAGAATTCTGAAAAACTGAAAAAATTGTTTGTTATTTATACAAATTTACGTGTCATCTTTAATTTATTTTTGAAAAAAGTGCAAAGTATAAAAATATAGAAACATGTAAAACATATAAAAGAAGCAAAAGTTGATTACTGAAATTATGTTTCACTACCAGCTATTAAATTTCATGTTTAAATATCAAAATAGATAACAATTATTTACTAATTCTTTGGAACAAACTTTTATCAAAATAAATTTCACATATGTATTGAAATACTAAACTGATCAGGAATTGGGTTCTGATCAGCAACTGTACTTATTTCACGATATCGAAAACCTGACGCGAAATTCCGTAGAAACGTTAATTATATTTCTAGCCGATTTGAACAAGAATTCAAACCTTCTTGGCTATATTGGCCCTGTATACTATCATGACTTTCTCCTCCACGTCATAAACGAACCTCATGTGGTGCACGAATCTGGAAGATCAGAACCAAACCCCATCAGGGGTTCCAAGCCATCTAACGTTACCACACCCCAGGTACCAGCGGTCACCATGACCACATATCTCAAAGATATAACCCATCGTAGGGTTTTCTGAGCCAACCATGGCTCGTGCCTGGGTTACTGCCTGCTCGCTCTGATCAAATACTCAAAAGACAGGCTCAAACGTGAGAGTTGAAGTCGTCAAAGTTCGCGACTCATACGTGCACCACAGCTGCTGGATTTTTCGGCTAGCCTACATGGGAAATGTCCAGCGAACTGATTTGCTGAACAATTCAGTATATTTCCATTAGATAAACCCCAAACGTTTACTAATTGGTCACTTTGGTCAAGGCCTCCCTCGCTGGACTATGCTCTGCGGCTCTTACTGACGGTTTTGATGTAGAAGGAGAAAGGCGAAGTTATTCTAAAAAGATGCTTTAGAGAATTCGTTCAATTATTATTTGGGATCATTCTGGGAAAGACATCGTTGAATACACGAATCATCCTCGGATTTAAGTCATAATAATTCTGCCTAATAAGCCTTCTAGGCTTCGCGAACATAAATACAGAAACAGTTGTATATTAGAGTTAATTCAGGTTATATGTTTCGTAATTAGTTTAATAGTAGTGTGACAATTTAATATCCTTATAACCATAAACGGGAATAAGGAAGTACAGAACTTTACGGTGGTGGTAACTCGCGTTACAGTTCAAACAACGTGAAACTCATCGTGAAAGTGTGCTAAAAAACAGATTATTGATGGAAAATTAAATTTTTGTTTTATTAATATAGCTCGGTATTTAATATTGCGTTCATTGTGATGGAATTTAGATATTCATTTTTAACACACTGCAGAACGAAAGTTGCTTGTCACTGTTGTAATCAGTTCTAAGACTACCTTATAGAATAAACAAATACGATTTTAATTTTGCTTGATAGAAAAACGAGGTATTTAATTAGTGTTGTTATTAATAAATAAACAACAGCTCGCTAGCTGTCACTAATTTTCGGAATTTTGTATTTAGCTTTGCGATTTCTAGTTAGATGAAACTCATTAAATGCTTAATCTCTTCTGCAGTGAGTTGTACAAGACTTCTAAACTGATGTGCATCTTTCTGCTTAAATGTCGAAATGTATAATAAACACAATAAATAACTGGCACGTGAATCTAATAAGGTGACACTGGGCTCACCAATGATCCAGATTGAGTCAAGCAGATTCAAGTACACGATGAAGAATTTCTAGTCTGACTGTTGCACGCATTGTGCTGTTTACTCGATATAATAAAATTCTGTAGAGAAAACGAAGCGAGGAAGAAATGGAAAAATGGCGTACGTAGTCAAGGCGTGTTCCTGGCGATATGAAATCCACGGTGCCACGTGTTACGAGGAGGTGGTTACAGAGCTGGTGCAGATTACACGTAGGACGGAGCTAAAGCGTGCGCCTCTTAAAACACACACGTAACCGCCTTTCGGCTTCTTAAATATTTCTGGCACGTAGGGGGCGAGTAACACGTCCGACCGAGAAATGAAAACCATAAATTTAGGGAATCTCTATTCTGACTGCAGCTGGCAGCTTCGTCAAAATCGGATCAGTCCTCGTCGAAATACGTGGACTTGAGTGACTTTTGGATTCTTATCGTTCCTCCGCGCTTCGGGGGCTGATTTTCTATGCGATTCGAGGTTTCGTGGAACACTGGATTCGCATTTACTTTCTGCTGAATTTGTGTCGAGTTGTAACGAGCTCTGGATACGAAATATAGTTGAAATTCATGGTATCGTTGCACAATGGATTTTGGACCCGCAAGTTTATTATATTTGTGTTTGTATACTAAACCAATTACATTTGTGTATTATATAATGAAATAATAAAATTAGTTTCTTTGTGAATTGGATAAAATTCTCTGTAAATAAAACTACAAGCTGCATCTTCTGTGGTGTATTTTTTGAAATTTTGAAATTAAATTCTTTTCTTATAGACCCATCGTTTTTTTCAATTACTCCTTCCTCTTCTCTCATTGCTAGAGTCTTAATTCTTGTTATTCTTCCTACGTGTACAGTGATTAAGGCCTTTGATATTTAGTTTCAGTAAGTTTCAGGCTATAAATTTAAGTATTTTTCTTGTCAGACCAATATGAAATCGCTTAAAGGTGAAATACAGAGGCTTAGGAATTAGAAACTGAAAATAGAACTAAATACATAAAAAGACATCGAGGATTTGAAAATTAAGAATTTGAAATATTTGAAAATGTTAAATAGTTGAGAACTCAGAATGTGAAGATTCGATTATCGTATATTTTATTATTCTTATATCATGTCCTTAGTCCAAAACCAGGATGAGAGATAATTATAGTGGAGACAGATTCCTGTTTATATGAAATTTGCAATTAGTTACTATAAGTATAGAATTATTGATTGATTGATTATTTCGCAATTAATACTATTTTCAAAACGAAATAACTGTACAGCGCACTTGGAATAATATTTGAAATAATTTTATTTGAAACACATCCATGTCTAGCAGACCTTTTATTTTGTAATAATTTTTACAAAATTCCTTTATTGAATATTCTCTCTCAACAAAGTATCTCTAAATAACGCTATTCAGGTATTACCTATACGTAACATTAAGCAGCCTGAAAGTAAATAAGTAAAGTATTTTGTTGAGAAGAACAAATCCAATTCGAGTAAACGTTTGTTTTTAGCTACTTAGATATGCTTCAAGCTTTAAGGACTTCAGGCCAGTGAGCGATTAGAAAGTTTGCATAATGAACAAGAAACAGGTCGAATAAACGTACCGTAGCAACCACACCTTGACCCTAGTCTTAATGGGATTATTACGGTACATGGGGCGGTTTCCTCTGCTCTCTCGACCAACTGACTTTCCTCCACTTTTCTTTCCCTGGAACACCCTTTACATGCTAATATCTCGCGGTTGAACATCGTACAAGCAGCCTCTGAATATGAAATAGTTTGAAATTGGGAAGGGAAAGGTCGCCTCCACCTGATGCTTTTTTCTCCCAAAAGGAGGCAACATTATTGGCCTTCCCATAAAGGGGAAACGTATTGATAGATTTCTGTGTGCAAGCGAATGTATCCAAGCTCATGTTGAGTTACAGAAAAAGAGCTACTAGGTTAAATATTTGGTACTGTGATAAATATCCTGTTTGAACAAATTTAAATCTGTGTTAGAATGTGATATTTCAGAATTTTGAAAATCTGGAATCCAGTTTTTAATTAAGTTTATTCGTATAATATGCACACACTTGTGCAATCGCTAGTGTATAGTTACTGCTCTTTAGAAAGTTTAAAATTCTCCATGGATTTTAAGAAAAATTATTGTATTTAATTTTCCAACTTCTTTGTATTATTCTTTCACGCAGAATGTACGTTAATGGATCAAATATCCTTTAATTTTGCGCGACTCTGCCAAATTCAATAACTAATGCTAGTTAAAAGCAAAATAGGTACTTTGACCTTTTGCAAGACTGTCCAGAATGTTTAACCTAGTGGTCAACACGCGTGTCTTGTTGAGCGACAGGCACACGTCATCGTTGCGTCCTGTTTGGATGTGAGGTGCTACGAAAATTCAAAATGACAAAGCGGCATCGATAATTGAGGTGTCCGATGCTGGGACACGTTAAGTTGAAAAACGAGAGCTGTGTCGCTGTGACAGAGCCGTTTTCGAGTACACGGTATTGCTTTAAATTTCCCACTGAAATGCGTGACCGCAATTTTCATTGTAAATCTCTCGACGAGATGATCGAACTATCTTCTTATTAGTTTTTTAATCAGATGTGACTAATTTTTCATTTTTAACCCTTGAATTCAATATGTCATTGTTTGCTGTATTCCTAAATTTCTGAACTATTTTCTATGATTCTTTTGACACATAAATTATGGGAAAAATCATGCATTTCAGATATCTGGAGGACTTGTGAAATTATAAAATTGTCTATCTCCTGCTTTGTCCTATTTTGAGAGTTTCTCAAATAAATATAGACTGTTTCTGTAATATTCAATTCTTAATTAACAGTGAGCTTTTGAATAATTGAAATATTGCCCTATTGAAAACTGAATTTTAATATATTCACTGTTCCATGACTCATAACCAGGTCAAGTTAATTTTAATAATAATTTCTGTCGATATTTTCATCAGATTTTTGTTAAATTTCGGGAGCAAACAATCTGTAAATTTTGAATGTCGATCATCTTCATTGTATTTCATTTGATATTTCTAATTATTGTTATGCACACGGCGTGTAACATGAATGTAAAAACAAATTTTATACATAAACCACATGAAATGAAATTTTCATTTATACATATATATAAAATACTCTATTAAAAGTGGTCAACGTAAATACAATTCACACATTGCAAGGAAATGTAGTAATGCTATTGAAATTTAAAAAAAAGAATAATTTACACGGTGTTGGTAATTGGCTTGTTATAAGTTTAACTACTCTATGCAGCTATTTATATTAATTAAAAAACAGCATTTTGTATTTGAAAAGTTACAATATTTTCAAACATAGTAATCTGGTATTACTGGGTTCGGTCGAAAACTGTTTGTGAAAGGTGATTACATATACCACACGAGTGTATATTCAAATAAAGATTTATAAAGCCTTTTTTTATTATGTCTACATATGTATTCCTCTTTTAGCACTTGAGTACTTGAATTTGAATAAAACTGAAAAAAACAGATACTTCTTCTCGCAATTGGATCAATTCGCCATAAATTCGGGTATTCCCGATCAATATCGACTCGCGTGCAGCAATTTTCCAGCGATCGCAAAGCGGGCGTGTGTCGATCGCAGATAAAAATGGGAATATCCTGGCGGTGAATAATCCGATGCAAACTATAGTTCAGAGAGGAAGAGAGTGTGTGAAAAAAAAAAAAAATGGACAGGGCACATTTCACGACCTCCATTCGCAGAGGTATCACCGTTGCGTGTGATTTTAAGCTGTCAGGCAGAGATTGAGGGTTCGATTTGACAAGCCTGCTCGCGAGCTGAAAAGCTTCTATTCCTGGATGGCGGGGCGGAATTATCGAATATTGAGTAACAAGTCCTGTTGAATTTTTTAGCGGAGTTGCTAGTTTTACCTTTGAGAACCATTCGTTCCTTCCACGGGCGATTTTTGTCAGAAGATCGGATTTGTGGCTGGGCAATGAGAGAGCGAAGCTTTAAAAATTTATGAGGCTGAAAAAAATTAAGCTTCTTTGGTATTTATCACTGTCTGCTTAAAAGACCTTAAATGTAGATTTTGAACAGTAGAAATGAAATGGAGTTCGTATTTCAGTAAAACTGAATTTAAAGATGTAGAAATTAATTTACCATTTCTTTAATTAATTAGTAGGATAGATGCGACTTTAAATGCCACTTATTTCACGCTTTCCTTCAATAATTTTTTGCTTTAATAAGAGACACATATTCTACTTCTTGACTGAACTGTAAAAATATTTGTCAGACCAGTTTTTCTTTTTTGAGAAAAACGCAATTACACTGTCAATCATTTTTAACCAATAAGTTTATGGTTAAAAACTCTGAGTGCTCATCACTTGAGAACTTATAGTATTTTAATGTTCCGAAGATTGAATTTTTGGTGGTTCCAAGTTCCCTGAAATTCCATTGTCCTAAAAGGACAGCTATGCTATAATTCACAGCAGAATTGTCCTCCATTGCAGAGGAACTTTGAAGGTTAGTCTTGAAAACACATTTAACACAACTTCGTGGATTAATATGTTTCTTAACTGACTACGATAGTAAAAGCATGTATATCGCTTGTACAACTGCACAATATCTCTGTTTCGTAATTCGTGAGGCCATACGGTCTAGTATGTAAAGCAGACTTGATCTGACTCGTAGTAGTTTCGACGGTACAAAATTGAGACGAGGTTTCATGCAAAACTATTGAAATTTACGTAACTACTACGGTCATTAATTGTATTTCTTGCTTTGAAAGCTTCTGAATTTAAGATATAAATTAATCATAGAACTATACATAACCATAGAAGTAATTCACAGATTCAACATTGTTTTATTGTTCAAATTATTGCGCTGCATTTTCATTTTCTGTTTCTCTGACTTTGAATTTTTAGGGACGGCAAATTTCACCTATGATCACTAATTATATTTACTTTGAAAGTCTCTGGACTTGAAAAACACTGTATTCATAAATGTGAAAATCGTAAAAGCTAGTATACCGTACTTTTTTCGTTCTGAGTTTTTAGAGAAGATTAGCTGTTTACGGTCATTAATTACACTCCTTGCTTTGAGAGTTTCTGGACTTTGAACATGTAATAACTCATAGGCTCAACATTACTTATTCATGAGAACTACAGTCTTGTATTTTTGTCTTTCATTCCTCTCGTTTTCACGTTTAGATCTCTCAACCAATATCCTAAGTGTATCTTTAAACACAAAAGTAATATTTTTAAAATTTGAAGGTGTTCGTGGCAGTCCTGTAGTATTTTCGACGATACAAATTTGAATCAACCTCATCGAAAGGACAATTAGCTTAACCTACGGTCATTAATTGTCTTTGGAATATTATATGAAGTGGCTCACAAGATTGTTTACAAGTGCAGTCAAAAACTTAAAAATTGTGAAAATTGCTATGTTTTGTTTTGCATTGCGTTTTATATTTAACACAAAAAGTACAATATTTTTAGAATCTAAACGCGTAGATTTATCACTTTCGTATTTCATTTAAATGGTTCTAATTCACCTTAAAATTCAGTAACTCGATGCAACGTTTAAAAATTTTCAAAAACATCAAATGAACGAAAGCGAAGAGAATATATCAATGCCAATAATCCTGTACCCATTAATTCGGTAAAAATTGAACTGAACCATCGTTCAAGCTATCCTGATTCGTATATGAGTCCCAGATCTGGGAGCCTCCTAATCTTTCATAAACAAATTCGTCAGTCATTCTATATGCTTCAGGCTAAATCTGAATATCATAGTCGCGGCATCATTTGCTGCAGATTTTACGCGAGAGGACTTTTGCAAGCTTTTTCGCGAGGTTGGCTCAGGTTTGAACAAAAACAGGAAATGGAGACGGATGGAGGCGAGTATGCGAAACACGGGGAAAGTCGCGATACAGGGTGGAGAGGAGGAGAGAAGAGAGTGGTGTCCTGCCGATGACAATAATACGCGTCCCGGAAAATTACATTCTCGTTATTTCTGAGCAGTGCTCTTTGAGGCGAGAGCAGTCAGCATAATGCGGCCGTTTTTGAGGACGCCACGGGAAACCGAAGGGGATGATGGGAAACGAGGCGAGTGTTCGTCTTTTCCCTAGGAAAGAACGAGAAAGTCGCTCCACAATAGCTAAGCAATTTCTGGCCTCCTGCTGCATTATTATTTTCCGTATCACGCGAATTCACCCGTTCTAACGAGCCTCCCCTCGCGGACCACCCTTTTCGCTAATAAACGTTCGTATTATATCGTAGAATCTTTTATACCGACGTCGCCGAGAATTAATGCGATGTTATTGTTTGCTGCAACGGAGTACTGTATTACTTGCAGCCTTTACAAGTGTCTCTGTTCATCAGCGGTCACGTCACTCAGATTGTCTTTAAATAGTAGTATCGCAAATATTTAGCGTCCTTAAAATAATGTCACAGCAATATTTCTGGATCTAAGAAAAGAAGAAAGTTAAGTCTAAGAAAAGAAGCGATTTGAACCTGTAGCGAGGGTCGCTGAACCTGATTTCAGGTTATTTTAATATGATAGGTGTTACGATTGAGAGTTACGTGAAAATAGAATTCATTTACTGTGGCTAGTTTTTAGATATTTTGTGTATATTAGTGAGCTTATAACGAAAAAAATTAGGAAGAGAGACTATTAATACGTAGTATAGGGTTCAAAAGTAACAATTTGATTTTGGATTACGATTATACAAACACTATTGCATTTACAATAAAACTCATAGGATTTATAGAAATGTTAGTAGATATCTCTATACTTGCATATTTAAACATTTTAATATTCGAATGCTTGAATATTTAAATATTTAAATATTTAAATACTTCAGTATTTGAATATATAAAGAATTCAGTATTTGAATATTTTGATCTTTCAGCCTTTTCAATATTTTAATGTTGAAATTCCGATATTTTAATATTTCAATATTTAACACTATTTGTATATTAGAATATTTGACTATTTAAGTACTTCAAGTAAAACTGTAGTATTTGAATATCTAAATATTAGAAAAGTAATAATTTTCCAAACCATCTTTCTCTATTCTGTATTGGTGTTCTCTTACGAAGCAGGTCAAGTTAAATATCGAATCTTGAAGCAGGGAGAGGAACAGGAATTTCGAAGACGTTGCAGTTAAGTGATATCGAACAAACGAGAATAAATGTTGCAGCTGGACTTGAAGCGAAGGGAGCATTAATGGCCCAGAAAGAAAACGACCGGTTAGATTCTGTTTCTCCGACAATTTGTACTCGCTAGTCAGTCTTGGAAGAATCGTGGTCGTTAAGATAGCTCTCTAAGCAAAGGAGTGTTTTACAATTCTTAACGGGTATCTCTCTCGTTCTATAGAATCTCATCGGAGGTGGAAAGCGAAATGGCTGAAAGCATTCGCGTTCAATTTTACTCTTCACAAATTGTGGCTTAGTTTGAGTCTTGGCAAAGGGAAACGAAATTTCTCAAATAGTAGTTTTATGAAGAAGGACGACAATTTTCCGTAAATATTTCAATATTCAAATTTTTGGACATTTATGTTGATCAAAATTTTTAAAGAAATTTCAAATTTTCAAATATTTAAATAAGCAAATATACAAATATTCAAATACCAAAATCTTTAAGCATGTAAATATTCATATACTGAAACCTGAATATTCAAATATTCAAATGCTGAAAAGGCTGTCCTGAAATCAAAGAACAACAAGAATCTCTGAAACCTAATTTTGGAAAAAATATACAACGTGGAACAGTAACGTGTGTCTGACAGAAAAGAAGCGCTGGAGCCGGTGGCACTTAATGAATGACTGAATTAAATTCGAAACTTTGTTACAGTAACGTAGGGATACACGGTAGTGAAAATTAGGCAGCAGTGGACAAATTAATTTCTATTTTATGACACTATGGTCGTTGCACGCGCGACGGCAGCCTGTTTTATCGCGCTGCGCCCTTGCATTGTTAAACTTGTCGCTTTTGTCTCACACTCAGCTCTATTTGTTGCTTCGGGCGCGTTGAATTCTATAAATTTCCCTTAACTGGCGTGGGATTCCAACAACGTTGCAGCGTGAAGAAATGAGTTTGTCACGCGTTTAACACTTACTTGGCTGGGTCTATCCATTGAAACGTGATCATTCTCTTTTATCAGTTCACTGAAATTCATGGGATTTTCGAATCATCGAAGTGCAATAAATTTTGCTGCGTCACCGGATAAGGGATAAGTTGTGAGACTTCAGAAATGTCACATATCCGGAGTCTGCTCAACAAACCTGTCTATTTAAAATTTATTAATATAAATTATAAAGAATTTGGAAGTGCACTGAAAATTGGTGTACCACTTTCCGACGATGACGAATGTCTTGTATTGATTTTTTAATTGCTTCGATAATTAATTGTGATTCATCGACATCCCATCCTGCTTCGGTAAAACTCGGGAAATTCTATCAGGATGAACTCTTGTGTTTGATGATTTACGATCCATTTGCGAAATTTTTCGGGAGTTGCCTGAACATTGCCGCTTTGATTTGTGGAAATAAATTTCAGCATAATTTACGTTAAACTTGATGGAACTCAGTTCGTTAAAATTCTAATTCGTTAATGTCTCTCACTGTAATATTTGTAATATCTTGCTCAGTGAATTTAGGCTTTAATGAAGCTTGAGAGGATATCAGAAGTGTCACTTTTTCAAGTAGTTGATAAATCTGCTTCTGTTTTAATTAAAAAGTATGTTCTGCGACTATTTGATAATTAAAGTCGTCATTTAGTATTTGAATATTTCAAGTTTTCAGTATTTGAATATTTTAATGTCTGATCATGTGAATGTGTGAATGTTTGAACATTTGAATTGCGTAAACCTTTGAATATTTGAATATTTTATTATTTGAAGATTCCACTGTTTGGTTAGAATATTTGTAAAGTTGCAAGTATCTCTTGATTTAATAAATAACAATGATAAGAGGTCCCAAGGTCTCCAAAGTCCTCAGCTTTTTCAGGCGAGGATTTTCTAAGAGCCAACTACACGAGTTAATCTCAACTACGTTTTCCTTTACACTAAGTAACTTTCGCTCGCTTTCAGAACTGTTTAAAGGAAGAAGAGAGGAAACGAGCAGAGAAGGGATGAAATATGCATGAGTATTTTCGAGGAAGGAGGAACTTGGTCCTCCGAATTAAAAATTCATGCTGTCAACTTCCTGCGGCAGTTCCAGGAAACAAAATTAAAAAATCGGTAAGCTGGAGGACGTAACATCCTCCATTTTTCTGTTATTAAATGCGAGTAAGGGGTTTCGAGGATCGAAAAAAGGAAGATGAAGGTCAAATATGAGGGGCGGAGGGATCGAAGTATCACGACGAGCTTTTATTAAACGAACTCGGAACCCCTATCCCTTTACAGGGGCTCGGGAAATGGGACAGCCCGCATCAGACGAAACGACCGCTTCGAAATCGGCGGCGCTCGTTACGAATAAATAAATAAAAGAGCGAGTGAAACGCGTCGATGCCGAGAAACCACAGGTGTGTCGTATTGCGCGTTTAACCACTGGGCGCCATTACACTCGGAGTTTATGACCGCGGATGTAGCCCTGTCCGAAAGACGGCAAAATATGACTGCAGTGTCGTTATAATTAGGCTTTCATTACGTTTAACCCCTTGTTAGTGCTACCTGCGCGCAGTGCTTTTTGAGCCTACGCGAGGAACGTAGAGCGAGTAGTTCTACTGCAATATTTACTTGCCCTGAGTGCAAGTTCGGAATAGAATATTGATGAGTCTTCTATTTATTATCATCTATTTATTCATTTTTGTGTTGATGATTTATATGTGAAGAATTTGGTGATGTGATGGAACTAGCATTTCTTTGTTATTTGCTAGGTATGAGCTAGTTTATATAAATTTTCTCGTTTATTATTTATTAGTTATGAATTAATTTATATAAACTAGTTCATTGTTAGTTTATATTGGGTGAATAATGATATTGTTTTAGTAACCTTTAAGAAATATTGATATCATTCTTTTTATAATAAGAAAGGGACTGTATAGAGTGTTTGACGATAGGTTTAACAAATTTTTAGGGATAATTGTACATGTTAAAATAGAATGAAAGTCAAAAGTAACGAAAATGCGTTCAAGGGTTCGTTTCAGAGTTGTTAATTGTTGGGAATATGTCTGAAATTCGCGTGAAACACATTTCAGCGTTTCAGACAGTGTCTGTCTGGGAACTTATTCTACTGCCGACGTGCAGTAGCCAGGTCAGACACAGAGGAAACATACGAATAGTTCCTGAGTCGGACATATTTCGTGTAAATTTCAGACATTTTCTCAATAATTAATAACTCTGAAACGAAGCCTTAAATGTAATTTTGTTATTTTTTATTTTTGCCCTGTTTTGACATGAAGGATCGCCTCTTAAAATTTCTGATACCTGCCGTCAAACACCCTACTGTCAGAACAATACAGTGCAATCCCAACATAGATTCGCAAATTTGAAAAGTTGATGATTTATGCTTAATATTTTAGGAAATTTAAAAGTTTCGAGTATTTAAGAATTCAACATTTGGAATATTTAAAAATTGGAAGTTTTAGGAATTTGAAAAATTGAAAATTTGTGTGTTTGAAAGTTCATAATCTGAAAACTGAAAACTTCAGGAAGAATTATTTTTCAAATTAAGGGAAATAAACTTCGTTGCTAAAAAAATGTTCAAATCCTTAAATTTTTAATTTTGAGTATTCTAATCATGAATATTCTTTAACTTTCAAACTTCCAAGTATTGAAACCTTTAAATTCTTAAATATTCAAATATTTCGTTCTTAAATCTCCAAATTTAAAATTTCCAATTATCCAAAGTAAGAATCTTCAGAGTTCTTCACCTTCGAAACTTCAAAGTATTTAAATCGTTCCTTTCAACGTTTCCAAAGCTTTTTATACACTTCCCTCAATTATTTGAATTTTAGTTACTAGAAAACTGAAGTCCCTACTTTCGTACAATAACTGTTAGGAAGACAAACTCACAATCAAAAGTATTAATTAAAATGAATTCCAATTAACGTACAGCTACAATTATTTACGTTCGTGCGTCAATGGTTAATCAAACTTACATTGAAATATTCAAACAGAGCAGCGTCGATATCAAACCTTGCGGTTCACTCTCGCGTGTATCATTGAAATGTTTCTTCTGAATAATACAACTCGTTTATCAAAAAAAAGTCTGTTCTTCTGGTAGACATTGTCCGAAATAAACTAAATACACGGGGACGTCGACAAACGTGTACGTCCATTACAAATTCCCTCGAAAAAGCCCGAACCGCAATCTCTTTTACGCGGATTTCCTCTGCGTTCGTTTTGTTTTCATCGGTGGCTTTCCGTGTCGACGCGCATTCCAGCAATCCGACGAGATGCGTCGCGACGTCTGCCGACATCTAGTTACTAGATACGTCGATGACCCCCTCGAATCTTGAATCTCATAATATCCATAAACATATTTGCATTCAAATGGCGAATTAACGTCAAAGGGAAAAGCTGCATTTTCTTGAGATCATGAGCGAAATTGTAAAGCAAAGATGTAGTGTATTACAGTATTGGATAGAAAAGTTGGAAAAGTAAATGGCGATAGTCATCATAACAAGATTTTTAAATAAATAAACCTCATAAAAGATTTATGACAGAGTCTGTGTCTCATTTTCCTAAAATATTTTACAATTTCCCATCGATTTGACATATTTCATCACTTTATTTATAAAACACTTTATTACGCTTAGCGTTGAACGAACTGAAATTTAGTTTATGAAAATATCTAATTAGCCCTGCAATTATAAGCCAAGTGTTAATATGACATCCCTTGAGACAAACTGACCACAAAATTGCATTTCTGACCATTTTGTTAAATTCTAGGGACTTATCTATACTGACGCAGTAATAATTAATTAAGACAATAGAGACGATTTGGGTTTGTAATTAGTTTTCTTCACATTTTTCCACCATTTATTCGAATCCCTTTGTACTAGGAACCTAGTTCCTTTTAAAACTTTGATGAGCGAGCAAATTTGTCTGTAGAGTCGAGAGATTCTAAAATGTCACTCAGTCGACCGTAGTTAACAAAGCCTGCTTTAAGGACTTTCTTTTCGACGTTCTTTAATTAAGTACCAAAGCTTCTCTGTGCAACACAATGATACGGAGAAAAAACGTCCTCCTCGCGACGCTGCGATTGACATCATCGAGAGTGTCGCGACGTTTCGATAATGGACGACGAGAGGTACTGGTACTGTTTCGCATAGTATCTTCGCATAATTCAAATAAGAGCTTCGATAATATTCTGCTAGGCATGTTTGCCTACCCTTCTGGAATTTCTAATCCACCCCTACTATTATCGAGAGTGCATCGTCGAGTAACTATCTCGTTTTAAAGTAACTGCTGTGGCTATTTATTACCAATAATTGATAGTTCTTGGCACGAGCAAGCATATAGCACTTTGCTTTCAATAGAGATTAGAATATTTGTTCCCAGAATTGATTAAAATTCTTATTTATATTTTCGTTAATTTTTACGTGCCTGTATTACAAATATGCATGAGGAAGTGAATATACTATTTAATTAGCAAAATTAAAATCCTTGTGATTGAATATTTACGTCATTTTGCAATGTATATTTTCAATATGCTTACAAGGAAGAACAAGCATAAGTTATAAAGTGTGAAGCATTTTTTGTTTTTTTAAAGGGAAATATAAGAAAATAAGGGAAGTGTTTCAAGAATTGTGGTGAATCGTGACGAGCTATTAACGAAAAACACCATAGTATCTCATACCTTATTCAACGTGTCGAAGAGGGATACTAATTAGCAAATGCTGAGAAGACAACATTTCTTGTTTGAGTTCCAATTATATTCTGCATAATTATAGGAACACGTATAAATTTCATTCTGTCATTCTTTTTTCCTCAAAACACACTGAATATTCAAGTTACAGATTAAATTATCGTTCCAATACTTCTCTCCTATTCATAATTCAAATGTATACACATACATATACGTTTTTATTTAAAAACTGTCTCTCGTTACCTTACAAACGAAATATCCTCCATAAATTCATTAGTAACTTCCAGTGGCAGCATTAAGCGGCCACAAATACATAGCTCGGTTAACCACATGCGCGAATTAAATTTGCATAATTTCTCGATGCTCTATTTCTGGCTAGGGGAAAACACGATTCATGTATCTTCCTATGTACCGATATTTATTTGCCACTTTCCACTTGGTTATCGTGCCCAGGAATTATAAAAAAAGAGAAGAGACTATTCGCTAATGCGCCGTCATGAGAGGTATCGATCGATTTGAATTTCAAATAGTTAAAATAGTTTTAAATCTGACACAATGTAGCTGTATCTACTTTTAAGTAATGTTGATACGAACACCATTAATTGTAAATGGTAGACAGACTGCTAAGTTCCAAAATATACTTTTCTGTAGCGATATAGATATACTATATGTCGAATGTTTTTTTAGATTACAAAATTACTGTAGGACTAAAGGAAAGGGGAAATGTGGAACTAAGGCTTAACCAAAAATTGTAATATTATATAGGGTAGTGTGAGGGAAGCATTTTTCTATCGAATTAAAGCTGAATATCTGCATAGTAAAGCAGTGTTATAATCAGAAAGTGGACGTGACAAGGGAATACAAGCATATCCCTTGGAGTAATAAACCAAACTACTCGATCTATAGACGAGGACTACGGTCACGCAGTTGGAATATCGGTCACGTGGATATCGTGTATCTGGGGAACTCTATAGGCTGAAACAGCTATTACGCTAATGATACCTACTGCATCCACTGAGAATTGTATTACAACTTTTTGATAAGTTGCTGAGACAGTAATATCATTAGAAAGCGAGGAGAGACCACCTTGGGTGCTACTTTACTGGAGAATTAGCCCATTGAATCAGTGAACCACTGGAGTATTGAATACTGAGTAATTAATGTTATTAGAAAGCGAGGAGGGTTCACCTTACTAATTTACTTGAGAATTAGTGGGAATCTTACTGAATTACTAAAAGTATAATAAAAAAATATTATAAATTCTTTACTTACGCAGGGGTAACTAAAGCCACGAATAGCCTCAAAGCAACAAATCCCTTTTGTTTAAATATTCTACGTATAATTAATTCATACACTGTAAAATTTGTTACTGACACAAGAATCTTCTTATCTATAAAATCCCTCAAAGCTTCAAATTTCTCTTTTCAACATAGTATGTATAATAAGCTAAAATAAGACTGAGTGATTAATGTTATTAGAAGGCAAGAAGAGACTACCGCACTATTTTACCTGAGAATTAGTGAGAGACTGAATTATTGGACCACCGAGTGCTGAATGACTAATGTCATTAGAATGTGGATAGAAACCACACTACTATTTTATTTGAGAATTAATGGTCACGTCACTGAACTACTGATTCACTGAATCACAGCAAGTATAATAGGAAATAATTCCAAACTTTTTGTCTAGTCTTAGCCACAAATACCCACAGCAGGCAAAGTGTATCTTTTTAGCATTCTGTATACTATTAATTCACAAACTGTCTTCTTCCATTTTTCTCTCAGCATTTTCGCTAGAATTTTCAGCATTCTGCGCGCAAACAGTTACATATACAAATATACATGCTACGTGACCGAAATTCCTCCCACCTATTTATATGATGGCAATCAATGGTTAGGCTGATCAATTATTCTGCGCGACGTACGAATTACCGTATCGACCATTGAGGGGATCGTCCTTGTTGTTTTCCGCGCGAAATGAGGACCAGTGATTACATAGCACGGTAACAGGAGATAAAAAGTAGCAATTATGTTACACTCGGCCACACTCAGCGCCATTAAAACGCGCGATTGAAATTAACATCGTCGGCTCGTTTCTCCTGTTCAGTCGATCGTATAACATTTATCTCTTTGTACCTACACATTCCCCTCTTTACCCCCACCCCCATCTGCCCCACCCCAACCTCCGCTGTATCCCAATTCTCGCACACTTTCGACGCATTGAAAATAGTGAGGTTACATTGACGGATGAAACTGAAGCTAACTGAATTAAACGTTCCTGGAATAATCATTCTCTGTAATCGCGGCCTGTGTCACTTTAATCGGAGGCTTTATTCATGCTCGCTTGGGCATACGTATTATCTAGTTACGCAGATTCCCGATCAGTAAGCTGTGCTGATGTTTATCAGCGCTAAACAAATCTAGTCAATTAATTGATAACCCAGCCTTGAATTTGTTGGTATATCTTTAGAGGCTCAGAAATTTATATTGACGTTGTGTCGGTATCGAAATACTGAATGTTTATTCAGTAGTCTTTAATTATCTTCCAGTAATCGAATATGTTAGGTAGATATGTTGAGAAAGTATTTGGCTGAGGTTTCCGAGTATCTGTAATTGAAGAGAATTTCACAAAGGAATTAAATGACAAGTAACAATTGCATTAATTTTGTTCATTACAGTGAGATGAAGAATATTGTGATTATTATTGAAAGTATTAATATCATGTTAAGAATTGTTTGTTGCATAGTACAACTGTTACAATAATTAACAAGTGCTTCTAAATATTAGCCTATAATGTATAATTTTCCAATATTTACCTTTATCGTACCAAAGTGTGAATTCAAAATTTATAACCCTCAAATTTTTAATTCCTCAACATTTCGGCTATACCAATCTTTAATATTCTTCAACTTCTAAATTTACAACTTTCAATCTTCCAAATATTCGAACATTCAAATGTTCAGGCACTGAAATGTTTAATTTCAGCATTTTAGAATATCTAAATTTTCAAATCTTCTATTTTCAAACTTTTAGAATTTTATTTCTGACGAATGAGATTAAATTTATAATTATAATGAGATTATAATTATAATTATATCACTTTGTTGTTTAACATAATAATTAAAATTTTTGTTGAGTGTTTTGAATTTGTAACGAAAATAGTTTAAAAATGTTGTACATTATGCATATAATCCTATTTTCTCTTCAATGATTCATACTCTTTTAAAATGAAATATAGCTTTAAAGTACAACACGCCATATCGGGCGTCGTGTCGCAAGTAGTATAAGTCAAGCTTCGCGCAACGCCCGCAGTGGTATCGGTCAACGTCAGACACACTATACATTCAAAAAAGTAATTTAAATACAAAGTCTCAAACGCAGTTTTGTCATTCTTAATTTTTGTTTTCTTCTTCTTCTCCTTTCTATTTTTAATCGCATCAATTACTTTGTTCTTAGCAATTATGAATTGTTTTATACTATTTTGGACATTATCCCAGTTTGTTTTAAAAACTTGACGAAGTTACCTATATTTTTTTTCTGTAGGTTATCTTTCAGCACTGACTTGATTTTAAAAAACATTCTGATAGTTATAGCATTTAGGGCACTGGAACAGTATTTTGTCCATTGTAATTGTTAATTTGCAGTTACAGTAAATAAGACTAGGTTTCTTAGGTAGAATGTGTGACTTTTGTATGGCCGATTTTAATTCTGGATATAAATACCTACTTGTTCTGTTCTAGTTAGTTTGGAATTCATTTGAAAGGTAGATTCAGGAAAAGTTCTAGTAAGAGGGCGAGCAGAGTTGGCCCATTGTGTCTCCGACTTCGACATTAACTTTTTCTTAACATAATTTTGTAAGTCTTTGTAGTGATAATTCGTGGCTGTTCGTTTGTTCGGTGGCTTGCTCGTTCCTTTCATTACCCGAGATTCCAATGTAGGAGGGACTGTTTTGTTTTAGGGTGTAGAATCATTATTTAAAATTTTGAATGCCTTTTGTTAAATACCCAACCGTCTTCATACCTATGTAGGTACATAAAACACAGATTGTCACAGAATTGTGTATTACTTATTTCAACCTTTTGTTACTTGTTTCTGGTGGTAGAGATTGAAAAGTGGAAGCTAGCGGACAGATTGAAAGGGGAGTTCGATGATGAGACAGCAACTGTGTACATTAGTTCCATCATAGTGATCTAATTATATTAATTAAAGTTTGTCATTAATATTATTAAGAAACCTATTCTTCTAGTTCTTGTTTTTGTTTTAATGTTAACATTTTTTGACTATATGTAATATTATAATTTTGACCTCGTACGCTCTATGTTCATAATTTCAAGGCATCGTAATCATGCGTGGAATTTATTGATAGTGACGTAAAAACGTTAATTGCTACGTATTTCGTTCGCTTGGTCTGCGAAAGCTCGAGGTTTTTACAAGCCAGCGGTTGTATCAAATTGCTCACAGCGCGAATTATTTGCACAGCCAATAAAAGCTGCTGATAACGAGCGTGGTGTTTTTCGTGTAAGTAAACAGCAGTTGGAAAACGATATCCTGTAAAAATGCAAATAAATTGTGATCAAAGAAGCAATTCTTAGATTAGAAGAAGCTTAAGGAAATAATGCAATTTGATTCACACGTGGCAGAAAATAAGTTTTGTATTTATAAAACAGGAAAGAAGAGCGTTTACACATTGCCTATCTCTTTTGGTTCGAACGCAGAAAAACTGTCCAATGAAATCAATTCGAATGTTCTCAGAGTTCTTAAATCGAGTTCTCAGCGATTTGAAACCCTTACGCTTTTGTTTGATCAAAGTCAGACCCATTTTGTAATCGTCATTAGAACTACGTAGCCTTCTGAAGCTACTGATCCCTCTTTGACCTCTTTTCCAACTAAAGCTTCTTTTATGATACTCCAATTAATCGTTCTGTCCTGGAGAACTACTTTCGGAGGAATTCTTAATCTTCTTTAGACGGAACGCAATGCTGGAATAAAAAATGACTAAAAATGGTCTGTCTTGCGGAAAGGACAATGATCGATAGTTCATTTTTGGGAAAGTTAAACAGGACTAGAAAAATCCATTTTTTAAGAAGTATACATTTTGCAAATTTAATGAAGAAGTTTAGTTTCTTCTTTAATAAAAATTTGAGGAAATGTTAAATGATTGCGAGTAAAAGTATATTAACCTTTAGAATCTTAAAATCAATACTACTTGGGTCACTATTTGGGTTACAGATTCTCGAGACATTTCCACAGCATAATAATACTAGTTTTATCTATTCATGAGATAACTGTCGCTTTTTGGAACACCACTTCTTCATGAGACACATTACCTCATTAAAATCAGTCAAATATTTCCTCAAACAAAGTTTTGTTTTACAAAGACTTTTTAAGTGACGATAGCGTTTTAGTGCAATTTTTGTAGAATTTGTTCACGATTCTAATCTAAACAAAAGGTCGTAAAGGGTATGGATATTCGTTGCGTAGTACTAAAACAAGAAACTTGAAATTTCAACATTTTTTAAGAAGAGTTTCTTGCTGTACAGGGATAGTAAAAGTCTGTCGATGAGAATATTCTTCCCGAGATCCTGAGGGATTAATAGAGTAACCGGAACTGCAACGTTTTCTTCCGCGAAGTAAGATCGCTTGTTGCCAAGGCGGGGCAGTGTTCTTATCGATTTTCAGTCTTTTTAAAACTTTTTTCTGACACCATCTCGGGGGAAAAAATTGTTGCTAAAGCTAGATGATACTTGTGTTAACAAGATTATTTTGTCGCTCAGGATCAATGGGGCGATTAAAATGAAAAGCTACTTAATTTGTCCTCGATTATTTGAATACGTAGCCATTTCCATGGTAATTAATGAAAACGGTGCATAACATCAAAGATCCTCGACTCGATGGCCTGTTTCAGACTTGCATCGTGGTTGGATAAATATTCACGGAAGCTTGGCTGTTTCTCCCTTTAATTTATATCACCTAGATGGAACAGGGATCGTTTCATTTGTCACGCTGGACCGTGATAAGGACATCTAATGGGAAGAATAATTGTTAACGAAAACGTTAAAACGTGCCACAGTGATCGTGACTGTAAAACACTTTAAAGAGGATGAATGTGAATTTTGAACTCAAGGATTGTCACAATGTTTTCTCCTCAGAGGTTCACGGTTCTTTACTGAGAAAATCAAATTTGAAATTTGAACTTTATGTGCCCTAAGACATAGTTCAAACGATCGTGATTGAGTTAGTGACAAATGGACTGAAATACAGTAGGGGATCATATTATGTACTGTAAATCCTGTATCTATTTGTGAGAGATTCTCAAGTGAAATTCCATGGTACGACAAAATCAACCGTACAGTATTTAGTAGTGTCTTCATAAATGTATACATCACAGGAAATTAATAAATATGGACTAATGTTCGGGGCTTTTAGCTTCTAAAATAATTAACTAGACTAATGTTAATAAGTAATATGATTTCACCCAGAACATAAAGTATGTAATGTTTTCATCTGATCATAATAATTTGATCATCCACTGAACCTAAAGGAATTTCTATTTTCTTTTATATTTGGTTTCCTGATTTTATAATAGAAGATTCCGAAGCAAACATTGATATTTATATTTATTTTTCCAGGTACGTTCCTGCAGAGCTCCGTTTGTTGATAGTTTATTCTATTTTGTTTTTTGTTCCCTGCTAGACTGAACAGCAACGAGTTCACGAGAAAAAGAATACTCTGCTGACCATTCTCTAAAAAAATATTGTCCCTTTACGTATATTTTTAGGGGCAAAATACCATTGATTTGATAAATGAAGGATCCTTTTATTATATGTTATTACGTTCAAATCTACTATCATTATTTCAGTCTTCTAAATGTCATATTCAGTCTCACTAATAGAATTTTTCTAATTTCAATTTTTTTAAGCTTACTAGAATCGGTACTCAGTATTATTTACTGAATCGATGTCTAAAGCGAATGAACTAAGAAGTACCAATGAAAACTAAACAAAGAGATAGTAATTCGTTTATTTCCTGTAAAAGTCCAAATGATTCGAGTGAATGATTTCAAAAGACTATTCGTGAAAGAGTTATCGAAGCTCTGGGTATTTCTATTATTTCTTCTGCAGTATTGTTTTCTATGCATCGATACCTCGCACATAATAATTCATACTAAGCAAGATAAATTTTTATGCGTTGAGTAAATGGACCAAAACGGATCAATTTTACGGGACAAAGAACGACAGTATTTCCCTAGCTGAAGTTTTCGCTTTATTGTCCAGTAATATTACGCTTTGTTATCATTTTTTCTATTTTCTTTTATAGACTGAACGAAGAAATTGCATACGCTATACCGATCAGGGGGGCAATTCGTCTCTCTACATCTTTTTTAAACATTTCAAGCTTTAGAAATAAATTGTAAATTTTAGATTCAATTTTCGTGAACAGTACACACTGCGAATTCGAATAGAATTTTAACTGAATATTAAGTACACTTAATCAGAAGGAAGCAACACAAAGTAGGCGGAACTAGAAGCGAACAGAAGTTGGTAAAATATTATGGAGCTAACTAGAATTAAGGAGAGTTAAATTAGAAAAGATATAGTATGTTTAAGAGGTACACTCGACGCAAAACTGAAACTTGTCCAACGACTACGGTTAAAAAATTGATTCACAGGGATGTATTTCGATGCCTCTCATCGAACGAGAGCAAACCTCGTCAATAAAAGTTACCAGCTTACCGAAAAAAGCTCCATAAATCAAGTGTATGTAACCTCGCAAAGCTTCTCCATCCACGATAACCTTTTAGCCCCGCTTGGTCGAAGTTGTGAAAAAATTGCATTTCGTGGCAAATCCATATACGCTGTAACTCGACAGCTTTCGCAAAGCTTCGAATTTAATCTACGCCCACGATTATTCGAAATTTTCTTCAGAGCATGAATTTTTTTCGGTTTTCAGGCAAAGGTGACTTTTCATTCATTATTTTATCCTGATATGTAAATCCTCATAGAATTACTTCAATTCTTTGTCAAAATTTTTGTGCACTTCGTCGAGGAAAGGGGAGTCTCATTACGGATGATCGAGATTTTTCTTTTTTCTTTTCATGATATTTTTCCTGATTCGAATCTTTAATAAAATTTTGAAATTGGGAACTGAGGAAATTCAGTAAGTGTTCTATCATTTTTTATACTGACAGAAAGTTTTATTGAATTTCGAGATTCTTCTTTTTTCTTTCCTTTGGATGCTCAATAGAAACGTGAAAATTGTATTTACTTTATCAACATTTTCTATATTCCCACAAGGTTTCTTTGAAGTTTTCACGTTTCCCGCTCTCAAATCACTTCCTGTTCAGGGCTAATAGCGACTACTAACGCCAAAGCGTTGTTCGCGCGTCGAGATTGAAAATCGATACTGTCAAAATTATGTGGTTCGACGCGCCTGCAATCGAAACCACCAATAATTGCTTCATTATTCGGGGAGCTCTCCTCAAATTTGTAATTAGGAAAACGATTGTCTCGGCCAGCGATAATCACTGGAAATGAATCAGCTATAATCAGCCAGTGATTATCCGAAACACTCGTGAAGGTGAGTGGTAGGTTTGATCACGAAAGAATTTTTCAATCTGCTTCTACGACTAGGTTGTCCCATCTCAGCCTCGAAGCAAAATAATTGGGGCACGTTTTTCCCCGAGTTGCTCTTCAGCGTTCGTAGCTATCGATTTGGATTATGGAAGGCACTACTATTTTGTCCTTCTCAGAATTCTATTTTATTTTACATGTGAAAGGGGATATATAAATATGAGGAAGGCTGAAATTGTTTGTCGAAGAAGCTTAAATATTTGTAATGAAACAGTTACTGGAACAGTAGCTGATCATATTAATTACTATTACTTTGAATTATTACTTATTGTTAGTTGAAGTTTGAATGAGATTGAAATGGCAAATAGTAATATTTTAATATTAAATATTTAATATCTAATATTTTCATCTGCCTATACTTATCTAAATATACACTGCAGATTGTACATCAATTTTTGGGAGACTCCTAAGTAGAATTCAATGATATGATGAAATCAATTGAACAGTATTCAGCAGTGAGTCTTAACATACAATATGTGAATTACAAAAAATTATCGATTTATCTTTTAGGCGTTACACATCTGTTTTCTACTTAGAAACTTCGGAGAATGGAAAATTAAAAATTGTATGTGATAGTTTGAAAATTTAAATCTTTGAATGTGTCAAGGTTAAACTATGCAAAATATAAGAAGTTGTAAATTTGTATTTGAAATGTTTAAAAACTTCAAAACTTTGAATCTTTAAGATTTCATAATTTGTAAACTTCTAAAATTTAGAGATTTAGGAGTTCGAAAATTTGAATAATTGGAAGTTGAAAATTTGAAAATTCGAAGAATTAAGGATTTATTGGCATTTGAAATGTTAAAAAATTTGAAAATTTGGTTTGAATATTTAAAATTTATAAATTTGAAATATTGAAAATTTATAACTATATGTAATGTTCAAAACTCTGGAGATTTGAATATCTTTAAATTATAAATTTTTAAAATCTGAGGAATTAAAGATTTGGAGGTATTTGAAGTGTTCAAAAATCTACATCTAAATCTATATAAATCAAACTTCAAAGTTTGAAGACTCAGAATATTTGCAAGCTCGAAATTCGAAAATTCGAGGAATCAAATCTAACAATTTCACTTCAACACAATGTATTTGACTACTCACTGTACGTACTTGTTGTCTATGAGTAGGCAGTACAAAGATCGCGGCGTGAAACAAATTTACGAGGCACAGGCACGATACACTGTGCTATTTTCTCATCTGAAACACAATGCAGACTCCGAGCATCCGGTATGCTAGATCCTCGTCACTTCCAGGCAAACAGTTTCGGTAGTTTCACCGCAACGCATGTACGTGTTCTTGCTCTGCTGGAACGCAGCAGATAACGTTAGCTTGAAAAACTATGCAGGCTATAGATCGTTATTATCTGGAGGAAGGAAAACAGGATACGTCGCCTTTCTTTCCGGATGCGAGACTCGCCTCTAGAGTTCCTGCGCCTCACATGAATTCAGAATGTCCTCGTACGAAGCTCTGCTGGTCTCCCTTATCGCGGACTAGCTCCTGCTATCATCTCTTTCCAGCTTTGCTATGCTAACGCCTCAATAAATGAAGAAACGAGCTACTGAAAGACATTCAATAGAATTTCTATTTGAATAGAACAGTAGATCAAATTCGAAATCGACTGTTTCACTGATTACGGTATATGAGAATCTTTAAGTACTGGAAAAAGTTCATGCATATTTACTTGATTAAAGAAATGTTCATATACTTGACTAAAATTGGAATAATGGTCTGAAATTTATTATAGTTCTTTTCAAACTAATCAGACATAATTATTACTAAAAAATAAATAATACATGTATACATGTAATACATGATATCTCAATTGTATTACAAAATGTCTTAAAGCATAACGTCCGATCTTCTTTCGGTTTGCAGTAATAATGTCTTAATATTAGCGCTATATTCTGAGACGAAGAGTAGCTCGTGCATATGGGTGAGACAAACACATTGAAAGAGTACGTTGGTCTACAGCATTCATGTGCTTGAGAAGGTTGGTTTGCTTCTGAAAGCTTTTAATACGTGCTAGGATCCTTACAGACACAAGTCTTTCCATGAGATTCCTATTGCAATACGCTCCCTGCTTCTTAGGTTACTGGGTCATCTTGAACAGCTGACGAGCTAGCTGTTGGCAATCTTTTGGTCTACCCTTCATCTGTGTGTGTTTCAATCCTTTGGAAATCATTACCCCTAATGTTTTCCAGGGGATTTCTCGCGAGACACGTATAGTACACTCTTTTCCACAAGTGTTTCCGATCTTTAAAGCTTTATAAACGTTAAACTGTAAGAGATACAACACAATGTATTCAGACTGTTTTCTTCCACTGCTTTTCAAAATTACAAAATCCTTCAACTATTGGTTTCCAGTATAGACTGTGACGTGCTCGTTCGGTCGAGTCGTGTTCAAGCCCGATCGGCCGTGCAAAGTAGGCCTCCACGCTTCTCATGCCTTGAATTTGAAACGGACGCCAGGTATCTTTCGATATCGTCGTGGAAGCGTGCCTCCTTGTTTTTTACCACGGCCTGGAGTAGCTACTACTGCGGAGAGGAGCTGGGTTTTTCCAAGAATGAGGAATGGCTATGGGACTTCGAGTTCTTTACGTCGAGAACGCCAGCCAACACTCGGTTCTTCTGGTTTAAATAAAATGATATATTTGAGTGAGTAACATACAGAGGCTGGTTTACACTTTTACACGCGGTTTGGCCCGCGACACATGGTCGCGGACAAGGTACTCGTTACTCGCTGCGGCGTGCGCAATACACAGATGCTTCGAATCGCGACGTGGCTGAAACGCACATTGTCGACACGTTTAGGTAACCGTTCGCGGGGCAACGTGTACGATTGCTCGCAGCTCGCTGGCCAAAGGTATTTCCATTCGCGAAAACCGTTCGTTATCCTAACCTCGTACGTGACCGCTGACTCGACTTGCGTCGGAGTCCGCAGGCTGAAGGTAATCCGCACGCTATGGCCTTCCTCCTGCCACACAACCTGTGGCGACCTCTAGGAGACTACTTTTACGCAGTATCCTACACGAAATTTCAGGTCCTGGATAGACAGGGAAAGTAGGGAAGCCTTTATCGCTGGTGGCCTCGTCGACATCCAGCACAAAAAGGACGATGTCCCTGCTCGCTGCAGAATCTCGCTACGCGGCGTTTCCCTACCATGCCTCTGATTGGCTCAAGCGTGGAGTGATTTTGCGGCCAATAAGTCACGACAGATCGATATCCCACGATGATTGGCAGGAATCCACCCGATGAGCTCCCCAGAGCTCTTCTTATGATGATGATCCCGAGACGCAAAGCCTCCAAAGCCCATGAGTTCCTTTCGCTGCCATCTGCCAACGATGCGCCGGTGGCTTGCGCTCTTACGCCTCTCCATTAGGGATTTTTCTCCAGGCACGAGGAGCAAAGTGGCTCTCCTCGCATGACGTCGGCTGATTCCCATGACTCGATGCGTCCCTGTGCAACCGTGGTGCAGCCCTCTCATTCAGCGTTCTCCCTGAGTCGGCTCGATGGGTTATGACAACCTGCCATTCTCGAGGCATTGCTTCACTCGCTAGGCGGAGTGATCCTGGAGCGGCTGGTACCTGAGCCGCTCCCCAAAGCCAAAGAACTATAGTAAGATAGTCTTTGCTGGCTCCGATGTTGGGCAGCTAACTGTCTTCTGTCAGTGTCGTTATCGTGGACGCTGAGATATCCATTGTCGCTTGACGTGCGCTTGTACGTAAAAATATGTGTTAGCATTGTATTAGACTCCCTGATGGTGCATACCAAAAGCCTTTCTTTTCTGCCACAGGAAAGGTTTATGACGTGCACTGGTGGCGCAAGATATATTAACTTTCAAGTATTATTACTGTAAAACGTAGCGATCAGATACTATATCATAAGACATTTTATAATCAAATTGAAGTACCTTACTACCCCTTACAATATTGAAACGTATACATGTTATACTATGTATATTACTTTTATTTCATTCTAGCTATAAGCTCATTTTCAGTGAATTCCGAGTCTACAGTGAACAGCACTGTATTAGTAATAAAGCATTCTAAAATTAAGAGAGAAGTGTTCGATTTTTGTCAAACTAGGTCCCACAGTGAATCAGATGTGGGTTAAGTTAGGATTAAACCAGGGTTTTTCTCAACGTACTCCCAGCGGGTTCCAGATTCGAATTCGAATTTTATGCATACATAGATCCCTCTATGTAAATCAGTGCTGTTTTCGCTCCAACTGCAGGGAAAACTGTGCGAGACACCAGAGAGGGCGAGAACCGCGATAAAAGGAGGCGCTATCGCGAACAAGGGTAGACACAGTTCAATTCCATTGGAGTCGTTTAGCGTATACACTTCCAAGCTTTGCTTCGCGCTCAATCGAAGGATTCATTTCCACATGGTCGGAGGAAGAAATAAAACTGAACAAAAGATAGAGACAGACTAACCACTTTACTCAACGAATTTTCTATCCTTCGAAGGAGGAACTGACTTGGAAGACTTCCCTCTATTCACCTTAACGAGAGTAGGTCTTCCCTCAGACGTTGCTTCGTTGGCGAGGGAAACGCTCGACTTCTTCACCGTCGATTTTGATGTACTATGGGGGTTGTGATTTATGGAGGTGGTTTCGCGTGAAAATTGGAAATATACATAGATATTACTTTGCAAGGAGACCTATGCAGGTTGTTGCCAAACATGTGTGACATTTCTGGAAAATAGGTTCTACGTATATAGCAATGAATAAAGGTCATATGCACAGATGTTTGGAAATGTTTTTTTCAGTTATAAGCTATTTTATATTACGCTATATTTTCTGTAAAATTCATGACTGTGTGCCACTTATTCATAGGTCCGGAATATCTGTGGGCCTAATAGAAACTTAAAGAGGATAGCACACTGTGAAGGCAAGTAATGGGTTAGCGCTTTGAGCTCTATCAAATACAGTGTAAACTTTTTTCATTGTCTTTATGTCTATAACCTATTTTCTAAAAGTGTCCCTTGTTTTTATTATTTTTTACGGGTTCTAGGTTAGCGTCTGGCGTAACACAAAATAGCATGTAACTAAAAAACTAGACATTTCTAACCATGAAGTTTTTTCATTAGTGTCTATAATCTACCCTCCAAAAATATCCCACATGTTTGGAAATATCTTGTATGTATAGCGTAGAAAGAGGAAGTAGTTTATGGGGGTGATACGTGACAAATATAAACAATAACTGTCCACTTCTCACAATCAAATATATTTTTAATGGAATAAGAATTTATCGAATTATTCTAATGCAATACACGAGTAGGGGAAACTTATCCGAATCGATATGTGAGATAAATATTTAGTGGAAACTATTCAGATAATATACTACTTTGGCTATTTGTGTGCTCATCTAGATAATTTGATTACTTGTGAATTGCAAATAATACTATTAGGACGAAATATTCGACTAACGAAAGTTTATTTGGATAATTATCTTAGAGTTGAGTGTTGTTCGACCTGTTTTTAATTAATATACAATATCTGCAAGGTAATTAACTGAATAAATTTGTAGTGTGTTCAATCTAAACCAAGGTTTATGGGACTTTTGAGAGAAATTTAATAAATTGTAAAGGTCGATATATTTAATAAATAGTTAATGATATTATGTTATTGATTAGCAAATTACATTCCTTTTTTTCTTGTGGTTTGCTATTAATGCCAGCTATTTCCACAAAATATGAAAAAAGATGATCTTTGAATACAAAACAAACTAATCACTGAAGAATTAAAGTTGTTTCTAAAAAGTTGGTTAAATTTCTTCAGAAATCAGAAACTAAGAGTATTTGTCAGCGAAGCAACGAACATGGATGTCTAAAAAAGAATTGACGCGTTTACGATTCATTAAAATCGTACTACCTCAATTCCATTATTTTTTTTTGCAAATCTGTAGTCGATTCAACAAGACGAGGCAGTAAATGTAGATGTATTGCCTCGACTACTCCTATTCTTGTCTCACATATGTGCCGAAGACGTACATTTGTTTATTCCTGTACCTCATCTCGCTGAATTGACCATCGTGATTAAAGCATGAACATTTTATAACCATAAATTTCGAGAAAAATTTGATGAAAATGTGAGAGATAAAAGTCATCGTTAAAATATCTCTGATTCACATATGTTTCATAGGGCTACGAACTTATTAACCCTCACGCATCGTTCAAATAACTATTAGGGGAAGATCGCCCAATTTGAACTGGCCTCTAGGTTGGGCCACCACTGTATTTTGTAACGCATAAAAAATTTGCGTTTTATGACAGGCAATATGTGTTGCTTATATACTAAGGTAGTTAATGTGATAATTACTATCATACAGCACTACTTGATGTTTAAGTAAGCACACAGTTTGTTTTAACAACTGAGAATCTAATATTTTAGCATCCAACTGTAAGCTCTCTAGTTTTTTTAAAATAAGTAGCATCACTTTGAACTATATGTATAGAAAGTACATTTATTAAACTACAGTTTACTGTATTCATTTCCAAATTTTTGTCTAAAATTAAGATTAGGTAAAATATTTTCAATTATTTGGTCAAGTTGCTTAGATTGAATCATAAGTAGTTGCTTGCTTTGAACTAGTTCAATATAGACAATGGTAGAATCCTAAAAAAAGGATTCTAAGTAGTTTTGTACCTTACGTGAAGCAATCAAGGAAGAAAATGTGATAAAGTGCATAAAATGTTGTATCTGGGTTTATACACAGTGTACCATAGTAGATATGAAATTAAAAAATTATTGCTTAGATAGTTGACTTTTACCATGAAATTTTGTAAATTAGGTACGCTAACATCTGTGTAATATATTTTGTAAACAAATATATTTTCTAACTTGCTGTTAGAAAAACTTAATTGCTTTTAAACTTTAATCCAATGATGCAATGTGAGAAATCAAAGGTCTATCCTAGGAAACTGATTGCTTTGAGTGGACTAATGTCACAGTTATAAAAAACTACTTGTATAACTCTTTCTCTGTTTCCTACATTATATTTTTGAAAAAACAGTTATATCATCCCGAAAACATAAGCAATAATATTTTTGCCGCTATCTCGTAAATATTAAAAATATATTATTACCAGCCCGCAGTAAAAAATATTGTAGTGGTCACGATAATTAATTTCACTCAGGTAAAATAGCGTAAATTTTATTTTCACATAAAAATGTACATTCGACACAGTATTATTAAAAATACTAGAATCAAATGTTGCAACGAACTTTCACTAACTCGAGCAATGTACGATAACTAAAAGTGTTCACAAATCAGCTGAGAAATATCAACTAACATGAAGTTTCAGCGATTTAACCCTGCGAATGCTCTTCCTCGCTCAAATACTAAACAGTTCCGCTTTAAAAGAACATAGTGCATCAGTTTTCACGTCTTCTCGCGAGGAAAAAGGAAAAAGAGGATGCGAACGATGGCACACAATAGCGAGCATGTCAAACGAGCTTCGGTTCTCGTTCGCGCGCATCCGTGAAGTGTGCCTGTCTGAGCTGCCGTATTTATTCGCGTCAATGCTCGGTGTAGGAATTGTTCTGTCAGGGATACTCCGAGTTTAGATGAGAAATAGGAAAAGCTTGGTTGGTTTTATGCAAAGCAGGCGATGCTGCGAGTACCAGCCGTGAAGTCTTTCGAGTGGAATGCTCTTTCGTTCCTTTCTCGAACCGATGGAGTTCTGGGAACATTGTGAGAGGAAGCGATCTCTGTGCATTTGGTAGATATAGGGAATTATGACGGGTACACGATATAGAATCAGGGTCCAGAAATGGGGCTATGCAGCTCACATACAGTTGAAGATGTTTTCAAATAGATTCTTGAATATAGGAGTAGTTGATAATAAAATCCCTAACCACTCTCAGTTATCAGTAAATCGACTTCGTATATCCTTGAAGTTTACTGTAAATGGATTCTGAAGATGATGACAAAATTATTCACTAGTTTTTTGTATACAAGGTATTCTCTAACGAGTGTCAGAAATATAAAGAAGTGACTCTACATAATAAAATAAGACGAAATTGCATTCCAAGCTTCGTTTCAGAATCATTAATTGTTACAAAAATGACTGAAATACAGACGTGAAATGTGTCTGACGCAGAACTTGTTCTATTGTCGAGGTGCATTAGTCAGGTCAGACACAGCGAGGCTAGTAGAATAAGTTTCTAGTCAGACACATGTCACGCGCGTTTCAGATGTTTCTTCAACAACTAATAACTTGAAAACGAGGCCTGACACGTAGTTTCGTCTACCTTTACTTTCCTCTTATTTTAGCATGTAGAATTACTTATTCAAATGTCTGACATCTGTCGCCGAGTACCCTATATAGCCCAATCGTAAACCGCAGGAGATGGTGATAAAATTAGACGTATGTGTGTAATTACTTAAGAGAGATGAGCCTGTAACTATGCACACATGTCTGAGACCAGTTTCAGTGCTGTTTAAAATAACTCTAAATAGATTCTCGAATATAAAACTATTTGTTAATAAAATTCTTATTTTCTTTTACCTCTGTAGATTGCTGTAAATAAATAAAGTCTGCCTTTGTAAACTCTTGCACGGCTTTTCTTCGTTTCTACTGGCATCCTTTCGCCAACTGGCTGCCATTAATCAATCTTATCAGCTACAAGATGTCTACCTTGTTCCCTTTACTCCAGAATAAAGGTCAGGAAGTAATTCACCCTTCACTTCCTTTTGAATTCTCTTGTTGACGAGTAAAATTACGGACTTCGTTTGCTTTGTTTTTCCTTAGCACGTTTCTCGATACCAAGCACATTCCAAATCCTCGTCTCGCATTGTTCGAAGAATTCTTCGCATTCCGAAGGGGTTCAGTCGTTCTTTAGAGGAACCATTCTCACGTTCGACACATCTGCTTTATCAGGGATAGTGTCTTGGGGTTTGCTAATGGAGAAAGAGAGAGAGAGAGAGAGATTCACCCGTTTGGACACATGTTGCTTTTGTGTGAGGTTTTACAATTTTCGACTGTTTTTGTTTATAGAGAATTTTGTTTATATTTATATAGAAGGCTGAGTCCTTTCATATTAAATATTTTTGAGTAAGATAGGTTCAATCTTGATGAGCTCTAATTCGTACGAATTTATCTGTACATAGTAACTGACCATATATTACATTCTCGTAGTAAATGAAATTGTTGTAAATTGTTTGTAAAAATGGTCCGAAATTGTTTCATCTTCAATTAGATTTTTTGGATGCCTCAATTACATCATTAACAAGCCTTTGCTCAACTTGCGACTTCAGCAGAACAGAGCTCGGAACCTCTATATTTCTTCGTTCCTTTAAGTTAACTAATTAAGACAGCTCTTATGACATCGTGGGAGCACAAGAAAATTGCTATGATTGGAGTGTTCCTCTCCAGAGCCAACTATTTCGTTCCTACACCGCTAATGGAAGCGATTTTTCAGTGCTCCCGCAAAACCGTGGTAAATGGAACGATTCTCTAAAATACGATCTCCCTTGAAATGCGTTTAAATAAAATATAATACAAGTTCCATGGAGTTCGGCCCCTGAATATTCGAAATTCCAAATATTACTCGTACCATTATTTTCATGTGAAATTCGTGGACAGTTGGCCGAATTTGATATAATCTCCGTTACCACTGCACCATCGCTCCCGAGCGTTCTTTTAAACATTCAATACGATCATCCTGAGAGCATAATTAAAGCTGAATTTTAAAACGAACCAAAGAGTAACGTTGCCCCGCCTTTTCTTGTAAAATCGTTTGGCAAAGGAAATGCGAGCTGCAATTTCTGAGACCTTTTATACAAACCTTTGTATCGCTCCTGTATTCTTAATTGTTGGTTTCAGTTACAGATAATCCTGTGACTACGAGAATGACATTCAAGTTTTTAATTGGCGGGTTTCGCGATCAGAAGTGCTTCCCTAGTAAGAGACCATAGAAGTAACTGCAAATACAGGGAAATTAAATTACATGGGAAATGTGAGTTTTATATTAAAAGGAATTTTAATTTAAACAGGAAATAATTAGCAATGTACACAAAGTAAATTTAAAACGAATTCAGCTGAAACCAGCTAGCTTCATTTTAATAAAAAGTATATACTAATGTAACTGGTTGCAAAGATAAATAGAGGAATTTATTATGGATATAAAAACTGATTTGACAATAAATATTGACCGTTGAAAATTCCTTGATATGACAATTGCTAATTATCGGTCCACACATTCAAGCACGAATATGTATTGTAAATCAATCGCTTATCAGCTAACAAATTTTTCGCACGAGTTGCTCCTGGCTCGTAAATTTACCATGTTGTTTAAATTCTTGTCACGCATGTTTTCGAATCGGCCCCGATTCTGCGATTTAGCGAATAATCAGAATGCACTTTGCAAAACAACGTTAGTTCGAACCTAGATCCAATAAAATATAGTTCAATACGTGCAATAGAAGATACTCAGGTCATCACTTATATTTATTTCCATCGGGGCTCGTTCATACTTTTTAGGATCAATATTTTAACGGTTAATTACATAATTTGAGAGGTTCGAGGTGCTTTCAGGTTACTTTTTGCGAAGAGACATTGATCTAAAACCTTTTTCATCGTCTGCAAAGTGGTTTTAATTGGAGAAATGGTTAAGGGTGGAAATTTGATTACAATTTGTAGAAGAATTTTAATCAATGCCTGCAGAAAATTAGAGAAAAATAACTTACAGTGTGTTGAAATATTTTTCTTTTGTAGTACAGTTTTCGTAATTTACTCGCTAATTAATGTTACTGTTATTCTACTTTTTGCGAACGAAACAGATTCAAATAAAATTGGGAACAGGGGAATAATTCACACCCTGTCCATAAAATCTACTTCTACACTTTTTAATAACTTAACAATTTAGTAACTTATTCCTTTTAGAAACAGTAGTTAAATACTAAACATTAGTGGCTAATACACGTACAATATGTTTAATCCAATGAATATTATTATTAAATGTGATATGGAAGTAATGACTGAAAATTGAAAAGCAAAGTAAAAAGTTCAATTAGAATACTGTACGCAGTACATATAATTTGTATAATAAGTTTAATAATATTTCAGAGAAAAAGTGGATTTTCAACAAGACTCATTGGTAAATATATTTGCTTTTAAAAAATCGTAGGATGTATTTAACTTTTTGACTTAATTGCAACATAAAGCTCTTTTCAGTCCCTTTTTTCAAGGATTGAGCATTAAAATTCTTTTTCCAGCTTCTTAGAGATTCGTTAATATTTAATATTCGTGTGAATCGTTTTAAAATAGATAAGCAGCCTTTTAAAACTTTTAATATATTTTTTGTGCAAAACTCGCGAAAATACTCTGCTGAAAGAGGCAGTTCTTTGAGAGCTTAAGAATATTAACCCTTAAATGCACCATATTGCCATTTGGCAGCTTGCTTGTATTCAAAGGACAAAGTAAAATATGTAATTATTGTAGACATATTTTCCGTTAGCTCTGGTAATAGTTTATCTATTTATTAATTTCTTAATTCCACTTTAACAAAAATTTAAGTTAAATATACTTAATTATTTATGTAGCACATTAACTATAAATATATATTCAGAAATTAAATGTTATTCGATTTTTATGATATCTAGTCATTTCTTCAATTGAATTTCATTTATTTATTTATTTAACAACTACTGCTATTTAGATATTAAAATTATCTGTAATTTTTAATACTGGGTCTATTACGTACGGGGCTATTTAATATTTGTTAGCCCTTGTACGACGAATGCATGGATGTTTTGACTCTGAATACAATACAGGATGTCAAAAATATAATAAATTTATATAGTACCCTTTGTAAGTATTCGAACGATTTCAGAAGCTTGGAAAATTACAGATTTATTCGTAGTAACTTCGGTTACCAAATAATTAATCTAAGGTTACGTAGACTGACCATTAATTACTGCTAAAAATACAATTACTGTAATTGTTATGTACTTAATTTTAAGATACAATAGAAATACCAAATATATGTAAAGAATCTGTATTTCTCTCAACATGTGACGAAATTTCTGTTCGAATTATCCGTTCCAATACTTGTGAGCGGTACTATATTTCTAAGAATCATATAAAACATACATTTTTCTATGCATTAGGTGTACAGAAAGCTAACATGAAGTAAAGTAGGTATATAATGTTCAAAATGCGTTTTCCCATATAATACCTTGCCAAAACTAGTTTGTAATAATTCTATTATCGGTTAAAACAACCCTGCCGCAAATGAATGAGCATGCGTCTTCGACGTATGTTGAAAATTATTCTCCTTCGGAGGGTTAATATTAGACTGACACCTGTTAATCATTTTTCTATGGTCTTCTGATGCAAATATTGGCAGTTCTGACATAGTTTATTGTTTCCCAAGAAAATTCTGTATTCAAGGGTTAATATCGCCCCAGTCTTTCAGGAAACGCGACATCTGTCAGGCTTCCGCCGCAAATGGACCAATTACGCTTGTTGTCACGATCGGAATTCGATTCGGATAAACTTGCATACGCGAGCCTGTTTCAATTCGATAGTCAGCTTGCCCCTTCCCACTGTCGCCGGGACTAATTTAAGCACGTAAATACGATATTGGCCCGTGTCCTGGACCGCGGGGGTGCGGTAAACTTCTCCAACTACACGATCCATTTCTGACCCCCACCTCTGCGGACCTTTAATCACGTGAACGGCTCTACTTTACCATTATTAAGGAAAGTGTCGTAAATACCTGCGACCTGGGTGCCGCTGGCACCTCTCTGGACAGGTATGAGGACAAAACTCCCACCGCTGAAAGGATCGATTCCGCAGCACTTTGAAGGACAGACTAGATTAAAGTTTCAGAGAGTTTCAACTTTCGATGAGATAATAACTGCTTCAAAATATCTACGTTTAGGGTGTTTAACACCTTTCGATGTTTTCAATGTCAGACAAATTTCATTAAGATCTGAGGATTCGTGTTCCTTATAAATCTGTTTCATAGTCGAACAGGGCGAAGATTGAACAGTGAGGCGGTGGAGAAATCTGTTTATTTAGAGACATCAGAAAATAAATTTGACCAGATTATTGCGATTTTTACGTAAAGGTACGTTTCTTTATTAAAAATATTTAATAGAAATAATACTGCTATATGATTTATTGCATATTTGTTCAATTTACACGTAAAATATGTGGTTTCTTGATTGTATGAAGTGTGCACATATATTGTGACCATGTAACAGTTGAAACGTTTTTTAGCTTTAACAATCTCCTGCTTTAACAATAAATAAAATAAATGTCCCACGTCCTGGTACCTGAATACTAACGCTAATTTTATGTAATTTTAAGCTTAAATTATAATGAACCTAATACAAGACATAAAATAGTATCATAAAATAGTAGATTCAGCTACCGGGACCTTATCGAAATATTGATGTGACAGGTATATTCACTGTTAGGTTCTTCATTTATGTCTTGCTCAGATTAGTCAAATTATTGGAATTCAAGCAGCTTGAATGTAAGTGATTTGAAGCAACTTGACCAATGTGAATCTATTATTTTATTTAACTTGAAACATCCTCTTAAGTTTCTATTTTGTCTAGAAACGTTCAGATTAGTCAAGTTAGTTGAATTCCAGTGGCTTGAACACAAGTGATTTGGCACAGTTTAACCAATGCGAGCGTGTTATGTTATTTGACTTGAAATATCCTTTCTTCAAGTGAAGTTGACGTCCCTTCAACTTTTTCTTGCCTTGAAATACATATTAATTAATGTATACCATGATGTATACAATACCATACAGAGCAAACTTCAAGTGAATCAACAAACTTGACATGATGCTACTTGAACCCAAGTGGCATGAATTTAAGTAACTTAACTAATCTGAACGAGGCTATATTAGAACACTTGACATCTTAAGTTGATTTGACTCTTAAACGAGTTTAAGCGCTCAATCTAGTGCTAATGTAAACACTTTAAATATTGTCTTATGTGACAGAGTTACAATGTGGGTAAGATTTATCCTTCCAGCTTACCACTTTCGCTGACGTACAACGAATCCAAGCCTACAGTTTCCTTGCATTTCTCTGCAAATCGGCAAACTTCTCCAGTTTTCGCAAGCACGTGAAAAATTGGCTTCAGATAAAAAGAGGCGGAGCTTTTTCTCTCACTCGAAGTCGCGCAGAACACAAATCCTACACCTAAAGTGATCTCACCGATCACGTGACGAGCCAAGAAGAGAATTCTCCAGCGAATTCCTCTCCTCTCGACATTTTTATTCGTCCCAGTGCCTACCGAGACAAAATCGATGCACAGATGCAACTTGATCCTCTGAAACACGTGGAGAAAGCTTTGCCGCGGTGTTTCGCGGATTCCGAGATTAAGAGCCTTCCTGCTAACAAAGGGACAGGAGAGAGCTATCGAAAGGCTGAAAGAGAGCGAATAAGGGCGCCACGAAGGGTGGAGAATAAAAGGCAAGTGGATGTGAGAGGCCAAGGGTTAGCCAAGTGCCTTTTTCTTGGATATTTTAATCTAGAAGGAGCAGGGGGCTTAGGCAATTTCTTGGGATAAGATCCCACTTTTGTCAAAGACTGTAATTGTTAATCCGAAGCGTTTCTATCGCAGGTGTTACTTTCTGATTCCTTGAGTTCTCCCATTGAAGCAGAACGAGCTCTACTCGAAGAATGAGAAAAGAGTGCACAAAGGGGTAATAGCTTACATGGTCCCAGAGACCTCGCGGAGGGTTGTTTTAAAGGAGCTTTCAGCTTTATTAATGCCGCTGCTAATTTCCATCTCGCTGTGTCTCTTTCACAGTTGTCTTCAACAGCTTCTGACACATTCAGCCTGAGTGTCTTGCTTTGCAGGACTCGCTCTCTTTTCGGTGTCGTTCACTTCCCCCATGCTCTTTTTGCCTCGAATTAGACTCACTACGAAATGCTTGTGCTCACAACTTCGCACGTCTCAGTGAACTTGGTTATTCTACGAGTGCTGCATCACTGAATCACAAAAATAGAAACGCTAGGGCGTAAAATGTAAATTAATGTTGTGTTTACAGGGTTGCTGTTGCTGGCAAGGTATCTGGCTCGACGAATGCCGTGAAAATTACCAAATTTACTAAAATTTCATCTCCCTGTAAAGCTGGGAACTCCACGATGTAGCGGAGAAAAGAAGTTTAGCTAGCTTGTGGCAATTTTCGCATACAAAAACGTTGGTGCAGCTGGAAAGAGTTAAGACTACAGCTCGCTTTGTGCAGCTTTTTCTGTTGCAGTTGCGAGATTTAAAATATCTTTTTCTGCTGTAAAATCGGCTAATAAATCTGCGTGCTAAAAATAACTGAAAAGAAGTTTTATATCTGTTACGTATATTAATAAAAAGTTCTAAAGTAAATTATATCTTCACGAGTCTTTCATTAAAGATTTAACCGTTTTTATCTTCTTGTAAAATTCAAACTTTCTTTTACTATTTTTACTACAACTGATAAATGTCAACACTTGCGAGGAACAACTCGCACAAAATTAAATTTCTTCTTACATATTCATTAAGTTGTACCTAATTGCAAAATTCAACATTTCCTTTTTCATCTTTGTAAAGGCCAATACTTGCTAATTGTAAGAATAATTCAGACCAGGTATTGAGTCGGTCCACTATACTTGCAGAGAAGCAAGGGAATGGTAAATTAAATCGTTTCCGCACTGTATTCTCATTAAATATTCAATTCCTCGTATTTCTTCTCTCTATTACACTTTTAGTATTACTTTTCGTTTGCCCAGCGTATTAAGAGACTAAAAATCTAAGACCTGTTCCATCGTTCCCATTTTACTCTAAGTGGAACTTAAAGTTCAATTTACCACTGTATGAGAAACGCCGATTTCACATAATTTCGTTTAATTCCCGTTTAAATTTGACAGACCTTTCTAAATCTCTTCATTTACACGGAGATTTGATCTCCTATAAGGTAAAATTACGCGTTCTTTGTAACCTAGTTAATTAAGGAAGCAGAGCAGGCACTAGTATTAAAACATAACGCGAAACTATTTTAGCGGGGAGCGTTTCTCCTTTAGGAACTCCAATTATTCGGCCCTCAAATGACACGAGAGTGAAGAAATAAAACATGAAAGAGACCTTGGTGAGATTTGATGAAAAAACCGTTGGCTCGAAAATTTTCATCATGCCACGTCTTTTGTGCACGGAATTCGGCTTGATTACACGAAACAATGCTGTAAGATTAAAACCCACTGGCACTCTTTTGATCTTTTTGCTTAGGTGGAATTCGAGAAATTAGGAATTAATACATTCCTAACTAAAAACTTGCTTTTCCCAGCTTACTGTAAACTCCCGTGCAAATTTTCTCAGATTTTCTTGCGAAGTGTCGCAGTAAGGAAAAAGAATTCGAGCATTAACGAGACATTTCTTCGGGTATTTTGTGAGAATACAGACAGAACGCAGACTGAGCTTGGGAGCTGGCACGGTTAGATAATATGGTTAAATATTTATCCAAGTAATTTTCCGTACCGCGATGTTTTCCGAGGAAAGGAACTCCCCGCAGTTAAACATTTGTAATTGTCCATTGTCTGTTATGGATTAAATATTAAACACGGAAGATTCAGGAGTTAGGAACTAGTTCTCGCAATTTGAATGTGTCTTCAACTTACAATTAGTACCTTCCTCGACACTTCTTTTTCCCTTTTAAAAACATTCTTAATATCGCGGAAAATTGAGTATAGTTAATGTCTATATTTTCATTTTTGATTCCTTGATATTCTAACAGAAGTTTATTATTCATTAATATTTATTAAAAGTTTATTTCTAATGATGTGTGGATAAAAATCATTAAGGGACAGAGGTTTAGGGAGCACACAGATAATTCTAGTTATTTTATATTTTAGGTTTACCTATCTTCTACGTTCTCGGCTGTGGCTGTTTATTATTCATAAATTTATTTAAACATGAATCAATTCGTTGTCTAGCAATAACAGTCAGTCGGTATAAAAATAAGCAGTCGGTTACCAAATGAGGTAATTCGACGTCGATCAATATAGTGTTAATATTAGATACACTTAAAAATGGTAGACAGACTTACCGAAGAGTTGATAAAATTGTTGAGCTATCTTTGGCTACTATTAAACAAATATTTATATTTTCAAACTTCTAAATTTTCAAATTTTAAATCCCCAAGTATTCAAAGGTTTCAAATTTACAAATCTTTTAAATGCAATCCCCAATTTCTTAGATTTTACAATTTTCACCTTTCAAATTTTTAAAGATTTAAAGAATTGAAACTCTTAAATTATGAAATTGTTAAATTCTTAATTTTCAAATCTTCGAAGTCTTTTTAAATAGAAAACAAATGCCTAAATTCTTAAACATTAATAATAGTAATATATATATATATGTAATTATTTTAAATAATTTGTAGATGTTTTAAAATCCTTATTATTTTCTTTATAAACATAGAAATATCTTTTGTAACAAAAATAATTTAATTTTAAATGTATATTCAATTTCGTATCTTATTTAACCTTTAAATAACTTGATTTATAATTTAAAGTGTTCATAATTTGATCAGCTACTGTACTGCCTTCTTATTAATTTATTCATTAACCTGTGCTCATCGATCGCCTCAAATACACTTAATACCTTACACATAAGTTTAGTCAGCCTTCTCGGTTCCAATTGGCTAGACTTAATAGCTTCTCAAATCTTCCAAGCGTCGAATCCTGAAATTATGGAATTCTAAAATTCTCGAATCTCTTTCTTGTCTTCCTTATCTAAGCAACCCACTTGGAAGCTACTACAATTCAGACGGTGGAATAGGCGCGAATATTCGTGCCCGGAGCTCTAGAGCGTATTTAGAAGGCGCAGCGAAGCAAACATGGAAAAAGGGCGCCATGTGTGCACGACTTTCGAGGAGCCTTTAAAGTGTCCTCCTTTTATAACCCGCTGGTAACCACTGGCGTTATACGTGCCCCGTTAAACCGTAATGCGGCGAGTTTTCCCTTCTTGCTCGTCGAATCGCCGTATCCCGTAACGCGAGAACGTGCTTGTATATCTAGCGATCGTAATCCTCTCTCTTTCTGCTTATGTCTGAGCCCGTATCGAAGCCTTCCTCTCCGTTTGATACCTGTATGGCGCTGGAAGAACAGGAATATGACATTGCTGCCTCAAACTCGGATCAAGGTGTCTCTCGAGCCTTCAGGTTAATGCCTCGCGTCGATAAGAACCTGTTTATGTGGCACAGCGATCTGTGGCAAGGCATATTTTTGAAAAAATTTAGCCATTCAAATATGGATCACACGAGTTCTGTTTTCAGTAAAAAAGGATTTAGCTAAAGGAATTTTTCCTTTAATTTTTTGAGAATATTCGTATACATTATACTTAATGTGAAGGTGTGTGCTGTACGACATTAGTGAAACTCACGTTCGTAATATACAGTTGGGGTTCCAAACTTAGAATATTTTGAAAATAAAAATACCTGTGATTTATAATGCTTTGCCATGATAACTATAGACATATTCAGTGAAATTTTGGCTGTTGTATAATAGAGGCCCTCCAGGACCAAAGTGTTTGCTCATCTCGGTCCAGCTAAGTTTTTAATGTACTAGTTTCATGAAACTAGGTAATGCGATTGCGGGCTCGCGACGAGGAACTCTTAAGTACGCAGCTGTAGGCGATTCCTTTAAGTTTGAAACCTGAGAGTCTCTGAACGTTTAGAAGGGAAAATAATGGGTAAGTGGCCTTGGATCTTGTAATATTTTAGTCAAGATTGAAGCTGGTTTCTTTACTCACAAAGAGCAACAAGGTTTCCTAATTTGTATGCTGACAGCTTCTCGTGTAGTTAGTTTCTGAAGTCTCTTCGATAGTGGAACCCACTTTTAGAATTAAGTTAAAATATTGAGCTCCAGTGTTCGAAACAAAAAAGAAAAAAACGTAACTAGTCGAGTTTTGGTTAACACTTAAACTATTTTTTAATACTAATTAGTAGAGAATAGAGGAATTAGCATGGCGTTAAGTCACTTAATACCAGATTCAATGTTCCCTTTAATATAAAAACTATCTCATAATATAGAACCAACACGCTTCTCCACTCGTGATCTCCAAATGGAACTGATAGTGAGTTACAAGAACTTGTCGACAGTGAAATACGATTCGCCGTCTGCGTCACGCAAATAAATCCCTTCAATCTATCACGTGAACTATTTACAGAAAGCTTCGAAAGATGTAACCCAGATGTAACCGCAGTGGCAGAGTTAAGAGTGAGCTTTCAATGAAGAAAAACCGTGGCAACGACTCTCTACGAGCAGACTGATCTTTCAGAGGATTCAATTTCATGTGGCCAGAGAATTCTCTTTGATGGAAGTTAAAGAGGGCGAGCCACGATACAGAATAATAAAAGTTTCATTGCAGGGAATATCTGAGGCCGATGGCACTGTTCGATCGCAAACAGTGTATCTGAAAGATGGTCTGGATGAGGCTGGCTTTATCGCTCGATAACGGCTCCAGGTGAGAGCACTATGGATCTCCTTGTCGCTACTTGTATGCATACGAGGAGCCACCTACCTATGTTTTATGGCATATAGAGGGAGGAGCTGATGCTCGGGAGAGCGCCTCTCTTTTGACCCCTTTTCGATGCTCCACGCTTCCGGGGATCATTCTTTCCCCCTCCTTTCGAAGTTCCTCGCTGACGATGACATTTGAATTTATGAGACGGTTTTTAGAAAAGACCGTAAAACAGCCGAGCATGAGAATGGAATGGCTTCTCGATAATTCGGAGGAACTCGAATACATTTTCTGCATATTACTCTGGCGCAGTAAGTGTGAAAAATCGGTGCAAGTTCCTAATACCTTTCTGGATTCAAGTTCAATTGCTTTGGCTCTTGATCAAAGATACTACGAAAATTTAGATCTTCTCTTTTTCACTGAATTGCTTTCGGCTTTTAAGAAAGTGTCTCTGAGTACTCATTTGCATATTTTAATGTTGAACGCATATGCTCAGTTAGGATTGGGTCCAAAAGTGATCTACTGAGCCAAAAATATTGGGAGAGTGGAATATAGTAAAATAATTAAGAAACGGTCTCAGTTCTCTTTCCACACTTTGTCTGCGTTCTTCCAAGAGCTGCTTGGAGTGAGGATTTCCATTGGACGCCTTCAACTTTGAAAAGACAGAATATTTCAGACTGCTGAACACTCTGGAAGATTTCGGACGACGGAATATATCGAATTATCAAACTTATCCAACTTCGAATCCGACGCATTTTGTTGGAATTTAAAGCGCAGACTGTGCTTGATACCTGGAATCCCTTTTGCTTGACATGTACTACTTGAATTTTTACTACAGTTGCTTTTTACATATCTAAAACTTCTTCTTCAGTTCATAGTAAAAATATAATGTGAAGTTAGAGGATTGAAATAACAACACTTCAGTATTCACCAAGTGCAAGCTTTGAAAAGATACAAATTGAGAGTTGGTGAAGCTTCTTTTCGTAGTTTCAGAAGAATAAATAGATTTGAAAATACAATGAAGTAATGCAAACTGTACTTGATACCTGGAGTTCCTCTTTTTCGTCTTAAAACTCATGAATTTTTGCTATATTTACTTTCTATTTCTCAAAGAATTTTCCTACAGTTAATAACAAATGTCTACAATAAAATTGCAGATTCGAAACTGCAGTATTTTCGATATTTGCCATGTGTAAGCTTTGAAAAGATTCAAACTGAAGATTGTTAGGGTTTCTTTTCACAGCTTGAGAAACACAAAATAGATTTGAAAATATAAAGAAACATTGGAGACCATACTTGATACTTGGTGCCCATTTTGCTTGAACTAACCTATTTAAATTTTTACTACACTTGCGTTTTACTTCGCCAGAATTTTTTCCGCAGTTAAGAGTAAATGTCCACAATGAAGTTATGTAGTAAATAGAATTATTTCAACATGTATGAAGTATAAGCTTAAAGTGTAAGCTTTTGCTTGAGCTATACCACTTGAATTTTTACTACATTTGCTTTCTGCTTCGCTAAAACTATTTCCCCGATTAAAACTGACTATCAAGAATGAAGTTATACAGCAAAATAGAATTATTTTAATGTTTACGAAGTATAAGCTGAAAAGATTCGAATTTACTATCTACCTTATCAAAATGTCAAATAAGTGAAACTAGGACACTCCAGTAGAAATTCCTCTGCACTTACTCATACAGTCTCACTTGCTTCTATTCGCCAATCTAAAACAATAAAATATATTGAGAAAAACTCTGGCTTTTTGTATCTCTAAGGAAACATTTCAAAGTTGGTCCTAGTAGACCTCTCAAGCGTAATAAAACGTACATCATGAGAAATTGATCGCGGGTTTATTGAAATGCCATCACGAGTCGAAGGAGAAGAAGCCTGCTGTTGGAATTCCAATTTCAACCCTTACGGAAGACGTCCTTCTTCCCCACGATTATGACTATGCCTAATTACACCTGCGTCAGCGGATTCCACAATCTTTTTGCCGAACGAAATCAAGCGTTACGATCGATTTGTCGTAATTGCGCTGAAGGGAGAAAGAAATAGGCCAGTAATTACATTTTCGCTCGTATCGAACTGAAGAAATTACATTGCTCTTCGTGCGGGTCATTTTGTTTCGAAGATACTGCTACATGTGCGATTCTTTTGTAACTAGTAATTTTATAGATCGACTCATTCCTTTTTCATTACCGATTTTATTACTTTTATCGTATGTTCTGATACCCCAGCTATTGCTCTAAATGTATATAATTGAAATCTTGTGACAGGTTATCAATAAATTAAGAGATATAAAATAACGGAATTCAGAAAAAATAGAATTCACAGAAAAAAATAGTACGCAAAATCAAAGGAAAAAGTGATTTGAGCTTATGGCGAGAAATACTGTATCAGAAGAACTGCAAATTCACTGCTATAGACCTTCAGAAAAATTTAATTATCCTCCTTAAATCACGTGTCTATTTGTGAGAGATTCTCAAATGAGATTCGACGGTACGACGAAATCAGTGGTCCATTGTTGATTAGTAGATCAAAGAAAAGTAATAAACATTGACAAACTTTCAAAGCGTTTAATATTTGGTTTAATCATCTCCTGAAATGTGCATTCAAATATTATTATTGTTCTCTATTCAAATATACAAACTCTATTCTAAACATGAGTTTATTGTGAAAAACATTGGAAGATGTATAATAATAAACACTCAAAATTACTGGTGGTCGTAAACGAGGACCAGACAAGAGTCAAAGAAAAGCAAGAGAGAATGGGTTTTCGACAATTCGTTTAATTATTTCCTTTTCGCTAGTGTCTTCTTTTCCACGAAACCTCTGCTCCTCTTTCCTAAAAGCAAGTTTCAGTGGAAGGGAGAGCAGAGGACCAATATCGAAATAGTTTATATTCCGCCCACCCTTCGTTACATAAAACATTAGGTGAACGCAAATCAACACGTACACGACCTAGGTCTTAGCCCAGGACTCCAAGAGTCGCCAGGGTCTTCACATGCGCCTACATAGGGGATTTACGACACATTAATTGCTATTGAGTGCCAGGAAAATAAACCAAGGATTCCGTGTCTTGTTCGGGATTTGGAGTTTTCCTGTTTACGATATTAAGTACAATATAAACAGCTGCAATAATTATGCAGAGACCACGTCCACATCGTGAACCCTATCAGTCCCTCAATTTTGATCAATTATTATTACAACACTTTGTACAAAAATAACCTTCTACAGGAGAAGTGCCCCAATATTGAGAACAAGCACACGAACTGCCGCAATAAAATGAATAACAAAGTCTCTGGAAGTTGTCATAAAATTGAAATACAAAACTCCTTCTGTTTCACATCTGTAAGAAACGATGACAGAACGAGATCTGTAGACAGGTACACAGAGAACAGAAAAGCTGGGGATAAATTTGCATTTTCTAGTGCGAGAGCAACAGCTTGACTATCGGTGTCACTCGAAGGCGTAAGCTGTGCACCTTTAAAATTGTTTCGAGCCGTCGATCCGCCTGGTCCTGTGTAAAGTTTCAACGCCTTCGATATCGCCCAAGCAGAGTATATACCAACGTTATCGTTGCTTACTCGCGTTAGCGAGTTACGTACTTCTAAAACGTTCGAGTGGAAAAGTGATCCCAGCTCCGAGAAAATGATTCTTTTCGCTTGGGGAAGAGTGTGATCGATTCGTGGACGCTTCGAGACACGGAATACTGGGAATCCTGAAAGAGGAAAATAAAAAACGAGTTTTTCTGTAATCCGCTTAGCGCTCAAACAGCGCAGAAATCCTTTTAACCGAGCGGCGTAACAATGTTGAAAATTAGAGAATGAGGGAAAAACATTTCTTAAAAAGAGAAGTATGTTCTTTCGTCAGGTGATTAATGATTACAATGATAGATGGAGAAAAGAGTGGTATGATAATGGATTCATAGCAGACAGGTTAATTGCTAGAATTAAGAGTACGCTTCTATTTGAGAACACCATTAATTAGTATGAATGAGTTAATTAGTATTATAAATTTGGAATATATTAAGAAAGAATTTATTTTTAATTCATTTAGGTAGTCCTATACTAAGTAGAGCCTCGGCAGTGACTAGATTGCGGATCTTTATGCATTTATAGGAAATTTCAATGTGTAAGAATGGATAGAAGAAACCATATGATTTGGAAAAATATAGAAATTATCGAAAGATAACTATATTTTATAATATTTCAAGGGTGAAACAGGTATTTAATTAGACTCCATTCCAGTAGGAATTTGGATAAAAATTGGCAGTCTAGTAAGAACACTTACTGCCTACTGCATATTAGAACTGATCCACTATAATTTGAGAAATTTTCAACTAAACTATGGTTGGTTTAGCTGAATTTTAGCCTAGACCAAATGGGATATAAGTCTCTCTCATTTGTTTCCATTTCTTAGTTTCAAAGGGAACTGCAGTAGAAATGAATTTACCAGAACCAAGAATTAAAAAGAATTCGAGGTAAATTCTCAAAAACTGTGCTGTGTGAGCTGGCCCTTTGTAACAAATTCTGGCAAGCTGACAGAATGTTGCAAGAGTTAATCATTCCCTTAGGGGTTCCACACATATTCAAATGACGTGGTTAACTTGACGTTCAGTAGAAAACTTGGATCACAAGTCTAAGCAATGCAGGGAGAATCGAATCATTGTAATTTCAAGACTATACAAATTTCTTCTAGAAAGCAATTAATCTTCTTTCCTGTAAAGGACACGGTCACGCCACTTCCGAGAAAATTTGAGTATTAACCGAATACCTTATGCTCCATTTAGGGTAGTCAAGTGTTATTTGAATTCATGCCTTTGGAATTCAAATAGCTTGAATTCAAGTCTTTAGAATTCAAATAGCTTGAATTCAAGTCTTTAGAATTCAAATAGCTTGAATTCAAGTCTTTAGAATTCAAATAGCTTGAATTCAAGTCTTTAGAATTCAAATAGCTTGAATTCAATTAATTTAAATTGCGTCGAAAGATGTTATTAACTACTTTTCATAAACGCATTTGTGAAACCTTGATGGGAATTTGCATAATATAAATCCACACCATTCAAGATATATTGTTTCAAGTTGAGGAAAATTAATCTCACTTGAAACTTGAAAAGACTACAAGTCAAAAAGTAACAGGTTCACATTCCTAAAGAATTGGTGAACTACATGTTCATTCTAACTCAAGTCTGAATTTCGTTATTTCGTATTTGATTATATTATGAGGATCGATTGAGGATTTGTGTTATGTTACAAATTACTTATTATTTTGTATTATTACAGGTAATGCAAGAATAGAACTCTTTTGTTGCATGTGCATTGAATACAATCCATATACGTGGCAATTTCCATAGATTGTTGAAAACGCTATTGAACAACTGTTTCTTCTTTTTTATATTTTGTCAACATAGGTACAATTATTTGCTGGATTATTCGTGATAGAGATTTGTCCCACATTTGAAATACGCGCGGTACTGGAGACGCACGAGGCGTGTGCAAGTGTAGCGCCAGTGGTGTCTGTCGGTCGTAATTTGTTTTCTGTCTGTTAGATTCGATTGCGTAGTTCTGAACGATACAGCGTGTATTAACATACGATGTAAAGTCGAAGTGAATAAATATATTTTGTTTATTGATCCACAAAATCACCATCAATTCGTTGTGATATTCTATTTACTTTTCTATCTACTCTTCCACGCTTCAATGCTGAGTAGTATATTTCTCCGACGTATGATGTCTATTGCTTCGCGGAATCTAGAGTATAGCACATTTCCCAATATCCGTACGTTTAAAACGTCTAATGTCTGAATTTACTTACATGGAGAACCTAGAAATACAATGGACACTTCAATTGCATCCCAGTAATCGAATATACTGTTTTTTTGTATTTTTATCAGATATATTAGAATTTAAGCGTAAAATTAAATAAAATTAGCATTAATGTTTAGATACTGAGATATGATCTACTACTGAGACGTGTATCTTGCAGAAGGGGTAAATAGGCTTATAGCTAGGATTGACTACTACATAGCTCAAAGTAGAGCTGATGTTCGCGAGCCTTAATTACAAAAGACTTAAAGCCAAGCAACTTCACTACGAATGAGCGTAGAAACTTGAGAAGATTCTTTAAGAAAAGTGAATAACAGATTTACATTACTAAAGTAGTCTCAAGTTACTTGAATTCGAGTGATTTGACTAATCTGAACGAAGCTAAGGTTGCAAGGTTGCAAGGTTCATACATTCACACATTCTGTTCCCAGATAGATTCATTTCCCTTATCGCAGTCGCCACAATGCACCTGTCCCATCACCATTGGAAGACGAAGTTTCTAGTGAGCGTGTTACTCTATAACGAGGAAAATTATTTTCCGGCTGCGTGAAGGGACACGAAGGCAGGTCTCGGAAAAGCCGCGCGAGCAATTAATTCTGCAGCGTTTAACTTAATTTACCCTTTAATGCCAGTAGACGGCTGGGCGGAAAATTTATCTGGGAATATGTGCTTTCAGCTTAATCGTCGCGCGGATTCCGCTGTTTCGCCGCTGCGACCAGCTTGCGACCGACTCATCGCGAAATTCGGTTGAGTGTCCTTACGGCAATTGCTTCCGTGGAAGAAAAATATTCACGGTGGTTGGGCGTCTGACGACACGAGCCATTGATTCTATTCTGCGTGTTTTTGATCAAATTTCATTCGTGCAAATTTTATCAAACGCTTTCCATGCACCCAATTCCTTTATTTTAGACACTATGACGAAATTTTTTGCGCTGTTCAATGCCTGGATTCATTTCATCCGGTTCGCTGGAGGATGAAAGGAAATTATTTTCGTGTTGCCCAGCTTTGGCAAATAAATAATTAGGGAATATATGGCTACGATGGTTGAAACAAACTGATGGATCTGTCATTTGGGAATATGAATGAGCGGAATATTTTTAGAGGCTGGTAAAGTGTGTATGTGTAGACGTACTGCATACGAATTTTATGGTCTTCAGCAAGTTAAACATTAGAATGCTGAAATAATTATTCGGAGCATTATTACTGCAGTTCTGAAAGCCGCAATTTTCCCGCGCTCAGAGGGATCGTATGAAATATTCAGCGATGTAATCCGAATGAAATGAGAACCGTAATCGGAGTAAGTTTTCCAGTCCTCGAAATGGTGGGCGTAAATCGTCAAGAATGTTCAACGCCCCGACATTAAGGTTTTGAATAAGAAACCACCCTAGATAATTAACATTCACACTTCCAAAGTTATGTACTAGTGTTGACTCCAACATAGCTGGGTATATATTTCGAGTTTAAATGCACAGTGGTTTGTCAAATTATTATTATCATTTTGAATTGTCATTTATATGAAGTTTGAACAAAAATAAAATTGCAAGTACTTTGAAAATAATTTATTTTGTATTAAATAATACAAATTTAAACATCTAATTTGGATTATGCGTTGATTTATGAGAAACTCTCAAGTGAAATTCGACGGTACGGTTAAATCTGTCCTACATTATTCAGTATCGAATCGAAGAAATTTAATAAATATGAATGAATTTTTTTTAACGTCTGATCATACAATTGCTGTAATATTCATACGTTATAAAAATGTGAGTTAATAAAGAAGTCCATTAACTATAATTTTATTCAATACTAATCGAAAGCCGCTCACAGAGACAATTGCTTACAGTAATTTTAAGTACAGTAATGATAAAAAGTAATATAATTCTAAGATATAATTTTAGATGTTTTATGGGAAGATTGAAAGAAGTGTACACTAACAAAGTGTAGTAACTAGATTATACTAATTTTCCAAGCAGTGCATCAGAGAAGTAGAAGAATTTCAATGGACAAACCTGCGACTTAAATGTATCTTGAGTAAGCCGCATCAGGAGATCGTCAAAGACAAGAAACAGGAGTGGAGAGGAGGAGCGTCCAATTGAATCAGGTTCGTCAAGACCAGTCAGAGTTTCTACGAAAAGCTCGTATCTTCGCCTAGGATGACACTTCCGCAAAGGTTCCTCTCCGTTGGCAAACGGTGCGAGCGTCAGAGGTGTTTTAATGGATTCTTTCATCTGGACCTCTGCCTCTTTCTCTCTACTTATCTTTCGTTTTATCCTTCAAACTCTATTTGATTGTCCGAAGAGAAAGATCGAGACTGTGACGAAACAACGGGGTACCGGGCAGAGTAGATACAGGGACCATCATCTTTCCAACTAAAGGACCCACAGAGACTCTTATCACTTGCTGCTACAGAATATTTATCAAAGCGTTCAGTTTCTCTGTTAACTATTATACTATTAGCAGTTTGTCTCTTTATTCGCCGTTTAAGGGACATCTTTGTTTTCAGACCTGATCTAAATTTTAAGAAAAGGATGAATGCTACCCTTGAAAGGCTGTCAAGTCAATTGTTTATCGCTTAATCGCAATCAGTGATATTTATTCAAAGATTCTCGAGTTCTCAGTCTCTCGCAAAATACAGAAAATGATGTTTGCTGCTGTTGAAACACTCTCGAATCGAATCTTCTTTTCCTAATTAAAGGAAACGATATGCTTGAAGGCTTTTAAGTGAAATCCTTCTTGCCTGATTGAAGGAACGAATAGCACTCTTAAAAGACTCTCAAGTGAAATGCTTCTCGCCTAACCGCAAGATACGATATATCGACTCTTCAAACACTCTCAACTTAAATTTTCCTCTTCTAATCGCCAGAAAGGTCTTTGAAGACTCACGTTTCCTTTCAAACCTCATTTCAATTTAATCTACACATGGGTCTCTAAAAGTAATAAAGTATGATAGTATTCTAACCCATACACTACAAAATTATAGAAAAGTAGAGAATGTAAATATGTTGCTAGATAATTTGTTTATACATTCAAAAAATTCAAAGAACGAAATAGAATGCTGTTGGATATTCGAGTAACGTAAACTACACTTTATAATAAATATTTTATTATTATAATTAAGCTAATTTAACATTACAACGTGGCTCCAAAATTGCGACTCAAGTAAGAGTCTTGTTTCACAAATTTCTGGGTTTCATACTCTCGAATTTTCGCGAGGTGAAGATGACCAAACTCCTTAGTTACAGGGTGACTAATTGGATATAGTCGAATTTCGCATGGAAAGAGAAAGTTATCATGACTAAGTTGTTTTGAACGTGATAGGATATGATTCTGTATCTACTTTCATGGCTTAATGATTCAGATAAAAGTCAACAAACAGCTGGTCATCCAACAATACTGACTCTTCAAGGCTACGTGCTCTGAAGCCTCAAACTGTGTCTACACTGAGGCAACAATGAGAAACTTTTCGTTGCCGTTCTATATACCCTGAAGAGTCACCGCTTGTTGAATATTTCACTAGTATCTTTGTGTTTCTGTTGCCAGTAATAAGTGTCGCCGCTTGTTCCCTCCTTCCATTCAGAGTGGCAACATTCGTTCCTCAGATTATGTTGCTTCAGTGTGGGCAAAATGTTTCTATATGATGGTGTTCTTTGAAAATATTTTGAAACGTGCAGCAACAAGAGGCGACAAAATGTTCCTCGTCGTTGTCTCTGCGTAGACATAGCTTAACACATTGTTCAGACCTCAGATAGACCCTGGAACTAGTCAGATTCGTATTGCTTCCAGGGACCATTTCCTGAACTTTGAACAGGATGCCTGCCACAAAAAAATCCTCTGTTTCGCCTAATTGCAAGAAATGAGGATATTAATCCCGCGGGACAAGTAGGGACAATAACGACTGTGGTTGCGAGGCTTAAAGAACGAGCCTGCATATCTGGCATATCTTTCCCGAATCACGATGGGACTCGATCGTGTTCGGTACACGGCGCTGTGTTACGAGGGTGTGTCAAATGCCGGCGCTGATTGTATCTTAGCGCAATACGTTACGTCAGAATGTAGCGCGGATACCGTGGCGTGCGGTGAACCTATAGCTCGGGCGTTGCTTCCTGGCAGCGTTGCCAGTGTGGTGCCGGTTGTTCCGCAGCGAGCAATATCGCCGCCCGAAATCTAAATCAGCGCTCATCAACGTGATCAACGTTGGCTTAACTCTGCGTCGACGTAAATGTCTTCTGTAATTGAACGTTTAGATAGCGAGCAATCTCTAGTGTCTTCCCCACGTTTTTGTAATTGAATTTTGGTCTTTGGTTTATATTCTATATTTTCTGTGCATTATATTTTGATTTATATTTCAGTCCATCGAGTCAGGGATATCGTCAGATCTGAACTGTGGTCGCTACACTCATGAGCCAGCGATATTAAATAACAGTAAACGGCAATGTTCGATAACGTTCGCCACCACAGCTGGCTTCGCCATATTTTTGTGATTGAAACTGGACACCTAGTTTATATGTGGCTCATCAAGTGAAAAGCATTAAGAAACAGACTGCTACCTAGGGTTTGTGTTAGGTCCACTCATGCATTATTTTTTAATAGCAATATTTCCATTTGCTATGTTCTTGCGAGTTCTCAAAGGTAAAGTTGCAAGGTATTGAGAAATTTAGGGCTAGGCTTATTTATAATGTTCAAAAATTAACAAAGCTGAAGAGTGAACCAATTCGCGGTCCTAGTGATTGTAGCAAAAATTCATGCTAGATGTATTATTGACAATAGTCCCACAATTTGATGAACAATTGTGGTTCGTTTTAATAGAAAGGGTGTCAAGGTGACTAGGAGGCAGATGGTGATACTGCAATGAGCAATGGATTCTAACAAGGATGGATGTGTGCTACGTTAAAATACTTTGCTTCGGGAACACTGTCAGTGACTGTGGCTTTGTACAAACTTTCCTAATTTATGTCGAATGATGCCGCTGCGAGGTCGTCACTGAATGTCGCTTACGACAGGTGGAGCGCAGTCTCATTAGACGCGTGAAACTATGGGAAACGACGCTGCTGGTTGCACTCTTGAAATATATCGTACTGGTTTAAAAGTGACTATTGCTATTGTTAAGAGAATTGTGACAATGGCACGACACTGAGACCTCTCGAAATTGTTCAATTAGATGAGAAACCTTCTACGTAGATTTATGAGACATTTCTATATGCTAAAATATGCAAAATTCATCCCTATTATGCAAAAATATGCAAAATATCGAAAGCTAAATGCACTTTTTTATAGTACTTGAAAGGTGAAATAAATCTTGAATTAAAATAGAAATTTACATTAACATTTACAGTCTATCGATTACTATTATTTGAGTGTGTGGACAATACATTATGTATTTACTTTTTAACATACTTAGACTTTGAAGTTTTTTGTTGTGTGTCAGTTTAAACATTTGCAAAGAAGCAAAATGTAGAATTTTTATTAGAATATCCAGGAACCCCACAAAAGAAAGATACTGATTATAGCGTTGATGGTCGAAGCTATTATCAGTAGCCAATGAAATGTTTAAACTAAATTTCTGACATGAAATATAATAGAAAGTCTGAGTTTGGTATTATGGACAATTCGTTATAGTTCCATCAAAAGTATTGTACACACTCCAGGAAATGGAGTTCTTCATCCATATTCGAAAAGGCATTTCAGAGTCGACATAGATCAAGGTGTTGAAGGAAAGGCCTCTGTTAGTGGTTGGTGTGGTTAGGGAAGTGGACCAGAGTTAGATTTGCGATCTGGTGAGAGTTGCGTGATCGTGTCAACCACCTACCCTTCAAGCCAGGGTACTTGTCATTTGTATAGCTCTCGTAGCCACTGCTTCCTCGATAATTGGATTTAGATTCGCACAAGTTGTATTGGAGGAAAAATAGCGAAAAGTGATGATAGAAAATCTTGTCCTTCTTTCATAAGTACCCTAACGCTTGTAAACCTAAAGACTCAAGGACACAGCTCGAAAGGTATCCATGGATCCTCTACCTAGCGCAAGCTTAATCTAAGCAAGTGTTATCATTGAAATGTTTTTCTCTGTACTGTAATCTAATCCATAGGATTATAATCTAAGAGAGATCTATCAATTTTCTAAAACTAGTCTAAGAGAGATTTTGCTTAGAAACTTGAAGACTCAAGCATATTATGCTCAAGAAGATGTCTATGAGCTCTGTATTTAGAGAAATGTTAATTGCCATTAAAAAAACAGCTTTATTGTCACCTCTGCAAGCGTGTCCACGAAAATTTTCCGCAAAAATGGAAACACCGGAAATCTTCTGGCACATGTATGTTAAATGCTTCCACCTGAATCAAAGTTCCATTAATTACAACTCATATGACTTCCAACAAAGTTTGTCACTCCTGACGAACGAATATCCATCGGTACTGTTCAAAAGCCACTAATTACCATTTATTCAGACACGTGTTCGTTGGGAAATCACGTACAGTGAGCCGAATCAGAGTCCTCCGAGTCGAAGGCCTCTCAGCACCCGTCTAACCGTCATTTGCATCTACAGAGCGGCCAGTTTACCTTTAATGGCCCATCCGGCTGTCTACGTGAGCGGTCAAAACACCTATGTCCGCGTCCTGTCGCGGTGCATGTAGGTAAAACGCAAATTATGCTCTTCTGAACGCGCTGACCGCAGCGCATTTTCCCTGGAATGCTCGCTTCGAAACTTCAAGTTATGCATTGAGCCTGACGCAACGACTACGCAAATTGCTCGCAATTTGCTTGAGAATTTATCACTAGTTCGAGGCTCAGCCCTCGGGCCACATCCTTTCCTAGACCGCGGCTTTTGATGTTATTTAACAGACTAATTTTTTTGGTTCATGCGGAGAACGGAATTATTCTTCGTTCCTCGCGGTTTCCTTTTCACCCCTGCTGGTGGTCTTCTAACCTCCCTTGAAATCCCGTTCACTGTGTTCAAATCCAAAATTGACGATGTTTAAGCTGAGGAATATGGACGAAGAGACAGAGACAGTGTTGTATAGAATCTGTGACAGTAAATTCCTTTTTAAATGCGAGGATTCGAGTTTTGGGGCCAAGGATTCTTAGCTAGGGACTTAAGGTAAATGTCTCAGCAGCCAGCTATGTTCCAGTTCCTGGAAACTAACGCTGATTTTACTTAATTTTAGTCTTAAATTCTAAAAAAGAAACAGTACTACAACCAAAAATAGCAAATAATATGAAATAGTATATTCAGTTATTGGGATGCAATTCAAATGCCGTGATATGCATTTTTCGGTTGTCCACTTATTAGGACATCTCAGGCGTCTGGATATTGAGATATTTACCTGAGAAAGTATTATACTGAATCTGTGATAATGAATTGTTTCTTGGATGTGAGGAGTCAGTTTTGAAGTTGGAAAATTTGAAAATAGAACTTGAAAAAAATTAACTCTAGAAAAGAATCAAGTCTCATATTTTCCATTCATATCAAAGAACAAAGGAACCCGCTCTTGACACCTTTCCTGATGTCTTTGTACGTAGGGGAGCAACTCTGTCCAGGCGAACGCTCATTGAAGAGGACTTCGCGAGTTTCAAACAAATTCTAGGATCCTGAGAGCTTGATGTCCAACTGAAGTGTACACAAAGGGGAAAGTTTATTCGTGATCGGGAATATACTTCAAAGATATACTCTTCCCCGTCTTTACTCTACGCAAACGTTAAACGTTGTTTGGTTATAAAGGATATTGATTACTGGGTTGAGACGAGACGAGTCATTGAGCATTCTTATGAAAGTTACCTCTTCGTGTTCTTTTTTAAAGCTTTCTCACCATCTGATACTTTTTTTTCTTCTTCTACTCTTTATTTCGTTCGTTTGCAGGCTTTTAGTGTGGTCTGAGTATGTTCAGATGCTGAAGACTTTTAATAGGAAATCGAACAATGTGTTGATATATCAATACATAGTAAAATTATCGATATGTGCGTGAGAAATAAAAAAGGGGCGTATTTTTTTTACTTCTTTATTTAAAATTTAATGTCGCATCAACAACCTATATTGATTATTAGCGAGAAAAAAGGAAGAAAAGAAAAAGACGGAATCCTATTGAGGTTTAAGTCAATGCGTCAAATAATTTTGTTTCTTATATTACTAGTCTAATTACCTAAATGTCATGTAAAACAAAATATGTATGATTTTTGTTTGTTTACAATAATTTAATTACCCACTATAGATCACACACTTATGAAAAATTCTCACGTGAAATTCTATGGTATGATGAAATCAGTTGTACATTGTTTAGTAGTGAGTAAACATATGTATAAAAACAAAATTAAATAACAGATACTGCCAACTTTTGAAGCTAATGTTTGATTTTTGATTTAAAAAGATTGCGAAGATTTTGAAATTAAAAGTTTGAATGCTTTGTATTTTTGAAAGTTTGAAAATTGAAAGTTTTCAAATTTGAGGAATTGAAAATTTGTGATAGATAAGATGAATAACTGAACTTGTTCTAAACAGTTATTTTCATAACTAGTGGATAAGTACAATTGTTGTTATCATGGATGATACGATTTCGAAGGATCTTTAAGCTGATAATGCTTGAGTTTTTGCATGCATATTTTTAATATCGCTTTCAAGATTTCACTTCACGCAAAAAGAAGTTGAGGCTGATCTTAAACATTTATATTAAAAGACCTATAAGAAAAAAAATACCATCACTTTGAAGGTCCTTCGATCTCGTATTATCCGCGATAAATAAATTTTAATTCGTCCACCAATTTTAGTTCGGTTGTCCATCTCGAATATCAAAGAACAATTGCACTATTCAATATCAACAAATATACACTATTCAATCTCAACACGCTGCAAAGTATTTTAACCCTGGTGTGTTCCTCTTGAAAACCTTAAAACAAGTGTAAAACAATGATAGCCACCAGCAGGTCATTACGAATGTAACTAATAAGCTTCCAGCTGTTAGCATAATATCAAAGAATTAGAAATGCAGACAGTAACCTGAATTATCTCACATTTTGTCCGACATTAAGAAATTTGTTGAAAGAATCAAGAATCATAACTGGGCGAAAAAGAAATCGAGAAATGTAGCAGGATTAAAATGCTTACGAAAGAATAAGAAACACCAAGATAAAAATGATTGGGCACAAGTCCCAGAAGCTCTCTCGAAATAAATAGAGTCCCTCAATTTGTAGACCAACTGCAAATATTGATGTCAAACAGGATCAAGACTAGCCATTGTCGTTGGTGGCTAGCGAGGTTCTGCGTAGAAGTTATGAAAATGAAATTCAATGGAGCGAGGAAAACTCTGAAGCTAAATTCTCATTGCGTCTGGTGAAAGGGGAAAAAATGGGGAGTGGACGGAGGTCGAATGAAATTGGATGTTACGAGGGCGGTCCACGGATTCTAGTACCGACTTGAATAGCGAGTGATCACTGATCCGAACTTCGAGGCATTTCTTACGCATACGTGGACCATTCGTCGAGCCATTGTCACGGTAGTGAGCAATATCGCTGGGCCCATGCAATATTACGTTGCAGAAATAGCGAGTCCTTTCGCTTGGCTTTTCCTATTCCAGGAATGGACCTCGAAGTTGCTTGGCAGGGAAATTGAGAAAACTGACCCGACAGTGGTTTCCGCTTCAGTATTTTTATTCAGTGCAGATATTAAGAAACCCAGTTTACCCTAAACGACAAAAAGACCCGCGAACGGGAAATATTCGTCGCAGGAAGGTTGAACGTGAAGTGCTGCGCCATGGAATTGTTCAAGGATGTTGATTTGCATGCTGCATGAAGGACCATCGTGCCATGAGAATCCCTGTACCACCTGGAGGGCCCTCAAATACCACGTACGAAAAGCTAGGATGAAATACTGCATAGCTGAGCTTTCTTTCGAGGATTTTGACAATAAAATAGTAGAAATAGAGAGGAGCTAGACAGATATAAATTAACACACTTCGTGTACAGAAATACAGGATCAAAAGTTGAGTACAAAGTTAAATATTAATTATATGTACTGAAAAGGGTGGATAAATCGGTTTCTTGAGGATTTCGACAATATTTAGAAAAGTGTATTTAATGTAAAATAGTAAGAGTAGTAGACCCAGTCAGAAATGAGCACAGGCAAAAGTGAATTTATTTCGCATTATACTCAAAACTAAATATAAAACTGAAAAATTGAACATAAATTATAGTTATGTAGTGGACAATGTTCACTTTACAAGGCTCAAAATTAAATGTAAAATTAAAGATAGATAAAGTATAGGATGAAGTATTACATATCAGGGCCTTTTTTCAAGGATTTCGATGATAAGCTAATGGAAGTAAAACAGCAAAAATAATGGAACTAGAGGGAAATAAGTAGGCTTCATATGAAGATGCAAAAATGAAATATGAAACGAATAAATTCAATATGAATTATTACTATAAAGTGTCCATTATCAAGTACACTTTGAGTGATGAATTCTAACTGTAGGAGGAGCATTCGAATCGATCGTTTTTGAACTTTAAACTCAAACGAGAAAAATTGATGTTAATGTTCTCTAATTTAGCTTCAGCTCTTTGGTTCCGTACGATTTTCTCCATTCAATTTTTTCGTTCAATTCAACCAGCTGGATTACTTCAAGGGTTTGCGCAGTTCCTCTTCTTTAACCAGGGGATCCTCTCGGCGGAAATTGAACGTCGTCATATCGATCAAAATTTAATTCACAACGTGCATTTGACGAGTGAGTCACGTATCCAAGCGTTAGTAGGACGATATTAAATTTTATTCAGGATTAATTAATTAAAATGCACAATGAGATTTCTATAGGTTTGTCTGTATTAGATTTTCTTCCTTTGAAACTACCGGATATTCAATTCCTCGTGACTCATTGTCATTAGACTGCGGATCTTTATGCATTTATAGAAAATTTTAATATGCAAAAATGAATAGAAACCATACAGTATGAAAAAATATGGAAATTGTTGAAAGATAAATACATTTTATAATATTTGAAGTGCTAAATAAGTCCTTAATTAGATTTCGTTTCTCTAATCTTGTGTATCAAAATAGGAATTTGCATACACATCCGCAGTCTAATTATTATAAACCTTATTCCATGGTTTATTATTATGTTTCATGCGTGAATTTTCAAAACATTAAAGTAAGATACGTATTGTTATTATCATTATTATTAAAAATGGGAGGATCCAAAAAATGGGGCTTTTAAGTCACGACTATGAAACAGTGTAATGGATTGATTCATATTTATTATAAAAATTTTACCAATAAAATTTCCAAATACCAGTCTATTTTGTTTAGAGAAGCTCTTCAAATATAAGCTATAAATTATTGAAATAATGTCAATAAATAATTTTATTCTTTTTGTTTATCTATTATTCTTTTGTTTATCTATTATTTGTTCAAGAAATAATTTTTCTTTTAAATCATAACTGCTGAAAATAATACTGTTTTAAGTTCTGTAGATTTTGAACCACCTATGTTTAACATTTAACTAAAACAATTATCATAATAGCTAATAATTTTTTTAATATACATACTTTTCGATCAAATAGATTGTTCTAATTATTGTAAGATCTGTAGCTAGCTCAGTAAATAGTATGTAACATTGCTGTTTAACCAATTTAGGCCCAAAGTTATGTAAACTTAACATACCAGTAACATGGAGGAGCAAAATTTAATAACGTAAATTTTCTAAATAAAATGGCGGATGAAATGTTGCTGCCACTTTTCTATTCCTAATGATTTCTGAGGAGTTTAATAAAGTATGTTTCGCACCCCTAACTTTAACGACTGATTCCACCCCTTCAACACATGTCGACAGAGAAAAAAGATACATGTGCAACACTTCCCTGAGAGTTATTTATTATCAGTAATTCATCGAAATCCACATTTGAGGATTTTCATCGTTGTGAAAGTCTTGAACCCATTAAATTCATCCTCACGAGTTTCTCAAACAATAAACACGCTCTCAGCAAGCACTTACTGTGTTTAATAATGCTCTATATAGATTCAATCCGAGGAAATTTTGAAAGAAACGATTGTAACAATGCACTAAAGATGATCTCGTCGATAAGTCGGGAATAAAGCGTTCCGTTGGAATAAACCGAATTTATTTCGACGGCTTTGCAGCTAAACTGGATGAAGCGCAGGCGTTTCTAGTATCCCATAAACCGGCTGAAACAAGGTAATCCTAACGCAAACAACGTTACCGTAAAATATCAAATAAAACAGCGACTGGCAGCGACAGCATTAAGTGACACGATGAAACGCGTGGAGCGTGGAAAGGTAAGGGGAGGCGGAGGAAGAGAGTAATGGGAGAGAAGAAGGATAGGAGGAGTGACTCGGTGAGCGAAAATGAGCGACATTCAATTACGAAAATTGCAGAACAACGAGAAATACGGTGGTTCGCGTTGCTGATCGATGGAATCTACTCGGGTGAACGTGTGCAGTGGCAGAGGAAGAATTCGAGACGAGTCAGCTGCTTTATTGGTGAAAATTTGTTGCGCTTAGTCAGGGATAGAGGAAGAAGCATTAGAAGCTATCAGGGAAAGAGATTAACGTAGCATTCGTATTTGCAGGAGCGCCGTGCAAGAAATTAAAATCACTAGATTCGATTAGAAGATTCCCTCTTTTACTAAGGTTTTTATTTATATCTCACAGACAAATTAAATTGTTCAACTTTATGGTCCAGTTCAGCTTCAAAAATCTTTATTCTGTAAAATGTTTTTTCGATAACACAAATGAATGAAAATTAGTTCGAGCCAAAATCAAATAAAAAAGACATAGCAAGTGGAATGGAGCTGCACAGTATGTTGTCTTAGAATAACTTGAACATCAAGAATCGAATTTTTTTTCAGGGTCATATCATGATCAGACAAACGAACAAATTCTGGAAACTTTTAAAAGAATAAACCTTAGTATGAAATTCAGTAGTTATAATTTAACTTGTGTCTAAGTGAAATTAATTAAAACAGAGAAGTTTAGTTTCTGATCAACTATCATATATTATTAGATAGCTTGCACTTTTTAAATGAAAGGAACCTTAATTTCCTCATTTTCAAAAACTACTGAAAGAATCGTTATCCAATTTTAACTGAATACTCTACTAACAGTCTTAAACAAATTGACTGAGCGGTTTTTCGGTAAATCGTGTAGAGGAAATTACCTAACGTTTCAGAATTCGTTTAAAAAGATAATGAATTTTGTTCATTAAACGTTAATTTTGTTCTTCGGATTCTTTCATTAAATCTGTTTAATAACTTCTTCATATTCAGCACAAAAGATTTTATTAAATTTGCTATTTTAGATCCTGAAGAAAGGAGTCAGAATATATGAAAAATTACATTTTACAGGAGAAATAATTTTTCAAATAGGAAAGAAACTACCTCCATATCTTTTATTCCCGTACTTTGTTAATTACATTATTAATTTAATTAATGATTTTCCATGTGAAGCAGTAATGAGTCATGAATGATTACTTACGATGGTGACTCAATTTTTGAAATTAGAATGAATGTATCTCTAATGCTCAGAATTACACGATATTTAATTGACAATAAAAAATAATTTTTCTTTCTCGCAAACATATCTCTTAGAAAAGGCCAGTGAGTACAATAGAAATGGTAATTCAGTAAAGAATTCTAATTATTTTCTTTTGCTCGTCTAATTTGCATCAATTGTGATTGAATAAACCTTCCTTAAAATGTGAACTTTCAATCTCATTCTCAGCTTCGATGTCCCCTTTTTTCTATTTCCAAGCGCTGGCCTGAATGCCACACAAAAGAGAATAATTCAATGGCACAAAGGGAAGCAAATACCTCTGTGTAGTCCTTCAAACCCTTCGAATCCACGTGGCTTGATAAGTATGGCGGGCACAAGGATCTCAGGTGGCAGGGCACAATATGTATCCGATAGTTCTGGAGGATAATTAGAGTAATGGAATTGCAAGCGTCGAAAGGCAGTCACAGTAAAAATTTATTATGCACACAAGCCGATGCGAGAAGCAGAACCTGAGTGCACACGTTGGACGCCTGACTCAATTAATACCACGCTACTTGCTATGTCGGTAGTCCACTTGCTAATTCCATTTTTCCTCCTGGCTCACTTTTTTCAGACTCGAATATCCGCTTTATTTATTTAAAAATATTCCTCCCACGTCTCGGCTAGGAAAACCGAATTCAAGGCTAATAATATCAAAACAGAATTAACTCTGATTCTAAAGACCAAGAAAAGATTCAAGAGAAGAGATGTAGCTGTGTTTATGACGAAGTTTGTTAATATATGAAATTTGTTTTTAATTATATATTACAGAAACTCGCAGTACCTCAATTTCGATAATTATCGTACAGAGTCCATTATTAATAAATGAGGAAATAAATATCGGTTATTATTATCGTATACGCAATATCGTAATTTTTGTTCATAATTTATTAAATTATTAATATTTGTTTATAATGAGGTTGCATACATGATTTTCGAATCTTCGAACAATACTAAACTTAAAGATTTAAAATCATCAAAGTTTATATTCTATGAAGCTTCTTTAAGCTGCTATTATTAATAAATTGGAAAAGAAGTCTTTCTCATAGTCAGAAAACCAGACTTGAAAAGATTAAAATGTAAAAGTTCCTAAGTGAATTTTACTAATCTTAGAAATTTAGAACGGTATTGAATTAAGAGATTGGGGATCATTTGCTACAAGGTTCGACACAATAATTAATAGATGCAGGGGAGATGGGGGATAAAAATTATGTAATAAGTCTTCTCTCCACAAACATTTCCAGAAAGATTCTTTTACACAGTTACATGTGTATAATAATGTTTCTTTCATTTTATATTTCATTCCAATCGAAGCTGGGGAGTAATACGAATCACAAGTGGTCAAGCTGAATATGTATATTTAGATCATCCAGATAAGTTTCTGTGCTTTTTATTCTTTTATTAATATTCATAGGTAAACTATAAATATTGAGCCAACCATTTGCTAGAGCATTCTCAGATGCCAGATCATTCTCTATAGAGTATAATACTTTTAGTCTGACAAACGTGGGTGGGGACAAAAGTAATACGTCACTATGGGGATGAAAGTAACATGCTACTTTTGTCCACGTGAAAGTTCAATGTATACATATTGACGAAAAAACAATGAAGAAACAAGGCAAGCAAAATAATATACGAGATAGGAATCCTTTACATAACAATGACTGTATAAATTCGGTTTATTTGAAGCTTTTCAGTGAAAATTATTCGAGAGAAAAGTGGATCCAATGTCTAAATTGTAAGGGCTGATCCCATGAAGATAATACCATAAGTGATCTTCAATATGTCTGTCATAATTGTAATTGCAATTTGGACTAGATAAGAAATATCATTAAACCAGTACATCATACCAAAGAAATGTACAAAGTTATATGTATGTATTTTTATTGTTACGTAAAATATGTTTATTTAAATGCTTGTTTCTATCGTTTCTATAATAAAATATTCTAGCATAGCATCGGAAAAAATGTTTTTACTTAATCTTTCTCAAAACAATTAGTGTTGTTTTTATCTTCGTAGTATGTTATTTTCATCTTCACCCTCCAGGACGAAAGTAACAATAACACTAACTGCTGAAAACTGCTATATAGCTTTGTGATCACTTATTACATGAGGCTGAAAGGTAGATCAAATGATAGACCAATAGGCATAGATAGATCTGCTTTTTAAAAGCACACGTTTTGTTTTTATATTTTTACAAAGTAATTACCAGCCAGACCAAATGTAAAAAATGTTACTTTTATCCTCATCCTATCCAACTTATCAACTACAGAAATAAGAAACTAAGCTCTTAAAGACCACATAAAAGGTCCTTGAATAATATCGTTCTACTCGAATTTAGTTCGAGTTGAAGAGAGCACTGTTATCGCAGAAAAATTCAAAATTGATAACCTGAAGGGTGCATTAAGCTTGCATCAACCCTCTGAATCCACGTTTCCCTTCACGTGACGGTAAATGTTTTATTTTCTCAGCCCGCTTTGCTCCTTTTCGCCAGCGGTGCTATGTACATATATACTTATGCGATAACGCGTCATCGGTTCTGAATCACGACGTCGGGGCCGTAAGTCTCTCTCTGAAAGCTGGATATCTAGAACGTGAAACTGGAACGAACGCGTCGCGACGCTTCTAAAAAATGAAAAAATAATTTTGTTTGATTCTATCTGCCGCGAAGTTGTCTGCTTTTAGATATTGACTTTCTAGATTATGGGAAAGTCATTTTAAAGCGTTAAAGTGACCTTTAATGGTGATGGATGAAGCATTAAGGAAGGTTGCGACAACTTTTCATTATAAGATTTTTACAAAAGATTTTCATTCTCTGTCTGTAAGAAATAACATAAGTCAAATTTTTAAGAAATTTAAGTTCCCGCTTTAATTGAAGGCTACAAAATAGGTAAAATTCACATTTTGGATGTAAGCAGATTGAATTAAAGAAATTTGTTCCCTAAAAAGGGAAACTATGATAAATTGCAAGGCCATGATAGTGAATTAAGATTTAAAATGGATGTACAAGATTTCAACGTTAATATCTCGGAACTAGAAATATGTGACTAAGCTTTTGCTTTAAGCTAGGTCTCCACTGTCAGTGAGAAGAAACAAAAAGTTTTTCATTGTAGCTTCAATGGAGACGTAGCTTTATTACAGTCACAGTGTTGTGACAATTTTCTCGTAAAATTCGTAACATTTTTAACTATTAGATCTTTTTTCAGTAAATGTATAATTTTCATCATAATGTACTTTTTATACAAATGCTATTTTGATGGCTTTTTGGATATACCACTTTTACCATGCATGTGTCGAGTAGGCCAAAATTGGCCTCGTAACGAGCAATCGAATTCGTGATCGAATGGGAAAATGATTATGATGCTTCAACCACTCAACAAATACGACAGACAGAAATGATAACAAGGATTAAAACGTCAGGAAAAATTCACAAACGAACGTTTAATTGTTTTTGGGGAAGAGCTATCCACTGTACCTCTCAATTAACAGTTATTTATTTTTCAATTCGAGGAGCTGATAGAAACCGAGAAAGTCAATAATAATTATGTAGCTGCAGGAAGGGAACCTCTATGAAGTAGAAGGCTTCTACAAATTCGAAAAATTGAGAGGAAGTTTGAATTGAACAGACGTGTATGATGAAAAACGTTTTAATCTCAAAAATGGACAGTGTATACTTTTCCTGAGAAATGAGTGGATTTCTATGGATGTTTATAGAAATGGTTTCTTGGTTTTCTAATTTAATTGCTTCTTTATGTCAAAGGCAACATTTTATGATTAACAACTCTTCGAGATAGAGTAAAATAATGGACATCTTGAGTACATAGTGTAGTGAAATTTTTTATATCTATGGTTTTATGTCAGTATAGATTTCTGTGACTTTCAAAGTAGTAAATTAGATCCTTCATTTTAAGTTAAATTTATGAAATGAGACTGGGACATTGCCGATTATTGGTTGTTTTACATTGCTAAATAAAAAATATCAGATAACTTATACAGAACTTGTGCAGTTTTAAGAATATATTAAGTTCTAAAATTGTCTACTCGCGAAGTGGTGAATGAGGGACTGTTAACAATTAAAATTGTATTTTTGCTTGTAAGTAAGAGATCCTGTTAAAAATACTCTCCCTCTTAAATAAGAATCCTACGTACCTTTGATATTCGAATTACTACTTTCTATAATTTCTCTTGTTGCATATTTCTGCAACTACTTACTTAATAAGTCCCAGGAGTGTTAGAAACTGGGTTACAACTTCTCTTCTGAATTTCCTTGTAAATACTTCCCACAAAGTTTCGAGGTACTATGTTTCATGTAATAATCCTGAAGACAAGAATTCTGTCCTGCTAAACGCTGACCTGATGGCGTCGTGTTCTGTTCAAGTACCTTCTTACACCCTTTCTTATTCAGTATACACCAAAAATTTCTCTAATATTTCCAGTCTTCCGGAAGGAGAAACATTACGAACTTACGAAAAACAGAAGGCAACGAACTACGCCAGCTTTAATTTCTTTTCTTTCACGAATCACGAACACGAGGAATGATTCGAAACTTTAAGAGCGACTGTGCACACAGCAAGAAGATGAATTCGATAGGGGTGTTAAAAAGTGGCTAATCCTTCTCCCTCATCAGGTTTAAGCCGAAGCTTGCTCCAGTTGGCGTATCTACGCAAGGTTACCTGCACTTGGACGTAATCGTAAAAGTCAGGGGCTGGCAGGCTGCCAAATCGTTTCGACGTAGCCTTCTTCCGGGCGTGGTGATATTTCAATTCCCAGTATACTTACCCCGCAAAGCGGAAGCAGCAAAGAAGATAGAGACCGGAAAGCGCATAGAAGCGTCGCTGATTCTTCGTCCCAGACCCCAGTGGGCTTGTACCTTCGACTTCTCCAGGCATTCGCGAGAGCTGCCAGAGGTAGGAGAAATGGGGCGCACGAAGGGGCGGGGAAAACCTCTGGCAACGATAAAGCTTGCTACTAAACTTTCGAAGACCCAGAAAGTGTTCTTATTTATCTCCTTATGCTTTTCTATTTATTGAATTTTACGCTCTAATTTATCGTCTCAAGGAAGACACCTTTAAGTGGGAAGATGAAGTTGCCTGATAGGAGAGGATATTAAAAGAAGACCCGTATTCTGGGACTAGACAAACTACGTGCGAGTGTTGTTATCCTTTGGTGATAATTAGATTGCGGATTTTTAGGCAAATTCAGATTTTTGTACGTACTATTAGAATAATGAGAAATATTGTAAGTACACATTTGTTTCATCCTCCAAATGTTGTAGTATTATAAGTGTACTTTATATTTGATAAATTTGGGGATTTTTAAATATTGTGTGTACTCTGTATCTTTTTGCACGCTTAAGTTTTTCATAAATGTATCAAGATCCACACCAGAATTTAGTGATAACTAAATGATAATAATAATGAATACTGTAGATAGTGTCTTAGCAAATTTTTTACATTGAGAAATAAATTTTGTACCACTAGCTATAGTTTGAGTCAGATGTGCTGCCAGAGCTTCTTCTATACTTATCTTCAAAGGATGAAAGATGTAGAAGAAAAGAGAAGAGCACACTGTTTTATACTTTAATACTGAGCGTGTATATGAATCTTTCGTTGACAATATTGGAGCGAGTATAGTAGATACCTTTTCAAAGTTTTAAATTAAAGAATTAATTTTCAGTTGCCAGCTGCAGTATAAATCAACTTTCAACATTGTCAGAGCGACTTATGCATTTATTTTCAAGAGAAACGATACTTGAAAAAGGAAGAGTACAGTTAATATGCAATTCTACTGAGGTAACACTAGGCGACTTGTAGCATGTTACAATATTTTTTAAGTTAAATAATAATTGTACACATATTACAATAACTAAAAAATTATTTAGAAAACTGTGTCATAGTTCTGTTTACGATAATTTTCCTAAATAATTTTTCAATTATTCTAAAAAGTGTATACAGTATTTAATTTAATTATATTGTAGCATACTCCAAACCGCCTAGTGGAATTGCGCCTTTGTTCCTATCTTATGTCTTCTGTTTCTACATTAAATTCGAAATGTTAATATACCAGTCATGGTTATATAAAGGCCGATTAACGACGATCACGCCCCACTACGTGCAGCTTCGGTCAATCCGGTCACATCCCACGGTTTCCATTTGAAACGATTTTGCCACGATTTAACTAACCCCGTGGATTCCCATTCGGCGAGCGTATGTTCGCGGGATCCCGCGAACACGAGCACACGCGTGACCGATATTCGCGCTTTAAACAACGCTGCTCGCTGAAAACCAGTCTTGCCATCTGCTTCCATCCCTCGTTTAATTTTATTGGGAATTAAAACGTGTCGATAGAGGTGAGGCGGTCACTTTAAATTAGTGTTAGTAATGCTACTTAGCGCACATTTAAAAGCGCTGGGTGATTTTTATGTTCAGTTTTATCGATACAACCTCGACGGCACGCTCGTAGAATAAAGAACATATCCAATATACAATCTCGATCGAAAGTATCAGGACACCTATTTCCAATGAATTTTGCAATATGAAGGATCGATACGAAATTACTTCCTTTTACAAATTTAGAGTACACACAAGGTGTCACACGCAATGCAGACAAGCTATATCTTTAAAACGTTTGTGAATAAAGAAAAGTGTCATATGGCAAGGTTGAATGGTTGAGAATAAAGCATGTTTTGATATTATTTTTTTGCATTGTTTGCATTATTGTAACTAAAAAGAACCCTATATTTCTAAATGCAGTGATCGATGCACTTTTTTCTCCTCTAGGAGAAAGTACTAAGGGACTTCTGCCTTGAAACTACAAATTTAAAAGTTATTGCGATTTAAAATTTTCTTAATTACATTCAGATATTTAAGATATTAAGCCATGAATTTGGGAACCAATATCGAAGATTACTACAGAAAATTTGTATCTTTTAAATAATGTAAAAAAGGGTGGAAAAAGTGTTTGAAGTAAGATGGAGGTACATTCGAATATTTGTTATAAGTATTCAACGATATCAAAATCAATTTCGATAAACAGAGTATCTCAGGTATTTTCAAAATTGTAATAAATTTTAGATTAGTAGATTAGTAGGTTTAGATTAGTTAGATTAGTTTTAAGGCACAAGTTCCTTAATTCTTTCTTGCAGAGGAGGAAAGAGAGTACCGATTACATTTAAAAGTATGGGGTTCGATATTAAAAAAAAGATGCAGTTGAATTTTTTAGTTGCAGCGATGCAAAAAATGCAAAAAAATAATGTGAAGACGTGTTCCATTCTAAACCATTTAATTTTACCGTATGACATTTTTCTCTACCTACAAGCGTTTTAAAGATATAGCTTACTGTGTTGTGTGGAACACTGTATAATTGAATGAAAAGAAAATACACTAGGTATGGTCGACAACAGGTATCAAGGATTTGATAAGGTGATTCTAGAAGATGAAATAAGACAAAAGTGAAGAATAATAATATTGCATTTGAGATACCGTTTTCTATCTACTAAATGGTAAAAAAAGTGTAAAATGAAATGTGTCTGACTTGATGTACCCTACTGAATTATTCTACTTATTTTGCCACGTCTGATATAATACCGTACAATTTGTCGAATACATAGACTCTAATGTGATACAAAACGAAATACTTAAGTAATATTTAATGGAACTCATTAATACTTTTTTTAATAATGTCTAGACATTTATTGTGTTCCAGTATCCTTATACTTTTAAGCGTGGATGTACGTATACTAAAATATTACAGTACAATAACGCAATAAAGCATTAGTAGAAACAAGAAATGTGTTACACATTACTGGCATAGAGTCTAGTCCCATTATAAGCTTGAAACTGTGTTCATTGTGTCTAGAAATGATTTAAAGCAAACGAGATTTGCTTGTCATATGTTATCACTCGCATATGTAGAGTAGTATATGGGGTATTCTACAGTACTGTGCGAATTGATGCGAGTAAAATTGAACTCCTTCCGTTCCAAAATGACTGCATAATCTTGTTGATGTCAAAAACGGACACATATTTCATTAGAAACTCGATATGATGTATTCTATTTCTGTTTAAACTTTAGTTTAACAATCAAGTAACTTTTCAATAAAATAACTCGTGTCCATATTAATTTACGTAAAACGAACACTACTGAAACGTGCCTGTCTGATACGATTTATCCTACTGCACGCCTGGTAGCCGAGTTAGTGGTATAAGTCAATAAAATAAGTCAAGTTGGATAAGCTTCATATAAACTTCAGATATTTCTTCCACAATTAATCACTCAGAAATGGAGCTTCAAAAGCAGTTTTGTCATTTTTGATTGTTGTTTTATTTTCACTTCTAGGATCATACAAAATTATTGACATCTGTCGTTGAACAACTTTTATACTTCCACTTGAATTTTAATGACCCTCTTGCCGTCAATCAAATTCAACAGTATAAAACGTTCAACAGTGATAAAACGTAGTTTATCTTTCGGTATTTCTTGATCTAAATTCTCAAAAAATGTATCAACAGCACACATCAGTATCTCTGTATCTGTATATCTGTATGTCGTTCTCATTTGTATTCCTATTGTATATATCCAAATATGTCTCGATAAATACATCGTCGAAATGTGAATCGCATAAGAGGAGATAGTAGACAAATAGGCTAGAAAAACTAATTTTAAAATTTTTGAAAAATCTACCTTTCTCTACCTACAACACTTTTTCTTTTATCAGAATTTGATTATCTGCTTAAATGCTATGAATGTTAGTTTAAGTAATCTAACATTATGTATCCCCTAAGCCAGCATTTCTCAGTAGGGGCCCTATGGCCCCTTAGGGGTCCCAACACCGAAGTTTTGGAGCTATGTGAAGACAGAAAAATGGACATAAGAAAAAAAGTGAGATTTTCCTAAAAGGAAAATAAGGGTAAAAATAAAGAAAGTAAGAAGGGGGTTACAGAAGTAGTCGATGTTTAGAAGCGAGCCACAAGTCAAAAAGTGTTGAGAAACCTGGCTCTAAACTACGTTTTCTTACTTAAATAATTTCTATGCATGGTATCACTAAAAAATCTCAAGTAAATGGTGAACAACACACACAAAGCAGCTGCTGCATAAACAATAACGTGACAAAGAAAAATAGAACGCTGTTAATCGAAGTTTCAAAAGAAAGTTCTTTTCTTTTCACTCTCGTAGCTCCTCGAGTCATCATTCTCAATCAAAATATCACTCTTCTATTTCGAGCAGCTCCCAAGATGCCTGCCTAAACAAATAAAAACGTAGCATTCGTAATACAAGGATACAGGTTGCCCGTTGTTTCTCCTTAAGTAATCTCTCCTCACTCCTCGCTAGTCACAGAGCCCATTAATCTTCCGCGAGAGTGTCCATATGCTAGTCACGCGATTATTTTTCCAGAGTGGCCGCGTATAGGTCATGTCGTTTCCATTAATTCGGATCGTTTAGAGAGGGAGGCGCGATCGATCGCGGGGAGGGATGCGATTGTAAAACGCGCTCTCGTTTTCACGTCGCGACGATGGCCAGTGCGTGAATTATGACTCGGGTCGTGATTTCTCCTCCACATTTCGAATGCGGCGTCAATTTATTACGCCCCCCGCTGGAATGAAACGCGAGGGAGAGCTTTTGCTTGAACACATTCGCTCGGAATCAAATTTGCGGTGCTCTTGTGTCCTCTTTCCCGCTGGCTCACTGTTTCCTTGTTGTACTGATTGTCAGGTGAATGATTTACGTACTCCATATGTGACAGTGGTAATAATAATATGTGAGCGCATATGTAGCTATTACTTCAACGATTTACATATGCGCCGGTAATTATGAAAGAGAGCTAAGTTGAAGACCTAAAAAGTTGGATTTATCACTTATTTCGTGCTGCATTGATTTACATTACAAAGTAGAGTTTAACTTTGCTAGATTTTTGACTTACAATTAGACCATTTTCATAATTACCGGCTCATACATATGCAGATACCTGTTTCACGTGTGACAGTAAGAATTTTCTATTTTATTATCATAGGAATTAATTAAGTCTGTTCTTTATGTTTATTTAAGTATGAGTCTACAGTTTTTTTCTAGAGAAATATGAAGAATAAAATATGATGAGTTGTCGTGCCTTTGCCAAGAGTTTCTACGTCGGCTGGCTGGGAATTCAGGTCACGGGTGAGCAAATAGATAAGAGGGAAAATGGCGGATTATTTTAGGCTTCATTGGGTCCTTGAATCGTTTAACAGAGACAATTACTGAGAAAGTGAAATGAGACCTATTTAGCGAAACATTCTTTGACTCATCCTTCTCTTCGAATAATTAGCTGTGTCAAGTTGCATTATAGCTTTTGAGACATTTAATATAAATCTTAACTACAAATGGTATAATGTGACCATTATAGAGAGCGTTCCAGTTTTTCCTGCATAACTTTGCCAGGATATTCTTCAAACAAAATGAAACAAAATGTTATATAAATATAGGTTCTTAAATGCTTTATTAAGAAGAAATAATAAAAATACGAAATAACAATAGTTTAATAATTCCATTTCAAAATATGCAGTATCAGTACGATGATAGTTAACTGACCATTATCCATAATGATAGATAGGCTGAGAAAGACCAATTTCTTCTCTGAAAAAAGAAGTTTACTAAACTCAAATTAATACATATCAGAAATTAACGAAAGGGATTCGTAATATATTTGCTACAATTAAGGAAAATGAAGAAGAAATTAAAAATAAGCTAAACTCTATTTCTTTTTAGATCCCAGTTCTGCATTTGTAATAACAGACAACATTTTAAAATGGAGTTATAATGCGATCCAGCAAGAAAACAGTCCATTGTTATTTGGTAATAAAGCATTTAAGAGCCTATGTTTATATAACATTGTTTTCTTCATTTTGCTTGTGGAATATCCTGGCGAAATTATGACGGAAGAAAACTGGGACACCTTGTATATAAACTATTACGTCTTTGAGTGTGGGAATATACATTTTTTACATTAGCTGTGTGCAGAAGTTTTCTAGTCATTTATATTGACCATATTTCTCGACATAGAGTTCAACACACAATTTGCAGAGTTTGACAAAATACGTTTATCCGCCGATGACCAAAAAAGTGTGAAATTAGTTTACTAAAAAAGAACAAACCAGTTTGCTACAAGAATGGAGCACAAAAAAAAGAAATAAAAAAAGGAAAGCTGAATTAAATTTAACGCCAATATCCTGTCATGGATTTTGAAACTCAGAGAGTCTAAAACGTATGAAGTCATAATCTCTCAAAACGTGAGAAAATAAAAAAATCGACACGGAAGCACAATTTTTCCTCAATTTCTGTCAGAGCAGTTTGAAATGAACAAATTTCGAAAATCGATTTCGTGTACATGAAGCCTTTGCTCTGTTCCGTAGCGCTGACGAACGTTTAATAACGTTATCAAAAGAGTGATAGGAGGGCAAACAAGATTTTTCATTTTGAAAATGACAGTTTTCGAAAAATGTATCCATCGGACGTGTTTCCATTCACTGAAACTTAAAACTTTACTCGAAAGTTGTAAAAAATTTTAAATTGGACAAAAACCAAAAGTTTGAGAGTATTCTGTTGCTGAAAAGCGTGTATGCAAATTATTATTATAGAATAGCAAATATATGAGGTTTTTCTTAAAGTGTGCCCTATTCATAAATTGCAGAATTTATGTACGTTAAGAAAACAGCAACCGGGATGTTCAACATGCTGTAATTCGTATTAAATTCAATCATATTTGGCATTTAGTTTGCACTGAATGTTAAATGTGATTATATTGGGATATTTCAATTAATTTGTTTTATGCATTACGATTTCTGTATTAATAACTTAGAATATATTAAATAACTCACTGGTTCGATGTAACGTTGCTCACATCCTGGCTCTTGAGGCGCAAATCTATTCTTCAGGTTCTCTCTTCAGATTTAGCGGTCTCTCAACACCTGTAATGAGAATTCACTTGTCAGAACACCTCTTTGAGAAACATCAGGTTTTAAAATTAATGACGTATCCGAAATAAAAAACAGAAGTAAGTTCGTAAAAAAGTTTATATTTTTCAATCAATAATATAATCCTCATTATTATCTACTATTGTTTGTCACCTTTTTTAAAAATTCAATATCTCGCTTGCCATTAATGGCAAACATGCTTTTCTATTTCATTTCAAATACGTAATTCCTATTGGAGAAAACCTGATACTATTATATCATTTCATATTTGACACGGTTAATACCTAAAAAGCTACACGACGATTTTATAATTATAACCTTGTTTTGTAGGTGTAAAAAAATATTATTGACGTAGCGGATAAGCAGAAGTGTAAAATGAAGATTTTAATTAATTTAGACTCTTCAATATCTTGAGTCTATTTTCAACGACCTCTGGTATTTTAGTATGAGGACTTTAATCGAATTATGTCTAAGTACAATCGTGTTGGAAAACACTTTTCCTGAAAAGTAAGTAAGGGTTATGAAGAGGGCTAATAGGATGGCCGAAGGCAGGAAAGTCGAAGAGGATAAATAGCTTTTGGTCCTCAAGTGACTATAGAGTGGAGAAAAATAACGCTCAGAGACTTGCAAAGTAGGTAGTGCGGTATTTTCTTGTTACAAGTTTCCTAACATATATTCATCATAATTTCAAACTATTTTGAATAAACGATTCTTCTTGTTCTGAATTTTGACAACATATGAGTCAACTGTGAGGTGAATTGACCTCCTAAGCCTGTCTCTCGGTATAAGCTGGTATTAGGTAAGTCGTATATTTAAAAGTGCAAAACACTGTACTTGTTAACCTGAATAAATTAGTATCATGATACCAAAAGGTAAATTAATATGCTTAGTAACTACATTAACCAGTATTAAACTATAAAGTAGTTTGAAATAACTTTTCTAGACATCAGAGTAAGCTAATTGCTGTCTGTAATGCACTCATTCGTTTATATGTGCAAAAAAGAAAGGTAACCTATTTATGTTAACGAGGTAAACATCCTTTTAACTTTGAAAATATTACTTTTTCAATAATCTGTATTTTAAAAGCTGTTTATGCAGTTTAATGGATATTGCCTGTCTGTAAGCTCTGTCCCATTTAATACTCTGTTGAAAAATAGAGATAATACAAGAGTTGACACACAATCATAAAAGAGACTCAAGTACATTCAAATAAAAATGAAACGTGAATATGTACAGTAACTGATCTGATTGTTACGATCGTTTTGCATAATTACTTATCTGTAGTTTCAATAAAAATGAGATTGAAAATACTGTAGATCGTGATTCTAATGGCGAGAGACTCTCAAGTGTAATTCAACGGTATGACGAAATGAATCACACATGTACATGCGTATACATGTGTAGCAGCGAGTCTGTTCGAAAATGTAGAGAGAAGGAACATCAAAATTTGAATAATTCAAAATTTGAAAGTTTTAAATATTTTAGAATTCAAAGTTTTAAATACATTATTTGAAAGTTTGAAAAATTCGAAACTTTAAGAGCTGCAGATTTGTAGGTATTTGAAATATTAAAAAATCTGAGGATTTGAGAGTTTCAAGATGCAAAAGTGTCGAACATTTGACAGCTCAAAATCAAAAAGCTTGGGAAACTGAATATAACATTGTCATCTGGTTTCAATAATCCGAACACCCCTTGTATAAATCTTGAGACGAGGTGGAACTTTTTCAGAAATCAATGGAAAAGGTCAACAACTCGCTCTTTTCTCTAACTCGACCCCGCTTACGCTATAAAATGATAAGACCTAGGCTGTCGTTAAAGCGGTATGTTTTTCTGTTGCCCTTGGAAGTTAGATTATATATCTCTCTCGGAAACCAGAGAGAATGATATGACCCCGTGGCGTGGGAATAAAACCATTCTCCATCGATGTCTCTCAGCAAAACAAACAAGCCTGTAAACACAGTAAACACGTTTTCTTGCGATCAAGAGATCGTCTACCCTTCAAGGAGACAATATTCCTGCAGTTTCCGTTCATAAATGCGCAGGCAATTTGTTAAGAGTTCCCAAATGGTGTTTCTGTCGCGATGCCGTCGCGCGAGCATTGTGACACATAAAAAGGCAACCAGGGCGAGGGAAAAAATGCACGAAAAATATTTATCACAGCAAGAAGGCCGGAAGGGGCCGTGATAAAGAAAGGGAGGAGATAGATAGTTCGCTGGGCGTTTATTACACGGCTTAAACTCCCGTGGAAACCCGTATCTTCCAAGTCGTTAATATTTCATTAGGCGAGCTCGCCTTTTTCCAAGCCCCGTCGCTGAGAGTTAATAACGAGTCTCGTGTTCGTCGTCACACATGCGCCACATTCGACTATATAGGGTGTCCATATACAGGGTAAATTGTGGCGTAGCTAATAGAGGAGCGATTGTAAAGAAGAGTCGTTGTAAAGAAAATTAGTAACTAGTAGGTATAAGTAGAATAAAATTGCTCGATTATTGCCCTGATCTTCGAGGAGAACAAATTTGAATGCTATGAAACCACATTTCAGTTAGATGTTCTAAGCTTGAGCATTTTGTAAACTAATAAATAGTAATTAGTTTGATTAAGAATACTTAGTACACAATTTGTGAGAAATATTAAATAAAAAGTGTTCAAAACATTGCTCACATTGTAAAAAAGAGCTTTATCTTACTTTCATGAATCAATTGCAATATTTTTTATTTTTTAAGTTCTTCAAAGGCAAAAGGGCACTGCTTTTTCCTTGTTGGTTATTAAATCTTTTCAAAGTTTATATTATATGCTAAAATATTAGCTAAATCATTTATTACAAGAACGATGTTAGTCCATTTTTCTTTCTGTCATTTTTTCACAAGATTTAAACTAAATTATATAGAAATTATTTGTCTTCTTAATTTTGTTGTAAAATGGACTTACACAATTTTCATAATAAATGGTCCACTGATAATACTACCTAGAATTACTTAAGCTAATGATATAAATACATACAAACGTTTTGTATATACTTACACTGTATTTACTTAATTTATAGTATCTTCATATTTAAAGTAATTTTTCTTAGAAATTGCGTCGGAGATAGGGAAATAGTCTTTCATGTAGAATTATTGCTCATTTAGTTGCAAGGAATCATGTTTACGTCGTTTGTGTTAGGATTATACCAGGGCTGTACTAGGATTTACTGGACACCGTGTATATTTCCGCAGGTGGTCCCTACAGCACACCATAACCCTATATTTCGATAATTCTGACCGTAAATTACGCTGGCGTTCGGCCGAAAACGTGCTTCCTATGCGGCTAATAAACTGCCAATGATCGTGGCCAGCCTTCTGGAACGAGACGAGCCTTTCGAGGTCTGCACCACCCCGCCACCTGTGATTCCAACTACCTAAAAGTTCACTTTTTAAAAAAGTTCTTACCCTCTGTTTGCCTTTCCATCAGGTTCAGGAAAATTTATGCTACCTTGATTTCTCGAAACTTTAGAATTCTAGAATTCGTTTCATTTCATAGAATTCAGTATTTTATAATTTGTCGAATTTTGAAGAATTTAGGATTTTAAAATCTGTCGAGTTTTGTTGACTGTTGAAGCTGTAGAATTAATTGAGTTTCGCATCAAATTTCGCAGAAGAAGATTATAAAATTAGTAAAATTCAGTAGAATTTTGTTTGTACTATTTTGTGTAATTTAATTCTTCGAGCTCGCATAAAATTAATAGAAGGAAAAATATTTCATGGTTTCTCTTAAAATTTGAGAATTCCTCTTTGGGATCCACCCACGTTCGAACTTAAAATCTGACAGAAGCTTCAAATAATTTCAAAAGACTTTAAATTAGAATCTTGCCTACCCTACTCTAAAGAAGAAATGAATAATTCTTTATTTCACAACTGAGTTACATATACAATCGTGTGTAACACGATCGTGGCTAAATGTGCATCGAGGTTGTCGAAACGAAATGGCTGAACCCGAAGAAACCAACAGGTCGTTCCACTCGCGGTCGAAGGTAAAATTAGCGTGACCTGTCGGCGTAGATCTCCCTCAGGGTTCAAAACTCTGGATGCAGAAAATCCAGGGCTTAAGGCTACTGAGCATGCAAATTGTTAGGGTTTCCTGATCAGCTGGGTTCCAACTAAACAAGCTATTGTAGGTGATTAATTTAAACTAAACCACAGAATAGCAGTTTCCTTGGTTAGCTGTCGCGTCAGATGTGTTAACCGAGGGTTAGTTAACGAGGTAGGGAAGAGAAGTGATGCTGGGTGATGTCTTCGACACCGTAAACTCTCTAAGAAGAGGATGCAGAGGAAATGAGAGAACGTGCCTTCCTCTTTCCCCTTTTTCCTCCTAACGAGCGTTGTGCCCCAGGATTTTCTCATTTGCTTACGCTAAATTCACCGGCAATGCTGTTGCACTTCCGCCGAGTAAATTTCCCCGAAAATTCCTCGAAAATTTGCCTCCGCGAAGGAGTGAAAACTCGCTAATTGATTATTTCACTCGCAAGATTGGCACCGCTGCTCACCCTGTTTCTAACTGGTACACAACGTTTGCCTCGATGGTGATTCTTGATTACCTAGAATCCTAGAACGTTGCTGAGACAATTTTCGAGAACAGACAAAGGCGACTTTGATGAGAACAGCTTAGAGGGGGAGTTCAACGTCACTTTCTCTCTCTGGGACACTTAAAAATTAAGTTAATGTTAAATCTTGGTTCTCACTTTGAGTCGAAACGATTAATTAAAAAGAAAAAAGTGTGATGCTATTTCTGGCGATAACTTTTGTAGTGAGTATAATTAGTGAGTGTAATTACATCACCTTTCTTATTCATAAATTTCCCTTTTTCAATATGTTAAATAAATATTTTCTTTGAAACGTGCAGTGAAACACTATTTTTTTTCAAGGAGGTACGATAGTCACGTGACTATTCGAGATTGACAGGTCGATATTTACTCTCAACTGGCGTTTCATACTAAAATTTCATACTACCCTCTGAGAATGACACCGAAGAGTCCTCTTTTAACTATAAACTGAAAAGTGAAAATATTTGGACAGTAGAAAAGATCGCGCATGGCTCATATCGCTTACCAGCGGCTTGGATAATGTTTCATTTTCAAGAGCGAGAGAATAAGGTTCACTCTAGAATTTTTTATTATCAGAATATATTCTAAAATATTTAAGCTATACTTCAAAAATTTGTCGATTCAATATCACTATTATTTTTTTAACAGAGGGTTAAAGAACATATTGAGACTACGAGAACAGTGTCAGTATTATATTCAGTTAATTTAATTCCATAATTGAGTTTTGCCGCTAAATAATTCACTGTTATTTCTATTTTTTTTATTTTCAAATATTTTTTTTCCTAAGTTTATTTAAACGTAATACTAGTTTGTGTTGTGCAATACTTTTTAAAATTATTTTCAAATATTTTCGTTTATTTTGTATGGAATTACTCTATATTTATTTTATGTTATTATATATTGAAGGTCTATTAATTTCGTCTGTGCTTGTATAAATTATTGTTTGTATTTATAATAAAAAAGAAGTCTGCTATTGATAATGTGACAGTTGGAGTGTTAACAGCTCTTATTTTCAGGCGTTCTACTTTACTCCCTCATTTTCTTTTTACAGCTTTCCTTTCGAGTCACTGCTTCAGTTTTCATGCTTCAGTCACTCCCTACGAATATTACACTATCTATATTTAGTCAGTTTTATAATAGTTTAGCGAGATGTATTCACAGATTTCTTGAAAATTTTACTTATAATTGAATTATTAGAATTAAAATATTACTTAATTGTTGAGTACAAAAGTATTTCTAATAACTGAAATGGACTATGTCTATTCCAGTTGAAATTAGAAAAAATCGTACAGAGAAATTTTGCACTCTTTAGTAAACTTTATCTTTTCACTGTAAAGCTTTTTTCACAGATACACAATTATATTTTTGCTCAGTTTTTATTGTAAGTTATTTAATTATTACATCAACTAGTTATTGTATAAAAATATTTACAGATTAGTTGAAAGTTTAAACAATTGAGACATTTCTTGCTTTTGAAGTTGTTTAGATATTTCTAAGTACATATAGTATGAAGTATGCAGAGTATTCATTAGCAAATGTGAAAAATGTTAAGGAATGATTTGACACGTCTAAATAATACAGAAATCGATAATAACAAAAATGCACTTGAAGTTTTGAAAAATGATTAATTATTGAAAAATGCGTTTAAAGTATATCTACCCCATAGATTTATTCTACTGATTTGGCACTAGTAGTATAAATCAATGTCTCTCAATAACAATTCTTGATTATTGTCTTATTTTAATTGACAGACTTCGGTAGCTGTAATCAAATGGTCAAGTTTGTGATTTGCAGAAAATGTCACCAACTTTTTATTATACACTTAAATCCCAAATTTTTTATCAGTCTATGAGAATGGTATATTTATCCCTAATCTTCTTGTATCCTGTCGCTACGTATTCTAGCCACAACAATAACAATTTCCAGACATCGATATATAACGAAATAAATTATATGAAAAGTAGAGCACTCTTTCATCCATGGTAACATCGAAATATATCAATCCTGGAATCGGAACTAGCCAATCTCTGTTCCCTATGTATGATGGAACCGAATACCAACAAGGAGTAAGATATTTTTTTTCTCCAATAGATGGGGTTTCCACGAATGCATTTAGATCGTCCTGTACCAATTTATTGCGTCCCTCGTGAATCCATTTTCTGAAGGTTCGGCATTTTACCAATTCACTAGACCTACTTCTAAGAAAATAGACCTCTTTGTGGAATGAACCTTAGAAGTACGAATAAAATACAGTTAGCTATTAATGGGAATGCAGAGATATTTATATATTTATAATATTTCAAAAGCTATCAGGGAATAACAATTTTTGTAAAAGAAGAAGCACGTAATACACACCCACCCTATTTTTACATTTACAGTATCTCAGGAAATGGGAGCAAATGACAATTTTTATATGAAAAGTAGATGAAAATAACAATTTTTTAAGCAAAAGTAGATAAGAATAACTTTGGTAAGGAAATAAGTACGTAACTCAGACCTAATCAATTTATCTATTTATAATACTTCAAAAAAAGGATAAGAAAATAATAGTTTTTAGAAGGAAATAAATATCACAAATTTATAATAATTCATCAAACTTGGACCTGCATAGGAATGACATGCAGTCCCAGTTTCTTTCACAAAACCTTGACAGTATATTCTGTAAGTAATAATACGGAAAAATATGTTATATAAGCAATAACTCATCAATGCTTTATTAATTCTTAATTGGTCTGGTGAGACCTTGCCATAATAAAAGTAAACTTAATAAAAGTAAGAAGTCCGTGCAAAGTATCAGTGAATCACTTGTACATAGATAATAATGAGCTTAAATGCTATGAACTTTCTGCCTACTATTATTAATAATTGTTGATAATAAAATGGCAGTAATTATACCCCATTATGTTGTAATACTGACATTATACCAGTTAAGAATTAAAAACTTATAATAAAAATACAAAATGACAATGAATTGGTATTTCGTTCGACACATCATAGGAACATAGCCAATTTTCGATTAATATGCTTATACCAGCTTTAGGTCAACATGTTGAGATCGTTGATTTATAGTTTCAGTTGAAATTAAAACTTATACTTAATACCCCTTAGTGCAATTTATACTTACTATTAGTACAATTTCATATTAAGGTATCGCGAGTTTTTTCAAATTGTGAACATAGTGATACACATGTTATTTGCAGCACAATTCATTTGCTTCAAATAAGGACAATCAGCAAGAAATTAGTAATGTAACAGATTCAATTTTTCGTAGATGCTAGCTTTATATTCGTAATAAAGGGAAATATTTTGGAATGGAGTTATAATGTAAACTAACAATCTATATTAATGCAATACATGTAGAATGAGAAAGAAGTTCGTTGTTACTTTGTGTTCTTCCTATAACTATTGAATGAAGCATTTATAAGGTTATATAACATTGTATTAGGTCTATATAACATTTATTTTTTATGTTTATTTATAGAATGTGCTAGAAAAATTTTGTGTTAAAAAACTGGGGCACCCCGTATGTATTCAGTGGTAAAAATTGATAAAGAATTTGTGAAGTGTAATACTGCCTCAAGAAATATAAATGTGTGAGTGGCAATAGAAATGTAAAATAAATAAAGTATTGAGAAATAATGACTGAAAATATAGCATCAGAAGAAACACTTGGATACGTGTCATACAACAAATGACAAATCCATAGAGCACGCATTCTAATTGTAATCTAATTTTAGTCTCAAAGTTCGAGGACTCCTCCATTATGAATAGAACATAACTGAAGGATAATTTAGGGAGACTTTACTCAGCGATGATGATTCAAGCTGAGAACGTGTTTGCATACCTATGAAAACATTCCATTACAGCATCCAGGCAAGTATCCCAACGAGATCTTCACTGTGTTATATTTGAAAGGAAGTTCTGGTAACATAATAATTGGAGAACAGAAATGCATAATTTAACTGCAAAGTAACATTCTAAATATAAAAGCAATTCGAAGCAAGCGTGTTTGCTTAAGTTGAATAACTATTATTGTTCAAACTTCGAACTTTAAAATAACAATCGCTATAAACCTCAATAATAAATCAAAAACTGATTTATTTACAAAGGAGAAGTTACATCTAAGTCTATTATACGTAACAAGTTTTACCTGAAAATCTTTTCTCGTTCCACTTGAAATTCAAAGTGCATTAAAGCGCAAAAGATTGAAATCTCTCGAGTTACTCACTAATAATTAATTTCTGTTTCGGAAAAATGTGTGGAAAAGCCTTTGCTCTGAAATCTGTTTGTCATGGTAATGCGGAATGATCGTAACAAGCCCAAGTTTTGCTTTTCATGCCCTCTAATTACGTTATAATTTTCACCGTTTTAACGAGGACGGATCAAGGAGTAAAGGCTATGAGAAGCACGCGTGAAGGTTTCGATACGTTCACCTGAGAGTGCTTATCTCGATAAATTTCACGAACTACTTTGGAGATAAAATTACAGTCAAAGTCACTTTGCCATAATAGACAGCGGAATGTGATCATTCTCTTGTTCTCGGATCCACTTGTAGAAACCAAAACCGTGTTTTAAGAAAAATTTATTTAAAATCTACAACCGAATTTTGTATTTCTTGTTTCAGTTCGTTTGTCGGGAGAGCTATATAAAAGAAAAATAATTGTAATTTCACTCTTACAAAGCGAATTATTTTTCGCATATTTTACCATGTACTGATTCACACGAAATTTTAGTGAAACCTGAATTTTCATTGACTCTCCATACGGATATTATTTTCCATTTCTTCGTTTATTTAAATATTAATAAATATGTAATAAAATTTCCAAAAACTACCAATGTGTTACTCGTTATATCCTCAGCACAGTAAGTAGAAAAATTAACGCTGATTTATACACAGACCAGATAATTTATCTGAACGAAATTACGCATATTCACATGTTTTACGATAAAACGTTTTGTTCATTACATTAAGCCATTCTCTTTTATACGGCGATTCGGGAATCACGATTTACGTATGCGATTCACATCCGACGATTCTTTCATATATTGATTCCTGATTCGCAATTCATGTTTCTATTGTTCTTTGTTTTCCCAATTACAAACAATGAGGACAGACATATGATTGCAACAAGTTCGCGCGTTAAAATATCGCTTAATTTTTCAGGTTTTTCTAACAATAATTTAAAAAAAGAACGTTGCCAACAAAAATTAGTCAGCTTCAAATGGGCTACAAGTTGAGATATTAAAAATTTCTAAAAAACTTTTTTTTAAAGAAAAAGCCAAGTTGCCCTTTGTCTTTTATAAAAGGGTTCATATGCTTTTGATTTCATATTGTTGTAACTGATGTCAAAACGAATTCAGTTACCTAATATATCATATAATAGCTCTCGAAGTGACCTGGGATTCTAATCACATACCTGTATGTATAATTTCGTAATAAAGGAATCGTGGATTTGTTCTTCGGTTGTGATACACTTATTCCTTGTTCATGGTGCACACGTTTTTGGCCAGACTTTACTGAGAAAATGTATGAAACTGGAGTTTTATCTATTTGGCTTCTATATAAAAGAAATATTAAAGAAAGGGAAGTGAATAAAAAATATTAGGATCTATATTGGGATCCCAATAAAAATATTGGGAAACTAATCTTCAAATTAGTTTCAACACAATACTAAAGCTCTAAAAAACTAACGTTGATTCGTCGATGCACAAGAAACTTATTAGAGTTATATTTCACTTGTACTACTTGTTAATTAATTACTTTGGTCGGCGTTGTTTTCGCCATTACCTCTTGGGAGATAGTTCTCGAAGGAGTGAATGGGAGATAATGAGTAGCCGCAGCGTGATTTAAATTAGCCTAGTTTCAGTCCCTTTCACGGGTCAACGGCTCAGTCATTCGATCGCGATTTGTATGGTCCGCTGACCGAAGAAGCCGGCTTACACTGAAACACTCTCATTTATAACTTTTAATTGAGTAGGAAAGTTTCTGGGACGAGCTGGGGCAATCGTTGCGATGCGCGGCGTAATTTGACCAGAATTGTACGCCTCCAAATATCGAGTACCGGCCAGGAATTGCCTTTCCTTCACACCTGATTTATCACACCCTATTCGCTTTTATTTGGCCCAGTGTGATTCTGGAACTGTTCTTTTTACCTTAGAAGAATGTTAGTTCAGAGTAACAATATAGTAGCCACACTGCAGCTTTTGAAAGGACCTAGCAATCAAAGGGTAAAAAATTGACCCTTCTTTCAAATGGCGAGACTGAAAATTGGAGAGCTCGAGGAAGAATAACTTTCTCAGGAAATTTGGGACTTACTTATAGAGATTTTAACTGATAATTAAATGGAATAATGAAAGAGAAATTAGTGAGAAATTTTGGTTTCAAAATTTATGTTATTTGGTAGCTTTCTACCAAATCATCACAGAATATTTCTGGTGATGTAAAAGTACACAGGTATGTACTATGGTGTTGAAATTTCAAGATTATATTAATTTTTTTTTATTAATTTTGTAAATTACAGATGCTGTTAAATATCAGAAATTAATGTGTATGGATATCCTTAATTATGGATCTAGTTATAAGTAGTAGAACTTTGTTATAAATTGTTTTACATTCACTTTACAGATACAAAGATATGTCTTTTAGGAAAACTGAATTTGTATGTACTTTTTATTAAGTTTTGAACGGCGAAACAGGTTACGAAAAAATATATATTCTATGAAAAATTCTTATTTTTCAGACTATGCAAATAATAGTTACTATAAAAGGTTTATACAGTTCAGAGCTTGAAGTTTGAAAGACTGTAACATGGCAAGCACTAATAGTTGATTATTCATTAACCCCTGTGTAACTGATGAGTACAAGTTCAACGATTCTCCTATATTATGACCAGAAATTTTGGTAGAATTGTTGAAACAAGGTAGAAATGAAAGTACACGAAGATGGAGTTTTGCAACGAATGAGACGGAAATACATGTCTGTACTGTCAGAATGAAACTAGGGTCAGGGGACAATTAGGTGTTGGACAGTTGCTTGGTCCAATAACTCTCGAAATTGCTGATCACAGCCAAAGTACTCTTCCTACTGATTCGTCCTAGTGAAAGCAACTTCCAGGTGGTTAAGCTCGTGTGTCCGTTTAGGACAATGTGTGAAACCTACTTGGCTCTGTCCCTAAAGATGAGGTCTACGTGGGTTATCAGAAACAAGACAGAGAACTTGCTATTCAAGGCATTTATCTCATACTGTACAATCGTTTAAAAATACTTTATTAGGCAAAAAAAGTAAGTCTCAGAATTTTAAGAAATATTTGTAGAGAAGTTCCTCAATACGTATATTTCCCTAACAGTAAAATATTTATGTAACTTTACTCTTCCAAGATAAAACGAAATTTAAGAGCGTGGAGGAAGCTCCATTTTCCAGACCTTTAAGAGCGACTTTATAAATGAATTCAGCGCAGTGCGCTGGTCTGAAAGCTGGCTTAACGAACAATAACAAACTGTTTTTGTAATTACATTAGCGAGTTGGATGGATATTTAGTGCAATCGCATAATGAATACAGAATATCGATCTGTTATTAAATTCCACATTTCCCAACGAAGGTGCATTATACTTCCCTTTACTTTTATTTTAATTTTTATAACTCCATTACAGCTCGCTACAAAAGCTCCATTTTACCAGGTTACCGAGATTCAGAGGAACTTTCCTAGAAACTAAAACCACTATGATAAGAATTGATTCCATTATTTCGACGTATCTCGAACTCTCGATTATCTCGACTTACCACTTATCAATCTTTCTTTTTAATTTACCACTAACTTTACCCCACCCTGCATATTTTTCACATATTTTTATTTATTAGTTAAGTTACCTATACGTAAAAAAATTCGAACATACTCCATTTTTTTTCTTTTAAAATTGTTCTTTCAGTGTTTCTAGTTCAAAACTTTTCCCCCATGAAACGCGCAATACTCCACTTATTTCGAGACTTGAATAATACAGCAACGCAGGAGGTGAACATTTTTTGTACTTTCCCAAAATGGAGCGATCAAACCGTTGCATTGTTGCACGACATTGAATAGCCCTTTTTACCTTTCGCGGTTGAAACTTTCAAATTGGATCCAGCCGAAGCGGGAATTTCAAGAGATTCACGAGGATCCTGCGAAATTTGACGCACAGATTCGACGGGGACAAATTTTTCCCTGATACAAAATTTAATATCGCGGGAAATCGCGCGCCTCCCGCGTTTTCGTGGACTTCCGCCGCCTTTCTGCGGGGAGAGTAATATTTGAAATAGGATTTCAACGATGAAGAAGTTTGAAAATCGAAAGAGAGAAATGCAGGCACCATTGAAATTGACTTGGATGTGCCTGATCCTCTAAAGCAACTGGCTTTGAAGTAATTCTTTCTCTTATAGCACGCTGTGGACACTTTGTCCCGCAAGGAGACCTTTAAAACTGGAAAGCATAGAAAAATATCGGATTTCCTTTTCATCAGGATATGTGTACGCTGTCAGTCTGCTTATGAGGGAAAATAGAAGAGAATGGCGTCTGTTTCTTTTGCTGTTCTTAGAAGCTTTCAAGCTCAAAAATTCGCAGAAACTAATAATATAATTCAGAACAAACGAGTCTTATATCCTGAGCAGGATTATTACTCTGTGCCGACTTGTCTTTAATTTTGTAAAAAATTTCCTCAAAGACAGAGTGATTAACTACTACGTAGAAACTAAAAGTTTTTTGTCCTCATTATTTCTGGATTATGGAAGTTTCAATCGTTTAAATGGGATACTAGTTTTTGCATTGTGAAGTCTGTTAGTGTAGCAAGTTTGAAAGTTTAGACGAATTATAGGTATACCTGATCAGTGGAGAGCTTATAATGCGTTGTGGAGCATATAATTATTCGAAGACAGTTTCTGATCTAATAAGTCAACTTATTATTTAAACAGTTATGTTTAAGTAATGTCATTGATTCAATATCTTCCTCTTTGATGGACATAGAAGACATAAAACACTTTCACAACAGATATATACATAATAGAAAGCCAATTTTCTTTTTCACAATATTTTTCTAAACAATTATATTCATTTGTGCATTATATTTCTTCAGTTTTTATTATCATAATTATTTTTACATATTCGGTAGATGCTCTACAATGTTAAGATAAAAATGAAGTATTTGCTGTAAGTGGTTAGGCAATGAAAGGATTAAGCAAATGACATCGTTTGTGCGTCCCTTGCGTATAAATCGTGGGCGATCTTTGTCCCTCGAAAATAGAAGGGTTGAAGGGCTTCGTGAGCTGGATGAACAAAGTGAGAGAGGGAGGAGCGGACCGATTGTCATTTCCTTGTGAAATTGCATCTTTGCTTACTCTCCCGTTCCATAGACTGGTCGCAGTTTCGACGACAATGTCGGATTTAGTTGAAGTATCTGGAATAAATGTCCCGTAGCTAGAACTAAATCCTGCAAGGGACAACGCTTCATTTCGGAGTCATTCCGCAAATCTACGATCTTTCTCCTTCACTACTGTGCCCATGGAAATTACACAATATGAATTTTCTGACATCCCTCGAGAGTGTCTAATAGAGTGGTCAAATTATTATGATCAAATGGGAATATTATGCTTTGGGAGGAATACATTATGGTATTTTTTAATATTAATTTATTTAAAATGCTTAAGAGGTTTTAAAAAATAGGTCAGTATTTAATAACTCTGATATACCTATATATATACATATACAGGGTGGTCCACTTAAGTCAGACCATCTAACTATCTTTTTTTCTAATTGTGTGATGACACAAAAGATATTTTACATGCAATTTGAGTGACCAATATGTTCCAAGGGATGTTTCTTTTCTAAGTTTGAAATAAAATATTATTTATATGATCATAATTTGAATAGATGTGTAGGTGGCCTTGTTTAAGTCGACCACCCTGTATGTAGGCTTACTACTCAACAATCTATGACTGACTTCGCTGTACCGTAGAATTTCACTTGAGATTCACTCACAAGATGGTTGCGTGACCTAGAGTGGGTGATCAAATTATTATGACTAAATATAAATATTAGATTTAATTTCCTGAATTGTTTAAGTTTTGAATATATGAACCTTGTAAATTTAAAAATTACCATATTCCTAAATGATTCAATTTTTGAACACTTGAAATACCTACAACTCCACAATTCCTGAAATTTTACAATTTTGAAATTTTAAATATTTTACGCTTTTAACAATTCCAGTTGCCAAACTTAGAAATCTCTAGATTTTCAAACATTTCAAATAGTTATCAATTCTTAATTCCTCACATTTTCAAAGTTTGAACTTTCAAATATTTGAAACTTTCAAGTTTCAAACTTCCAAACATTTTAAATGTAAATTTTCAGTATTTAAAATTTTTCAATTCTCAATTTTCAGACTTTTAAAGATATAGAAAAATTCTTAAATTTTAAATTTTCAAATGTTCAAAATCTTTTTTTAAGAAATCAAACTTGGATGCAGATGTTAATTATATTATATGTGTTATGTTTCAGGTGTAATTATATACTTACATAGTAGTAGTAAAATACAATGTTCCATAAAAACCAATATTTCCATTAGTTATTAATATTCTGTAGAAGAAAATAAAGCAAAAATCAGGTATAACGAAATTGCATTTGACACTCCGTTTTAGTTATGAATTCTTGAAAATGCATATAAAGTGTGTCTGACGCGTTGAGTAAGGCTGCAGTTACAGTGGATGCGTTTTCTGTCGAACTGATGTTCTGACGAATATGTCAGAACTATTTATCGTGTGAGTGAGACAAGTTCAGATATAGTCGTCAGAATATTAGTTCGTCAGAAAACGCATCCACTGTAACTGCAGCATAAGTTTAATGTTGTTTGCAGTTGATCTATAGCAGTAATATAAGCCAGCATTCAGACATTCTTTACTTGCAACAATTAATAACTCATTATTTGAAACAAAGCCTCCAACAAAATTTCATTACTCTAAATTTTCGCTTCAATTTAGTATATGAAATGTAGACGTCAAAGTGCGATTATTAACATACTTTTTCCCGAAGTAACTTTGACGTATGGATTTAATAATACACATTTAATAAGTTTTAGTTACACAAAGTACAGTTACTAAACTGATAATGCATTTTTCTATACTATTTCTATTATTCCAAACTCGTTACGAAAGAAAATTATGATAGTATTTTTAATAATCATCATACATATTTCATCTTGCAGGGAAAAGACTGGCACAGAGCGAAGACAGTTTAACAATTGTATTTTTTGAAGATAAGCAGAAAATGTGCTTTCTTAAAGAATTGGTTTCTATATTCTTCTTCCTGATTTAATCCATAGATTGCTTCGTCGGCGAATGGTACACATGGCAAACTTTCAGACCGATATATACTATTGTCTGTCATCGATTTGTGGAATAATACGATCATTATCCGCAGTCTCAGTGAAATTCTTTAGCTGGTCACCTTCTAATGTTTGAGAACTGAGCGGTTACATTGTCCTCCTCAACTTCGTTAAAAAGGAGAGTGTTCTTTCTTTACCATCGAACAAAGGGAAGGTTTCCCCTATACTAGGAAAGTGCAACCAATTGGATTTCTTGGCTTCTCCCAAAAAATCTAAGGGTCCTCTTTGCGGAGAAAGATGGATAAAGTGCTATTAAATGAATACGAAAGAAAACGCGTTGAGTTTTTGGGAAGCGTCGGTTTGAATCGTACCTTGAGCGGTTTGTTTGTACCTGTAGTCAGTATTCGTACCACCTTGCATTTAGGAAAGCCAGAATTCGGGCCAACTTTAATTACGCTTCAAGTTAACTTTTTTCTATTCACGTATACCGAAACTGTCAATTAGGGCTTAGAACTCTAAAAAGATTTATGTAGAAAATTTCACGTGTTTAGTGGAAGGAAAGTGCCTTTTATCCATATTTTGATATAATTTTTTGTTATGTTGTGAAAAATGGACTCATCTTTCGTTAAATAAATAGATAAATAAATATGAAGAATTATTTAACAGAATACCGTCACTCTATAAATGGCAGTAATAATTTCTTCGTTTTTTGGAAAAATTGAGTTCCTGGTCTGTATATTAATAGCTGGACATAAATTTTTAATAATTGTATATGGATTTACTAGAATTTACAGCTTAAAAATCGCAGTATTTGCAAAAATGATTTAATGTTTTACTGTCTCCATTAGGTAGCACTAAAAAACTGTGTCACAGTGTGATGGGTTTCCCGTATTCCGTTTTTAGTTTCACCAACTGGTCCGATCACTGATAGTGGAATCGGTGCGCGTTGGTCAGCCGCAAAATCTCCGAGCATTTGTCAAATCGTCCACGAATACAAATGGCGAAGTTTGGGTTCACTTATCACTGTCAGTGCACTTTTAAGCTTTAAATTTACGATCTCAAAGACATCGTTCGTCTCTCTTACCGGCTGCCATCTTCGTTCCATCTTTTCGCTCCCCTCTCCTTATATTATCTTTGCATTCAACAGTTTCCTGCTGTAGCTTATTCTCCTCAGCTTGCTTTTCTCCTAGCATAAACGCGTTATCCTGTGTACATTTGATCGCTTTCATTATCGGGTTCGATTTTATTCCCTCCACGCGGAAGTGCAATTGATTTCGGGACGTTTGCTCCGTCAAGGATCCTCCTATGGGTTTCCTTCTTGGAGGACCCTCGAAACGAAAGACTTTTCCCTTCCAATTCCATCTAGAGGTGGTAATGCTTTTCCGAATATTTAACACTAGAACTACTAAAACAGTAAAACGACCGTAAAAGTTATTCTTTATAAGCATTTCATTGTTTATAAGCATTCCTTTTTTCCAGTTAACTCTTAGCATGCCGAAGTGGAGTTACTCAAAAACATCAATACGTTTTCAGCATGAACAATTTTAAACTTTTAAATTTATAGAGATTCAAATACTTAAAATGCGGACTTTCAACTTCTCGAATGTTCAAATTTTGAAGTATCAAACTTTCAAGTTTCCAAAATGTCAAATTTTTCAATTTTCAAATATTTAAAGCGCAAATGTTAAACTTCTTAATTATTCTAATCTTGAACTCTAAACTTTCAAATATTCAAAGTCTTCAAAATTTAAAATATTTAAAATACAAAAATTTCATAGTAAATGTAGTATGATAAAGGTTAAGATTGAGTAAAACTAAAAGCATTAACAAATGAAGATTATTTTGGGAATTATTTACTTTTTCAAAAATTTGTGGCTTTGAGAAACTGTTAAAAATAGACATACGTTATTCTCAGTAGTTCCAGGATTGAAGGAATCATTAGTTTTGGAACAGTACGACGCGCGATGTGCTGGCGGTTAGAAAAGTGAAACACTTGGGCAAAGAAGAGGCAGATTTTTTAAATTAGACGTTTAATTACTTAAAAACTTTTATATGAATACTCCAGGCCTCCTTTAACTGACTCGAGTTCTTTTTTCACAACGAGCTCAAAAAATATCTGCTTTTTAAACTATTGCATTAAGCGATCTGTTTATTGATTCTCTTCGTATAAATATTATAGTGGATACATTTTGAACTTAACTTCCATTCAGTTAAGCACTTGTCTATTTTATTAAGCGATTTTTTATTAATTTTGTGCATGCTGACACTATGTCCAGTAGGGGATACAAAAATTACTTTGAAAACGGTGATAAAAGACATTTTACACAAACATCTGTGATTTGGAACAGTTATAGATCTGATAGAACTATCTAAAAATGTTTACAGGTAAAATTCATTGGCGTTTCTCGCATAAATTTGACCGAGAGAATATTCGAAACGCTACTTATTGTTAGTGTTTTTTCCTTTAACGAGGATCTGACCTTCAGCGTATTGATCAAGCCACACACGGTCATCTCTGTGTACGTGGCCGATTTTTAGGTTCCGAATGTACCGTGACATAAAGGGAAGCGTAGTAAAGAAAGCAAAGCGTAAACAGGCTTACTTCCTCGCGGTTGAATGGACATTTGTCTACGGAAACGGCTTTGGCTGCTTGCCAACCGCTGGCACATCACAGTCGACCCAGTCTCGAGATCCGTCGCAGTCGATAGCGTTCGATATAGCGGCAGCCCTATCTCTCGCTAGAAAAAAAGCTATTGCTCCTGCCTTCCTTCGGAACGAATCGCGTAATCTCAGGGTTTTATGGGCAGACGCGTTGCAACGATGATCCTGCACCTCCGAGACATCCCTGTGGTCTCTTTAAATGCTTCAGAAGCTGAAGACGCATCCTCGACGCGAGTATTTTTACGCCGACAGCTGGGACATCTTATTTGTCTCTTGGTCCTGTGTCTGTTTCAAGTAGTTATCCCCTCTGCGTATCAGGGCACAGTGTTTTAGTACTTTATTGACGTTTTCAGGACACAGCGATCAAATGATGCGCTTGGAGGAGCAAGAACAAATTCAACATTTGTCACAAAGTTTTTAGCGAGTTCACTTTCATACAAAAAGTCTGAAAGGGCAATTGTTTGTTATTGATTAGTTTTGAGCAAAGTTCGAGCTACACCTAGGTCTTTTTTTACATAGCGGATTTGAATTGCCTAAAAAAATAGTAGAAAAAGTGATTTAGAAGTTGCAACCTGCCAATCAAGTTTCATTCAACTCTCTGAACACGATTCTTTTACACAGTACAAATTCACTGTGTAAAAAGAGATTCAGGCGTAATTGATTTTTATATCAACTCAAATGTTAAAAGCTTCTAAAATAGCTTTTATAATAAAATGAATAGAAAGCTTTCACATACTTATTAAAAAACGCTACTGAACAACGTATGATTGATTTCATCGTACCGTAGAATTTCATTTGAGATTCTTTTGCAGATCGACTTGTGATCTTCAATGAGCTATCAAATTATGAAGATTAAAATATTTTTACATTTTATGTTTTAAAAACTTCAAATAACTGACAATTCAAAGTAGCCAGAATAATATGATCAGTACTGTATTTCTATCAAGTTAAAAATAGATTCCTCATAACCAATGTTTCCTGATATCCAAAGAATTGCTTCGTTCTTGAGGTTCAGTGTTCAAAGTAACAATGGTGTTTAAAGTTTAGAAGATGTATCAGTTTGTATTGTATCAGAAAAAGGTGTGGATGGAGGATTCTGTTCATTAAGGCACTTAGCTCTTGACCGAGGTATGTTAGATGTAATAGACCTGAGCTATTAGGAAGTTTCCTACCTCAAGGGCCCTTCGTGTCCTCCGATGTTGGAATTCAATCTTCTATAACTAATTGTCGCAGCAATTACCCGCCCAGATGATCAATGAACACCCATGATCATGTTGTTCAACAGTTTCAGTAATTCCTTAGTGCAATGGCTTTGACACTGTGCATACATTCTTCAATGAAGAATCTCTTACGCCTACAATGAGTTTCTCTGTCATCTAACATGTACTCTGCAGATAAAACAACAATTGAGTTGGAAGGGAGGAAGTCTTCCTTTTCCATGAATGTAGCCTGATGTTCCTTGACGCTCTGGAATGTTAGGTGCTGTCTTACGAGTTCACCAAGAGGTCGTCCACGAATTCCAGACTTTATGTCGCTGTATCAAGCATGCAATATGTTTTGTGTTGGCAAGTACATATCTTGCCTGCTGAACTATTCCTTGCGAGTGACTTGCAGGAGTGGGGAACTCTATTTGCATTGATGAGGTATCGAGCTTCTCCCCGAGAAAGAAAAAAATAGTGCACATGTATCAAAAGTAACGCCGACACAGTGGTTAGAGTAAAGTGGTGACATGAATTTTTAATGATTGGTTGGCGCCAGTAATTGCTGCAAACATTCATCATTCTTGGTGCACGATGAGCAACACTATTTTGGAATGATGGACAATTATTAACTACAATCCTTGACGCAGCACTGCATTTATGAGTTTGTCGGTGATGAGGTGTCTCGTGGGATGTCAGACGCGTTGGTGTTTGCGTGCAAACAAATGGATTGATGCACAGAGATCGTGTAGATAAATAGAAAAATAGATGGCTCCTGCTTTTAGAAACTTCTTCCTGCACGAGATGTCTGAAGGTTAACGTACTGATTTTACTGTAGTAATTCAAATGCATAGGGGATTTTAGTTTCGATGCGATTGGTTTCTGAAGCGCGGGACCTATTTGGAAAATGAAATTCTACGAGAGTATCTTACACCTCAAAACATATTTTCGAATATCTGTCTGTCAATTGTCTTCCATTTTCTAAATTATAAATGAAGTAATGAAATATTGTTAGTAGATGTAAGTGAGGAATTGTGAATACTTATAAAACAGTACAGTTCTTACAATATTCCAAGATTCCATATACATTTTCATAAAAACAGTATTTTCTCAGTTTATTTGAAGTATGTATACGTAGCTATGAAGTTTAAATGCATATTTCTAGCCAGAATTTTTTCTGTTTAAAGTTATGTTAAATAACGCACTACCGTTGCTTTTATGGCAAATGTTCTGCATACGAATACGTGCGCATATTTTCACTGGATATACTAATTCTTGCTAACAAAAATAGAACTGCCCGAGTTGAGCCCTGGACATGCTAGGCGGTCGGCATATAGCCCGGCAAGGATCCAAAGCTAGATGCGTATTTCAAGCAACGTTGTCAAATTGTGTAAAGGATTGGATCCCTCTTTCTATTCTTAGGAGCAAGTGCATCTTTCTCAGTGATCCCATAAAGCAGATTCCTTCATCTGCAGGACACCCCATGCAAGATAGATTACTCTTTGCGTATTCTCTCATCAATCTAAGGGATTCTGATATCGATTCTATGTTATACAGGTCTGCAAGAAGTTACGAAGCAGTTTAAGATACTGTTTAACCTGTTTTGAGTTAAATTAAACCGAGTTGCCCGCTATTATTTCTGTGCGACACGAGCATCCCTAAATTGCCAATAGGATTCAACACCCTTGTCAACTGCCATTGAAATAGCGCTAGGTGGCCATGCTGTGAAGGAAAGACAACAGACGCCAGACAAACATAGAGAATAAACAAGGACCTGTGAGGACCCACGATTAAGTATTCATAGATAATTGGTTAAGGCCCAATAACTAGGGATATTCGCATGGGAGAAGCATCATTCACGAGCTAGAGAAGCGATAATATCGCAAGTTAGAAGGACCGGCTAATAGGGCTCAACTCTATCGGATTATAGGTATAGTAGGTCTTCGATAATCTGAAACACTGCAAGATTAAAATTTGACACCTTTTTGATAACTAGTTTTATTATCTCCACCAGATTGTTATTAAATAATCTTTTATGTTTTTATTGATATTCTACTATATGTAAATTACGCGACCACTTGTAAGCGATTTTGAAATGAAATTCGGCAGGATGAAAAAATATGGAGTAATTTCAAGACTTTTAACATCTCGTTCTTATATCTGTCGTGATATTTGAGTGTTATTAAAATGTGAATTTGTAGAAATCAGTTAGCTCAAGTTTTATTTAGTAATAATCGATAATTAACAGCAGTAATTTTGTGAGGATCTGTTACTTGGCTGAGCCAACACAAGACTTAAATATTGACAACTAATTAATCCTAAATAATCTAAAACAGATGAAGTCCTTTTTAAATGAAAAGGGCTTATGAAAATTCATTAAAGAAAAACAGACAAAACGGGATAAAGTATCACCGAATTATACATTTTCACTATCCTGATAACCATTATGAGTTATATACCCAAAGTTATGTACCATATATACCTAAAATGAGTTATTTTCGTGGGCGTTTATTATGTAGGGGTTGTTAAAATCATGTTACTCTAAAATTGCACAATTATAATATGTTACATCACTTGACCCTCTCCACGGGCCAGGACTTCTCGTTTCGAACCTGTGATTTATAAAACAGTACAATTGGCCTGTATTCGAATTTCCCATCTCGATTCTACGTGCATCAAACATTTGGGACACGAACCGCTCAATTATATCGATAGAATAAAGAGAGCGATTTAGATGCAAACGAAATAAGCGGAGTTGGCGATTTTCTCAGTATAAAGCGCACCACTGTTGTTCAAAGGACCCACAGCTAATCGAATTTCCTTGCCTTAATATCATTATCCTAGATGCTACTGTACAGAGAGATTCACTCGTTAGCGGTGGAAAATTTTTACGAATTCCAAAGATGTCTCATAGGTATTAAACCTTCTGGGAATTCATAACAAAGTGAAGCAGCATAAATTTGATTTACCTTTTCGGAGCGAAAGAATAATCCTATGAAGTAAGTAAAGGCTGATAAAATACTTTTTAAAATTTGATTAATGTGCACGTTCAGTCTTCTGAGAATTTCTGATGAAATATATTTGATTTAATTAGTCTTTTCTAAGTGAAAAAATAATTCTAAGGACTGAATAAAGAATGATAAAATATTTTTGCACTTCGATCTGCGTTCAATCCGATCGTAAGTCATCGTTTTTCTTTTTTTCGTTATTTGTTCTTTAATTCTCCCAACAAGGCGACCATTATCGGAGCACCGTACGTTTTCCCCTGTTTTAATTAAAGGCTGTGGTTTCAGCACTGGCTGAACACGGAATACTAGATACTTGGAGCAGTCGGAATATGGGTCTTTATGTATTCAGGGCACATACATCCCTATGATTTGCATGATAATAGAGATACGCGGTAAGGAGCTCTTTCATCCTTTTCTCTGGCCTTCTTTGTGTTCGTGATCCTTGAACCACTTACTTTTAATTGACAAGGAACCACCAAGTATTGACCAATTGCGGCTTCCTCTACTTTTTGCAATTACTAATCGATATTCTAAAAATAGTATTAATATTAATCACTGGGATAATTATACATATATATAGTCCTTCCTTGCTATAGGCCCATGACACTGACTGGTCTAGAATTAGAGGTTTTGAGCTTGACTTATAGCGCAATAATTAATCACTAAATAATTTTAAGATAACGAATATAACTCCCTGCTTGCTGAATTAAACAAATTCTCAACGATTAGAGGGCAAGACCAAGGTGATGCGAAGATTACGGTTTTAATATGGCATGTGTGTTTGATGAGCGAAGAAAATGAGCCCACGAAGCAATATTTCGTCCCCTGAACGTGTCATCTCGTAAGCTGCAATAAGGGACGTAAAGAAGGAGGTTGGCAAAAATTGCAATCTTCCAGAGAAAGTGACCAGTAACGATCGTTATTAGTTCCAAGTGTGAGTTTGCTGGACGAAAGAGACGAGGTCAGCTATTATGCAAATACAGGTGCACGTGGTAACCGTGTATGCACTGCATTATGCGCTTCACTGCTCAAATTACAGTAATTCATTCCTCAGAGGGACTGTTATCAATTATCACTGCGTACGTATCGATGAGCAATTGGGACCAGAAAAGAGCTAAAATTGGGAACACTAAAATTTGTGTGCTCACTATTGATAATTGTGACGTCAGCTTGTTAGAGGAGAAGTTGCAACACAGTAGTCTAGGTAAATTCATTAAATTCACTAAATTCGTTAAATTGTGAAAATCTGAAAATTCCATCATATGGACAGCAATTCGAACTTTAACAAAATTATTTTAAATTCATTTTACGTTCAGTTTATAGTGTTCCCTTTTGTCTAGTAGTTTTAGCCATAATTTGTTTGTTCCTTTGCTACCTTTTTCTTGTTACCTTTTTGTCATTTTGGTCAGTTTTATTTTTGTTACTTATTATATTTTTCATAGTACAAATTATATCTATACCTTATTTCACTGTTATTTTCAATACTATTGTACACTAATGGGCTATCCCTTATATTTGAATAATTCAAATTAAATAATTCAAATTAAATTAATAATATTTGAGAATTAAACATTTTAAATACTTGGATGTGTTAAGACTTAGAATAGTTTGTAGCCTATAATTTGAAAATTCGAAGAGTTAATTATATCTGAAAAGAACAGTTTGATCACTTACTGTATCATTCATAATCATGTGTATTTATTAACATTATTCAAAACTATGTAAAAATTGTATAGCAGTTTAAGTGTTATAGAAACAGGTTCTCTGACCCAATGTAAGCACAGGATCCGATATCCATAATTTGCCTCTCTTCTGATAATAAGAACGACGCCAAGAAGGCTCATAAATCTCATCTGTATTTCGAAATTTACCTCTTGCCTCGAGGAAAGACGCTTTCATCCAGACAGCGTAGAAGAAAGAAGCTAATGGCTCCAGAAGAAGAGAAAAACGTCTGGCAAAAGTATTGCCAGTGTTATCGCTAGCTGTTTCCTGAATTAGCATTGCAGGCTTAATTTCCCGCGCGTGATCCAAACGCAAAGGGATGCGCAGCGTGACGTTTTCAGGCCGCCTGGGATTCCCTGTGTTACTCGACGCTGCATTAACGATGATAGCACTTACAATGGCCGTTTCGTGAATTCTAGGTGGCAGTGTAGGGGTGAATGTATGCTTAGGTCACAAACTGCTATGTAAAGAGATATCCTTGAGGTTACAAACCGCCACGTGTGCTCCAAATCCACATAATCAAGCCTATACACCTCGGCATGTCGGAGACATTAGGATGCACTGGCCTGGGACAGTTAGTGGAACAGATGCGATAATATCGTGACAAGTGGCACTTGGGGGAGTCCGAGCCCTTAATTCAAAATTCTAGGACAGGGACGCGAAACTGAGGACCGCGATTATTCGACTCGAACCTCACCTGGAAGTTCGAGTGTCCTGGTGTCCTGATTTTCGTTCTCTGCTCTTTCTAAACAAGCAGGAAGCTAAATATACGTTCAAGCAAGTCCCGACTCGGACAACAACTCTTCAATTATGCAAAAGAGGCCTGACTACGTTTCAGTGACAATAGGATGTAAATCGAGAGGGCGTTAGAGAGGATAACACTTATGGTCGCGCAATAGCCGCCCTGTGAGTTGTAGGTCACATACGTTTCGAGCTGCTTCCATTTGGAAACAGTCCCGGATCCCTTTCGAGATCTAGTTTCACGGATCGGTGACTTGTCGTTGCAGTAACGATCTGATACGCTTGGAAACAATGGCCGGAACAAACGAAATGGCCGGAAACAAACGCTGGAATTGGGATTAAAAGTCCGCGGGGAAGAAATAACCGGTCCAAGCTGAAATTTTAACGACGAGCTAGTCAACTGGTACGCTGTCGTTCCGTGAAAGAAGCTGTTGTTCCTTCGCTCCTTTTTGAGCGATGAAGTGCACTACGACTAAAGGAACTAAAACTATTGTTGAAACTGCACCTTTCAGCACAGGGGAAGGTTTGGGCACTGCATTATTCAGAGTTCAAATTGTTGCCAACTTCAGCGTTGTTAGATTCTCAATGGACCACGCTTTGGAACACTTTGGTTGTTAAGCATTCGACGTCTTTGGATTCATGATTTACTGGCGTTGTTTCTTGATTGTTTTTCATTCATGAAGTTGAAGTTACGAATTGTTCTTGCTATCGAGTTAATCATTCCTCTTTTAACATGTAAGTAATGTGTTGTTTCAGTGTCTATTTGTAGACTATGAAGATTTGAGTCAACAAATAGATCGATGAAATCTACGTCGAGCGTACGTGATGGGTTAGCTGTAGGCAAATGTCTCTCATCTAATAGACTTTGCAAGTATTTTGCTCCTGGTTGCGCATAAATACGGAATTCATGAATGCAGGATAGCTTTAATAAGGCAGAAATGTCTGATTCGTGAAACTAACTTCAGAAATTGATTTAATTAATGAAATAATTGAATTAATATTGCGATCCCTCAAGACTCAGGATCGACAGCTACAGAACAGTTTCAATCACAGCAAGGTAAAACCATGTGATTCGTGAGACTAGCTACAACAACCAACTATATCAATAGAATAATTAAAACAGAGAATCTTCGAGGCTACAAGACTGACAGCTATAGAGGAACAGGTTCAATTCTAGCAAGTTAGAACTCAGGGCTTCGCAGGATCAACTTCGAAGACTATCTTTGAAATTAACTTTACCAACAAATTAATTGAAACCGAGAATTCTTAAGACTACAAGATTAATAGCTGAAGACAAATTTCGATTACAGCAAGGTAGAATCGCATGATTCAAGAACTAACTTCATCAAGAAAATAATCAAAACCTTCACTTGTAGGTTAAGAACTCTTAACTTCTTCCCTAAGCCTCTCATACTGTAGGTACTCAGGCAGTTTATCAACTTTATCAATAAAATAATTGAAATAAACAATCCTTAAGACTACAAAATTGATAGCTGCAGAGGAATAGGTTGAGTTCTAACAAATTAGACCTGTGTGATTTGTGGGAGTAACTTAAGGAATCAACATTATCAATAAAATAATTACAACAGACAATCCTTAACTTCTCTTTTAAGACTCTCATAGTACACTAGTCAAATCCCATGCAAAGAATAATTGACAGTAAAATTCGATGTTATTTTTATTTTTGACAAATTTTGGATGGATCAGAGCCTTCCTGGCTTTTCGGAAGTCCAAATTGCGCGGACGTTTTAAATGGATTGCTCTGGTGCCCTCTGTTTCATCCTGTCGAGAGATGGACGCTTGGTATCCAGGACAGTACTGTTGCATTTTTTTCAGCCCCTCCGGCAAATATGTGTCCACATCCTCGTGTTTTTTGCGGGAATGGCTGCGACACAAAATGGGACCATGGTAAGTGGACATCGAGGGCGATGTTGACCTCGACTGGCAAAGTTTCTCGTGTATGTGTACACTCTACTCGTCTCGAAGTGAGCATTACTCTTGCACTGTTACAATATCACTATTTTGGGGAACTGTTCAATTGATTTCGTTTTCATGCCTCTGAACAGTGAGACAAGTTCAAACAATATTGTCATTGAATTAAAGACTCGTTTTGGAACTCTTTTATTAACTAACTATAAATAAGTCTTTCGACTTTTATGAGCTACGACTCTGATGTAAAATTATTTGCACTATTATTACCATTTAATATTTTAATTATTTGCACTATTATTACCATTAATATAATTTTCATGAGTCGCGCAGTTTCATTTTCGAAAAGAACCTTCACAATTAGATTTTGAAATTTAAATACCATAATATGTTCATTAAATATCATTTTATATTACTTTCTAATTTCTTTCTTCTTTTTTCTTTCTTTTTCTTGGACTAATGCAGCTTACAAAATGGAAACGTTTCCAGGTAGTAACGAACATATCAGGATTCCCAATACCTCAATTTGCTCTTAATACCTTTGGAAATTATTTCCTGTACAGAATTTCCATAGTCGTTCTTTTACATTTGTAGTTTCCTATAATCGGATCCTGCACCACTAAAAAGCTGAACAGCTGCCTTTATGCGGTAAAGACGAATTAATTTCCAGCCAATTCATTGTATGCTCACCGTGATTACAGAGAGTTCGATTATTACTCTCGGACATGAAACGAGAGAGATTTCATTTCGATGTATCGACACGATGACAGTGTTTCAAGTAATGAACGGTGAAATCGGTTGAGAGACCTGCGAACGCAATTCCAGTGCTTCTCTAATTTAGAGAATATAAAGTTATCGTTGTTGTGTGATCTTCAGGGCTTCTGTTTTTTTTTTCAGTAATTAGTAATTTGATTTCACCGGCAGAGGATCAGTGGTGACTCGATAACCATCGTTCCAGGAAAACTGGAGCAAGTGCAGATTGGAAATCTCCAATCGACCGTTCTTACGATAGGGAGTCATTTGTTTCGCGCCATCACAAATCTGTTCCAGGAAAAGCTTCACGGTCTTGATTGCATCGACAGGATCTTATCGACTTCCTTTCGAGAAGGAGAAGTGTCTTACTGACTGAGGATGTGTCCTTTGTTCAATTTTAGATCACTCAATACCACCGCCAAATAATGTTACAAACTATTAATTACAAATCCAAGGAACATGCTTGGATCTACTTATCACGATTCGCTCTGTGTAAAGAGATGCATTGAAAAGGTCAGTTCTGGATACTTAAATAAAAAGCTGTAGTGCACTCTGCTGATTACTAATTATCATAGTAACTCAGATTAACACCCGTGTGTTTGAGCTAGACACGAACTTTACACCGCTAACATTTTGCGATAATCGCGAGAGCAGTGAAGCCTAAAGCGTAACGTGTTTCAAAATCCATGCGATCCCTCTCGGCCGCAGTATAAAGCCACATATTTCCACGCTCGTAATAAGCGCGGAAATTGTCATCGCATCTGCTTTTAAAATGTACTCGCTGCTCCGCGACTGTTTGCTCGACGGCGCAGAAAATACGCTTGATAATTAGAGTGCTAAGTGACGCCTGCGGAGGAGTTAATTCATTTGAAATGAAAGATGAAGCGTACTCTCTCAACGTGAAAAAGAGAGTCCTTTGACTCCTTGCCTTTTAGCTTTATTTTAATGTTACCGTATTCCGGTATTGATTTTACTGATCACGCACTGATCTGTTTGTTACCCAGTCAAGCTTATATCAACCATTAATTAATTACTCTAGACACTGTTAGCCTAGTTTCTATTGAATCAGAAACTATTTTGCAGAAATACTTTAGGATTTCAAGTAGTAGTATTCACAATTGTGTGAGTGTCTAGCTTTATTTTAATGTTACTGTATTCTGGTATTGATTTTACTGATCACGCACTGATCTGTTTGTTACCCAGTCAAGCTTATATCAACCATTAATTAATTACTCTAGAGAATGTTAGCCTAGTTTCTATTGAATCAGAAACTATTTTGCAGAAGTACTTTAGGATTTCAAGAAGTAGTATTCACAATTGTGTGAGTGTCTACTTTACAGCTGGCAGTTTACTGCATTACTTACTTACTATGAAGTGATGTTGCCTTCTTTGCAAGATAATATAGTTAGCTTCTCGAGGTATAATTCTCACATCTATTTCAAAATTGATATAATCCAAAAAGTGTATTTCTCAAGAAAAGCAACAAACGGTTCATGAGCAGTAGAAAATTGCTTACTAAATTTTGTAATTTACTAAATATTGATGAAACTAGTAGAATTCCATAATGGTAACTATCTTATCTGAATAATTCATTTAAGACATAATTCTTCGTCATTTGGAATGAAAGCTTATACTTGAAGAATTTTTTAAATGAACTGTACAGCTTCAAAGTTCAATTAGTCAACTCTTTTCTTTACGAAATTGCCAATTATCTCCTTAAACATACCTAATAGTCAATACCTGACTTAACTTTGTCATAAGTCTCCCTTCTCCTGCCATTGGATTTGAGAGGTTATAAAGTAGAACTACAGCATGCAACATGTCTGCAAGGTAGCTTGCATGCTGCACAACGTCACGCGAACTTATACAGGTATCAGTTTCACGGTGGCAATCGAGATACAGTAATTTGTACCTTCTCATTCCATAATTATCCAGTTGCACGAAATGCTGCTAGGTTCTTCATCGATTGATGATTGTTCGACTAGTAGATTATCATTCCTGAGTATGACAAATAACAGTTAAATGAAGCTAAAAACGTTTACATTCCTTCTGTTCATGAATACTCAAGTTTCCATTCATAGTTTTGAATAGTTCACTTGGAGGGTGTACTCTAAGTTCTACAGGGTGATTAGTTTATCTGGATACCCCTCGAGTATTGGCAGAATTTATTCTAAATGTTAGAATTGTAAGAGCTGCCAACACCCATTACAGGGTTTCGAGTTAAACTGATTACCCTGTAGTTGTAAGAAATTGAACGTACTTGTGAGATTATGCACCCTTACATATGATTCCAGTTACAATTACTGTTTCCTCCTTAGTTTAGCTGATTCAAGTTTTCATAAGCATTATTAGGACAATGAAAACTAAATAAAAATTCGCTTCCGTCTCGAAATAATATAATGTATAAGTTACTTTTAATTTCTTGTCCTTTTTTGCACATTTACATTTTCCATAAATGCATACAAATTTGTAGTTTAATTTTCATTCACGTAGAAACTAATGAATGTCATTTAGAAAAGAATGCAGTGCTTTAAACGCTCAATTTGTGAATTACAGTCGTATACAGCAACGTATGTATAGGGATTGTGACTCTTAAAGTTTCAAGAGTTGATCAAGATAGCTCGTGAAATTTTATCGAGAATATTGAAAAATCAGAGGAACTTCCAGTACTGTAACAATGTAAACATTTAACTTAAAAACTACGGTCACGCGTACACAGTGGTATTGGCTCTAAGGATTCAAAATTTAGAAAGGGACAGAGTATACACACTCAACTTAGAAACTACGGTTACAGAGCGAACTTGGCTAAAGGTTTAAAATTTGATCAAGATACCCCGGTAACTTTAACTCTGTTTGAGAGACTTGCAAAAAGCATTTACTGCACTTCGGCAATATTATCATTAGATTAAAGACAGTTTAATTTATAACAAATTCAAATTTTCATAATTACCTACGATTAGAATAATGAGAATCAATAAAACTCCATTTTGCACCTTTTTGTTCACCTAAATTTTTTATACAAAATTTTATATTTGCATGAAACAGCGCACAAATTATGTTAATGAGCAAGCTAATTATTACATTCAGAGACCCATCCACTGTATTGTCTTCTCGTGATACACTTGTCACACTCTTTGTTTCAAGTTTAGCTAAGTGCTTTCAACAAGCCCCACTTTACCCTAGTAGCACAGATAAAGACAGAATTCACGTACATGATCAGCTTACACACACGACTAGCTAGATATCGCAATAATGGAGTTGCCTGTTCTCATTAATAATTTCGATCGTAGTCTAATCTAACTCCTGTTTGATTATTGCGCCCATCCCCATCGAGTACGAATTAATTTTCTCACAGTTTGTGTATGTTTAAAAATTCTTGGCTAGAAATGCGAGTACAGAGGAGTTGAACAAAAGATGGAAGACATTATCATGGTCGTCTGTAGCAAACCAATATAATAATATTTTTAACACACAGTTTAACAAAAAGTTTACTTTATTTATCTTCCAGTGTATATATATACCTGACCTATTTTCATGGGTCACTGTCTTCCCCTTGACTCCAGGAAGAGAGTTCCTGACTGATGGACTTCCATCATTCTCGAAGTCAGTTCAAGACATTGAGGGTAACAGAGAATGCTAACGGCTCTCTGACAATTGAGCTCGTGAGGATGCTGAGAATAGAATGTGGTCGTTGGCGTAGGTATTCCCATCCTGCCGCAAATACCCCGTTGAGATATGGGAGAGTCGAAAGTGCTCATGGGCACAGCGCAGGCCAACATTAAGTACTTTATGAACCCTTTTAATACTCATACACATTCATGAGCGGAGCCATAACGACTCGAGTAATGTAAACACTCTTTTAACACGTTCATTGTTCCTCCAATATACAGCTTCCACAAAATTGTTAAAAAATACCAATTGAAAAGTAGCGAGGAAAATATTTCACTGGTAACAAAATTAACAAAATCTACACATTTTTTGTCAGAAATTTAACAAGAAACCGTCGTTAAAGTTTCCGTGACTCACTTTTATGGGTCATGTGGCACTGTGAATGCGTTGAAACGCGAGGTAATTCTATGGCAATAAAAATCCACGACAGTGCAGTGTATTTTCAATATTATAGGTCTTTTTTCTCAAAACGATAACAATACTAGTTTAGCAATCTAGTTTCTTAGGATTACAGGATCTCTCGAATATGTATATATGTAGAACCCAAAATCAATAGCAATGGGATCAGGATGCTAAAAATGAATTCCTTATGGAAAGCTACAACGTCTCAATTCGTACATTTTTCATAGAATTATTCAAGAACTCCAGAAAAGTCGATAAGCCACTGAGAGGTATTGAAGTAGTGACACCTGTTAGTAACGTCTCTGTTCTAATAAAATTACCAGCAATTCTTCGAAACCAAACTTGTCTTTGTCTGAGAGACAATTTTCCAACGCTAGAAAGAATGTGTATCGCGTTGTAGTTATCAGAAAATAAAGAAACGAGGTATAAATTCACTATTGTACGTGTGGTATAACATCACGCACCGTTTCCATCGATTTCCTTCCATCTGTTCCACTTCTTTTCATCGCTGACTATTTTTCAAGTTTAATCAGCCGAACTCTTGTATTTCCCTCATACCCCCTTACAGTGGCCTAATATTGAAATTTAGCAATTCAGAACAAAAAAATTAACTTCCTTAAAAGTTTGAAAAGAGTGTTATTATTTTTATTAAAATTGTTCTCAGCTGTGGATCAACTTGGAGTTGAATACACAACGAAGAATACAGATTAAAAGAATTTCACAAGTAACAGTAATTTCTAAAAATAAAGAGTCTCGTTTCTTTGTAATGTAGGTCGTTCAGCATTATTTATGCATTAAAAAGCTTTCCCTTCTAAATTCACGTCCTTTCATATAAATTAAACTATTGAACCAAGACGACGTCCTGGACCGCGCCGTCATATTTTGAAGCTAAGTATCCCGATCCTCACCGATGGCCAGATCTTTTTCTTTGAGACTTGCTGAGGACGTTGAAGTGGTGGCTAACCCCGTTTCGCCATTGTCATTCGAGTTCCACTGAAGATATTTCATCGAGATTCCTCTCGAGACGCTCTGGTATTTCATTGTCATGGAAATCGACGGAGGACCGAAAAGGCCAAGATTTTCTGCTACTGCAACCTGCACAGTGTTAGCTGCGTTTGGAACGACAGAACGATATGCAAACGTCTCTCTAAACGAATCGATTCTTATTCGCTAGACTCAACGCTAAATACTAATGCAAATAATGCAGAGGGAAGATTTTTCTTTGTTCGTTCACCTGTCTTACTTGCACACAGATGTTGTGAAAGAGAGGGATTTCAGGTGGTATTGGTTGAAAACTGCCATAATGGACGCTTGCATAATGGACGTCACGAAGTTTTGAAATCAAATCCAAGTTTTCTCTTAATAATAAGTTAGGTAGATAGATAACCTTTGTTTGTAGACTTGAAAATTGTAGTAAAAATTAGGACTACGTCAAATTTAATTTCTTGAGTATGGATCATAAACCCAAAGTTTCAGTAAGTTACAAGATCACGTAAAATGGCACTCTTTTAACACGTAAAGTCTATCCTAAGCAATGTCTCATAAAAGAATTTTAACTAATTAAAAATTCAAAAAATGTTGAGATTCTACATTGTATGTAAATACAACTCAAATGACTCTATTAACAGAATCATTCTTGTTCCAACAAAGAAACGACTCTATGAGTGAAAATATCCCCTTGAAAATAAAGATAATTAAATTCAGTTTTCCGAATTTTTATGTTCTACCATGTAACAGCGAAAAATTTTTGAACAAAATCCTTTTTCTAAAATTTTCTTCCACCCTGTTATTCTTCAATCAGATAGATATCTTTGGGGAGTTTTTAAAACCATTTACCTATATAAGTTGATTTTTAAATTTGTTGTACATTATTTGTTATTTTATTTCCACCTATTCTGAGTCTCCCTTAAAATACAAAGTGGGTATCTCATATTCCTATCTTCTCCCCTGTAGTTTTAGCTTCACCTGTTTTGCATCTCTAAATCCAAAATGTACCCAACCTGCCACGCAGTGCTATAATGATGCGAAATAGTTATCCGTCGCAGCTGTTGTCACAAAGTCGCGACGTCGACCAAAACTCGAGTTTCGAGCGATATAAAGCGGGAAAGCGTCGAACAGCTATCGACTGCATTCAGGCACAGACAGTCAACGGGTTGTCATTGGCAGATTCGTCACAGCTCGTGCTGTGGGGACAGATTCCCATTGTCTAATTAGCAAGGTGCTTCCCATAAAACTGGCGTCATTCAACAAAAACTGAGCTTTGGACGAACGCCAATGTCTCTGGACCACGCCCCTGTTCCTATTTCCATTCTCAGCGGGTACAGAACTGCAATGAGTTCGAAACACGTATTCGTGAATCGCATATTCCACCTTGTGATGCGTGCTCAGACACAGTCGAATCCCTCTGCGGAAACTTTTAATATTTGAGGACAGAAGCTAGAGTTTTGGAAGCTGAAGACGACTCAGTGGCTTTGAATTATTTATTGAAAATTCTAATCGAGGTTCTTGCTGACAGAATTTTTCGTTTTATGGCTACTTATACGATTTTGAGAATGTGTTGACGTGAGATTTGTTATTAGGCCCTACTGCTAATTCCATTTATTTATTACATAAAAACTATTTTTTGTTGTTTCATGTTTTTTTTGAGATTATTTTCATAGATCAATTTTAGAGTGTATTGAAACTGATAGATAGTTACATATTTTTGAAAAATATTTTATCTTTCAATAATTATGATATTCCGTTTTTAAATTTAATTTCTTTAACTTCATTCCAATTCACAATCACATGAAGACATTATTAGAAAATAAATCTACTTCACCTGAAATTGAATTATTATTAACAGTATTAAGTAACAGAACGAGAGAAAGCAATATTTTGCTAATGAACAGTGTCTTTGTGTAAATTACACTTAAATAAGTGGTGAAATTGCTCTATAAAAATAAGCTGAAAAGAATAAACCAGAAAAAAATTGTAATAAATTTATAATTATACATTAATGATCATGTCATTCTATGACGTGTAATTTTCCTTTTTAGACAATCTACTTTTCATTTAAGCAACTTTGATGCCAGGGGTTGAATGCTCCTATTATCATAAAAGTAAATAAAGTGCATTCTACCTTGTTATATAAGTAATTAATAACTGCTAATCGAAAGACTATGTAGAATGTAGACGATTTTGAAATTAAATATTGACGTGCTTTTGTCATAAAAAATACAGTAGGCAAGGTAAAAATTCAATAATAGATGTTCTTAATCAAAAAACGATGGAGGAATAAAAAATAAAGTTTTAGAAATATATTTCATTATGAATAAATTCTAAAATAAAAATTTTTTTAATTTAAAATTCGGCAACGATAACTGTCTTATCATCTCATATTTAGCAAAATAGCCTATTTAAATAAAAAATTTATCTGTCAATGTTGGATCTTTACATCAGGTGTTTTTAATTTAAAAAAAACAAAAAAATTAAATAAAAATATACTATGAATGAATTTTAAAAATCTTATTTAATATAAATTTCGAGAAATACGGCTAATTTCTTATATCATATCTAAAATGCTCGATCAAGATATCTATGAATTATCTTCAAAGAGAAAGTTCATTAAGCAAGGTTAAGATTGTACAACAAATATTTTTAATCAAAAGAACCGACAAAAAATTTAAGAAATGGAATTTCTAGAAAATATTTCACTCTGAATAAATTCTACGACATAAATTTTGAATTTAAAACGAATTGAATATAACTAAAAGATACAATACATTAAAATATTCGAACTAAATATATTTCCAAAGAAATTCTCTTTTCCATAACGAATATGAGTATCTTAAACAAATTTCAATTTCTCGTCCATCAATGTTAGTGCCTCCAATATACTGTACCCTGTACCTGTCAAGCTCGCCCATCATCTTGATCCTAGAAGACGTCGGTCCAAGACGCTAATGATGGCGCAAACAACTGATATCGATAGATTGAATTTCATACCCAAACATTTCTCATAAATTGCACGCTGTCTGATACTTGTACAATAAACAAGTTCCCCTAAGAAGGAACATGAGAAAGCAGTTTGAAATTGAACAGAGTCTTCTGTTCTCTCGACAGGTATATATTAGCTTCTTTTAATAAGCAGGATATTGCGTACACTGTACAGACACGAAGGCAAATCTGTTGCATTCAAAGGTGCTCGTAACGTAAGCATTTTACTGTGCTCACGATATTCTAGGAACTCTAATTAATTTCATCGGTTGGATATTTGCCATCGGCGGTGGGAGGATCCAATTAAACACGACTCTCTCAAACAAATTCAGAGTTCTGTTCATAAATTTTTGGAATCTGTGACAGGACATTTTTTATTGTCCCTCGAAAATAGCGAGATGGGAAAAAATTTGATCAAAACCAGGAACGAGGTAACTCTTGCGTAACTTTCGCGAGTTATCTGTAGGTTCAACTTACTTTAATGACAACTCTATGGGGCTCTCGAACTCTGGCTTGTGTCGCGAGGAATAATCCAGGGGAATCCACTTGCTAAGTCGCGCATGCGTTGTCACTAACTGCGTGATTCCTGAAAGGTATGAGGAAGTATCAGGCAATATACCAAGGGTTATCCCTCAGTAGCCAAAACTTGTGAACTCTGGTATTATCAGATATAGGGTGTCTCCGCAATAAATTTTACTTTACCGACAACCTACTAACTGTTGGGGTAGTTCATGGTCGAACAAGCCAGGGGTTTAGGAGGTCTTATAGAAATCTCTTGTCATAATAAGAATTACTCTTGAAGACAATAATAATTCTTTGTAAGTTGCCATTTTGCAAATATTATTACATTTTTTTGCAATACACATGTTATTTCTGCAAAATACAGCTCGATTTCCATTGAAGTTTCGATTTTTACTTCAAAATAACCTTTGACTACTAATGTGTCTGTTCAGAATACAAGTGTCCACTCGTGCAAGTAGGACCGTCCCCCAGCCGCGCGAATCGAAGATAAAATCCTGGAGCATTTAAGGTCCAATCAGGATCGGCGAAACAATTCCCGCAGCGTCGGGAAGCAATTTTTTGAAATTTCATGGATAAACCGGTTATTCCGTAACGTGACAGGGTCGAAGATAACGACTTTACTCTCCTTCCTGCTATTTTCGAGGCGAGTTTTATTTCGGCTCGCGCGAAGAACGAACGAGATAGCTGGTGGGCTGCATTGGCGTATTTCATCTGCTATCGTGATCCTGCGGCTTTAATTCGAACGAAAATGCCGTGGCAAGGAAAAAGTGGATCAATGAAATGAGAATCTCCAAAGAGAAAGAGATGTAATGCAGCGTTGTACAGAAAAGTAAACAGATAAAGTTAAAAAGATATCAACCCTTCAGCAGATCTAAGTATAGCACTTGGCATGAGACTTTCCTAAACGAGGGAGAGCTAACGCAAATTTAGAGAGCAAAGTAAACAGGTAGAATTATGAAAATGAAATCCCCAGCAGGTATGAAGGAGAGCATTTTGTCAATGAATACTTCACGTTGGCTTGTTTACATACATCAAGTATGTACTTGTTCAGTCAGGTAGAACTCTTAGGGCCTCTCAATCGGGTTTGTCGACACTGAGTATCTGCTAGCTCACCGATACTGGCATTGCGAATGCGAGACTGAGAACAATTGTGAGTGAAGCTTAAGTGGCACCCGGAGGCTCGCCTCTTCAGGAGAATTCTAAGGTTATTAGGTTCTCTAAATGTGCTTGGATTGCTGTGGTGCGAGAGTGAAGAGATGCTTGGAACATGCATGATTAGTAAGAACTTATAGGTTGGTATAAAATTATAAATTCGAATAGGTGTGTGTTTATAATATTTTTGTAACACTGCTTGATAAGGAAGCGAGGAAGAGTAATTTTGTGAAAATCGGTACCGTAGTTTCGGCCATGGAGATATTTCTATTTGTGGAAAGTTTTGTATGAAAATGAAGCTTGATAAATTTAAGTACTGGTATCGCTACAGTAGAACAAATTTTTGCTCTGTCTCTTGAAAATTGCAATTTTTTTTCCTTTTTCCTCAACTTTTCTCAAGTACTCAAGGTTTGAGATTTTCATTGTTGAATTTTGAGATTTTGATACCTTCAGGTTTAAAAATGTTTAAATATTAAAATACTCAGATTTTTATTCTCAATTTTTCAAATTCTAACATCTTTAACTTTCAAAATTTTCGGTCTCTCGAATTTTTATACTCCTAGTTGTCAGATTTACAGCGCTTCAAAATTCAAACACTTAGAATTTTCACATTAGCAATTCTTCAAACTTTCTCGGTTTCAAAGTTTTGAACTTTCTAACTTTAACGCTGTCAAATTCTCAAATATTCAAGCTTCCAAATTTCCTCTTGCTACGTCATTTAGTCGTTACATGTCTTCATAGATATAAGTCCTCCTATCCTTTACAATAACAAGCTTATGCAGAATATACACCTGAGAGAAATCTATACACTAGAGAATCGTTTAGTCTCAAAAGTGTCGAATAATCAACCTAATGACTCAACACAGATAAGCGTATCAAAAACGATGTTAGTTAGCCTGATTTTCGAATTTCCTATCTAAGTTCAAAATCCTAGAGAAAGTATCGTCTCATCTAAGACTAGTCATCGAGTACCAAGGGTCACAGACATACCCTCCTCACCCAAAGAACAAAGAAACCTAATATACATATAGAACAAGAGTCATTAGGAGGGTGGCATTATTCTTTCAATTTCTGTTGCGTTGGCGAACTGTTCATCATCGTGTTCCTATTCGTTGTATTCGTAGTTGTATACTCAAAACGTCCAAAATATATATTAGTAATTGTACAAATCGGTCTACCACGTTTCTCACCCTGATCCCAACACAGGAACGATGAAGAGATGTAAAAAAATAATTCTGTGCAGTATTAGACAGCGTTGTATCTCTTCTTCAAGGCTTTTCTATAGGACTATAGTATCTTTCCTTGTTTTTGTTTATCGTCTTCATGCAATTACAGCTATACTTCTATATACACTGACTGGGTCTATAATAAGTCGTCGTATGACCTAGGGTGCGTTAAGTAACGCAACGATGCTCGAATAAACAAGCAGAAAGCGGGGTGAATCACTAAACATCCCGCGAGACAATGAGAGGCGTTCGGGGATTTCGTGAAACCTTTGGAAGCCTGCAAACTGGAGGTCTTGCGTTAGTTCCCACTGAGACGCGAATTCGCGAGCGATACGAGAAGCGTGTATCAAACATTCATTTGAAACTCGAAATGGAATCTCGCTACCGCGTAACGTTTAAAGAACTTCTCTTGGCGTGAACTTCATACAGACTTGTCATCTCATGATGATGAAAGCTGAGGATAGTGACAGTATACGATCAAATTATGATTAGTTGGAAATAATACATATACCTATATGTGTATATTTTATGTTTTAGGTGGAAGTGGGTATATTATTCTTTAATATTAAGTAGAGGAGACCAGGGACAAAGGTAACAATTTGGGTTTTTGACTCTGTAACTTCTAAGTTTCATACAATTTTTAAAAAGGTCGGACAGGATAATAAACCTACATTATTAAGCAACTTAATTATAAAAAAACTAGCAATATATTACAGCAATTTTTTTAAAATAAACTTTTCTTTAAAGTATGTCATTTGTTACTTTTGTCTCTACCCCTAGGGATGAAAGTAATATGCGGTAATTTGAGGTAGAGACGATGGTAACATCCTATTGAAGTTTAAAAGTTAAATTAAGTAATAGGAAAAATACTTCTGAAAGGCATTTCTACTTGTTTTGAAGGTAAGAATAAGTGTAAGTATCGACATAAGCTTAACATAGACTTTTAAGAAGCCTGTCCACAATCTGTTTTTCTTCTACGAATATGGAACATTCTGTAAACAGTAATCCTGTATTTGAACATCACGTTTAAGAACTTAGTAACTCCATTTTTGTAAAGACCAAGGTACAGTACTACTAAATATGTAGATAAAATCACTCGGTTTACTCCTGGCACATCTTGTATATTTGTATTCACTACTGGATAATATAGAACTTTTCAGATTTTCAAATTCTCATGCTTCCAAATCTTCAGGTTTTTGAACATTACGTTTGCGCTTCAAAGCTTTTAATTTGTTAAATATTTAATTCAAATTTACTAATACCATAAACACAAACTTTCAGTTTGTTAAATTTTCCAATTTATAACTTTCAATCTTTTAAATTTCGTAATTTTAAAATGTTTAATTCTCAAATATTTTAAGTCTCTGATAATAGAAAATCAGATAGATATAGGAAGCAGATGATAAAGGTGTCAACAATTGATGTATATTTATTAATTTTCTTTTATATATAAATGCAGATTTACTATTAAAGAATGGACTAATTCCGTTATACCGTCGAATTTCACTTAAGAGTCTCTCAGAAATGGTCTCGTGATCTACAGTGATTGATTAAATTAATATGATTAAACGAAAATGTTACATATTTGATGTTCTAGATGAAACTGTAATTCCATAACAGTAAAACTCCTCTTTTTCCTGCTTCCTACAGAAATCGATACCTTACCTATATTTTAATACGCCAACAATACTGTTTGATTTAATATTTTCGAAGTAATATTAAATTGGAATTATGCTGAGATATATTTGAACAATTATACATACTCTATACAATTTTTAAATTAGTATAAACGCTTTAAAATCTAAGTGAAATGTTATTAAAACTGTAATAGTACTTTCTGCTATAACCGTTACCATAGAATTCAAATAATATTCCGTTAGAGATCAATACATATTAATGCATGTTTCATGGAGTTACAATGCTATCTTCATTAGTTCGGCGTCTACCAAGCACGTTTCGATTCTGTGTTTTTAGTCTCTCGTTATTTTCACGTAATGTTGGTTTGATGTAAGTAAATGGTCACGCGTGTGGATTGTTGGCATCGGACAAAAGTTTTGAACGAAAAATAGAGTGCAAATTATAATATGTCGAAAATAAAGCAAATCATTATTTGTATACCATTCTATTAACTGTGTTTATAAAAATATGAAGTCGCATAAAAATTACAGTCTAGTTATAATGTTTTATCTGTTTTATCAATAACTTAGCAGAAAGCAATACCTACGCCTTGACACTTTTCATAGTTATTTGAGAAGGGTTCATTTGAAAAAAAAAAAAAAAAAAAGTTCAATTCAGCGCAATCTGTTCTTGATTTCGTTCAAAGCACTTTTTAAATTACATAAAAATGTTTAAATTCCACAGCTGTGAATAGTCGATTTTTGTTCTACTTTGTAACACTCGTATTACTAAATATCAGCAGAATCTTGTTAAATCATGAGTAGATTGCACTGCATCGAACTTTTTTCTTTCCAATGAGCTCTTTTCCAGCTCAAAATCTTTCCAAATAACGGTGAAAAGTGACAGGGTGTAAACCTCTGTTTTTACCTAATTTTATCAGTAATGTCGCGCCCTGATATATCCGGATCTACCCCCTGAAGCGCTATTTTAATCCTACTTCACTTTCGAATAAGTGATGAGTTCAAAGTTGCCATAATAATCTGATCATCTCCTGTATCCATATATAGAATTCTTTAAATGTTATAAAAACAACTTTTAGATTATTGAGCTCGGTACCACCTGACATTGGATCTATCAATTTGAACTTCTATAGTCTAAATAAATTTGTAACTTCCCTCATTGGCTTTGAACAACGTATAAATGGAATCCGTTACGGAACATTAACGAATATAAAGCAAACTGCTTTTATTCAACTTGCTAATTGTATTAGCCTGCCACGTAGCTTTTCAGTTTTCCACGACCACTTCACGTTTATTACTTTTAAGTCACTTTTTAGAAATAACTAACGGATTAATTAAACCGTTCTCTGAATGCAGTTTCGGTGCTCGTTTTATCGTCAATTTCAAAAGCGTTTAATGACTATTCTGTATAAAAACTATGTACGTACTATGACTGAGCTAGAAATTGATATACGAAATTGTTTGCACCAAAAACTGGTAAAATTTCGTAAATAATAACCTAATTAACGTCAACTCTGGCGTTCTCACTCTTTTTACCTGAAATCCAATATAGATCTAATCGAGTGTAAAAATACAATCCTCTCAAATTGAACTCGTTCTTAACAACCTTTCTATCGTAATGACGAGATCACTGATCACTTCATACAATAAAAACAATGTTTTCTATCGCATTGAAGGCACTGCATTATTCAATTTTAAAGGTTGTTACACTTTTCATAAAATACACCTGCATACGTGCTTTTGTCAAATTATGTATGCATTTTTGTTCAATTTTCGATAGAACGCGCAAACCCTATTGTTTCACGCACAATGCATTATTTACACAACGTTGCACGTTCACGATGCAACAGAAATGTTGGGTTCAGTTTTAATCCTTTTTTTCCTGTGCTCTGGCACACGTTATCCAGGCGTCTCTATTATTCTCGACTCCTTTTTATTGTCCCCATGCCTCGAAATATTTGTAACGAAATATTGTTTGGGCATTAAACTTGTTGGTCACGGGCAGCGCGTCTGATATTTCGGAAAGGTATAAATGCATACAAACCGCGCGTCACAGCCATGAAAACGTAGCATTTGTACCTCGCAACCAAATCCGAACATTTATTTGTGTTAAATGCGCGATACTGGAATACCTTGTTCGTGCAGATATATTTTCGTGTATTATATAATGCCTTTTTCGTAAAAACCTTTCACTGTCGAGGATTTATGCCGTGTTTGCTGTTATTATCCTTTTATTTAGCACTTGAAGTTAATAAACGTTGAGCTTTCTCAACGAACCCCCAACAAAAAACAAGAAGAGGAACGAAAGAAAACAAGAAAACAGAAACAAGAAACGGTAAAACATAGAGATTAGTGACAGATACTTAGAGATAAAAACTTCTAATTAATTCTATCTGGCCTCCTCTATTATTTTAAAAGCTATATTTAGCAATAAAACAAGAAATAAATTAGAAGAGCAGGAACAACTATTATATTTGTTTTTATTTTATTGAAAAAAACGTGAAATTAACAAGTACGTTGGTTTTTACTTAATGTCATCGCATGAGAACCATATTTGAAGAAATTACTGTGCCCACAGTTAGAAAAAGCAAAGTTTCTCTAATGAGCCTAAGGATCTGTTGAGCTGTCACGGTATTCGAGATGCAGAATTCTACATGTCAGAATAAAAATTCGACATTCGATATCTGATAAGTCGAAGGAGAAACGTCGATGACGCAGCACACAGGTGCTCTGGCCGTTAACTTGATCCTCGTTTCGAGAGGAAATGTCGCGTGATCTAAAGGAATGGCAAGGAATCAGCTGTGTGAATTCATTGAACGCGATTCAATCGTTACACGGACCGGTTGCGTGCACCAGTGTGCAGCTTCTGATCCCGGTGCCGACGTTGCTGTCGAGTAAATCGCTGAGAAACGCGATACTCGAACCGCTGAATCGCAAACCCGACGAGAAAGCAGCGATAGTAGCAAACAGCAATAAATAGTGGAGGAGATTTAGCAGCATTTATGAGCACCAATTCTGAATAAGCTTGTACACTTGAGGTAGAAGAGTCACTCTCAAATTAACAGACACGGTAATCAAGTGTACAGTAGTGGCCATTGAAATTGCACCACCTTATGAACAGGCATTGATTGCAAAAGTGGATTGAACCACATTTTTATCGAAATTGAGTTAGTGGCATTAGTATATTACGAAAAAAGCCAATATTTAGATCGCCTATTTTTCACACCTTTTCTATTTTTCCGAATAGTGGAGTTAGTCTGTTGTTGCTCTAAATGCCTCAAATATCAATGCTTTTGGTTCAACTGTCACATGAGAAGTCACATGAGAAGTGTGTTGTGTGTCATTAATCTAATTCTCTTGTTTCATTTGAAATTTTGATTTGTATAACATTTTAGATGTATTTAGGTATTACGTTTATTATTATTTTCATATTCAACAAATAGTAATTTTAACGTTGTCATTTTATTGGTCACTACTGTAGTTCTTACAGGATTACGTAAAAACTGATTTTTGAAGAGAATTCATACAAAGAATTTTTCTCTTTTTCCCATTTAAACGCGAGAAGTAAATTTCTTTTTAAGACACTTCAAAATCTCAGAACACCGTGTTTGTCAAATTTTGAGTTTGCTAATAGTGAGCTTAACACAGGGTCAAAATGAAATATCGTTCGACAGAGAAGCAACGATAGAATAGAAAGTTTGTCCGACCAGTCACCATCTCGACCAAACCAAAACTGTCGCTGAAACTCAAGAGACTCTCAACCGAAAGTTCCCACTCGGAAGCATGAAACTTGTCGATGCCTTTACTCACCCCATATGCTGCATCTGTTGAACTGCTATTCGATCGGTGTCCATCGAGAACTTGATTGGTTTCATATGTCTCCAAGCATACTCTGTTCGACAACTGTATTACATTATAGTTGTGAGGCAATGTTCTATCTGTGAAAGACGATGTTGTCGGGAAATAGAATGTCAGGAGTAACCAGGTTCTAGTACTGTTAGCCGAAGTCTCTTCAGAGGACATTGGAACAAGTCATAGTTGTTTTCAGTTTGCATCAAGGAAGTGTCAAGCTGAATATTGAGGTTACTATCAAAATGTTACTTGTGAGATACTGAAGGTTTCCTCTGTCAAGCTGTGCTGACATTTATATTATGTGATGTTAGAATTGTTACTATTATGGATATATGTATACTATTTAATCAAAGAAGAATAGAAGAGATATAGTTGTTTAAATTACTATGATAGGGATTCTGCACAAAATGGCTTTTTCCATTAACTACACAATTTTACAGTAACTCGGGATACATTTCTATAAAATTCTGAGACCAAGAAGATATAAAATGTACGCTAATATCATATTTGCATAAAGATAGAATGAGAACCATAGACCTCGGTACCTATATGTAATCACCTACTCCTATTTTCTTATACTTTCTTGTGACCCCATTGTGTTTAAGTATTCCTACGTCCTAATTACACAAGAGATAAAGGAAACGTTACGATCAGCTATATTTCAAACTTGCTGTAGTACATAAAACTCTCATATAAAGATTCATAAGCCCATAATGACTCTAGATACTTATTCACTTCTAAAATTTTGATACTAAAATAATACAAAATTAATACACTCACATCATTTGCATGAAGATAGAACGATAACCTATCTCGTATTTCTATTCTTTTATTCTTATTTATTTCTAATAATTCTTATTTAATCTTACTCATTCCTATATATTTCTATTTCTATGTTACTTTATGCTTAAGAATCTGTACACTAAGTAACCAAAAATTCAAGAAGAAAATTAGAAATATTTAGAATAGTTGAGAAGGACAGGTGAGATTTCAGAATGAGAGAAATATTTCACAAAAGTGAATGCAAAGGTGGTCGTGACGAGCTGAAACGAGGGGAAGAAATTACACACGATGTGGATGGAAGTAAAATGGACACGGCGAATTCGCTGATGTTCAATGGCAAAATTATGCGAGGGACGAAACGGGTTCGTCACGAAAGTTCCCTGGGCTCTCAACGATAGTCGTACGGTTAGCAATTCAGTGGATGTTCTCGGATGCAAACTCGAGCCGAGGATGTTCGTGGCAGCTCCCACTTCCATGATTAGCATACCTACCGATAATGACCTCTCGATCGACATATTTATCATTCTGGCCTGGTTTAAAGATAATGCACCGAGTTCGAGAACCTTTTTGCTGGAGACTGCCCGATAAACTCTGGAAAACTAGTTTTCTTATTTACCAATACGGACTTTGTATGCTAAGGAAAATTATTTTTTATAATTTAATACGTGTTTCAATTTATGTGAACCTACTCTTTGTTTATGGATGTTTGCAGTAGATTTTCAAAGTTTTAAAGTTTCAAATTTCTAAATTCAAGTGCTTAGAATTCTAATGTTTTCAAGTTTCTAGAGTTTAAAGTTCTGAAAGGTTTAACATTTCAAACACCTTTTTTTTGAAATTATTAGATGTTTTCAAAGTTTCAAATTTTGAGACTATTATCTTTCAAAATTCTCAAATATTCAAATTATGCGCAATTTTAAGCTCAGGCTGAGGTTGTTCGTAGCAGCTCTCGCTTTTATGATTAGCATACCCACCGATAATGACGTCTCGAACGACATCATCCTCGTCTGTCGAAAGATAATGCCCGAGTTCCAGAAGCTTTCGCTGGAGACTGCTCGTTAAACTCTAGGAAACTAGTTTTGTTATTTATCACTACTATTGTAGCTCTTGTCAGAGACCTGTTTTACTGGAGAATATGATATTGTTATTGATTTTTTATCCTTTGATACGTTTAGTTGCATACATAATTAGGGGAGGTACTGGTGCTGGAATTATGAAGAAGTACTCAAGGAATTATATTTAATGTATTATATTAAGCTGAACGTGGAAACCTCTTAATAAAGTAGTTTCGTCATTTACCAACACCCTTGTAGCTCCTGTCATAGACCTGTTCTACTGACAAAAATATATTTTTTAATATATTTTCTAAACAAATAGATATTCTCAAAAATTCTGAACATAATTGGATTTGTCGGGCAAGAATATGCAATTATCCCATTTATGTAATTTTTCTACACACAGTAATTTTCGTAATATTAAACCAACCAAGTTTTGCCACTCTGGGTTTTCCACTGCCAATTCTGTAAGTGATTTTCTCACTTAACATTGAGGATGGTTTTTACTTCGTATAATATAAATGTCAGTCGATAAAAAAAATACGCGTCGAATAATTTCGACTATTCTATAAACCTGCCATGTTCTATTAATATTAGAGATTTACAATTTAGGGTGTTCCATTAGTTACCCCTAAAATAAAAATTCTCTGCAGTTTGATGCGTTTAGTTATATTCTTTATTAGTTAAACGAAGCCATTGTTCATGGTATCATGAAAGAACGAGTGGTTATTGCTATATTGCGTGAAGGTAAATTATAAAAAATTCTTAACTACATAGTTTTGTTATTTACTAACACTACTGTAGCTCTTGTCAGCGACTTGTTCTGTCGAGGAAAATGAAATTACTGTCGATGTTCTGCCCTTTCATTTGTAATTGAGTGAAGTCACTGTTGATCGAATTATGAAGAAACAACGAACGATTTTTTAGTTAATACAGACACAGTCGATTTGCGTAGGCGGAAACGAAAATCGAAGAAAGTGGAACGCGTGGAAATGGAGCCTCGAGTTAGTACAAATAACTCGTGGAACGTTTTGTCCTTTTATGCTTGTAAATGGCAGGCAACTTCGGCTGTTACCGTTCACGCGGAATTGCATGAAAATTACACCCCTCCCGAGGAATGTACGATCGGACTTAACAGGAACGAGTGCCGCGCGAGCGAAAAAAAGCACAGAACTGGCAGATTTACTGGCGAGAAGGAATGAAAGTAAAACGTAGCTGAAATGCGCGCCATGAGGATTCCTATGCTCATGTGTGCATAGTGTATATAAGGTAGACGGAAAAAAGATACCACTTGGATGCAAGAAAATTATAGCAACGGGGAAACGTGTTCGGTTGCAGTGGATAACGTCTGAATTTTTGAAACAGATATACAATATACAGATATAAAAATATAGTTCTCCAGAACAATCTCAATTTTCGTAGTAATCGTCTGTCAGTTTGTTCGATCAACATTTGTTTAAGCCTGGATTTTTTTCTAGCTTACTTGTTGTATATCATGTCCGATTTCAGTCTGAACAAAAAAATGGAACATTTCTGCTGCGATCCTCGTATAGACGTGTTTATAAAAAATATCGTCGCAGCAGTGTCTAGTTTCACAGTGCGCGAAGAGCTCCAAAGTTAAATAGTGAAGTCGATTTATGACATCTAATTATCAGTAACCACCACTATCTACATCCACGGCTTAAAAGAGTCAATATGTATCCCCGAAGAGTGATAGGCTCCTGTCAAGGAGGTCCACCCTAACTCACAGCTTCAAGCACACAAAAATCTAGCACAACCCACAGACATGGAGCAACACAGAAACTCATACGCTACTGTCACAAAATATAACACATTCCCATCCAAAGACCAAGCCATCGTCACTGACTCAGTAGAAGGCATTTCTATAAATGATTAAATTTTTTAATTTTTAATTCAAAATTAACAAACCTCTCTGACATAAGATTTGCTTCCAAAATATCAATGAACAGAGTCTGCATTTATTTGTCCAACAAATTGATAGTCGATGAAATATGTGACAAAAAGTCATCATAGGAAACACTACATTAGTAATAAGACCATTGGTTATAAAATTCAAACGCTTAATATTGTCGAATGTGTGTCCGATTATCCTCTACTATATCCTTATAAACGAACTAGAAAAGAAAATGAAAATGTCAACTGACTTCATGTTTTCTCGAATGATCGTATTTATACGAAATATACAGATATATAAAATGTTCTATTATTTTGTAGGAAACTGTACGCAGTTATCACTCATGAAAAAAAACTATTTTCATCGATAGTATTTATTATTAAGAATATATATAATATATATAATAGTCTTTATAAATAGTTCTGACAATTTCTCAACAGAATCGAGTCAATCATATTCAGCGATTTCGAAATCATTTAGCCTTAGCGTAATTTAAATCTTAAGCACTGTGTCTTCTTTCAGCGGTGCATATCGCTGATTCCAAGCGTTTTTCGAACACGGTACGTTACTCGCGTTAGCTGCGTTATATTCACATAATTGCCAGAGGGAAGAGGCCATACAAATAAAAGTAATGTTATAGGATACGTCCCGAGGGTAATCTCTGCTTAATGGAAATACGACAAACAGACCGCCTACACATATCGTTATCGAGGAACATCGAAATACGTATTAAATGTGGAAAACTGGGTTCTGGTGATTAATTGAATCGAGTATCAGCTAGCTTGGAAACGGAGACAATTTTTAAAAGTTCCTTGAGCAGGGACAAAGACTCGTTAAAGGTATAAATGTGGAGGAATCGAAAGAAGAAGTGAGTTTACTGGTGAGTTTAGCAAGTTCTCAATTTATCAAAAATTAACTCTTTTTTTTCTTATAATTTAGCCAAAAGGAACTCGTTCGTTTTTTTATTTGGCCTCAAATTATTTGTATCTTCCTATTAGAATCTCTCCATCCTCCAGAAGAGAACAAGTTATTCAAATATATGTGCAGTGTCTAAAATGCATGGATTGATGCATGTCTACTCGTATATTGACATATTTCGTTGCAGATGAAGTAGAAGAATTCAATATTGCTGTTAGATAATTCCTAGAAGTGGTTGTTAACCTTTTCAGTACTGTCGACGGATATATATATATACACGTATATTTTTATTATATGCTGCTCGTATCGAAAAGGTTAATATTTGATTATTGGAAAATCGATATCTAACATTGGAATATTCTGTAAATAACGTTGCTATAAACTGCTTTCGTTCAAACGAAATTGTAAATTAGCAATCCAGTTGCGACATCAGAGAGGCAATTTATTATCAGAACATACATTATTATTAGAACATTTTGAATTTTTGGGAAGGAGAACGGGTATTTGAGTAAAGTCTTCTTTGCCAATAGCATTTTTTGCACTTATGAAATTTGTTTAATACATTTCATTTCTGCAAAATTTTGAGCTTTTTAAGAATCTTATTTTAACTACAGAAACGAAATAATTTTCTTCATTACTTAATATTAACTTCAGATAAAATCTTCAATGTTTTGAAATCATATGCTCGAAACTTTTGTGTGACATTTATTGTAATCGTTCATTCTCTTTCGATATCCAAGGAAAACACTAATGAGAAGGAAACGAGAGTGCTCTTGAATGGTACGTACAAAATATTTCCACGTACAATAATATATAACATATTCAAATATGCGTTTCGTATAACAATTACGGTTTCAGTCCCGATTAACGACTTGCCAAAGTATTATGTGATCGTTGGCAGACTGCTTAGCGTAGTTTCGTAAATAAACGGGTCATGTTTAACGATCGTATTAAGAGTTCGCAATACAAAGCAAAATGTACAATATTTCGAAGCTAACAATTACACATCGAATAACAATGTAAACTTTACATCGGTCCATGTTCCATTCATTGCGGTATTAATTAAAATTATTTTTATTCCAGCCATTATTTAGTATCTCAATGGAAAGAGAATGGCATTCTTGAAGCTAAACCAGGGGTTTCCGACAAAGGTCAATTCATGGAAATACTGTGAAATGCAAGTCGAATGAGTTTTGCACCTGAAACCCCAGAGCTCGCGCGGCGTTCCGTCACGCAGAATGTATAGGCGTGCATTTTTATTACCAAGATCGCGACTTCTAGCCACGTGGAACGAGCCGAACGATGATATTTACGAGCCTTTATGCACGACCTACGCGCGATTACACGTGTATGGGTGCAATAAATATCCCGAACGACGATTCGATCCGAGGCGGAAAATGAACAAGTGCTCCTCTTTCTGCACCCGCTGTCAATTCGTTAGCCGTTTGTCTACCCCAGTCAAACATGGTTTATATGCGACAGTATTATACTCACTGTGGGACTGTGGTTTCTGGAGTAGTTGGGTAGCCGAGATCTGCGTCAAATTTATGTGATTCTTTCGCACTCTGCAGAGTGCAGTCTTCTAAGCGTGATGGCCTGCTGCTTTATTTCCTCAAAGTGTCATAAAATGTGGATTTTTCCTGTTATTCTGGCATTTTTCTTCCTTCTTGCATACGCATCAGTTGAAGTATATGGGAGGATTTGGATTGGTAGAAGTTTCGTATGGAGTGTTGTATGGTAGAGCCTCAATTAACCTACTTTCTTGATTATCTATTAGGGTTTTCTGTTGATTATCTATTAGATTTTCTATTAGGGTTTGGATTATTTTGTACATCAACGGAGGGAGTACAATAGAATTGATTTTAACAAATCTAAGAAAATATAAAAAATTTGTTATCAATGGAATACTTTAGTTTTCAATTTAGCCTTAAGTCAATCGATTGCTGAAACTGATTAGTGTATCGAGGTTCCACTATATTTTGATGTTTTGTTCCTATTGTTGAAAGTTCTGACTTTATTCTTATTAGTCGAGGTAAGTAATGGCCTATCGTAAGCTGGATTATTTTCAATTGGCAACTTTTCGATTGGTTGCTAAAGAATTTTTCGGTGGGTGGTATTTTCGTGGGTGTCTATTGAAAATTCAGTAAACGTTTTTCATACAGGATGTTTTAAAAGCATGTTGCAGTCACTTTTTTAAATATAATATTTAAGGTCACATCTACCCATCAGGATCAAGTGTGACTACTTTGGTGAAAAATTTATAGGCTATGTACTTCAACTAAGTGATAAAGTTCAGTGTCTTTCAGAAAATCTAGCACATTTTTCCAAAAAATCTTTGTACGAAGCACTTCTGGGAATGGTAATAGATGATATTCTTTCCTTTTGTTTCTGCACTTAACGCGGCTACTTAAAATGTGTTGAATAGAGTTAAGTTTGTTATATGGGTCACAGAAGTGGGAGTTTGTTTTAGTGATGTAATAGCAACGAGACCAATGCGTATGTCCGATTCTCAGTCTTGTTACTACGATGTTGTTCTTCTTATTCATGGAAATTGCAGGGCAGACTTCATGTATCATGTTGTGAATTTGATGCAGTTGAGTGGGTCTTGAGTCTTTCCATTTATCATTCCCATATTCTCGTGTTGCTTTTTGAAGAATCCTTTGGATATTTTTGTAGAATACCGATACGCAGTTGGTTGTAGTTGTAGTCACGTTATTAGGGTTACGATACAATAAAATCATGTCGTAGCTTTAAGAGTGATAGCAAGTTAGGATACTGAACAGTTGAGTTTGCAGTAAAGAGAGCTGGACGCTTAGAATTAGCATAAATTTGAGGCAAGAATGAAATTGAAAACGCACACAAAATGAATCAATTTTTGTTGCAAAGGAAATACCTATGTTCTATAAATTATTTAGTCTAATTGCTCAGATACTAAGTCTTTATTTGAACCTTAAATACAAAATTCCAGAAACTTAAACAGGTACTCAAGGAAACATCAAATATTTGAAAATTGAGAATTTCTAATTTAAAAATTGGAAAATTTGTAAGATGAAATACTTTGAATTTTTGAAACTTTGGAAATTGAAAGTTAGACAATTTTTAAAATTGTAGTTTTTATATTTGAAATATTTAAAATTTGTGGAACTTTGAATACTTATATTTTAAACTGTAAAATGTTTGAAAATCTAACGACTTGAAACCTAAAAATATAAAACTTGACAATATCAGGGATTTTTTATTTATATACATTTGAAATGTTCGAAAATATAAAGGTTTGAGATTTTCCGAACTTAAAAGCTTCGAATTTAACAGTTCGATGTTAAAACATTGGACGAACTGAATGTAATATTTTAATCTGGTCATAATAATTTTTGTGTGCCATTACGGTCGGCGGATCGTAGAAATCAATCATATATTTAATAACAAGCTCGAATGTTTATATCAAAGAAAATTAATAAATGACCAACGAAATATAAATCATTAATGAATTATTTTCAAGGTTTGTAACGCCTGCCTCGATACCTAAACGTTATAAAAGTCACATGTTTTATTCAATATTATACACTTTTATATCCCAGTTCTCACACACTCACGCAACTATTCAGTTGCATCCACTATGCAGACAGCCCTAGAAGTATTGATGCAATGCAAGATTGATAGAGGAAACAGTGACTTTTGTATATAGCTAATAGAATCAAAATTTCACTTCCATTTTCTGTATTCTTTGTCTGCATAACATTTTTTTATTCAAAATAATGTTCAGAACGGGTAAAAAATGCATTTATTGGGTATCCTGCTGAATACACTGTATAGAATTGTTTGAAACGTAATTTTAGAATTACAAAAACTATGAAAAGCTTGAATAGTAAATAGTGAAATGAAATTGGTGATGTTATAACACTTCAAATTACTATATTTAGAAATAACTTGTGGATCCACTATTGCAAGTAGATTCAGCTGATACTGCTGTAACGTAGTTAAACGATGCTAAAAGTTGAACTATACTTTCGAAGAAGAAAAAACTAGCATGCATTATTCACTATCGTGTATTAATATTACTGAACTATACTGTATACGTTCTACCATTCTAATATAGTACTGAAAAATACTCTTAAATTTTAGTACCTAATTATGTTTCTTATACACCTATTACTTTCTAATGACAGAATATTATAATTGGTAATGCAGTCTTATAAGTGAGTTACCCTCAAAATCCAAATACGTACCTCGTACGCCTCCTTCCATATTAGTCGTGCACTAATTATTATTAGATCATTAATTCTGGATCCACAATTTAACACATATCGATTTAACATTCGCCAGTCTTCAAAAATATCTACGTTAATAGTGAAACATTGCACGCGAGTTCCTGATCTACTGAAGCTACGTACATCTCTACGTACTAAATGTGAGCCGATTCTTCGATTAATAATGCACCTGCTGTCTACCAATCGCCAACCGAATTTAGCTCATCGTGTCCACAAATCCTCTACCAAAGGAGCACCTCGTGCTGCGATCTCGTTGGAAAAGCTCATAAACTTCGAATAAAGAACGATTGGGGGGTTAGGGGGTGTATCGTAAAGCCGAACTGCATAAACGCAACTGGCTGTGTCGAATCCAAGTGATGAGGGCTCGAGAGCCAAGGGATGGCCAGTTAGAGCCAAGGGGATGAGGTACTGAATGGTTCTCTGCTTCCGTCGAATCGTCTAATCGTACGTACCTATCTGGGACGGATTAAACGATCGAACGGGGTCAGCGTCGAGCACACCTATGTTCTCCGAGCAATAACTTGCGTCATCATTCCCGAGTACAGAGCCGTAATCGCGTCCACCTATCCTGGCCATTTTTTTCTGACTTTAAATCTGATACCGCGGTAAATAGGGTTTACCATGAAACCTGAGGGCTCTCTGTTACTCTCATGCTTATCGTACTCTCGAGATCGCGTATGCTATAAGAGGGCAGTCTTCACAAGAATTTGATAATTTTTTGGCTCGTTTTCTGGGAGGTTCTCTGATTACACGCTAACGTCACAGTACATTTTCATCTTGAGCAAGATATGCTAAAAACGAGTAAAATTTACAATTAATCTTGAAGCTAGCATCAAATTAGAAGAATTATTATTAAACCTTCCTATTTGAGCTCTGGGTCTCCTAGGACCCAAGCAATGTTTATGTTACAGCTGCAAAATACGAAGCTGTGGTAATTGTTGACGTACTGTTATCATAAAGCTCAACAGAATTAGAAGAACTGCTATTACTAGTCATTACAAATTCATCACAGATTTCAGTTATGCAGGCTTCTATGATATGGCACTTTGAGATATTAAAGTTCACATATTCACATTAGTGTTACTCGAGTCTTTGAAGCTTTAATGCTGAGCCATAGATACTAAGTTCTTGAGACTAATATCGTATAAAGCTAAAAATTTCGAAGTTAAAAGGCTGAAGATTTAAGGGTCAGTTCTCGGAGCTCTTGAGGTCAAAGTAAAGTAAATGCACAATAACGATTTTAATTATAATAATTTAAGAACGATTGTTCACTTGGAATACTGACGGCTGAAACTGACAAAATGTCCGAATTTCAATCTTTGCAAATTGAACTCTGATGTTTTTGCAACAGAAACAAACGTATTTGGAATAGAATGTTAAATTTGTTATTGTTGATCCTCTATGCTAAAATCATATTGTTCATAGTTTGATTCAGTTTTCTGGTGGTAATGTTTTCGAATAATATCGGTATAATGTTATTGATACAGATCGCACGATAATTTTCAACATTCGATTTATCACTGGACTAAAATAAGGTCGTTTTGAGTGAACAGATTTTCCCTTTTTCGAGTCTGCTGTTTCCTCTCATACCCACCACCACTTTTTCAGGCCCGACACCCTTTGACGCTGCAGCCTCTCCTTGGTACATGTATATACATACGTGTACCAAGCATCCTTCACTTTTTCAGCCATCATTTGGGTAGATATTTTGCAAGGTGTGCCGAATAGACTATTGAGATCTTGCTATTGAAGACATAGGAAGGAGGGCCTGTTGCACCAAAGGGTATCGGCCCTGAAGAAGTAGTGGTGAATGTGGGAGGAAACAGCAGACTGAAGGAAAGGGAAAATCCGTTCCCTGTCTCAAAATGGCCCCACCTTAATTTTTTAATAGGCTGAGAAGTATCAGAATTCTACAAAACGATTACAAATAATACAAATACATGGAATAAAATAAAGTTGCAGTGCCTAAAGAACGCTGAAGGTATTCCATTAACAGGAGTAATGCCTTGGATGAAATTGAATTTTCACTGTTATCAAATAGTAGTCATTTGAAAGCATGAAATTAAGCGAAAATAATGTGAACGATCTGTAAAATATGCAACTAATCGTGAAAATGCAATACCATAAAACTACAAAAATTGAAATTCCAATATTGTCATCAATGGCTTAGAAGCTTGAATTCTGATAAAAAAGAGTAACCGAGCTGTAAAATATGCAATTAGCCTGCAGTGCAGTAATTAATTACGCAGTTGAGCATAAAACTACAAAAATGAAAGTTCCAATATTACCCGTAACGCAGAAGTTTGAAATTTAAGACGAAAGAAGTGAACGACTTGTAAAACATCCATTTCATCTTCGATAGACAGCGGTATAAAACTGCAAAAACTGAAATTCAAATAATATCGTCTGTCACTGAAAAGTTTAATATTCATCGTAAATGATGTGAGCAATCTGAGGAATATTCAATCAATCTCGAAGGTGGCATGAAACTGTTAAACTTCCACGAGTCACAGTGTTATTTCCAGTCACTCAAGAACTTGAAATTCAGTGTTGATAGCAACTTTGATTCTGCTTGAGTCTCAGGTGGCGTCTTCTGTTCTCCATTAGAAACACGAGCAAAGCTTTAATCGTTGAAGCGGAAACGTTAAGAGAGCACAATGGGTTGGGGAGTTTTATTGGGAGACCATCGAACTTTTAAAGGTCCAGCTTAACTTAAGTTCTCGAGTGAATCGTAGAAGAGAATCGGATGTGTTAGTGCTGTGGACGCTCTTGTGGCTGCATGAGTGAAATCAATGTGTCCTGGGTCAAACTACGAAGGAACTTGAACCTGTCCCAGTTTGCTCGTTTCCTATCTCCTATCTCTCACACTGTCAGTCATCTAGATTTTTGGAAACATCGAATATCGAAGGCTTGTTACTTGAAAAGGAAACACATGATTTAGACTCACAGCTGTGAAGAAAGACTCGTTTCCTAAAAACAAATAAAGGCTATGTTCCTAGGTTTCGAAGCAGTACTCTAAAAGTTGTATATTAGTTCGCTGATACTTGTTAAAATATTTCGCATCAGAGGGCAGTGGATACTATTGTGAAAACTAGAAATATAATTTTTAGAAATGGGTCGTATTTCCACTAAACGAGCAGGATTGTAAATTTATTAAAGTTTTAGACTGTGATTCCTCTCGAGGTTTTTCGTCGACAGCTAGGAGGGAACACCTACGTTGCGAAAAGCTGCCTTTGTCAAAGGATTGGATGATTAATCGCTCTCCTTGTTTCTCACGTACATGGTTCCGTGCATACGTCATTCGGGATTCAATGTTGAAAATTGCAGGGAAATCCTGGTGAGTGATTGAACTCTTCCCGTTCTGTCAACCCAGGACACTGTTCGACACTTGACGCATGATACTTTTCGTAAATGTTCTGCCAGGATGTTATTGGATATTTAGGGATTGGAGACACGTTAATGGGTTTGGCCAATTTAGAGTGGTAGATCATTGACTCAATTCAATTAATGCTACTTGGCTGAACGTTGGACAATCTCCCCCAGAGATCTGTGGTCCTAACCACCCTCGCTAAGAGTACGTGAATGTATCACTCATCTGGAAAAGTGTTTGTTAGGGAAAAAGATAAGATACGATATAGCAACTGATTATCATAAGACTAGGACAGCAGCTATCAGCTCCTATCAGCACTTATGTAAGACTCAAAGAAGACAAAAGCCTAAAAAATTCTAGAGATCTTATATTCTACTATCGTCGTTCAAAACGATCGAGAACAACGTGACACGATTGATGCGGAGATGCCACAATAAAAACGCGTCGTAAAAACGAGCACCGTGTCCAATGAAATGGCAGAAGAGGTCGTAGAGTTACGACAGCCAACCGCACGCTACTTTGGCAAAAAGCTCTGGCAAGTTTCGTCTCATCGAGGATTAAATCGGCTGTCACGTCTGCTGTGTATTCAAATATTTTCTGAATTTTCGTGCCACTTGCCAAGTGAAATGCGGCAACAGTCCTCTCACACGTGCAGTTTCATCCTCTGTTGCTTAATCAGCACATTTCTATCACATAACCACTTAGTTACTTTGTATTCTATTAATTCAGATTCACTGGATTCTTTTATGAGCCACTTCTGCTAACAGATCCTTCTAAATTCTGCTACCAAATTCCTTATCGACGCTAGATTTGGCCAATGAGATCTCAATATATGTATAGCAGTACCCTAATTAATCTAGAGACTCTGTTGAGTCGAAACTGCTTTCTCCTCTGTGGTTTGTTTCTAGTGCCTCAGTTTCTGCATCAATTACCTATGGACTATAGGAGTCAAACACTTTAGATCAATCACTCAGGTAAGGATGTTAAGCTCCACGCTGGTGATAGTTTAAGTGTCAGTTACGGTACTTCGAATAATCAGATCAACCTGTTCGATTGCTGACCACCGAATCTCTCTATCACTCGTCCCGTCGTTACTGTTATTATCGCGATAAAGGTCAAGCGCGCACGGCCGATAATCGGGGGACGATTTTGTCGGATCTAACAGATAGAACGAATTTTTTTCTCTCGGCTGTCTACTTCGTTGCTCGTGTGCATGGTATCGTTAAAATTTATTAAGTCTATTAAAATCGACAAAATTGTAATTCATCGATTGTCGATCGTGTACTCTTGGCTAAACACAATAAAAAGTGATCTCGATACAATTTCTTCTCTTAGGTGATTTTTTCGATATATTAGCCACTTTTACGTTACTTAGACGCTTCTAAAAAGTTTTTCCCAAGGTACATTAAAATTGTCGCTTAAAATGAAATTTTACGAAGAGCCCTATTTTCTTGAAGTACACTTGAAACTTCTTTAACAGAGATTCTAGGATAGAAATTTTTGAATAAGTAGACTCATCCTTGTAGCCCCTGAGGGTATAATTATTTTCATATTCATTTAGAATTTTAGCAACAACTGAAAACGATAGCAATTAATTTTAAACAGTAGTGAATAATTACTGTTCGTTTAAATTGCGCAATTTTTTCTAAGTTGATCGCTGGAAAATGGCCCATCACTGTCTCTGTGAAATATAATTCTCATTCTATTAATGAATGTAGACGTTTTTGTTTAACCGTTGATGATAACTGGCAAATGGCACCACTGGCAGTCAATTATTCAGTCAATCAAGCTTCGTCTATATAGCACTCGTAAAACGTGCATCATTTACTTCACTAGCGAATGGCCCCATAGGTCGGTATTTTATGAAAGGAAGTTTTATTGTGGGTAATCATGATTGCTCGGTCCTATATCCGTATTATGAGAGGAAGTGCTCTATAACATTTTGGTTTCCATTAATTAGGACTAATGCCAGCCGTGTCAGAAGATAAACGGGAGAACTTTTTCTGAAACCTAGTGCTCATCTTCTGGTTTTTCTGATAGCGTCTATGGCTTTGAGATATTCAGACGTGGTCTTCTTAAATTCTAAATTTGATTTCTTCTTCTGCTTTTATTTCTACATTTTTCAAAAGTGTATCTAACTTAATTATTTCTTGTGATAAAGAATATAGAACACGTGTAGTTTCTTCTTTTAAAGTTATTATATTTTTATGTTATTTTTTAGCTACGTTAGAATTTGTTACCGTTACCCCAAAACCGAATTTTCGTTGAAGCTTGAATTCTTAGGAAGATGCTAGAGAGCTGTGCAGCTGTGAGAGTGGAAAAAAGCTGCAAGGGCTGAGAAAAATACTGCCTTTCAATGGCTTAATGGCTTGAGTATTTATTCTAACTGTAAGTGATTTAAACGCGGTGAAAGAAGTAAATAGGTGATAATACAGAACCAAAAGGAGCTTCTTCAGGTTTCTTTTAAATTACGCGAGAGTATTTGGAGTTTCAACGCGTTGGTAAATTACACCACTAAATATCAATCGCTCGATTGGTTAATAATGAGTTCAAATTGATTTCGATGGTCAGAGAAGATTAAATGCTTTGGAAGTTTGCGATGATCTAAGCAGTTTCTAAAGATAACCCTAGAGAAATATCGCTTATCGATCTCTGCAATTAAAGGTTTAAGATCAACTAAATTTGCGTTCCAGACGACTCCTAAAATTGTATTTAATAAGAAATTCATTTCAGGGCTATTCTTACACTAATTGCATCTTGGAATCTATACTAGTAAAATAAATATCTACTTGAGTGTGAACAATTTTTATAGAAAGAAGATTCATGAAGAAGTTGGTCTCAAAGTTATTTCTCCCTATATTCTGTAAAATGATAAACTGCGATCTTTTACACTGACTTTTCCTAACAACAGTTAAAGAAGTAGAAAATAATTAAAAATGCTATCAGTACTTCAAATACTATGATTTATATTTTACTTTTTATATTGTTTATGTGTTTCATATTAGATGCGTTCTGTAACTTTTTGCAAATTTAAAATTTTCATAAATGCATGAAGCACCTAGCAACGAATACAGTGAGTAAAACGTAACAAATTAGTTGCTTACTAGAAATTTGTAGCATAGTATATACGTGTATAGCAGGTATAGTATAGGAGTATCTCTACTATGGTAGATTTTAGTAAATTTCAAACTAGAACCTCACTCTTAAGTTAAACTCATAGTAAGTGTCGATGACCGAGTTAGTGTGGATTACTATTTAGGTACTTTGCTCCAAAGATTCGCAGTCTGTTAATAAAGCAGATGCAAAGAGACAGAGAATTATTCAGAAATTGCACGAATTCTTCTTCTTCTCTACTTCTTTAAAAAATACAGTAGTTATAATTCAACAGTATGTGTCACATGAAACAATCTCAGAACTAAGATTTAAACATAGAATTGAGCAAAAGTTGAGTCACGCGTGAATCAAATAGTTTCTCAATTTTTCTTCTTCGATACTCTGCTGTTGCTTAAATAGTACAGTACTTAGAATTAAGTAGTTTCTGTCACATGGCCCAAGCAGTTTCAGAATAAAGTTTGCTTCTTTTGTAGCAAAAACCAGACTCAAGAAACCCATCCTAAGAATTTGTGTCATTGCTAATATTCGAATGTTCCCTGAGTGCCTCCATAACTATATTTTCGATGCTCTCTGTATCAGTTGCTGTTCTCGCGCTATCAGAGATCCCAAGGATCTCGCGAGGCCAGATTATAGTCGCTCATTCGGCCTGAATTGGAGCAAATAACAATTTCATGAACTCGTAGGGACCGAGGAACGACGGCTTTGCAATAATTGGAAATGTAAATAAGCCGGAAGTCCGACGCTTGTAAGCCTTCATTTGAATTTTAAAGTTACACTTAGCGAATGCTTTCAAGCGACGCGTTATCGAAAAGAGATGACAATAGCTGCGCAAATCTACCCGTCGTTAAAAGCTCGCAAACTCTTACCAAAAAGTTACAAAGTTCCAATGAAACGATAACCATAGTTATATCAATTTTCATGTCGTTCGTACATTAAAGCAAACACTCTTGCATCTCTGCGAGATAATGATTGAAAAAAAGAGTTAAAAAACACGGAAACTGCTGTCCACTACGTTCAAATTAAAAAGCACCGAAGAATACTTGGTGTATAAAAATTCTGAAAATTTTTTCGACAATTTTCATTCATTTTTGGTCCTGAAACTCTCTCTTGTTCCTTCTTTTCAATAGAAGTTGAATTTCCATGAGAAACAGCGTTTCAAGTCACGATATTCCCAGACTCGGAAAACTTATGCAAATGGGGGCTACGATCAAATTGCAAAACGTGCAAACAGTTTACCTTTGGCGAACGGTTTCAAGGTATGAAAACAGCCCCGATGTCTCGTTCCACTTCACCCATTGCAGAGCACCCTCAGGACTCCCGATGCGCGGCAAAGATAAAACTTTTAATACAAAAACCGGCAAAAAACAAAACCCGCCACGGAATCCATGCCGTCAGCTGCTCAAGATACGCCCCTTTATTCGAATCCTCTCAAGCACTGTTTTGTTTACGTTCTGACGCGTCCTCGTTAGTTCATTGGTAATGATGTTCCCAGTACTCAGCGAAACATTTGTCCCTTCAGATGGAACCACTTCAGTTGGAAAGGTTTGAAAAGAACACTGCTGGAAACTACATATGCCGAGTTTGCTTGGTTGTCACTGAACATTCCACGCGAACTCCGCAGTGCCACTGATTGCTGTCACATTTAGTTTCACCGTGGAAGTAACTCGATCACACAGGCATTCTTTTTCCTTTATTAGGGAGATTGAAGACAGTCGAAGACATGAAGGGATATGCACGACACTTGGATGCGTTAATGTGGTGCAAAAAGTGTTTTCGAGCCGCAAAGATAGCGTAATCTCACTCGCGAGGCGCAGCGCTCTTCGCAAGGGGCGCGGCGTAACTGAGCCCGAGGACCAGCCCCTCTCTCTCACACCCTGTACCCGTCTCTCCCTCTCTTTGTCCTCCACGCAGTCGCTCTCCCTCACTCAGCGTTCTTTTCCCTTTCCTCATCCGCATCCCTCTTTCCCTCTCATGCATCCCTCGTTTCGGCCTGTCCTCCCTTTCTTGTCCCTTTTTTCCCTTCGTTTTCTCTGCTCGTCCGTCTCGCCTTGCTTTCACCCGCTAAACGCCTCAATCCTCGCCCCTTCGTATACAAGCGAGCAAGTGCACGAGTATATTCCTCCCTCGCCCCATACCAGTCCCTTCTCACCTGATCCCTCAACCAATACTGTTTCTCTTCGACCCCTACATCTTGGTTCTTACTAATCTTTTCTCTATGTTAGACGCGAACCCTCTCTTTCCTTCTGTTTATAATAGCCGCGACCTGTATCCTATCAGTTCTTTTCCTGGTGTCCTGCGCTGCTCTCGAAGCTTCCCTAGGTTTGTTGACTAACCCTCGCTGCACTCTTCGACAGTGTTGTTCTTCGTTGTATATATGTATTTTTGATCCCCAGGTAGGACAATGTTGAGACAAAGGCTATCTTGAGCTAATGGAGGAATTGTTTTGACTCTAAGAAAACCTTCGCCTGTTTGCAATGGCGGTAGTCGCTAGTACTAACACATCTGGATGCTCTTTTCAGTTTTCTGTCGTTGATGTTCAATTTTTGTTTTACTTTGTGTGTTTAATGATAAGTTAGTGTCCTGTGGCGCTTTCGACAGGGGTATCTGCTGTGTAATAGAACATCGATTAATTCTGTATTAATTATCGAAGGTGGTTAAATAATATTTTCAAACCTTCTCAGATTAGAATATTCAAATTTCTAATTATTTCAACTTTTAAATCTCAAACTTTAAGGCTGCCAAAGCAGCATATTCATCAACAAAAATAGTGATAATATAGTGTGTAAAATTATTTTCTGGAATGGTCACTGTAAACGTACAAGGTAATTTTGGATGAAACTCAGTGTGATATAAGTACTTCAATATGCTTTGCTAGCTAAAACGGTTTATGAACACATGTATACCTAATATGTTTGATATAAGTATTAAGTTTAGAGAAATTGCTACGTATTGATACTAAAATTGTACGTTCCAGTCGATCTCGAATCACGAGAAAATATCTGTTAGAACACATTGATCCAAAAGTATCAAATTAAACTATAAGTGTCAATAGTATAAAAACAGATCCCAGTCTCATCACTATTACCATCTTTTCAAATATTGCTAATAAATACATATCATCAGTTTTTCAAAAATTTCAGTTTTCAAATGTTTAATTTTCAAATCTTTACAGTCCTTTTACGTAAAAAATTAGATGTAAAAAACAGACGTTAAAGAGTGTGAAAATTTATTCATATTTACTTATTTTCTTCGATAACCACATGCAGGGTGTTCGACCATAAGTACCAGAAATTATAAGAAGTGATTCTGTATGTCAAAATAGGAGGAAAATAAAAAACGACGAAATCACGTTTAGGGTTTCGTTTCACATTCAATACCATCTAAAATTCGCGGGAAGTATGTCTGACTTGGGACTCATTGTACCCTCGGCTTACATTAACCTGCTCAGGCATATCGAAGTCATTAGAATAAGTTTCGAATCAGACATATTTCACGCGTATTTTCCACAATTAATAACTCGGTAACTATGCCTAAAATGCACTTTCGTCTAACTTCATTTTCGGCTTAAAATTTCTAACATCTGTCCTTGAACTCCCTGTATATTCAGACTTATTGTCGAATAATGTATGGCTACTTTCGTCATACCATCGAATTTCATTTGAGAGTTTCTCACAAATAGTTACGTATTTATGCATTTACAATGGATAATTAAAATATAATGAAACAAAAATATTACACATTTAATGTTAGTTTAATCTCTGTAATAATAAAATAGACCGTTATCTATTTTTTGTTAGCTTGACTGTATTATATTTTAATATGTCAACAACATTGTTCAATTTCATTAGTGTGCAATAAGACACATGACAAGCTGTAGATTCATACTACAATTACTTACTCGCAACAATGCATCTTGATATTCATGATTTATGAGCCACTTTTAGTTTACTTGTGGCTTTTTACTTTTTTTTTTTTAATATTGTTAAGTAATATTGAGAGTAGATGGTGAAACATATACAACCTCCTATGGACACAAAGGTAGGCATACTGAAATATTGAGATAATATGTTTGTATAATAACTATGCTAAACACATAATTTATAGAAACTTGAAAACCGTTGCTACATATTATTAAAACTTAATAATGCTTTTTGTAACAAAAATGATATCCTCTTCATTTTTTCAAACTTCAAATACGTAATTATTTAAAGTAGTTATAATAGTTTGACAGACCATTATATTTTCGGGTTTTGTCTTGTTTCAAGCTATTCAATTCTAGGTTTTACTACATGTCAATGCTTTTTTCTAGGGTATCAACTATTATATATAAATTTTAGATAGAATCCTTGGCCAGGAGATCCAAACCTCTGCACACATATTTTACATATGAGGGATCTGAGAGCCGACTCTTGTCTCCTCATAGTCATACTGCAATTTTTAAATGACACTCTCCAGTCAGTAAAAGCAAAATCCTAAAGCAAACGTTTTGAAATCCATATTTTCAACCTTCAAAGCTCAGAAGTTATTATGCCCTCTGAATTGTGAATCACTCATACGTGTGTATTAAATGTACTTATAGAAGAACTTCAAAACAGAAACGCATTTACACATTTAAACAGCAGCAGAAAATACTAATCTCCCAGCTTTACCACCACTTCATCTCAGTAAAAATCGTTAATTTCCATGTTGCTTGGTTTCAGCCCAGCAGCGCCCTGATCAAAGGGAAAATTCGGTTAAGCGGTAGCAATCGATCGACGATGGGATTGAAAAACTTAATCTGTCATGCCGTCTACTGAGATCTGGAATTAATTTCACGAGACGCAGATTAGCCTGTGCTTGGATCCTCGGTGATCAAGTGCCGTTTAAATCACTGCCGATGGTACTTGTGCAGCGACACAACGCATTACAGGACGATTACAGGACGAAATGCATGGCGCTACGCGTTAAAGGCTCGATCAGGTTCCATTTTCGTTGCGGTAGAGACCTGGTCGGATATTATTCAATGCTCTTCAAACGAGTTAATGCGTATCGGAGCTCGGTCACGGTGCGACAGTGTTAGGAGAGGGCTGCTTCCGGTTCCGTCGGTGGACTATTATTCCGAAGAATTTCACGAGCCTGCAAATCCCGCTGTATAATGCAGGCATGTCCTGTAGCAGATTAATGGTCCATAACCGAGTCGATTAGGTAGTTCCCAGTGGGCATGTAAGCTCGACGTAGTCACCAGTTTAGGCGGATTTATTATATTTTGTGGGCTTCGATTACTAGAGTGTTATCCTAGTGTAATCTCGCGAAAGAAAGTAGTTGATAACTGGGAATGAACTGGGAATGCGAGGAACGCGATCCTGAGATTTATAACGTCTTTTCGGTACATGCTCGCTGGGATACTTATGCTTCCATGAAAGTAGCTTCTGAGATCCATTTACAGTATTTTCTCGATACGAGCTTGATGGAATCCCAAGAAAACAGAAGTGTCCCAGTGAGCTTTTTTCGAAGCAATACTGTATTCACGAGGACTATTATTCAACTTGGAAATCCAGTTCCTACCTTTTTTTTCTTCAGTTTTGATATTATATCAGAGGTAATAGCAAAAGAACCCCTATCATCATTTATAGAATGTTAAATATTTACAGGATGTTTGACTATAGATGGGAGAAAATTTGCGAAGTGATTCAGGACATCAAAATAAATAATTGGTAACAATTGTTAAAAATTGGAAAAATCCATCTGAAACTAAGCAAATCGAATGGCACCATTGCTAGCGTGGCGCTAATACCATGGATCAGACGAGATTGTCATAACCATTGTCTGAGTTATCAATCATAGAACGGCGTTATGACGCGTACATAGCTATGATAGATAGGTTTTCTTTAAATGTTTGTAGTTGATAAACAAAAGCTTAAATGCCACTTCGTTATTCCTGATTTCTATCTCACTTTGAAGTTCGCTCTGCAGAATGAAAACAAGAATACAATAGAACATCAATTGAGACCTGGACTGTGATTTAATAACAATCTACAGAAAACAGTAAAATTACCTATTGTCAAGATAATTTAACTAATTGTCAGTAATTTTTATTATTCACTTCTGAGCCTAAATATGAGTCATGTCACAGATAGTAAGTATCAATTAAAATTATAAAAGAACAAAGTCAACTATTTCTTTATCAGTACCTTCACAACCAATTCCCAAAATAACTGAGCTCCCACGTAATCCTCTCCCAATACAGTATTTATCAACAGCACAATATCTAAAAAATCATTAAAATACTTCGTAATCGAACACCTCGATTCCTGTACCTTCGCTTGAAACTGGTTACGTGGAAATGGTTGAAACTTGAGTAAGTTTTCACGTAATCCCTCAAATCGCTTGGTCAAAAATTACGTAGTAGTAAAGCTGTTCGAAGAGGATTGATCTACCGATAAAGGCATAAAGTTTCAGTGTTACAGCATTGGTTGTTTTGTTGGGAATCCAAGACGTCTACCGAGAAACAAATATCCGAGTCCCCCGACAGACGCAAGCTTGGTAAAATTTCAAATTTCGTCACGCCGCAATAGCTACGCCTATATAAATATTTTATGCGGTCGAACGACGAGGGAGATCGGCGCGGCAGGGAGGGTTCGCCTCATAAATTTCATATTTCTGTGTCATCCCTTTTCATCGAAGCTTGTATAACAAGAAATACTTTCTCGACGATCAGAAATTCTTCTGATTCGTTTCATGTTAACAATTTCGTCTTTATCGACCTGATACGTTAGCGAGCGGTCACTCACTTCATCACTCCCTTCACAAGCGTATTCGTTTCATCAAAAATATTCGCTCAGTGAATTTTCGTGCCATGTCAGGCGCATCGGGGGAAACGTGAAACGCGGCCAGAGAAAGCATGCAGCATAATGCAAGACTTTCTTTCCTATGTACAAATTCTTTTTACGTTATATTATGGTTGTAAGCTGTTCCAAGGATTATTTTATATCAGGCGGAAAAATTGTGCTCGAATTTTCGATGTTCCCTTGAAATTATGGAGAGCAAACATTTAACCGCCTGAAATTTGACGTGACGTAAGGGCTTCGCAGTTCGACAGGTTATCAATAGTAACATGTTTCTTGCCCCTGTGCGAGTGGCATATTTATATAGACCCCATTTCGAGGTGAAGAATCTATATTTTTAAGTATTGATTTGTCTTCGCAATTACTCGAGCATTCGTTCTATCTCTTCGTCGTAAATTGCTACATAAAGAATGCAGACAAATCTATTTACAGTATTATGGAAATTAATGCGGACTCGTCAGCAATTATTTGAGCTTCATGAGGCAAAAACTAACACATTCTTCTTTATTCAGAATGTGTGCAAAGGTCATTAATATCAAAGGACTCTTTTATTATATGGTAAAGTAAACGTAACATGTTGTATTGCTGTTTAAAATTGCTCTTCTGATTATTAAGGCATTTTTTCATAATGACATGTTTACATCAATTCACACAATACTGACATTCTCGCGTTACATTGTAACACTGTAGCAAGAACTTTTAGTAAAACTGTATTAATAATATTAACAGAGGAGCCAGTCTCTGGTAACCTGGCGCACGCATATAAAAAATAAATACTGTCCAATAAAAAACCCCAAAGGTTCTCTTTATCAGCTCTAACAGTTTTTATTCCCTTTCAAAAGTCCCTGTGCAATGCAAACTGGCACGCTGCAATGCACTCTAAATAAACTATATTACAAATAAAACCAATAAATGTAAATGGAGTGAATGAGGCCGTACTGGTCTTTTTTTCTTCCCCGATAGTTAAAAAAATCCTCATGACCAAAAACAACTGTTCAGCAAACAGTCTATTAAACTTCGTCGAATACATTCTCTCTGTATCTAATCCTTGACACTGAAGGTGTGCGTAAATGTGCTGACTTGCGCCTAAGAAGGATTTTAATCTCATTGACGTGAGAGTTCCTTGTTTCACGAGGTATTCGTTAAATTCGCCAGTCGAGGCTGACATAAGGATTGTTCAAGTTGGAGCGAGCCCGCAAGTCGTATCAGCGTGGGTGGCTGGAGTGGCTGCGGTCGGGAGAGGCTAGTTGGTTCGCCTCAAATTTCCGACATTGCACCTACCTTAATGTCGTTCCTGCGCGGATATTGGAGGTAACAGGTACATAGGTACGTTCTACGACAGGACCAGTGTTCCCGATATAACCGTATCTACCACATGTATGAATGCAGACGTGGGTGGATAGCTGTGGATGAATAGGAAGAAATAGGGCGGCGGAAAGAATATTACTGGACCACGAAAAATTGGACCTGCAGATTAAAATGTAACCTTTGCTCGGATAGCAGGATGGAAATGAAATTTCTCGTGCATTTAGGTATGGCATTTAATTGGTCCACTTTTCCCTTATCGCAGAAAGGGTTTTGAATTTTTCAAACATCGGAATGTGTGTGATTAAGCTGCAGTCGTTTCTCTGTATTCTAGTTTATTCGGTTTCCTTAATTAAAATATAATAGAGGTAGCAATGTGGACTGGCTTTTTTATAAAAAGATCGTAAAGTCTGAAAAGTATTACTTTCATTACGTTTTGAGAGTTTTCTGTTGAAGCTCTCAAAACATAAAATATAACATCTGACAGGGTACAGAACTGAGTAGCCACGATGCCCAGGATTTTATTATAGGGATAGAATTTTTCGAATATTTCAGTATGTGCGAGTTTATGTTATAATCGTTTATCAGCAGATTGGAGACTTTTATGCATTTATGGGAAGTTTAAGTGTGCAATAAGGTGTAGCGTGCACATAATATGAGGGAAGTGTACAAAATATCAAAAAAACGAGTTTTTACTTATTCTAGTAACATTTATGAAAATTTGAATTTGTATAAATATTCGCAGTACGTATATTGGTAATCTTGTAAGAGTACAGGAAACTTCACTTCCATTCTTCTGCATTGTACTGATTAGAATTCATCGACGTATTTTGGTTAAATTTTGAATCTTGAAAATCAGGTCTCCATTCCGCAAGTGCGATCGTAGTTTTTGAATTGAGTATCTATACCCTATCCCTCTTTAAATGACATTTAATGTTCTCAATATGTGTGTGTGTCTAATAGTACTGCCATAGTGCTAGAAGTTTCTTTTATAAGTTTTTTAAACATGCTATACGAAACTTAGCAAACCTTTGAGAAAGTCTTGAACTTTTAAAGCCAAAGCTACTGTACATGCGTGACCGTAGTTTTTCAGTTGAGTGTTTATAGCACAGTATTTCTCTCTAAATAACATTTACTACTTATCAATGTATAATAATTGTATAATGGGTTTCGATGAATTCAGGAAAAATTAAAAAATGAGAAATTAAAGTTTTCTATGGCCATCATTGCGAATGAAATATGACAGTATATTTTCTTATTTTCTGAAACTTTTAATTAGAAAATACTCCTAATAGCGTAAAACTGTATCTTATCTATCTATGTATGATATTAATAACATCTTCTTATCTATCTATGATATTAATAATATATAAATTATATCTTTCGTTACACTCAAGCGTCATATTATCATCGAGCTTATTAAATACAAATACCACGTTTCTAAATTGAACCTGCAAGCTGACAATTAATTTTTATTTTATTATAGTCTATAATGGACGGCAGATTCCACCAAATACTTATAAAGAAAATGTACTGTATATTGAGGTTGAAGAAACTGTCGAGTCACGTCCGACTGATACAACAATTTGGTCGACTACGTGCCATCCGAAAAAAGCTGATGGGCGAAAAACGTAAGTCTGGTCCACCGAGAATAAAGTCTCTTTCTTACTGACACGCTGTTCAGTGATCGCCCCAATAAAATTCGAGAAAAGAAATCAATCATATACTGCAGTGGATGGTAGGGCACGTGCGTGGAAAGTAGAAAATTGAAAAGTATCATTCGTAATATTTAAAGAAACCTGACCCATATTTTCAGCGTTTCTCCCAAATTCGTCCACCATCAAAATAGAAACCCTATACAGAAGATAAGCCGAAAACGAAGTCATAGCAAGTCTTCAATATGCGCTAAAAACTTTCATTAATACCCAAAAGCTTAAACAACTTGGTCCAAGAAGGATTATGAACCAATGAATCCTCTTACAAGCAATTAGTACTCACGAGAAGCCACAGATCTATTCATCTCGAGCCCTCGAAAGTGTGATGCAAGAAAGCTTTCGTAAGGAGCGTGGGAGGGGCAAGAACGCATGTGCAAGTGTAATCTGGGGAATAAATGCATTGGTAATAGGCAGTAGAGTGAGTAATTAGTTGCAAAGTGCTTTCACTTACAGAAATCATAATTCCTTCGAAAGAGAAAGCTTAACGATATTACTGTTACAGTTTCTTTTCAATAACAGTGCGAAACTGTTCTCTTAGGGGATAGTTTCTTTTTTCATTTTATCCTATGACACGCTCTTTACGTTCCCAACAAGAAGTTTCATTGGGCAAAGATATACAAGTCGCGATGGAAATCAATTAAGTGTGACTTAATTCGAAACCTTAGAGAGAAGTATGATTTATGGGAAAATTTTTCAGCTTCCCTACGATAGAATTGATCATAATTTAACCACGGTGTTTTATTTAGCAAGGGACTAAAAACTTCCGACGTTTCGCGAGCTCCTGATTAGATGAGTTCTATGGATGTTAATTAATTCACAGGTAACTGAGAGATTCGTTACTCTAGCGTGAATAATGTGCCCTGTTTAGCAAATGTTCTTTTCTTCAGTAAGTACAGTGCGTAAATTGAAAATTATTAGTGCCTTCAGGATATAAATTTATAAATACAGTACGATATTTCCTCGTTGCAGAGTTAGTATCGATATTATCCTGTATATATAAAATATATTTGGTCAGAAATTTTACTTGTCACGATGTCGATTTGTTTCAAAGACTTCGAAAATAACAAGTACTTAATAAGCACTTTCTGCTTCCCATGGCTTTCTTTATTTGTAATAAAGAAGTATTGCACCTTCACATTTTGTAACTTTAGAGTTTCCATCACTTTTTATAACTTAAAAGTTTTCTCGACCACCAAGAGTACACAACTGCAAAGTTTACTTGCTTCAAATAATTCCAAGTCACGGTGAATATAGCAACGAGTTTATAGTAAGGTGCGCACAGTAATTCAAGTGGGGAAGAAAGTAAAATAGCTGAAGCTTCTAGCAGCTTAATGTATCGTTAAAATTGAAGGAGACGAAATTATATGCTTCCAGCAGCTATGTTTTTTCCATCTGATCCGAGCACTTAAATTTATTGACGCTGTTTTTAAGATTCTGGAGTAATGTACCATAAAACAGTTTCGTTTTCTAAATCGCGCTGTATCTAGATTTAAAACTTCGAAATACGCTGCGTGGAGGTATTATTTACTTCGTTTCTGTAAATAACCGAGAATCGAGAAATAAATTTCGTTCGAGTTTGATACTGTGCTTCTGTCAAACTACTGTCATATTACATTAAGTTTCGTCCGAAAGGATGATTGAAGAAAACAATTACAGAAGAAATATTTCTCACGGGGTTCTTATTGTTAGAGATTGCAGTGCAAATTGAGAGAGAAAACGTATGGAAGAATAATGGAAACGAAAACAGAAGAGGAAATAAAGTTTAAGTACTTTTTTCTTCACAAGAGAAGGAAGGATACTTTTAATGAATTTTGTTCAACACTACCATTTTTCATCGTCTCTTGTTTACGGCAATCCATTGGAAACGAACCGAGTACAACAGCAATACAGATGATCTTTTAATTAGGAAAGCAGAGTTATTGTGATATATTCTGAAGCCGTAAATTTCCAGTAGCTCTATTCTTGGGAACTGCTTGGAGATAAATCAGAAAGGGCTATGACAAATTACGTTTCTCTTATCGCGAAACTCAAATGTTCCCTAAATGTTTCGACATAACGAACTTTCGTTTCATTAATTATGAGTGTAAGTTTATGTGAAGCCAGTGACTACGTAATTAAGAAGTTATGCTACTTGGAAGGTGATAAAACAGGGAATACATTTATAAAAAGTTTTATAGGAGAAATTTGTCTTTAGTGATGAAAGTATTTTGGTGTAAATGAATATTTTTAAACATCAAATAAAAAATTGACACGTGCAGCTTTATCGGCTTCCTACGTATTTAAAACTACTTTGTGGACTAAAAATGACGAAACAAGAAATGTATCCTACTCCCCTAGTAGATCCTATGTAGTTTTTATGCTACATTTACATTAGGCAACTTTTGGTCGGATAACCGTGTTGATTAACCTGAAGTTGATCAAAGTTGTCCTTGTAAACCCAATTTCAATTAAACTAAAACGACAGTTTTGATGGATTTTAGGTTGATCAACTCGGCTGTGCGGCCAAAAGTTGCCTAAAGTAAACGGAGCTTTAGTAGCATGTAGCTTGAAGTCCTTGGTAGTTTATTTAAGCGTTAATGGATTCTAGGCACTAGTAGCCTACTAGTTGAATACTTAAACTATAATGCTTCTATTTTCTAATAGTTTCTTGTAACAACAAATACCTAGAAGCCCTAGTAACTCTAATTTTTAGTAACCATAATCTCCCAGCAGCCTTACTTTCGAATAAGGCTCAATCCATAGTAGCTCCAGTTTTGAGTAACTCGCAACACCAAGCAGTCCTAATTCTTAATAGTCTCAAATTCGATCCTTTCTTCAGAAGACCATTCAGTCTGTAAAACTTGTCATAAACCACTTTGGACATCTGCTTCAATATCATATCCTTAAAAAGTTTCAGCTTCCAGCTGCTTTAAGATTTAATGTATACAGCAATTGTTATGGAAACTATACACGTAGCAAAATAATACTGTAAGTGCTACTCTTGGTAAGATATTAAACATATAAGCAAGAATGCATAATTAACGAAAATTCTCGAGCCATCAGCAGACCGTTTGCCCGATGCAAGATTAGAAAACCATGTAACTATTACTTCATGTGTCCCGGAGCGTAGCTAGAGTGCTAATGTCTCATTAGCATAAAGATTCAAACTACGAAAGTATGTGTTTTGATAAGAAACATCTCGGGAACGTCTACCCGGCATAACAATTACGCTGCAGGTTGTGTACGCGCATCGCAGGCGCTTCTAGTTGGCGACTTGACGTAAAGCGGATTAATGCATTTGCTAATGTCGCTTCAACGGAGTCTTCCCGAAGCTGCAGCTGTAGCCACGACAAGGCACAACGACCAAGAAACCACTGTCGCCTGTGAAAATGTTTCGCCAAGTGACGACTGTCTGGAGATAGTTCGGTAGCATTAGCAAAATAGAATGTGCCCGAGTTAACGTCAAGCGTCGAAATGAAAATCGAGACTTGAGCCCGATCGCGGGAAAGTCGTTAGCGAATGCGTTGATCCGGTTCGGCCTGATTTCAAGCCTGGTCTTGGTATACATCGGGATAAAATTGAACCAGCAAGCCGCGTCGCGCGATTCGCGGACGCGTTTCACGATATTAAAAGTAAATCCGCTTTAGACAGCGATCCGACGCAAATCTACAATCAATCGTTTGATTAATGTCGCTGCTACGAGGAGAGATCCAGGTTTCATTCACACGTGCGCGTGATGCCAAGTGGAGCACTTTTTGTCTTCGCTTTTTTTGTCAACGAGGGGAATCTAGGTTGGGAACTTTAAGAGACTTGGAATTTTGGAATAGTGCAAATGAACTGTATTGAGACGTATGTAATGGGGCTATTACGTGAAAGATTCTCAAGTCAAGATTCTAGCTTTATGAGAATTAGTAAGGAAAGAAGGGAAGAATGTTATTGATTGAGGCTCTGCGATCTGAATGAGAAAGGCAGGATTTCGTACCCTCCTGAACTCACGAATTCTTAGCAGTGGTAACAAGTTGGTAACAATGCAATAACAGTAACAAAGTAGTCCTGTATGCAGTTACCTAGCAGTAGTTACAAGTAACAAGTTCCACGTCGCAGAGTTTCGTTCCCTTGCAAGGAGTGCACTTAAGACTTGCATATCTCCATCTATTCTCAAACATTTCGATCTTCCTAACTGGCTGCGAAAGTTCCCCAGTTATACAAACACGTTGACAATTTTGCGATAACTATTTTTAATTGAAACTTCTCGAATTACTCTTCTACTTTTCAATGGAAGCTTTCGGGCGAAGCGTCTCCCTTTTATTAGATAGGAATGATGTTTGCAGGAATCACCACAGAGAGCATCCTGCTGGCAAAGGTATTTCGAAAGACTTCACAGAGAAATGCATGATTCACAGTATATCCCCCAGGAGATTGAGCCCAAAGCCCTGAGAACATTCTTCGTGCATAAATTTTCCTCCTTGGATTCGATGAAATGAAAAATTTCGAGACAAAGGTTCTGCTTTGTCCCTTGGGCTTTATTTGACTCTCATTGTTTCACTCGGTGTATGCTTCCGTATGCAAGCATTGCCAATTTCTAGTCAACCGTTGTGCCCAACGTGCTACTCAGACTGTCAAATTTTGTAAATGTAATCTATGAGGTATAGTGTTAAAGATTCTATTTTATCTTTAATTTCATTCAACATTGATTTATTGATGGCTACTACTCTATTTGTCGAGATACTTAAATAAATTTTGTTACAAGAAGCGAGAAACCTATATTCCACATGTTAGTAATCAATAATCTTGGATTCGAGAACCAAGAACGAAAAAGAAGTACAGATATATTCTCAAAAATCGAGGAAAAGAAATTCCCTGTTCGATATCTACGCGTGTCCAGAAACAGCAATGTCAATCTCTATTGAGCGAAACCGAGGGGCATCGAGGGAGATTGGACGTACGTCGACTCGACGAGCAAGAAAGATCAAGAGACAGGTGATACAATTTCCAGTTTCATCGTCTAGTAAACAAGAGGTGAAGGTTCACGACGCTAATAACATGGCTCGTATACCTTTGCACGCTTTCCCATAACTCCTCACGGCGGTGAGTATAATGCAACCTAAAACGATAGGAGAAAATAAAAGGTTTCTCGTTCCTTTTTAAATACAGCTCGGTTTAGAAAATTGATGTGTTCCGTTTCGACGAGCTTGCTCGTTCTCGTGATGCTCTTGAAGTGAAACTAATCCTGTTAATCATGCTACGAGACTGTGAATCTATTTTCTTCCATAGATACAGCACGTTTCCCGATAAAAAAACATAGAGGGTGACCATAGTTCTTTCGTTGAAAGTTTCTCGATTATTATTCATATAAACAGATTTCTATGAGATAGGAAATTAAAAGTGTTTAAGCTACTGTTATTACTTTTCACCCTACCAATCATAAAGCTGCTGAGGGTTCCTTTATTTTTATTTACAAACGAGATAAAATAGCAGAAGTGATTTTACGATCCTAGAGACTGTCAGATTTTCAGCAACTTCACTTGCTCTTAAAGTATCTTTTTGTATTCGAAGGCAGTCGAGTTAATTTATGACCTACGCCATGATATTCTCATTTTTCTTAGTAACAAGCGACTTTGTAGGATAGACGAAGTGGGTAACGAGCCAGCCACGATGAGTTCCCGCGAAATAAAAGATTCGCTGAACCGCTTCGGATAATGCGCCTAAAATGCAAATTGGAAGAAAATATAGTGGGTGCTAAACGAGAAAAAGCTTTCATTCCACGTGCATCACCATGGTGTTTTATTTAATAATTAAGAAGCTTTGCCAGGAGTATTTTTTCTCTGGGGATCCTACATTCAGCAAGTTTATTAATCTCTACTGCCGTTTAGATTCTCATTTTGACCATGTCTGGTTTCTATATATTTAATTTTCGAAATAACTACTGTAATTAAACGTAATATTAAACATACAATCCTCGACTATAAACCTTATGAAACTTTTCCTTACTCGTTGAAACCGATATCTAAGGAATCACGAGAAAATATGGCAAACGGGATGACTTTCGTAGATTTCGTTTCGCGAAACATCAAGAATGCAGCGTACAAGAAAAGGATTGGCAGCCATTATTGCTTGGTGAAGTTATACCGCGACTTTTGTCGATTAATTATGCAATACCGATGCCCCAGAACTTCTACCTGCTTCTTTTCACGAGGGAAGTAAGTCTCTTAAAGTACACTCACTGAATCTATTCGATGCACTTAGGAAATTTTGAGGCTGTAATACGTCGAGGCGTGTGTGCGCAACTGCAGCCAACTTTCGGGTAAACTTTAGCTTTCGCGGCAGTCATGGTAAATAAATGCAAATGCGAATGAGGGATTAGGGTTCCTCGAGTTTATGTTGCTCCGAGTGCCGTTTACGATTCATCAATCCACTTTGACAAAAATTCGAAAACGAGTTTCTACTTTTCGGTGTGTACTGCTCGATAGAAGCTTCATGTTTGTGTAAACTTTCTAAGATTGGTTAGAATGAAGTTTATGATGTTCCATGAGTATCTATATGTGTTTAACTTGATTCAAAAGTTTTTCATAATTCACAAGGCGGTAATAACTAATTTTGTTTCGTCAGAATCTGAAGCAGTACCGTCAGACCAAGTTTTAATCAGTTTCACTAGTCGCATCGGATCGATGGTTTGTAGCGTTTCCAATCATTGCCAATAATTAGTTTCGAATGTTGTTCAGCTCTGAAATTTGTTAATCAACATTAACGAGGTGGGTTATTGTTTGGGTTAAGGTGTAACAGGAAAATTAATTTTGGGCTTTCCACAAGAGGATTTCAATGAAAATCCATACTGTTAATGCGTCATTGAAATATGTGTTTTATGTGTGAGAGTCACTTGCTAAATATGTATATTAATAATTTGATGGGATGGATGATCAAACATATTCACGCTGATAAAACTTTCTCCAGATTTTCTGGGTCTTTTGTGTTACAAGGAAGCTACTTTCAACGTTAGCTTCGAGTGTCTTGTGTTACACAGTACAGAAGGATCTCTGTTTCGCCTTTGAAAATGTATACCTGTAGGTAGAATATGATTGTCAATATGATACTATGTTGTTGTCAGTATCAAATATGACAACATATTTACCAAATACAAAACTGAATGGGTATGCAAACCGATATTGTTGAAAATCAAGTCATAGAATTCACAGTACAGGTATCCAAAGCTTGCAGTATCTCTCAATATTTAAAAATTCCACCAACAATAAAAATTAATTATTAGGTCCTTAGTTCACTAAAAAACGAACAAGTAGGTGTTCATACACCACTTTATCAAAAACTACCCATAGATTTGTCTTTGTGCTCCATTTCCACTTTCTCCGACTTCTGCCACTGACCGTAGAAGTTGCTTTCAAAATCTCTGGTGCCCAAACCATCTAGATCTCAACTTATAACGATTCTAATCTCAAAATTAGTTTTAACTCTAATTACTGACTTTTTACAAAACAGTAACCTCTGAATTGTTATGTAATAATTATTCGACAACTAGCTCTGAAATGTTTGGAACTTGGCTATTCTTACGTAGAGGGAGATGGGCAACGTAGACAGCGCACTAAGTTAAGCGCTCATCAACATAAATCCAGTCTAAGAAGTTACGGGCAAGATGAAAGCGTGTGGTATAACGAAATCACATTCTCTACCCTGGGCGACAAATTCTTGCGAGTTTGCCTTTTTATCGGCTAGACGTCTCGGGATCTTTCCCATGCAGTGAAAAGTTCCACTGATGCGTCTCCCTCATTCTGAGCCTCTGGAGAAGCAGACAGAGTGACGGAAACCTGTCGCAACTTTGCGTTCACGGTACTTTATCTGAAAGGCGAAGAAATTTCTGAGATCAAAAGCATTTAAAGCAACCCTCTCGTACTTTCTTTAGAACGCGAAATGATAAAAGCGTGTTTTCGATATAATGAAAAGCTATGATACCTTTTTTATGCAAAAATTCAAATGCAAGAAGGCTTAAGTGTAATTTCATGTGTTTATTACGATTTATAGGAGAACCAAAAATACACTGTAACATTGTAATATCGAAAAGCAAGTATTTCTCGGCATATGCTGATAATTTGACGTCACGTACAGCAAAATGTGAGTTACGTGCTGCCCGCCCTGCGCAATTAGTTCCGTGTCCACGTTCATTGCCCAACCTCCTAGAATTCAGAATCTGGCATAAAATTTGGGACGTAAGTTCAACCACAAAATAAGCACCACTAATCTGACAGTTTTAAGAAATTCCTTATCTTTATAACAACTTCAGTATTAATCAAGCCAATTTTTAAGTAGTTCAAAAGAAATACAAAATCACTTCAGAAATTAAATACATGATCAGAGATTGTCGCCTAATTTCAATCATAGATTTAACATTAACATTTCATCAACAGTAGTACAGTATTCTTGAAAACTTGAATTATGTTAACCCAAATGTATGATAACAGCTTGTATCCGTGTAATAATGTCGCCTAATTTCAACAAGAATTTTAATATTAATAATACTACAGCATTTTTGAAGTTTTTAATCAAAGTGACCTAAATGAATATCGTTTGGGAACCTCTGAAACGCTCACCTTCGTTAGTCAAATAATATGTTGCTGGCCGTTCAACGTTAATGAACGACAATTAACAGCAGTTACTCAATTAAAGGATGCGATAAAATTGCATTGCAGTTTCGCTCGTGCTGATACAAACGATGGAATTTATTTATCGCGCCGGCTGAGATTTGCAACGCAACTGTGTAAAATTCGCTTCAAAAGAAGTCGTGTGAAGCAGGCGTGCAAAGCAAATTTATGGAAGGCTGGAGGGGAAGCGATGACAAAATATTTTGATAACCTCTTCTGTAATATACTGGTGCACTTCGTGGCTGAATATACAAATAATTCCAAGTGTTTGGGTTCTATACACTGTCAAAGGTTGGAAGGAAATCAAGAGACAAATAGAAACTGACTCTTGTGCAAACTCGTCATGACATTAACGTATTGTTGTATAGTGTGATCTTCTTGTAGGTGTTAAATTCCTAATGTATTAATAAAGCCAATGAGCTGTGTTTTTTAAAAGATAATAATTTAGATAAATTTAGAATTACATAAAACTAAACTATCTGTGATAAATAAAAGTAAGTAGGAAGTAGAGTTAAAAAGTGATTGAAAATTTAAAGATTGAAGATACATCATAACTGAGACATGATTATAAAATTATTGCGTCATTGTAGAGTGCACGCAACGAGGATTTGGAATTACAGGTGTCCAAGTAACTTGAAAATACAAACCGAGCTAAGCTTAGTTTGAACCGTTTAAATCAAATGAAGTACTTGAATGTTCAAGTAAAATTAATTATTTAAGTAAACTAGATTATCCAAGCAAACGTAATATCCAAACAAACTTGATTATGTATTCTTAATTAATTATAATATTAAACTTTAATAATAAAGTTTGCTTGGATGAGATTTGGAAAAGTTTGGATAATGTTAAAAATGAACACGATTGTTCTACAATCTCAAAAAAAAAAATTAATGAATCCAAGGTTAAATGCAATTCAAGCAACTTGAATGCAACCAAGTTGTTCAAACATTCTAGCAGATTGAATTTCTTTAAGTTTATTCAAATATCCGAGCTATTTGAATAATCAAATACTTGCTTCGGTTTGAAAAAATGTGTTTTGTTTTGCTTTGAATTACAATTACTTGAACAGCAGCATTTAGGACACGATTTACAATCAAGAAAGCTCGATTTTTTACTCGTCAGTTTCAATTTCAAATTTAAAGCGCGCTACGCAATCATAAAAACTTGCTTTATGTAGATCGACATTCTCGTCCAACCTCATTCAATAGCCAATTCGGACGCAATCGCGCGTTATTCGGGTTAATACGGCATCGCGAGTAAGAAATTATAAGAACGCGTTCATATTTGCTCTGATGCTAGAAAAAGTCTCATTTATCGTCACCGCGACGGAATATTATCGTACAAAATATTCTGACCTGTCCGAAAAACTGTTCCCTCGTAAATATAAAAACGAGCGCCAAGAACTTGAATTCTAAAAAGTTCATAACAAGAAATATTTCGAAACCAACAGTCGGCAATTGTACAAAACCCCTTTTGTTCCGACCTCAAACCTCTGTACTAAATAAATACTCTGCCACGTGAAAGTGACAGGTCTCTGGTGTGCCCGTTACATGAACGCGAGTATATATTTCGTTATACTCCAGATATACAGCGTACAATCATCGTACGAGTTAAGCAAACGGCGTTGGGAATACTCTGGAAGCTTTCTCAACTATCCCAAATTCTGTGGCTAGGGGTGTTATGTGTGCGATTTCTGTCCAGAAACTCTCAGGTTAAATTCTACGATGACATACTGTCCCGTAAAATTACTGAGTTTAGGGAATATGTGCTTGAAATCACTTTTTTTGTATTTGAATTATGACTGTGTTATACGAATTGTAAAATGTTATATTTATATGATATGGGAGTTCAGAAACTGTCAGATTTAACTGAGAAACTCTCAGGTTAAACTCTACGGTCATGCAGAATCACAGAATCTCTGTAAGTGCACCAATACTTTTATATAAGACCATGAAAGCTTTTTACTATAGACTATATTTTTGTATATTATACTTAGGCGTATACATTGCAAGTCTGTTTTGAATCAAGGCATTTTACTGAATCCAAGAACTGAATTTGATTTCATGTACAATCTTTCTGTGCCAAGAAATAGCCAAAAATCACCGTTACTGGGCAACAATATTTATAAATTTAGGAAGAAGATATAGTACAATTTAAGAACTCTTTCCTTTGATAAGACAGTACGTACTTTTTCCATTATCATCTATTTCTATTCCTTTTCTTTTGATAATGAAATTATTACACTTAAAATGATAAATAATATACGAAATACACTCACTTACAAAACTGACTAATAGAAATATATCATTAGGTATGTATATATTTGTACACGTGAGTTTCATGAGATCTCCCTGTTTTGTTGTTCAGCGATGTATTACTATGTATGGAGAGCTCCCTGTTCAATTGATTAAATGTTAACAAGGGGCATCGCATTGTTTGAATGCGTTTGAATGCTGAAACAAAACAGACATCAGCCGATCGGTATTACTACTACATTCGAGCCACTCTGAAGACAAAAAAGAAATTTTCTCTTTTCGTTATCTTGTTGGTTACATCTACAACCGCGATTCTTTGATGGCGATCGTAAGAGAAAAGAGCTGCTGCGACAAAAAGAGATATTTGAACTGAAGAAGATCGATATAGGAGTAAACAGTCAACTAAAGGAGAAGGAAAGTCCGTTCCCTGTCACAGAACTGTTCGACATTAAGTCAAAGACCTCGACCCTTTAGTGGCCTCTTTATTGCACATACAGATATATTCCATACAGGGGTCCTAAGAATCTTCCGAAAGAAACATCAGTCTTTCGAGTAGGTGACTAGGTCAACAGCCTACTTGAATGTGTGCATCTCACATCAATGTGTGAACTTCTCTCCGTTTGAAAACATGGTGCAAACTGGTGCTAACCTTAAGTCATTATTACTGCAAGACAGAAGTAGATCGAACACTATGTTATAGAACATTTTGTAACCTATTTGGGGTCCCCTACCATATATATTTCCCCTATTATATATTTGTTACACCTTGTATAACGAGAGGAGCTTATCTAACTTTAAACTTTTTATCAGGCACAAATTTACAGTTGTCCTGGTCATAAATTATACAGCTGACAGAGAAGGTAACAAGATCAGACATTATCTTCGTACTTCTTGAGTATGTAGGTCTAAGTCCCTAGTGGGACACCCCAGCATGCCTCTCTTCAAACAGCCTCCTCAAAGAAGTAATCGAGGGACCCCGAAACGATCCCAAAAGGAGCATAAGTTCTTATCAGTTTTCCATCAGTACCTCTGGCGAAGCAGCAGTCTATTTAGTACCATCAACTATCACTAGGGTCGTTGATAAAACCCATTCTATAAGAATGGTAAATATTCTAGGGCCAGCTTAGGGTCGACGTATAATATCCTCGCGGCAAACCAACATCCCTTGGTCGCAGGTGACACTGAGGAAACGTGTCTCCGTTGACGGGCATCATTGTTGGCTTGGCACTCGGCGGCACGCAGCGTCGTGACTGCGGAAGAGGAACACTGTGTACACTCGGGCTTCATAAAGTAGCTTTATCTAGATCGCCCTCGGAGTTACGGGCTGAAAGTACGGGCTATTAACTCGCGAGAGAACCGTGTCGACGGGGTGACTCTGACAACCCTCTGAGAAATGTTTATGCTCTCACTAGTCTATTAGGCGACCTGTGTTCACTGCTAATCATCGCGCCGGCAATGCCAATCGGGTGTTGCGCATCTCATTTATTTTCATGAGATGGTACAAGTAAGCGAGGAAATATACATACAACGCTCAAGATTAAATTGGATTCTACAACTCGTTATCTATTATAACTTGCTGTAACTACTAATTCTAGGAGATGGTTTATCGAAAATTTTTTATGTACTTCATTTGACTTACTTAGTTCTGAGATAGAGATAGGTATAGCAAGTGTGGTGGGTAGGTACAGGTAGTGGAACTTTCAGCACTAATTTGTCGAATTTAACAGAACAAGACACCATACTCAGCCGAATGTCAATATTTAAGCTGTACCAATAACTCGCAACTAAGTAAACGATGAGATCCTAAACACATTCTGCCAATAAGTAGTATTAACCATTGTTCAGATGTTTGGATTAGTTTGGGAACAGAGAGTAAGTGCTACGTAGCACAACAACTACTCTACCCTCCAACTGGTGGAGTTACACAACATGTAGTCAAACTTGAAGCTAATTACGCAACTAATAATGATCCCCGATATCTTAGGGAAAATGTAGCATTCGATCGCTGCTTGGGTCTGAAAGTTAATCAAAGGCTGTTAGAAGCCGAAGGCTTAAAGTTATTAGGGCTCCGTTCCGTGAAGACAGTTATCACTAATTTCTGGGGTGATTGGAGCTATGGAGAGTTAAAATCCTTAACTTTCCTCTTCGTAATTACAATTAAGGGTGCTTGTAAGATTGTATGAGTTTACTGGTGCCTTTTGAATCCATTTTAAATTGCTAGGACGAAAATACGCCAACATCAACTGCAGTCGACTTTCAGAAAATCGATGATGCCCCAGGTGTCCAGTACTGGGTTGATCGTCGGTCTTTCAAACAGTTAAGATGAACTACGGTATGTAGAGACTAAGCGTAAACTTGGATTCCCCAGTAATACCACTGGTTTGGTAATGACACAATTTGAATGTTAATAGAAGCTTTAGAGCTATAGTTACATATCTTACCCTTTACTACAGTAATTATATAGAAGTATGAAAACTTGGGGCTGCAAGGAGAGACAACGCGAGTCATATTATTACAAAAATTTTAGTTTATATCTCATTCAAAATATATAAAATGGGAATTGTATTCCTAGCAGAATAAGGTTGAATTAAAAAAATATTTTTTAAAACCGAGAATATAATTATACTGTTTAATCTTATAACCACAAATATAGAAGTAACGGATGTAGCCTAAAATATAAAGTTTAAAACTACTAATCAATTAACTAGTACTTAAAATAATGTGCAATATCTTAGCATGAAGGATTCACGATGCTTCGCAATTCGATTTACGTTTTACCGAATACAACCTTAGTTAAAATCGACGGTCGAAGCATTTACAGTTTCCAGAGAGAATCTTGTGCGTAAAATAGGTTTTTCGTTTTAAAGTTTCAGGAACTCCTCTCTATTCGAGAGATAAATCTTCGCCAGAGCCTTCTCCGCGAATTAGGATTCGACTTAGGCCCTCGAAACCCCTCCTTCATCGAACATAAATCTTAATTTCGTTTCGAACTTCTCATGAATCCGAGTTCGATCTTAAAGAGGCACAATTTCATGGAGCATTGCTATATTGGATTCTTGGCTTCGAAAATCTAACATTGTAACCAAGAAATCTTCATGAAACTGTGAAATAAAAGCTTCGAACGTTGGTCCACATTTATTAAATTTATACATGTATACATACACGCCGAGATTCATACGTACAGTGACTGATCTCGTCGTACCGTGAAATTTTATTTGAAAATTTCTCACAAATAGACGTGTGATTTACAATCGATTATTATGATAAAACGAAAATATCACATTCAACCTTTCCAATTTTTTAATTCTGAGCTTTCGAACATTTGAAGCTTTCAGATTTTCAAATGATGCATGAAATTTTTCCATGTTTTTATAGGATGAAGATAAACAACAAATATAAAATACTTCAAATGATTGATATCTTTTTCCATTACAATTTTGAAATTCTTTATGAATATGAATGTATTAGGTTAACCAAGCTCTCATTGGTTTAAATTTGTTTAAAAAATAACAATTCAGTGTACCAAAACCAATGTTATATTACTTATTTTCGAGAGAAATACTGTACATACATTATTACTTTATATCATTCACCTGAATCTTCAAAGCCATTGTCATTAACTGATGAAGATTTAATACAAACACTTAATTAATTAACTTATTGTAAATGAATAAATACTCTGAGACTCTGGGACATTGTTCAAGATACCACAGCTTCTCAAGTAAAGTTGAACAAAGATGGTGTTAACTGTCTTTCAAACTCTTCATGAAATCAAATTCGACTCTAAAACGAGGCACAATTATCATCATACAAAAAAATCTATGTGACGCTTTTACAGTATTATACTTCTTTAGACTACTTAAAATTGTATACAGTCCCGATGAACAGTTCAGCACTAACGCCAAGTAATGAATAAATACTCTAAAGCTTGGAAATACTGTTCAAGCTCCCAGAGTTCCTCGAGTAACCTTGAACAAAGGATGGCGAGTAGTAGGTGCCCTAATAGAGCCGTTCAGTGGCGTGATTCTCGTGGTTTCTTCTTCGTCCAAGAAAGAGGCCAAGCTCGCGGGGGCGGCTTTCCACATGGGTGTGGGGTGTATGAGTTGGCCAGTGGCAAGGGGAGGTTGTCGCTCGGAGGACCGGGAACCGAGGCGACATTAATTACTCTTATCTGTGCAAACAGTAGGTCCGTTACAGGCAACCGAGGTCGGAGACTCGGCAACTCGTCCGGTTAGTTGTGGCCTGCCCTCGTTCCGCAAGCTCTAAAACCGCGTCGCTTTCAATCGCACCACCCCTGTCCCCGAACCCCAAGATACCAACCTTTCGACCCTCCCCGCGTCCCCATTCACAGCCAGCAGGCTTTCGTGCCACGAAATACGAGACTGGCCGCGGTTAAACGAGCCGTACCCAACAGCCAAGCCGAGCTACAGGCGGAATCTAGCAGCGCAGAAGGGGGTCGTGTGTCAGCACCCCAAAGGATTAATCTGTCTTCCACGCGGCCTTGGATTGTTTGAGCGACGCTGATAGAACACGCCAGAGCATGTCATTAACCTTTCAAGAACGGAGCATTTCCACCTGCAGAGGCACTGTGCAAGACGAAATCTAGATTATATCGCTAGAAAACCTGTGTTGTCTCAGTTAACTGTTACAGTTGGCAACGGTTACTTAGTCGTTGGATGACACTGTGCTTCTCAGAATTCATCTCACAGCGGTTTAAGCGTGGCAGGTGTAATTAGCATGCTCAACGTATTTTTGAGAGCTCAGAAGTTCGCAATGGATCTGATTGCCTGCGTAGAAGAATACATGAAAATGACGCACACACATCCATTTCCTTGATTGGTCATATTGGTTATATCTATTACTACTACTTGCAGCGAGTCGAGTATCCTTTTTGCCTCTATGGCTTCTCCACTAATAACTTCTCAGCTCCCAATGGTACATGTATGACTGCAAGGAAGGCTTCCGGGTTTAGTTAGTCACAATGGAAGTGATCATATATCGTCTCAATTATTAGCTGAAGCGGTTACACTTATTAACACATTTTTGACCGGATATAAACGATAATATAATATTATAAATAAATATAAAGGAGATAAACGAACGCATATAGCAGACTATCTTTCATGCAAACCAATACCTGTATCTACGTGTTAATCTCTAATCTTTAATGTCCAACCTTAATGTCATCTTAGCATCTTTCTCGTGATTTTAACTGTATCTCTCCCTAAAAACGTTCGAATACGGTGCCGGTCAATAATATTTACGTAACACAAAAGGTATTGACACGTTTATGGTCAACAACCTGTAAATCGACGATATTTCTATCCCTTCAGGGTTTCATTGGTGAAATCCAAGATTGACTTTAAAACACAATCGGGTTTCTATAAATCTGTACTATGGAAGTGAAGTTCTGGGTGTTTTAAAAATGACTAATGATGTTTGCAGAAGCTGTGACTCTTATGACTAGTGTTTTTGGAGCAGAATTCTCAAAACATACTTGAGTTACTAAGATACATATTTATTTGGATACGGGGGATTGATATTTCTATTGTAAATTAATTCAAAGTCTGTGGAACTGCAACGTGTTGACCTATCCGGGAGTTTATGACCATTCAGGGCCAGGATTCTTCAGAAATACCTACACTATGCCTGCGAAGCTTGATAGCATTAAAACAATTCGTTTTAGAAACGATAAGCTCATTGCTATAATGAAATCAAAGAATCAAAACTCAGCTTGTCAAAACTTGAGAATTCTACTGTAATTATTCACGAGATCCTTTGTTATATCTCGAAGAAAATAGAGCATATAGTAGTCTCATAGCTAGCAACATAGTAGTTAACATAAAACAATAGCAAAGTCAACGCAAATAAAAACCAGAAAATTTTCTAATAGCTCATGTTTCCAAAGCTATGGTAACTTTATCGATTGTTTAGAACGCAAAGAGCTTGCATGCCTTCACCTGTCCCACGGTTTTAGTACGCTCTGTAGAAATCCTCTTACGGTATTCTAATTAAAGCACATGTATCGTCACACTCGATGGCAATAATCTCTCACTGGAAACACGATTCATGCATAAATGAATTTATACAACCACCTAAAGCAACTCAGTGCGAGTGCTGAACACGTGGAAGTATGTTAAATCGATTAGATGTATGATCTTGATATGTTTTACGGCTTTATAACGGTAAAACGATTGTAAAATATTCTGCAACAAGTTAGAAAATAAATTTACTGAATTGATTGAATGACTGAATATTCCCGAATACGATTATGCCCGAATATAATCAATGACGAGTCGAATTTCTCACGCTACTTGTTCATACTTGGACTTAGATAGCCTCGTACTCATGCGTCCTAACGTGTGCTTCAGGTTTCACAAAACCACTTCCTTTTCTAGTAAATCAAGAACTTCAGAAATTAGCTCATTAGATAATTTCATGCCTTATTTTATTTCTTTAATTTACGTATGCACGTCAAAGTTAATAGCATCACCATTCTGTTTTGCGTAGACAATTGACTGTTCGTGAACACACGAATAATAGTAAGAATATCCAACATGCTTCTATAATAACTAGTCCCCCTTTCTCCTACTCTGCGAGCCTGTTTATAGGTGTGATGACGAGTAAAAGCTCCAACAGACCAACGCGATTTTCCGCAGCGATAATGAATCCCCTCCAAATTCGCGGCGGTTTGAAAAAACAGACATGCAAATTAGTATTGGTGCGAAGAGGATGTCGCGAAGAAATTACTGCCGTTGTGAAAAATTCACGTTGATCTATGGAATATCTAAAATTTTTCTTCACCTTGCAACAATTTACCCACAACGAATGGAAAATGGATGAATACGAGCACGAGTAACGATGATCGCCGAGTACCAAATCCCACACGTATCACGAATATTCGCCAATGATTACACTTGGTGCTTTCTGAGCACGTATACGAGGTACAAATAACGAAGATTTCCAAGTGTTCAGTTTCACACTATTTGTGAGTGCCATTACTTGTGAATATTAAAAACACTTATTGTTAGAAATTAAGTATTAGTGAAGAGACTTATATTGATAATCCCAGACTAAATAATTATTAAAAGTTCTTATTTTACTATCTATAGTAAATTTAGGTACTATATTCAGTAAATGTCTATCTTGATTTACTATCTTAATTCTATTAATGCTTTACGATACTTGAAGCAATAGAAATATTTGCTATAACTTATAGTCAGGAGCCTCTCTGAATTCAAAACTTATTAAACATTAACATTTTGATCAAACAATATGTACAATAGTAATTCTTCTACTTAACCAATACAATGAATCTTCAAAACCAGATGATCGAATTTATCAATTGAAGATTCGAAAATCTCAGAGTTCCTGAGGCATCTGCTGCCAGTGAACCGAGGACCATCTCATTTCGCGCCACAGATTGCGGCAAGAAATCGAACACGAGTGATAGGAAATTTTCGTGGTTTACATGTGTATTTCCGATTGCCATCGGGAAAATGGAAGAAGCAAAACGAATTGTCTGGTCAGTGAATCGTTCTCGGTGCGATTTTTCGCAGAAAATCCCTTGGCTGCCGTAGCTCAGCTGGAGCCTGACCTATTTGGCGTGAGTTTCCAGTGTGACATCGCTTAAGCTCAATTTACGTAATGTCGATGTAAAGGGGGCTGATGCAACTACTAGTAGATAAAGACCTAAGGACGAAGGGAGTAAAATGGTATTAACTAGTTGAAAACAAGAAAAACAGGGTATAATATTATTTCAAGTTCAAATCGTCGAAAAATAACATAGTAAACGTGGACGACATAAACTGAAAAGAAAAAATCGCAAAAGAAATTTGCGATTAAGAAGAAATATTCGCATAGCGAGTGATGAAGAAGAGGGTACAGAAAACTAGGCAGAAAATGGAGGGACATAAAGATTCTCAGGTGAAGACGAAGTGCATGCTGGTGCTCAGAGAAGTAAAACAATGGAAGAAAGAGATTTACAAACGAGGCTGAAGGGACGGGACGGCATCAAGGGAGGCAAAAATAGGAGCAAAAGAGAATGAAACACGAAGGGGGCCACCCTCGAATCAGGAGGCTTCAGTGGCGTCGATGTAGCAGGTCTAACACGAGTGCTCTCGGATCTTAAGTCCTCTCCTATTATGATGCTAGGAGCGTTAACTGAATATTTCAGGATACTTTTCGATGTCTTCGCCGCTTAGTGTCAAGCCAGTGGCACGTACACGAGTACATGGCACATGTAGCCTGCCTTCAGCGCCACTTCCTTAGCGAAAGCTCCTCCAAAAACGAGCCGTCTCTTCCTCCCTCTCGCCCCTATGGAGTTGCGGTGTTTACGCGAACCTCTTGTCTCGTATCTCGGCTCGTTTCGACGCCAACGACGTTTGTGACGAGCCGAGTAGCCCGCCTGCTCCTCTGAAAGCTTCGCGAATTTATGAGACGTGATTCGGAAAAATCCCTCTGCTTCCCACGAGCACCACTCGCTGGCTTTACTACTCGAGGATTCAGCCATTTTGTAAAAGAGACTGTCACCTAGATCCCAATGTCTCTTTGAACGGGGACACGTGTATCGAAAGGTTTATCACCGTGATGGATTTAAATGGAAACAGAGTTAGATTTTGTGTCTTCCTTTTTATTCTGGAGACGCTGCAGAATCGAAATAGGGTGAAAAACTCGACTAACACTAGAACTACTGGAGTTAACGTATGTCTAACTGTACGTCAAAATTACAGATTTTTGAAGAAGTAGATTACTTACAGAAATAACATATATTGACATGTTCCTTTAGTTTCATTTAGAATTAACTAAGAAAAGAATAACGTTTGCGAAAAATAAAGTGCATGTAGAATATAATCATACCCGTCATTTTGATGGCATTGATAATTCTAGTCTTAATGTCACTTAACTGTTTCCATTCTGTAAGCTGTTTTGCTTAAAATATCGAATAAATTTTATGGGAACAAATAAACGAAACTTAACACATAATAACAACTATAATATATGCGACACAAAGAGCAGGACCTAATCTTTCTTTCTTACTTCCTGTAGGACAAAATTTTAAGTTCATTAAGAGAATAGAAACTTACTAGTAACTTTTTTGGAAGTTCGAATATTTCAGTTATTATCCTAATAAATTTATATCTCAAATTTTCATATTATTAATATACGCATCATAAAAAATATTTAACGATCGATTCAGTTTCTACATGATAGTTGCTCGTGTGAATAAAGCTTCACATTATTACTGTCACAGAGTGATTTTTGGTAAAAGTGACAGTAATTGGAATGTCAGTAATTCGATCGATCACGTTTGAACGATGAGAATAATAGCTTCCGAAATATTTTCGACTTTTGCCTTCAAGTGAACATATTATGTAACAACAAATAATAAAATAACGTATATTGTTGATGGATTAATGAAATATTTATGGCTATGACTATGAACTAGTTACTTCTGAGTTATTTCTGTTTCTTTTAACAACGTTTTTAATTTTGAAAAAATGAGAGACCGTTGTTAATATTACATTACAAATTTATATTATATTCATAAACATTATTCCATATAACATCCTTAAAAGGAATGTAGCAGCCTTAAGGTAACAGTGCATAAATGGGTCCTCTATCTTAATTAAGTAGTTCATAAATTCAACTCTGGTCTCATTTATTTGTGTCTAATATATTGTATTCACGCGCACCAATTAGTTTCTCTCAATCTACATATTTCGAATTAAAAATTCTGAGAATGTTAAGAACTTCGAATTTAACCCAAGTTTGGGACCAAAATTCAAATTCAGCTTCATTCTCAATTTTCGAATACAGCTATTTACAATAAACCTTTATTTGACTCTATAATGTCTCAGTGATACAACTCCTTTCAAACTAACCAAAAAATATAATCCTTTACTCTTTCTGAAAGTTTATGGCCTCAGGAATATCCTGGTAAAATTGTAGACCGAAACTCAAAGAGCTAACGAAGTTATAAGAGTCTAAAGGGGACGATGTGCAGCGAATATGAAAGAAACTCCAAAGAATTCAGAGCATGAAGCTTCTTTTACAAGGTCTTAGCTCTTGTGGAAGCTTAAGGAAGATATCTGTCTCGAAGATCTGTTATTAGGGAATTTATTGAAACACTGAGAAAAAACAAAACAATACAAAACTACAATGCAGATGTTCTTTCAATTGTATTGTAGGCAAGCAACTTTTTAAGATACTTATAACATTGGAGGCTCTTCAAGTGACAGTAGTTGTTAAATGAAAACTGCCGATTAACGCGAAATATTTGTTTCACGAAAACAAAATAGTAACAAACAAGAACTTGATTTCTCTTCTCTATAAGTACTTAGTATTACAACTTCACAAACATCTTAGTTTGAAAACTCTTGAACTACAACTAGTCATTAATTAACACTTAATTATTGACACAGAGTCTGATAGAGTCTGCATGATATAATTTATTATTGCTCTATAATCCTTTCTAATAAAAGTTGGGAATATATGTATGTATTTTAAATTTAGATGTTCGTAGTTAAGGTGTAAATGAAAACTGCCAATAATATGGTACACTTTGTTTTACGAAATAGTATTTACTTGAACATAATTGATAAAAATACGTGAAGGTATGAAGCAGAAAATGGTTTCTCATTCTAAAAATGTCGACCTCCCTTTATAAGTGTTGCGTAAAATCTGGAACCTTTTCTTTTTAAACACTTCATGTATATGGGAAATGTACCCTCATAAGTATGTCCTGAAATGTTTGCATCTTTTGGTGGAGCTTCGAGGTGATTTGGTTGATAAAATTTTCTCGTTCACAGCAAGGAATCCTTTTTCTTGCACGGAGGCTTCATGGAGTCGAGTTTCTACATCCGGTTTTCAGTTTCCTGTTGTAGTATGCGACGCGTGCTGTGGTGGAACGGGGCGTGGAATGGAATGGTGGATATACATACATGTAGCCGTGAACTTGCATAATGTATAAAGTCGTTGTAAAAGTAATGGGAATTCCTTCGAAACGTAAAATGTCGAGAAGGAAGTAAATATTTCCGTTCATCAAAGATACGTTACGTCCGCGAGGAATTCTATCTCTGTTCCAGCAGTTTCATGCTAGCGTTATTAAATTCTTTCCGATTTATAGTTACACGAAAATTTAAAAGGTCGCTAATTTAAAAAACTTTACTAATTTGATCTGAATTTAATCAAACTTCCTGTAGGCGCTCAAAGTGCTCGTATAAAACTCGCGTTCTTTCCTTGATGGTTCATTTACTTAATACTACGCTGTAACAGGGTTCTATATTTTATGCGTGTAGGGGCTACCGCGAAATCCTTCGGTTTCAAGTCCTTAGTTAGGGACTCGAATAATGTCGATTGAAATGAAAATAATCGAGAAATAGAGAAGAGGGGCTACATTAACCAATTACGAAAATAATCGCATTACCAAAAAGCAATTAATTCGGGCTAACGACTTTTGCTTGCAGATATGTCCTGAATGTCCTCATTAATAAATCTGATGAGGTCGCTGCTAATTAGCCTCCGTATGTCTTTCTTCAATCTCACAATTAGCCGAGTACAAAGTTACAAGTGCGTGCTTAACTGGAAAATCAACGAGATGATTGTTAATTAAATTTGCAGTGACTCGATACGTTGAAATATTCAGCCGCTCCGATATTCCAAACTTCTACAAGTCCCGTTGCCGTGACACGTCAATTTTTACTGAAAGGATACGTAAATTTTCAACCAGTGCACTCAGCATTCTTTTAAAACCATGTGAATCGTTTTTTTTCGGCTTTTATATGGTGAGATTATCGAATGTCCTTCGAGATAGTCGAAATTGAAATGTTCCTATAGTTAGCTATCATGTCGTGGTACTTACGTTAACGACAAATCGAATATTCATCGAGTTATAAATTCGTAGCTCCTTTCAAATATTACTACACGTATACTACTAAAATGGAATCGAAGCCCTGTATGTATTATATAGGAAAGTCATTTGTTTCTGTTTTCTTTGTGATGAATTTATAATAGTATTTTTTTCAAACACAAAAGGACACGATCTTAACGAACGTGTTAGGTTCTACCTTTGGAGCTAGATACTTCTTCACTTAAGTGGTTTTAAAAATCGATATGCCTAAGACCTCAGAGACTCTTCAGTGAGCCTATAGAGACAGAAACTTATAACAAGGCCCATAACAAGTCGTGCTTGAAGTCAACTAAGGAAGTTTCAATCCTTAATTCACTGTCTTCCTCAAATAGTACTATACTTCTATTAATAAGATGAAATTGAAGCCCTGTAGATAGTAAAATAGTCACTCGCCCTTCATTAACAAATCTTTTCGTGAAAAACTCACAGGTTACTAACTACGGTCACAGAAATCACATAATGGGAAATATGTAACAAACTTACAGAATCAGCTCACGGAATCAAATGTACATTTAAGTTGTCTTAAAGATCAACATGTCTAAGCCCTCTTAATGAATTCATAGCAAGAGAAACTTACAACAGAGTTCATAGTGAATCATCCTTGTAGTAACAGTTCACTATACGAAGGTAATTCAATTTTATCCCTGTAGTTCTGAACAATTCCTAAATCTCGAAAATTTCTGTAACTAAACGAATCTAAGTGCCATTTTCCAGAATCCACAGACTATCTCTCAGCAAACGCAAAGATTGCAAATTTTGAAATTAGAATATAAAATGAGGGTCACCAGGAGTCCTGTTGAAAGCGACGTTAATCGCTTCAGAAAACTGTTCGATGGCATCGTAACAACCTGGACGGCTGTATGCCAGGGAAACGGCGATAATTTCGCTCAAAATTTGCCAACGTCGACGGCCATTAGATACGTTCGAGCTTGCGCGGTGCCTTTTTGCCACAGAGCTCCCAGAAGCCGAGAAGAAAGAATCGCGGGGGTGACAGCGTTTGGCTGCTTGCCAAACAACCCTCTCGAGGGCCGCGAGACCGAAAAAACTAATCTGTCACGACCTTCGGCCTCCACGAGGAAACCAATTCTCCTTTGCATCTGACCGAGACTTACCCTTAAACTGGGAAATTATGCAACTCTTGGACCTTGAAGTGATTTCGCTCACTGTATCTATTGAAATTTAAGTCTATGAGGAAATTGAAAGTCCCGGAAAGAAATTTACAGGGGTCTATAGTTAAAGAACATTTCTGATTAAAAAAAAGTATAGTGAACAAAAAGAGACAAAAACATCCAGCCTATTTGAGTTATATAGCAGAAAGAATAGTGTCTGCAATAAACAATGTTATCTTAGTTCCTAAGAATTATAATTTTTATATCAATTTTGTTGTATGATATAAAATTGATTTCCCAGCTCCTGATATCACAAATATTGTGCTCTGCTATTCAAGTAGTCTTTTCTTGTTCTTTTCGGTTCTCAAAACTTCCACAGTTTTCTGAAGATATTGCTTTTGAAGTTGAGACTTGTAGCAAAGACTGAGGATGTTAAAAAATCCTCAGCCTTTTGGTCTCTGCAAGAAGATTGTTTGTTGTGCTTCATTTTCGTCCTGTGCAACTTAGGAAGTCGCACGGTGCTTAGCTGGCGTCATTTATACGGAGCCAGATTACACTTGGAGCACGCGACGTAATCGATGCGCTCCAAGTTTGGGATTTTTTGGTTTCCTTATTTCCCTGAGGTGTTCCTCTTTTCGTCTCTCGCCGCTATTATCGGCAATTACTTCGAAAGCTTCCACGCCTCAACGATGGCGTCCAACTTTCGAGGTTCCTGACTTTCCTGCACAACGATCGTCTTAATTTCCTCCTTTCTTGCGAACTTTTTCCACTTGCCTCGCTGCATCCTATAATGTTGGTTAACCAGTCGAAACGATGAGTCATCGACATGTGAGTTTCACCCTCAAACTTTATTTATTCAGATTCTTAATTTCTAAGCTCTGGAAACAATTATGCTGTGTTCAAATAATCAACTTGTGCTGAAAAATAGTTTCTGTTAATATGTGATTTATGTTAGTAATTTCTGTAGAATAGCCCATCGGGTTCTCTATTTATCTTTCCAAAAAAACGATTACAAATTTTTAAATATTGTCAAATATCGTTCATATATTTTGCAATAAAAATGACACTATTTCTACGTCAGTAAGAATTTTGAATTTCCTCCAAAAAAGGAAACAATGAATTTTTATAAACCAATAATTTAATTACACAAACTTATAAATACATGTAAAATTAATTGAGTTTGAATGCAATTATATCAAACGAAGCCTTCTTCATACGATAATACTTGCAATTTATAGTTATACGTAACATTCTCATTCCATGCGTAACAAATTATAGTAACTTTTTTTCAGTAAAATCGATTACCTTTGTTTATTGATTTTGGTTACACGCGGATAGAAATATAATTCCATAAATTGAAGCTTTTGATTGTGCTAAAATAGAATAAATATATTTTCTGCTAGAGAGGCGGCTAAAGCATCATCTATATTTCAGAATTTTTCAGACTTGCAATATCTTTCATAAAAATAAACTTTATTACTTCAAATCCATCTAGTGACATTATTGTTTCACGTTCGACTACTTTATTGCAGTGCGAAATAGCGGACCTAATACTGCTCCAATTTTTCCATTACTATATGTCTTAGAAATCACCTCAGTCTTTCTCTTACCAATGAAAATTCTAGGATGAACGACTTCTCCAGAATCCTTTTCCACTTTTTCCGCTGGAGTGAAAGAAATCGGATAACAGTTTCTGTTTTTTTCTCTAAGGGTTTTAACATTGCAAATATTTTCTGGAAAAAGTCCCAGAGTGAGATCGACCCACTCACGATCGATTATGCAAAATTTACTTTTATGATCGACCAGCTTCTGTGTAAACAGTTCCCATACGGAGCCACTCACATGAAGCATTTACAATTCAAATTGATGTAATATGTATTGAAAACACTAATGCTGCATATTCATTGCGTGTAGCATCTTATACCCTGTTCAAGGAATTTGAGTCAGACTTGCTGTTTTATAATTTCCTTTTGGTAAAAACTTATGCTTATTATAATACATAGAATTATTCAAACCTAACAATTTAATTTCTCATACGTCTTTAACAAGACAAAGTACTATACTACATTGCATTCACTTTTATTCAAAAATATTTTTACATACTATGCTGAACCTTATACATAATTTTCCACGTCTTGTATTTGCTTGCCTAAAGACGCTGATCAAACTTCTTCGTGGTGAATATACTTGGCAGTTGCTATCATCGCCGAAATTGTTTTGTAATCTAAACCGTGTTAAGCTGACAAGCTTTCATAATCGATTACGTGGCTGCATAGTTGTTTACACTTCCATGCACTTGCCGTACAAAGGCGAGTATGTATTCAGGCTACACAAACGCATACTCGTTATGTAACGTGTAGCAATTAATTAAACACGGTCTCGTTAGCGCCTCGGTAAGTGACTAGTTTCTTCTCGTTTCAGTTGTCTCTGTAAATTTGACAATCTGTAGCTAATTGTTAATCCCTATTGACTCTATTATATTTAGGAGGAGCAAGTTTCCGTAAAAACTGTCCCATAAATTTCGAATGAAACAAAAGCTACAAGTTTTTGGAGGCAAAAGTAATTTTCAGTACGAAGTGTGAAGCTACTCATGAAGTAGAAAAAACTGGATTTAGGATTAGATTTCAGTTGAAGATATGAATTGATCTATTTTTAATTAAATGAGTGTGATGCGTCTGTAGGGATACTGGGCCTTTATTAGTTTAGAAATAAGAAAGATGAAACACTTGTCAGAGATAGCATAGTACCTTGAGTTAAGTATTTAGTTAGAAAAAACTGATGAAGTTAGTAATATGGTTCTTTGATTTAATTCGAGACTCAAAAATATTCTATTATTGATTTAAGGTTCTAAATACGGTAGCAAGTTTCTATTTACATGGTAACTAAAGGCTAGCATTTACTAGACTATGGTATTCAGTCTCCCAAGTAATAAATAACATTGACCGTACTGAAGAACGTAATATTCCACTGCGAGAGCAGTGTCCAGAACATGCTTTAAAGCAGCTCTGTGCAATTCAAATTTTGGCACGAGCTCAACCGTAATTGAATTTACAACGATCCAACTATGGAACCTTGGTCCATGGTATTATTCTTACGCAAACGCGTGACTTCGAATATCAGTAACACCGAAAAAGATTCAACTTGTCCAACTAGATCCAAAAGGGCTCAACTAGAAATTATGAAGATTAAAAATTATTTGCGAAATGTGTGCAGAACCTGTTACACTCTCAGAAACTTTTTTCTAGTAACACAATAATAATAATACTAATACTCGAAGCTAAACTATTAAGCTCCATTTTTCATATAATTTTTAATTGTATCCTAGGTACGTAAATTTTATTCATTTATTCATAACTTTCCAAAAATCGAAAACTTCGACTGCACGATTATATCTGCTTCCATAAAACTGAAATTATACATATTCAATAACGTCTAATATATTTGAGTAGCCATTTCGACGATCAATTCAATATCTAACGAATAGAATAAATACTTTAACCGAGATAAATTCTATAGTACCTTATTCACCCCATTTTTATTACTTTTTGCTCATATGAAGAGTAATCAATTTGACATCTAACAGTAAGTGATTCAAGTAACATCCTCATCTCGCTCAAAGACAGATCCTTTCACTTTGATACGTCTTATACATTCCTAAACAATCTCTAAATCTGTTTCCTTTTCATTTCTACAAATTGAATTTCGAAGACAGATAGCGAGTAGTCGTTCCGAATAAAAGTTCGCCGAAGTTGCGAGGAAAATAGATGAAACAGAGGCAGTTGCGGGGACGTTCCCGAAAACGCCTTCCCCGGGGGTTATCAAAGTGAAAAATTGTGCACGTCCTTAGACTCGCGATAGCCGAGAGCTCGATAAAACGATTATTTCGCACAAGTTACGGCATTCAGCCTGTGTTCTTCGGCAAACTACAATTTTGTCAAAGCTCCGCGGTGATGCTGGGTATTCCTGGCCAATAATTCGTCCTGCAGTATTCTGACGACAGAATTTTCTGTTATCTCTGAAGGAACGCTCCATGGCGCATTGAAATACGGTCATTGTTTTAAGTCCCTCGTTCTCTGCGCGCGTTGAAATCACGAACGGCGCGCGACGTTCTCGAACACGCTTCGAAATAAACCAAGAAATGCATTACGATATCTTTATAAATATTAAGTCCTGGCACGTCGCTCTGATATACAAACGCGTGAATCGGATTCTTCCTGTCGTGACTGGAATTCCGATGACTTGGCACGCAGCGGTCCAGTATTAACATTTACACATTTTGAGACAAGGAAAAGTAACTGCTTTAAAAGTTTATAGAGAGTGTAGTTAGGGATACGTAAATGTTTGTTGAAATGTTAGTGATTGTTCAGTTTGATCTTAGATATGTACATGAAAAATATGGATTAAACAAAATTTTGTTTCCTAATACTTGTTAAATATGATTATTCTACTCAGTGGCCTTGTTTTTATGATTGAAATGTGTAGTAAGCAAATTCTATAGAACCAGCACTTTCCTCACACACCTGGCTACTATTTGAAGAGTAGGCACTTGTTACTCTTGATCAGATATTAAAAATGTCTCAATATTCTATCTTAAAATACTGTAACACTAGAACTACTCAGTTCTAGTGAGTAGAAGTATTCTTGAGTTCATGAAGAAGTATACATTAACAGAATAACGTTTATTCATAATTCTTTTTAGTTCTATTCGGCATTAGGGAAGTAAAGACTGACGTTTATAGAGAATAAAGTGTATGTAAGGAATAATTGTACCAGTCATTTTGACTGCTTTAGTAGGTGTAGTGTTACGAAGACTTCAGAAGCAAGTAGACGATAACAGTCTGTAAATAAATTACTTTGAAATATTGTCGCTATTGGAAATGTACATGACAACCTTGATACTTTTAAACAGATTTTAATGTCCGCCCATGAGGAGTTAAGGTCAATCGCCAGAAATGAAAGTTAACTATCTGGAAAATAATCCTATTGGTCTGGCGAACAAGCTCGAGATCTCTATTGTCGACGAAACAAGTCCCAGGCACAGTAAGATTCACCTGAGTCCGACATCCTTTCTGCGTTTCCTTCTTCTGTTATTTTCTTTTACTCTTTCGTCGGAACGTCGCTTTAAACTGCCCCGTTTCAGCTCGCACCTTTATTGCACCCTCTGCCCGATATCAGCGTACTCGTTCAAGATCGTATCGTGGAATTAAGTTCGATTCAAGCATATGTACTTAGTGTTCCTTTGCCCGCGATAAGATCCCTTGCCTTCCCCATCTGCTTGCTCTTTCGCAGCTCGGCGAGTTTAAATGGCTTCGTTCTCACAGACAGCAATGCTCCAGCGAAGGAGATTAAAAATTGTACAGCCGGTTCTTTTTTCGCTCTGGTATTTGCGAATTCTGTAGAAATACTGGCTAAATTGCTGTTCCATTTTGGCTATTTCCTCGCTAATTTCACCCTTGTGCGATATTTAGGGATAAGTGGACAGTAATGAGGATTAAATATGTGACAGATAGTGTTGAGAACATCGTACTATGCAATATCATAAATGTGCCCTAACTTGAGATGGAATTGAAACCGTTGTACACTTTTTAATTCAGGTGCTAGATCGGTATAATTACACAATTATAAAATTACGTATCTTTTCTAATTGCGACAATAAATTGACAGTTAAAAGAAAGTTTTCTTTAGAAGACATTAAAGTCCCACCTGCACAGTTTTCTAATAAGAGTTAGAAAAACGAGTGGTACTTTTGCGAGGAAACAACGCTGAAACTCGTATCAATCCCCCTTTGTCCCCTAGAGACGTTAAGTTTTCCAGGTTTCAATATCTTTCCAAATATTCTCATTTATATTCATCATACAACACTCAGTCGCTATTGCTAGATTTTTCATGACCCGTCGTATTTTTTGTTTCTACGGATAGAAACATTGCAAAAACTGATTCTCTGCTCGACCTTCCACATTTTCACGTGAAATACTGGAATCCACGAAATAAATGGAACCATGAGTTAGCAGGGTGATTTCGTGGTAATTGGACTCATGTCGAAAGATAAATTTCACTTCGGCAGGCACGAAATTGCCGGAATAAATGTCCGGCGATCAGAAAACAGTCGGGACCAGTTTCATTTTTCCCTGTGGTCTCCTTTCCTAAGTTGTCGCCGCGTTACAAATCGCCAATTAGTTTTAGAATCGAGGATTAGCAATTAATTGCGACATATCGATATAACACAGTGATGTGACTGGGGGAAAAAGTCACCCGATAGTCGATGGAATTAGAAGGAACACTTTGAAGCCTTCGGTCGGGACAGTTTGCATCGCAAATGCGGGTCCGATAATTGAATTTCAATCATTGGGGCGTAGCAGAGAAGACTGGAACAGTTGGATAGCATTGCCACAGTCTGTGGTAGATTAGACCGGGTTCAAATCTACTGAGCAGATCATTCTTAGTGGTCAGACCTGCCTAAAAATATACGATAAAATACTTAGTAATCGACATTTAGTAATAACTAATAGGGTACTTCGACATTTAGTAATACCTAATAGGGTACTTACTCATAAAGAATTCATACTATAGTATAACATAGTAGCAACTCAGGTCGATTTTTATGAGTTTCAAATTACGACATTAATTTTAACGCGCTCGTTACGGCCGCCACGTATACAATACGACGAATCAATTCTATCTTAAGCACATTTTTTATATTAGTTATTAGCCATTTTCTGCAGCGTATGTTTATAAAAGAGAAGGTTACTTTTCTTCTATAAAACCATAAATCACAACAATTTTTTCATGGTATTGTAGCAAACGTGTTCAATGAAATTCATAGAATGTATCAATGGCTGGATTAATATCGATTACTAGCTATTTCACTTTAGGTGGACAAATCAATTCGATGCTCCTTTTCAGGGAGTTTTGTATTCATGTACGGACAATCAAGAATTATTTTCATGGCTGAAATAGTCTCTATCAATTTAGATTATTTTACCTAGTTTATCATTTTCAAAGTCGAGATTTGGAAATTGCACAGGGCAGGAATATGTTTAAACTTGAAGTAGAGATATAATTAGTTTTATTCAAGAATAATGAATTCATTTGTAAATTTAATTCAATTTTTTCATTTGGTTTATAATAAATCTCATCTACCGTAAATATGAAAGGGGATAAGGAATTAAGTATAGCTGACCTCACTATTTAATAAGGCTCGTAGATCCTGAAGAGTTAACTTAGGTTTCCCTCTTCTTCAAGAGACTTTATTTACTTTTTCAACGTACACAACAAGTTGCTCGAGAGCTCAGAACTTGCCTTCTGCTTAGGGTCAAAATTCAAATCATGCTTCAAAAGATAGAAGACTTCGGAATATTATAAATTTTCTAAAGGTTCCTCCTCCAAGTTGTGGCTTACTTTGAAGTTTAAATGAACAATAGGCATTTCGGAAGTTATCAATGCTGAAAGTTCAATTACTGTCTGATGAGTTTTCGATATTTCCTCAGAGCTAGTTTGTAGAAAACAGAAGAACCTACTTGCGATATGTTCTACTGGTGCCTCATTCTCCTACTTTAATAATTAACGTCCTACATTTACAAAATAATATACAGAGTAAAACACTCAAATTGAGACGTAGATAGACCTAACATTCACGTCTGAAGATACATTTGTTAACAAACAATACATGTTCACATACTGTATTGCTGAGCTCTCCGAAGAGTTCCTCAGAAAAGAAGTATTTCTATTGATTACTCTATCAGTAAGTAGAAATTGATACTTCCGCCTGATTGATTGTTTGTACTTCGCCAAAGTTTCTCAGTAAAAGATAAACACTTGGTATCGAAGAACTGTATGAACAGAGTTAGAGAGGTATATACTCAAAGCTTTTGCTGGTGAGTGTACATTGTACCACTGACGTAGATTTACCTTCCTGGATACTTTTCGAATTTTTAAACACTAAAAGGAAGCAGAGAAACTAGAATTGCAATTCCTCTTTTATTTTGTCCTTGTTTAGTCACGCTCGGTGGTTTGGCGCATTTTAACGATAGAGTGGGGGTACTTGATGGGCTCTCGACCCCGAGCTTGGACACTTTTGTTTTATATTATAGCGCAACAGTCCCCTCGAGCAACGAAATATAAGCACAGGTTTCCTATAGCAACTGGATTTACCGATCAGATATCAAGCAGCCTTTTTCACAACAGCGATAGAAAAAGGTTGCTCCACGGTCTCCCAATATCAAGTTTAGACACTCTTTGTTTTATATTATATAGTGCATAGATCTGCACTACAGGGTTTTTCAAATACCAAAGGAATATGTAGATATTTGTAGACTCTTATAGCAAGTGGATCTAGAATCCACTAGATCCTAGATCGGTCAGAAACCAAATTCTCCTTCTATCGACAGGAATAAGAAGTAGACATAAGATTAAACACCTCTGCTTTATATTATACATAGCATAATAAAATCGCTTCAAGCACCGAGTTACACAGATCTACTACAAGCTTTCCAAGTGCGACTATCGATCAGAAATCAAATTCCTCTAACAACACCAGCTATAAAAATATCCCCTGCCACGTACTAGCAATGTCGCATCAATCTGAACAATTGCAAGCAGTCGATAACATGTAGGACCAATAAAACTGGCACAATTGGACGCTTTTATCGTAGGACGAGCGTAAAAAAAAAAACGAGTTTTCTGGTTCGAAGCCCAGCTGACTGTTCGACGCCTGCGCGGTCAGATCGAAATGTATTCATGCTGATTGAATATATTTAATGCTCGAATGAAGAGGTATCACCGTTACGATACGTCAGTTTCGGAGTACGATCGAAAGCCCTGCATTTGGACCCGCAGTGCGCAGTGCGTAAATAGAGCGTTGTAAATTTTCATGGGAAATAGAATACGCTGTAATATTTTTTGTTTTTTATCGTTATACTTCTTGTCACATTCTTACATCACGTGTCACGCTGGAATAAATTATGTTGTAGATAGTTAGACGAGCTCAAAAGGTCAAAGTAGCCAAGAGTTAAGAAAAAGTTGATGATATTGTATAGAAAATTAATATATTATTAGAGAATGTCTCGTTTAAGCCTTAGCTTACTAAGGTGAAGTTACTCAAACGTATTTGATAGCTGAGTATGCCACTTCGGTATGCTAAGGTTAATGCGATATTATACGTGAAAATGAAGTTCCTATCTAAAACACTTAGTGTTTTGTAATAAGAGAATAATAGAATAAAGCTGATAATTTACGATTTCAAATAGTACTTGCATACTCAGTTTACTCCTGATCAAATTTCGTCATTATTAATGTGTTTGTAGCAGTTAGTTTGTAAAAATAACTTCTGAGTACTCTGCCCTGGTTTGTTATCAGAAATGCAGCGGCAAGAATCTTTAGATTTGAATTTCTTTTTCACAGAAATAAAAGAATAGTATATTACTAAATTATAAACGAACCTTTAAAAATTCTTGTGCAGGCATTTCCACTTTTGTCGTTGATATCGCTCCAATATTAAAGAAGAAAGTGTGTTTATAATTTCATCTACACATGCAATATTCCTAACATCATCCTTTAATACAAGTACTTATTAATAGCGTAGTAACATTGTAGGACATGCGCTTAATAATGCGCAAACTAAGTGTACATACATATACATATTTGTTTGACTCACAGTAAATTCGGCTAAATCACCTTTCCTCTCGGGAAGGACACTCGCGAGCGTAGAACGAGCATTATCATGTCTTACAGAGGAATAAGATCAACGAGCCCGTGTGTTTACTTGTAACGAAGGAAACTCGCAATTGCTACACCACCCCGCGGGGAGTAATTGACCCTAGCATTCCGTTTAGCCTCGAATGCATCGTGAACACGAGCCCTCGGTATAAATAACCTTGAATCTGCGAAGCTTGCATCGTACGACTGTTGTTCACTAAACCCGAATACCAACTATTGCACTTTGAGCAGAGAACACGCAACGAAAAGGTGAGCTTTGTTAGCGAGCGTGTATGCAAGTTAATAAAGGCTGGAATTTCGTTGTAATGTTGCACGAAGCCGAATTATCTCACGGTTACCTGGAATTTCGACTTTTTTCCTGGCTGCTTGCGATCCTTTTGTTAATACTCATGCGGCACGAAAATTGTGGCGAGCCAATGCGTCACTAGCGGAAGGTGGGGATTGCATTGGTTAATCAGGGTAATCTAACAGCCAGTTTCCAGAGTTGTAATTTGCACGATCGTTTTTAATTTTCGAGGAAAACTGTAGTGAGATTTAAAGGATGCTGTGGATCTAGAAAAGTGACTGTAGAACGTCTTTATTATAGAAAAGTATTAGAACGTACAGTATGAAATATTGGGATTCTGATAATTCGCAAATTGATAGTTCAAGTGATTTGTTGCCTGTTGTAAACTTTTTCCTTTTTCATTTTGTTGTAATTGCGTTGATAAAACGTCAGACAATTAGAAGGTACCTATTCTAATAAATATGTTATACTACATTAATATGAAATGAAAAAATATACACCCTGAATAATCTGATATTTATTGTAATTTAATTAAATTATATAGAATTGTATTTTATATGGTTGATTTCACACGTAGTAGATATTACAAGAAAGTTTCTTATTTGTTGGAAAAATGACTTTGACCCTTGCAGTACTGGAAACTACTGAAGTCACTTCGGATTCCGATATAGTATTGAGAGGATAAATGTGCAAAATCGAAAAATTCCAGTATAATAATTTAAATGTTAGAAATTTAAAAAACTGTCGAGAAATTTGTAATCTATGTTTAACACATTTTACTTGTCGCAGCAGAAAATTTATACACATGTTTACATTTTCCATGAACTCGTAATGTAGTGAAAATTGTTAATTGTATTATTAATTCACTTTAGTTAATAATTATGGTTATTTGTTTTGCAATGTCTCGCTACTAAATTCGTTATCGCTATTTAGTAATATGTATATATTAATGTTATACCAGCATTAATAGATTGTAATTGACAGTAATAATAATAAAGCTAATATTCTACAGAATTTACTAATGAAGAAGGAACAATACGTATTACTCGTATTATCGGGTAATTATCTCTTCTGATTTTGATCATTTCAATCTTACTCTCTGTAAAACCCTTTTTCCTGAAGGGTATAGAAAATATGCTAATTAAAAACAGATTTACAAACTATGTATATAAGCCGTACTTTCTATTTTTTGTTTTTTTTTTAACTGAAATTTTTAATCAGAATATTTCTCTATAACTGTAACTGATTTTTAACAAATAACTTTTTTCTATCGAAGACCATAGAAAATGTAATATATAATTATTATATTTTTATTATATTTATGATCCTCTATTTCAATTTTTTGCTTATTCCGTAACAATTAAACAGTGGGTAATATATCCTCGATTCTGAATCATAGAATCGTGCAATTATACAATTTTAAAATATCTAATTTAGTAATTAGTTTAATGGATAACTCAACTAGTATTTATCCTCAAAACAAGATGTCCTTTTCATTAAATTATAATTATCCAATTAATTATTTACTTACTCCACTATATTAGTAATATTACTCCACAATATTAATACCTAACCTAATCCTAAATAATAAAATTGTATATTTGCACAAATGACTAAAAAAGTAGCGTATTTACGTTATTTCAAAACAATTCTAGTACTCACTTAACTTAGTAATCAAATTAAAATTTATTTTCAAAGAAGATGCCGATGCAAATATCGATTTCTAATTTCTATGATTCATAGTTTCCCGCTTGCAGGTGCTGTTTAATGTCAGCTATTAGGAATCCTATCTTCGGAATGCCCTAATCTGAAATTTTATCTCACGCCAACCGAATGGCTGTCCCAAGCATGTAGCTGTATTCTTTTTATTACACACACGTAGCCACTACAAAATTTTCGCTCTAACACCATCGAATTGTTCTCAAAGCACTCGGCCTTCCTGTTTCCTGCCGCGTGCACTCAGTGGCCAGCTATTGCGGTCTCGCATACAGAATATTCTAATCGAGCGTTTTAGCAAATAGCAGTGTCATGAAAACTCAAACAAAGGGCTGCTGTATAGGTAGAATACAATTCAAACAGATGGTTAAATATAACCAGAACGTGGACGTATCATTTGCTAACGAAGTATTGAAAACTATCTGACCTCGACTATTTGAAATGCATTCACGTTATTCTCTGTATAGAAGGATTCGAAGCGAAAAAAATCTAGTAAATGGAGACTAGAAAGAATTGAAAAATGACAAACAGGAGCAAGTCATGAGTTTATTCTTTTCAAAGTACTGAAAAAAGTAAGAATTAATTTAAAAAACGGGTTCAACTGCTATTTAAACATTTTAAAGTAGTCGTATAAAATAGGGATCAGCGTACCAGTAACTAAATGTAATTCTATGTATTAATCGTTTTATAATCCAAAATACTTCAAGACATATTACTTGTAGGAATAAATTAAATTCTATATTAATTAACATCAGTTAAGGAATTTTAAATAGAAACGAAGTACCTACATATGCTGAAGACCGAAATGAATTCTAATTTTAGGATCTAAAATGATAGGTACGCAGCTCAAAATTAGTGTCCTTGAAGTGGAGGTCAGTTAAGGTATTCCAAAATTGAAAGTGAGAGTCACATAATTACTGATTAGTCAAAGAACCTTGTCTCATCTTAGCTTTCAAATCCTTCGAAATCCTCTACTAGCTAAAGACAATAATTGACACTACTAACCTGCTAAATGGTAAGTCCTCGGGGTAATTCTCACTTAGCTGGTCATCAAGCAGCCTGTGAACCACTGTAGTACACAGCATGCACGAGATAATGTGGTGGTAACGTGGCCAGTTCCTGCCACTGATTACAATATTCAAATTTTCCAATCTCCATATGTACGCGTGTCTAGGCTGCGTGCGTCGTCGATAAAAGCAGCCAGCGTTTGGGCTGCAATCTCGAATTCCCAGGCAAAGCTGAACCGATCATCCCGTACACGCGCGTTTTGCATTCGACTTTGATATCTTCAACTGGTTCGAAACTTCATGTACGCTTGATTCGATTCTCCATAATGAATTCAACGAAGCATTTGAATAAAAAAATAGCAGGGTCTGAAGAGAAAGCAACTCATAGGAAACTAGGTATAACCGATGCGATGGTGCGCGAGTAATCAACAATTAACCGAGATATTATCATGATCACACCTCCTGATAGAATCGCCTAGCCATTGTTCTAGTTACCACGTGCGCCTATACACGTGTCTGTTCTCTGGAAGCCTTTCAGTCAAATTGCTCGCTTGCCCAGATTGCTCATCCCTTTACTAATTAACGCTTACATTTCATGACACCCGTTTCTATGCTGTTAGAAATATCTCTAAAGGTGTCTGATGCATTTGTAACTGATGTTAATTCGCTTCCTCAGATTCTTAGCTGTCTATTTTCAACTGTAAGGACCCTAGATCTTGGGAATCAGCTTTATCGTGTTTTAAGCTGTTTTAGTTAGCTTTGTCTCTATAATTCTCATTCAATTTGCTTCAATTGAAAGTGGAGTCACAGGCAACAAAGGGCCAAAAATTCATAGTCAAGGAGCCAACTGTGAATCTCTCCTATCGGTAGAAACAAAGCGTACCAAGCTGAAATCTCTTCTTTGCTCTCTGAGGCGTGAACCAGTCGTTTCATTTCGTGTGCGGATAAAAGGAGTATTTATGCCGATAGCAGGAACACGCGAGTTGCCAAGTCCTCCTTTGTGGCCACTGTCGATGGCGACCTATCTCGAAAAACATCCAAAAGCTGTTTTTAGCTGCAGTATTAAGGTAAGAGATTGAGAAATGACTTTCTCGCGCGTAAAAGTCGCAATGAAAGGTGCCCTTTTTACACTGAACGCGGAACCTGAAGCCAGAAGGATGTAGTATGCAAAATTAGAGATTCTCTGGCAATTTGATTGCAGCCAAATGACCGAATAACACAATTTTATACCACCTAACGAAAATGAAAAAGCTTTTCTGCGATATGGAAGAGCCGAGGAATACAATTACAAATTCATACGCGAACTTTCATTACTGCAGTGAGAGGTGCATGGGAGAGAAGCTCGCAAGCTCGAGTCAACTTTCGAGCCGCGCTTGGAAAAGTATCGCCGCTTTCATTACACGCTCCTTGATGAATTAATTTTGCTGTTCGCGAAGAGACTACCCCCGCTTTGTTGGCCATCATTTACTCAGGAAAATTACAACCTTTGCAACATAGTTACGTGTATCCCGGGTAGAAGTTGATGTCGCGTTAGTGGTGCAAATTCATGTTTGCTGCGGCCAGGAAACAAGAGCTATCAACCAACCGTGTTACAAGTTTATTTCCTTAACCTGCAATTTCGACCGCCACTGGAATCCTCACGGGTTTCTGTTTGACAAATAGTCTATCCTTGGAGCTTTGACGAAGATTCTACTGTTCTTCTCTGTCCCCACAAGGCATCCAAGTTTACTTAAAGCTACACGATTCATGATACTCGTTGCGTTAAAAATGCAACGAAACCTCAATTACTCATATCTTGATTACTTATACTCTCTGTTATTTAATATTCTAATTACTCGGTGCATTAATAATGAGTGAAATTAAGAGTAGAAAGACATGACTCAGTGACGGTTTAACAAAGTTTCCATAATTAGACATCAAAATGGTACTATAATTTTGAATTTGGTTTTGGAAACCTTACTCAAGATTCTACTGTATTCGATAGATCCAATTTAGACCTTATCGATCTTCAATAAATGAGGACTAGGTTCTAATTATTTGACGTATTAAGAATGAACGTACAGAAAAACTGAAACTAGAATTCGTACTATGAAATTTTGAGATTTGGATACTACAATGACACTATGATTCTGAATTTGGTTTTAGAAAGATTAGTCGAGGTTCTACTATATTTATTAGTTCCAGCTGTCTTTAGAATTTACATAGCTTTAATAGAGGACTAGGTGAGGTGGCTAGGTTTCCTCAAATTTGTGAGACATCAGGAACGTCGCAAAGACACTTTTATGGCAAGTTCCCCGCAGAGTTTTCACGGAGAACGATCCAGTGGATAAAGTTGGTGAACACGATTTTACGGTCGGCCGATGTTCTTTATTGCGTGGTCACGTACTTCAACAGCTAGCTTTGAAGCTACGCTGTGGTTTTACTTGGTTTTAGTTGATACATTGTAGCAAAGAGTCTACTCTACTCAGGTATTACGCACCCATCAGAGACAAGACTATTTTGTGATTTAAACGTCTGTTGGTCCACTTGAAATATAATGTATCATGGAACGTATTATCATGTAGAATAATAGTAGTCCCAAAATAAAAAAGTGTTCTAATCTAGTTAGGATCAGAATCAGATCTCACCTAAGCATAAGCTAGATATAATATTAAAAATAAAATGTATCATGAATTGTGCTATTATTCAGAGTAATAATAGATCTGGGATAAAAACCAGCTCTAATTTAGTTACGATAGAGATTAAATCCTAGGTAAGCATAAACTAGATTTAACTATTACATATAAAATGTATCATAAATGAACAGTGTACAAGAAATTACGATTTCATATTAATTATAATTAATCTAATTACGATAACAATCAGGTATTAAATAAGCAATAACCAGGTCCGAATATTAAATAAAGCAACTAGTTTCCCTCTGTGAATATTTATTTATACGAGAAACTTCGTGTACCTATTAAGCCATTCATAGCAATATTAACCTACTTGCCACGGTATATTGCATCCACACAATAAAGACAACACTGCAATTACGACAGACTGTAATATATGCATATACAGTATATGTAGAACATGTAATTAGTGCAAGTTAACAGGTTTGACAATTGTAGGGCTTAGTGAGAAAGACACCACATTTCGATTTTTCGTTTTTTATACCATCAAGTGGCTCTTGCACTTTAATATTAATTCCGCTCTCTTCAGTAGAAACATGTTTAAATAACTTCATACCGAATTTAATAATTTGTGTAATGTAGGATGTGATAAAATGTATCACATAGTAGGAATTCTGAAATTAAAATTTGACAAGTACTATCTATTGCCTAATTTAATTAGTAATTTACACTGATAATGAGAGCTATGCTAAGTTCACAAAAATTCTATTACATAGCAATGATTCTACCTTTAGAAAAGATGAATTTTCATTCATTTTCATCATACTTTTTATAATGTTTCCATTCTTCAAATAATATTACATTTTAAAAATATGACATTTTTCACAATTTACCTAGTGCTATAATTTTTCATTAATATCATTCATAGTTGTATAATCCACGTATAGGTGATATGGCAGTTCAATTGTTACAAATCATTATAACATAGTAAAATAAAACACAGATGAAGAATCGCTAAATTAATTTACAGCTTTCGTTTCCGAGATATTAAGTATTAAAAATGTACTTTGTGTGAAAGGTGTCTTACTTGGGGGCATGTTCTACTGCCAGCGTGCGTTAACCAGATCACATGCCACAGTACTAGTAGAATAAGTCAGACACATTTTAATCGCTGAAGTATCTCTGCAACTATCACTAACTCCAAATTTTGGAATGGAAACATTAAATACAATTCTGTCATTCTTCGATTTGATCCTATTGTGTCGTGTAGAATCATCTCTTGCAATTTCTGATACCTGTTATTGATACCTTGTTATCTAATACCTTACTGACAATTATAATGTATAACAGAAAACTGATTTATAAGCAGAACAGTGTTTGTCCAATTACATAAAGAAGATTTACTAGCAAGGAATGTAATAGACATAAAGAAAATTATATATACGTTCTTCTAAACTTTTACATGGACATTTAGGGCTCTGAATTAGTACGTCGCGTCGTGGAAATCGTGGTCAAGCTGTGGAGAGGAAGGCAAAAGCGTAGCGAATTGCGTTAGTTTAGAGGAAGATTGAGCGTGCAACGTGACCCTAGTATATGCGTGTTGATCAGTGGCGGAATCGATCAGCGAGGAACGATCGATAGGCAGCCTTAATCAACGCCAGTCTGCAATTACGTAGCCTAGCAGCAGCAACGTTACACGCTTTGTCGAAGATAATTCAGCGATGAGAATTACAAGGCAGACATGCGTGTATCAACTCTATTTACTCTTCACCTCAACATTGATGACAGGTTTTTGTTTTGCAAACAGTACTGTGACAGCTGCTCCCTCACTTCTCGCTTCTCCTAGTAAATTCATAGCTGTTTTGCATACCTGAACCCCAAATCTGGAGCGTATTAGGTCACATTTTTCAAACTTCATGGAGCAAAACAAAATTGTAAAAGCCTTGTAATTTTAGTATTTTTGGAGATATATAATTTTCTGAATGTACACAAAAAATATGTTATTTCATTGTTTGTAAGTCAAATAGCGTACTGGATATTGTTAATTTGGAAATAAAAGATAAAATGGACTCGATGCAGTCTATTTCTGACGAAGGGCTTGGCATTACAGTGAAATAAAATAAACATGTCTTCAGTCGATTGTTTACCTCAAATTTTGTATATTTTCTCGTGTAACGTATTTTTATTAATAATAAGTAATAAGTAACTTGTTGAATATAGTACATATTATTGCATTAAAATATCTTTTGAAATACACAGTAAGACCAAAATGATTGTAACCGAAAATTGAATTTAAAAATACTTGATCCCGAAATTTTTTATAAACTAGAATTAAGTTCATCATTGTGAGATTTAATACTGCAAGAAACACTCACGAAATTAAAAATTAAAATAAACTGGAGCTCCAGACAAGGTATACTTAATATCATTTTTATACTGCTATAATAAAAACTAAATGGCTTAGAAGGTAATTTTTACCTTCAGAAGAAATGAAATATGCAAGATGTCATGCTTGAAAAAGAGTAGAAGTTATATTCTAGCTGTCGGGTCCAAATATGGGGAATTAGAGTCTGCAAGGTGTTCCCTTCAAATCCTTTATACCTCCATCGAAGCTAATTTGATAGATAGACGTCAGAACGTACCAGTTGCTTCGCTCTGCCAAACTGTTCCTCTATTAAACCGTAATTTCCAGTACGAAGGCAAAATGTCGAAGATATCGGCGAGGCATGAGCCAACGATGAATTAATAATCCATCTGAGATTAAAAACGCAGTTATCGTTCCTTGAACACAGCCACAGCACGACATTAGTCGAATTTGGCACAGCATATTAAGCACTTTCGCGATATTGACAAACGGCACTGATTAGTTCGTAACAGAGTAATTAGAATGGTAATTACGTAGATAAGTGGGGAGATCGAACGAGAGTTCGAAGTTCAATTCAGCGAGATGATTATTAAATGCGTGTGCAGAATGTTCAGGTTTAGGTGTGAGCGTTCCTTTGGACTGGATACTGAATGCTAGCGATGGTTGAGGATATAATCGAATAATCATCTTCTAAGTAGAATTTTTTCCGGTTCTTAAAATTATCTGCTGAACGAGTGTTGAATAAACAAGGCTACCATTGGGTTCTATTGCTCTACAAAATTAAAGTACAGAACAGAACTGAAACAAAGGCTTGCAGAATGTCAAGAAAATATTCAGTACGAGATAACGACAGTGAGAGAAGGTAAAAACTAATTCTACGAAATAGGATTCAAAGAAAAATTAAAATGCAGACGCTGAATAAATTAGCGTATTTAAGTTCACCACTTTCCAAAGATCTCATTAGGAATAATTGTATTAGTAAACCGATGCAGAGAAAGGTGCTTATAAAATTTAAAACATTGCGTGACTATGACTATACTGCATAACACATACATGTAATAATCAAAACCAAGGAGCAACGAAATTTGGGTTCCTAGTATGTAAATAAGTTCTATCTTCCCACGCACTAAAGATAGTGACCACGTCGTTTATCGTATAATATTCTGCGACAAACCGTGTGATAATGGCACACTCTGTAATTTACAGCTATGTTTACTAAACACGTTCACGATACCTCCTATGTCTATTGTGAAAATTCTCTTCATCGTAATACATAATAATAGTGGAGCGGTGTTGCGTAATCCTGGCGATAACATTGATTACAGCGAGCGCTGAAACGATCCTTTCCTGGATAAATTTGTGGAATGATATTTATCGAGTGGTCCCTCGTGTTTACGTTATGACATAGCTTGCAACCACAAATAGAATAATCTGTACGCTAGACGAAAACAATAATGCCAACAAACAAATTTTAAACCACGCTATTGACGAATTTATGAACGAAAGAGTTAAGAAAACCGGAGCAAAATTTTTCCTCACGGGAGATAAGATTCTATATCGAGTCATTCCACGCCAAATCGATCACTTTTTGACCTTAATATTTAGGTAATAGACGATGTTTAAGATTTGGAGTTGACATCACTTCGTAATGGATTTGCAGTCCTTTTTTTCAATAGTTATATCCCCTCGATTAAAAGGATTACAACACCACTGACGCATTGTCTTCGAAAACTCACTCACTGTCTTACGATAACAATAAGAAGTGCACGACTCGGAAATTTTTCGCAGACTGAAAGCTTAAGGGAACGATACCCAAATATATAACTCCCCACTATCAAGTCAGTTATACCTGACGCCTGTATTGCTTATGTTTTGAAAACATCTACCTAGCTGGTAATGAATTGAAAGGAAGGTGTTGAAGGAAAGCATTATGTGCCACAAGACTTTGGATACAGTCCTTGTTTAAATACATATAAAAGAAAATATAAAACCACCCTTCGTGTATAAATGACACCATTAAGACCGATACGCGACCTGTTGATATTGTTTTTACACCTCAGTCTAATAATATGGGGTGCGAGAGGTCCGATCGGGCGACCGTAATCTCGAGGCGTACAGGTTGCTTACCTGAAGTGGCGCGCACCACTACCTGTAACTGCTCACTGCAGAGTTAATTTTACAAGTTCCATTTTAGGTAATAGCTTGTGTTGTAGGCTAAAGTTCAAGGAATATGGTTATATTTCTGTTTTAATTTTTGACCTCCGACACCCTAAGGGAAATTTGCAAAAGAATACTTCATTTATAATTTTCCATATTACAAACAAGAGTTTCCAATTAAGAAATATATTATTAAAATAAGTCAAACCTTCCCAATTAAAATGAAGAAAGAATCAACTCAATACGACAAATAGTTCCCGAGATAAAAATTTCTAAGTACATCCCGGTTTCATGAAAATAGGTAAAAATTGAAAACTTTGACCGCCTGTATTTTTTAAACAAATTTGGGAATAGCAAAATGATTAATGAACTTAACCCAGCCACCCCGCTCCCATATTTTCATGTGGGCTACATTATATTCAATTTTGAACAAAATCCCTGATATCAAGATCAAAAAGTGATCGATTTGGCGTGAAATGACATTAACGTATCTCTCTATAAACTGAGCCACGGTTTATTGACTTCCAGTCGGTCCACAGAGACATAGCGATGGTCATTGATCGTTCCTCAAAATCAAATATCACTTTAATTGCATTGAAGATACGTTGCTGAGGTCCCTCTGAAACTTGAAGCAAAAACGCATTCAACGATTCGCTTGCGTCGTTAATTGCACAGTCGTCCTCCTGCCTTGTCGTTACAGTCATAGGATCTCCACGTTACGTGGAATCAATCGTTGTTATTAGAGCTTGAGGATTTATCGGCGTTAAACGAGCTTTAAATCAGAATGACAAATAGATTACAGGGATATGCTGTTGATCGCCTAAACACGCTTCAATCAATCATGCTACGACGTCGACCATAAAAGCTGAAACGGACAAAGGCCATGTTACATGGTCCCTACTCGCTATGAGTTCACAAATTGGCACAAGCACGAAGCACATTCTGAATAAAAATTGGTTGAGGAGCTGAAAATCAATTATGTTCCGATAAATGTGATTCGGAAGAAAATTAATTATCGAATGAAATTTGTGCGATGAAAAAAATCCTTAGCAGCATTAACAAAGTTTGTCATGTTTAATAATACAGGGTGGGTGGAAAATCGTAGTGCAACCAGTTAGAGGGTAATTCTACGTGAAAAAATAAAAAAAGAATGTTGTATACAATTTTTTTATCCAAGGCTTCGCTTTCGAGAAAATCGAATTTGAAGTTTGCTCAGCTACGCAATGCGATTTGTTTATCGTGTATTCTATTACTGGTTGTCTCTATCCGTGTTACTATTTATAAACATTGATAATGATGTTATACTGTAGGAAATACCCAGATAGTTCGATTTAGAGTTCTTATGTGATACGTAGTCTTCATTGTTAGAAGTAGTACCTCTAGATACCAGAACTAGAATTATTTATTAACATGACGGTGCCTCGCCACATTTCACGAGACTAGTTTCAAATTTCTTAAATGAAAGTATTCGTGCTGGATATTGCTGGATAGATCGTGGTGCTAAGATACACTAGCCTCCTAGGTCTCTGGACCTCACACCCGTGGACATTTACTTATGAGGACATGTCAAAGAAGAAGTGTGCAAAAAAAATATTGACAACATTGCGCAGCTAAAGCAAAAAATTCTTCAAGTGTTTGATAAACTAAACAGTGATAATACATTACAATCCATTCAGTTACCTTTAATTCGTCGAGCACAGTTATGTATGCAGCAAGGAGAAGGACATTTCGAACAGTACTTGTAAAGTAATAACCTAAAATGAAAGTAATAAACTTCAAATTCGATTTTCCCGAAAACGAAACCTCGGATGGAAAAACTGAACACCAACATTTTTCCTTATTTTTTTACGTAGAATTACCCCTGGCCGGTTGTACTACGATTTTTCACACACCCTATATTGCAGTACTCATTAATCGAACACAAGTTTTTCAGTATACGTAGTTGCTTCAGAAAAATATCACGCTTTTAGTTCAAATTATGTCAGGAATGTTCTTGAGAAAGAAGAATTACTTTACAAAATGTGCTTTCTTATAATGAGAAGGATTGTTATACAATTTAATTGCATTATTCATTTTTACCTTAATCATCTATTCAATTTTAACTCTTGTAGCTTTACATTCCTTCATAAGAAGATGAAAAATTAATTAGACAACACTTTCCTAAGCTTGTACCGTGTTGCTGCGTATGTAATAAATGCATTTTAAGTATAATTAAGTATAGCTTTCAATGAAACATTTATTTATTTAAACAAAATTTTAATCCCTACGAAACCTTAGCATGATCCAAACTTTTGAAGGTCAGGACATATTCCAAGCAAAAAGTCATCTCGATTACAATCTTCTTGAATTAGACTTAGATTTTAACTAGATTGAGATTAAATATTAAGTTAAGCTGAATTAGTTTTACTGCAGTTATGGATGATCCTTCAAAATCCCTTGTCTCTCCTGATCTCATTTTCTCTTGTATATTAAAACACCCTTAGATGAGTCCACTGTACTGTAATCTCCTTGTAATCTTTTTCCCTGTCAGGTATTTCTAATCCTTGGATGTCGTTCTCAATTTCCTTTTTTATCATTTCGTCTCTTTTTCCACCTTGTTTCGTCATTACCACTCAACCTTTCTCCTACTTAATATTCTCACTCTCTTCGCCCCTCAAATTCTGTCTCTCTAATTTTGCTGCTTCTCGCTCACGTAGATTTGTTGCAATTCGCAAGCACTCTCTACTCAGTGCATCTAATTAAACTTCCGTTCGTTTCCATTGGTAAGACGACTTTTATCTCGGTAAACACATCGCCACGCTCTAATGAGACACCATCAATGTGGAAACTGTGAAGCACCATTTCTCAATATCACGATACACAACGGGGATAAACCTTTACGTCGCTTTAACGAGTTTCTCCCTTCCTGGAATTCATCGAATTCGTTGTAGTCCACGCTCAAAGGAAATGTTCAGGAAGAAAGTTATTTCGAGTGATCGATTGGCAGATAGAGTGAAGGGTCAGCATTTTACTATTGGTTTCTTGTACCCAAGAAACCTCAATATCTCCAGATGCTTTTCCCTTTTTTTCAAATTAACCCTTTGCCTGCTATTGACAACTATAGATGTCACGAGTTTCCTAGATTGGAGAGGACTATAGGATTTTCGAGCAAGTTTTTACCTCAAGAAATTAATACTTTTCTTCTAAGGTAGATGTCTCAATGACTGCCACGTTAAGCTTATCGCGTAACCCTATTTAATTATTTTAGGATTTGTTTAACGTATAAATTGCATTTTGAAGCATAATAATGTTTAATATCTATTTTATAAAAGAAAATCTGTATATACGTTAAGTAGAATGTATTAGTAATTAAATAATTGAAAAAATACAAAAAAAGTAAATGTCCCTGTTGCTGTCAATTGAAAAATTATCGTGTCCGTATATTTACCACCCAATAACTGTTAGTCCCACTGACTATTACCTGATGACTGACAGTCCATACTATTGAGAAGGAGGCCCAATTATAGACAATCCCTATTATAGGTAAGTAAATATTACATAAAAGAAACAATTAAAAAATTTACAAAACTTACGAGTACAAAAACATGGTAGTTACAAAATGTTACTTACAAGATAAAAAAAATAGCCAAATCAAACGTAAGGTAAAGACAAACAAAGGTTCAAATTGCACAGCAGTTATGTGTACACAACCGAGTACAACACGTATGTTGTACCGACTACTGGCAGCAGTGATATGGACAAACGAAAAAACATCGTCTCTATTGCACTCGTCGTTAATTATTATGAGTTAACAAATAAGAATTACTGTTTTCTTCGTTGTATTATTGAAATTATTTTCACGTATATTAGAAATTCATTTTGTGGAGCAGATATAAGAGGAATAGTAAAATTACTGCCCTTTTTGCATTATGACCTTTCCCTTACTTTTTACTTAAGTCAGTCATCTAATATCTCTTTTTAAATACAAGCATAAATAGATACGCAATATTTCTGTGTTATTACCTAAAACGAGGTCCAAATTTTGCATTAAAATTTTTTTTAATCATAATTCTCCAGATATTACTTCACTATTAAATAAAGTAATTGAAGTGGCAGTTATAGGGACACTGACAGTAACTGGGGTATCTATCATCCTAGTATATTTTCCTTACACATCTTAGACGAATAATTCGTCGACAGTAACCAGATCAAATTTTCTCCGCATTTTGTGGAAATTTCTCTCTGCTAAGGTATAGCGCGTTCCAATGCACCACGTATTTCAGTTTCCACCTTTCCTCTCTGATTTCTATCTATCATCCCCAGGCTGCGCCAACAACAATACCTCTACTGAGTAAACCTGGCACCTGTCGTCGATCACCGATGGAATGGGTACCGCTTGGCGGCTAATTTAGTTGGTCCTAGACCGAGGGAATCGTAGAGTTATAGTATAAGGCAGGAGAGAAGATTATCGATCGCTTTAGTGTCTGCTTGGACACGACTCGCAGACTAGTGATTCGACCACGCCAATTCGTGGTTAATCGTAGTTTTCGTCAGTGGGATTAGATATTTCAATTGGAGATTCTTTATCTGTAGGTAGGATTTTTGGGAAGGTCTGTTTCTAATGATTACACGAACTTGGCTGGCCAAGAGAAGATTGGGTACGGATTTTATGGTACAACATCAGTAAAAATTATTTTGATGAAGGTTTATTTTGTAGGTTTAGTAAGGACACTTGTCTGTGATTCTTAGAACTGAGAATGGAAAACTTTTATGAAGTTAGTGATAGTGAACTAGTTACGTCTGGAATAATGGTGATGATTCATAGTTAGGTCTGGATCAGATCCAACTAAGTCTAGTAACTTAGCACTAAAACTAACGACAGTGACTCATAGTTGTCTCTAGGTCAGATTTAATTTGTCTTGAAATCTGTTCTAAGTCTGTATAACTGAACCTCAAAAACACCTAAAATATTTCTACATCAAATTCACATGGGGTATCAGAACAAACAAGTGGTAGCAGGTGGAAAATGTTTAAGTCACCAGCTAGTTCTCAAAACTCACTTCGATATGTGTCATCTACAAATGTCGAGCAATATAGTAAGCAACAAGAGAGGTCGTTGAAGCAATAAGCTTTGAATCTCTCGAGACTTCCTCGCGTTCCTACGCAATGGAAGCTTTAATTAAAGTAGCTATCAGCTGAGATATCGAAACGTATGGTCACAGAACCAAGGAAACGTCCTCTGCCACCCAAAACTGAATCCAAAGTAACAGAACGAATTAAAAACATCATTACTGTTGACTCATGCAGGTGAGATTCCTTCGTGTCTATCTAATTTCAGGTGACAGCAGTGCGAGTAATCGAAATGGGCTTGAAACCTTACTATACAAGCTAAATACTACTCGAATACAATTTTACAATTCTAACACAGTTATTGTCCAGACATTTTGATAACATTTAAATTCCTCTCATTTTCTACATCCTAATTTCTGGTAATCGTTGAATAACTAAATACGAGTTCAGCAAATTAGGAATGAATTCTCAAATTAGTACAATTATTATTCATATCCGAGCGTAGGTTAACAGTTTCGCGAAATGTTAAATTTAAAGGGGGCAAAGTGTAATATTTTTGAGCAGAGTTATAACTAGTGTATTTCAATGGAAGAAGAATGTATTAAAAAGGAAAAATAATATCAAAACCTTTCTGGCTTGAAATCACTACATTTTGCGAACATATTCACACACCCCTGTGTCTATCAAAATTTAATTTTTCTCAGTTTTTATCTTCCATATTGTACTTGGCAATGAAAGGTTGAAAGCAATAAATTCAACGGCTCCTAGATGATTTCCACGGACGACCAGAGCCCATATTTGTGACCTAGCGAAGGGAAGCATTTTCTGTCAATTCCGCAAAAAGAGACATCCCATCATTCCCCGCGGAAATAACTGAGCGCCATATTGCCAGGTTTGAGTAGCCGTACAGCCGTGAGCTGAAGGAACGGTATGCCATGGGTATTTCATAGGATTTCACCGTGTACGTACGTAGGAAAGTGGTTCCCGTTGGGAAAGTGTATTTGGCCTGGTTTCCACCCCCGGAGCTCGCAGTTCAGCAGAGATTCAAGAAACAGTCGATGGGAAGGAGAAACGTGGGCGAATCGGCGAAACGGAGGCACGAACGAAATGGGAGGACAGAGATAGAGGACACGAAGTTGTTCTAGCTACGCTGGGCGGAATAGCGGCACGGGATCTGTTACAACAAGAGGGATTCGCAGCACCGTCAACAAGCTTCAAGGTAAAAGGGTTCTGGCCTTAGGACCGCATTAAAGACACAAGGATTTACTGAGATAGCTTGCAAAACGCTGATTTCTTAAGTTCTAGGTAAAAGACGGGAGTGATGGATGCAACACTGCGGTTTAACTTTCTCTGCCGTGGAAGAGTGGCCAATTTTAGTTTCTCCAGGAATTCGTAAATAATTATATCTCAGGAAATTTAACTTTAAATGAGTTACAGAAGTTATAAACCCTAAATCCTGAATTTAAAACCACTATGTATTTATTCCTGAACTTGACTGTGAATCGTATAATGTATAGTTCTGTGGTTGAAAAGCAAAGTCTATCTCACAGTAATGGTCTACTTTATCTGATATATAACTCAGTACATATGAACCTTGAATCTAGAACCACTGTACATATGCCTAACTATGTCTGAACATAGTAACAACGAATTAGATAATGTACAATCTTTTAGTTTCAAAGTTGAATTTATTAACTTTACTTAAAACCATCTATGTCATAGTAGTGGTCCACTTCATCCACTTTGTTTATGATTTTTGCCTTAATAACTAAAATATGTGTAGAAGAATACTAAACCAAGCAGCGAACAATAAAATATTCATTTCTATACGGGGTTACAAATGTCAGAAATCTTTAAGAGTAAGTAAAAGCGGATCGTCTTGCGCGTGAAAATTAATTTCGACAACTGTAATATGTAATATGGAAAAGCAATTTCTGCTTTTTTTTTAGAAAGCATCTATTGTCATTTTCGTTAAAAGGCCTGACTCGTGACGTGGAGGAAACATATGTTTCACTGGGTGTGACAATGTAAACAGATTTTTGTCTGGTTTTCTTAGGTCTGTCATATTTCCAGAATATTCCTCGAAGGAGATCTAAGGGTGTTATTAGTCCTAAAAGCCTGACCGCGGGAATGTGGGTCAGTGTCGTCTTTTGGCTCATTGACTTGATGCATTTCCCGAGCAAGTTTCTCCCTAAGATTGAAGAACGTAGTTCGTGCCTCCTTGAACAGCCGGTCATAGATAAAAGCCTAGGGATGGGGGAGAGTGTTATTCGTGTTAAGTTAACGCATAGTTAGTACGTGTTCGTGGACTTTTTAATGGTTGGACATGGACATGATTTATGCAATGGAAGTTTTAATCCTTGCAATGATAGTACCCTGTGGGCGATGATTTATTATCAATCATGATTTATTACCAGGTTACGGATTGTTCGCTTACCCTGCTGTGTCATTCTATTTTGCTGACGTATTTAGTGGTTTTTTTGGGGCTCCAATTTGTGCAGGTGTGCTAATTCTAGCGAGCTACTGTGTTTATTTTTTCCCCCTTTTGTACGCATCGCTGAAGTATTCACGCGTCGATGTGGGACAAGTGAATTTTTCATTTCCTTGTCGCATCGCTAGAATGATGCGAAGTTGGCATGTTTTTTTGATAACTTGAAATAGTGGAACGCATGCAATTTGTGATAAAATTGGAGGCTATGGTATATACCTGAAGAAAAGGCAAGTTCTTTATTTAAAAGGAATTTTCAAAAAATTTTTCTTCCAACTTTAGAAACGTAACTTAGTGTATGTTCCAAACATCTGGCATTACATAAAGCCTTTACCAGAGTTCCTATAAAAGAAATGTCTAACTTTTAAGGAACCTGTATAACTCTTCCCAAGATGTCTTGTTAAAGAAGTTTACAGAACTGTCTGGAAATCACTACCATGCTTAGTTTGGATATGACGATGATCTACAATTGTATGCAAGGTAGCCTCGGGTCATTCCTATTATACTATATCAAATGTATAAAATACACCTTTGAATGCAAGTGGAGTCCTCTATGATATTAAAATGTTGTACCGTACCATCGACATGGTACACGATAGACCTACCATCTTATGAAATTTTATGGCACATGGTCTGCCATACCGACTTTGCAAAATACAATTAGTTTTCTCATGCCCTCTGCGTTTGTGAACAATGGCTTGGCGAATCACCCATACATTAAAGTCGGTAAAGTTAGTATATTCATACTCGGCCTTCAACCAAGGGAGGATAATAGTCAAGGATTACCAATAGTCGAGAATAACCAGTGATGAAGGATGTCCAAATCTACACGAAGGGTTAATTCAATAACTAGTCCCAGGGCTAGTCTAAGAACTGGACCATACTCACGTCGGAGCTTCCAGCAGAGATGAATCATCCTGGCGATCCTCTGGAGGAACTTTAAATTACCTCAAACTATCCTTAGACTAACCCTTCAACTGATTTAGGAATATCATTAGAAGCAGTACATACAGTAGTCCAGATATAATCCTAGTTTAAAAAGATTTAGTCTTAGTTTAAAACAGGTTTGATCCAATTTAGTACAGATTCAGTACAAGTTTAGTTCTGGTTTAAAACAGTTGAGTAGATCCTGTTCAAAGCTGTTGTAACATGCAACAGCAAGATCATCAACGATGATAGAACTATCGATGACACCTGAGAAACCTACCTGAAGAAAAATACAGGATTCTTCGTCATCGACTACGGATACTTATAACATTACAAGAAAAGATCGAACACATTATCTTGTGGACTTCGTTCGTGTTTCAAGTTCGATCTACTGCTTTACCGACCTAGAAACTCTAGTACAGATGAGTAAGTATGTATACCGGATAGACTGGATATTTACCTGACATTATCACTGGCGCTGGTAATGCCAGCAAGCGAAAAAATATATTCCTACCATACCACCCAATATACAAGGTATTCCATTAAATTATTCTCCATGTTCATCTGAATAATTTCAAGTAATAAGCGAAAATGCTATTTACTAATGATATATAGTTCCAAGAAACTTATACCAGAGTGATAATATTCATTTTAAATGAGATGCTTAATTTTTTTATGATTAAATTCAGTGGAATTAGGAACTCTACGTAAAAGTACTATGGTACATTCACTTATTCCTAAATTCATCACTTCTGAAGTATTCAGTTGTATCCATGTTATATTAATTCAGATGTGGTTAGGATTAGTTAGAACATTCGAGAAATACGTAGTAAGTACCAACAAATATATAAATAATAAATTCTAGCGACGAATATTCAAAACTTTAATGGTAAATAGTACACATCCCACGAGGAGCCAGAGGGACCCACAGGGAAATAGATGGTTTCAAAGTCCCATCGACCTTCCTTCACAAGAGTCTCAAATTCTAAAATTTAAACTAGTAAGTCAAAGACATCTGATCAACGATCAAGCGTTTCACTGGCCAAAATGGTTCAGGGTAACCAAGGGTATACCAAAATAGTCCACAGAGTTTCTCCAGAGAATTCCCAAGACGCTCCGCACTCCTTGGAGACTCCGGAGCGAGTGACCAGAAGAATGGGAACCGATTATTGAATTGTGAGATTAATCGAACCAAGAATATTTCCGAAAAATTAATATTTTTCATTAATTAATCAACGCAACAACAATTATTGTTGTACGTACTGCTACTAACAATATTTGCACCAGAAATTGTTGCTGAAATGAATATTTTATGGAAAATATCAATTCTTCGCAAAATATTGTTCGTTAGATCAATTTCGAAAGTCTTGCCACCCGAAGAACTTTCTCAAGTACAATATTTTGAGAACAGTGGTTTGCAATTAATATCCTATATGAAATTGAGACGCATTTGAAAAACGAAAGACTTTAAAAAAGTATCTACCTAGAAAATGTTAAACATCTGAATATAATGAATAACATGTGCTAGGAGGATTTTTAACTTTCTGCTCGCAAAACATTTGTTCAAAATAAAAACCGAAATAATACTCGTACGTAAGACGATATACATTCGCTTTACATGTATAATTCGCAATAATACTTCATCAAATATCAACTCAAAACTGATTTGAGATCATTTTCACTAACTCGTATCGTATCATGGGATTACTCGGAGTTTATGTAAATACAGAGCTTCAGAAATTGGTATAAACACATAAGTGCATGTACTTACTTCAAAAATAGGAAAATTTAATAAGTTTGAATATTCAAAAATTTTAAAGTTTAAAATTAGAACACTTAAGAAATTCAATACTTAACTGACAAATTATTATATTAATAATTGATAAAACATTATACGTTTTATATTGGGTTGTTCGGAAAGTAATTTCGTTAAAATTATAATTAACGACACTCTTGGAAAAAACGAAATTACTTTCCGAACAACCCAATATTTTGAGTGAAACTACGATTTCGATAATTGTATAATACACCATCTTTCTCTATTCTTTACACATATTCTTCACATGTTTCGACACAACAACATTATTCGATTTTATTAGCGTGCTATGAAACACAGGTTATGTTATAGATAGATTATAGATTGATTACAGACATTAGGTTATACATATTGTTCACATGCTACAGTTTAATTTGATATTGTTGATTTATGAATTTCTTTCAACTTCTTTATGTTTTTCTTTATTATTACTAATTCGAATAATAAATAATATTCTACAATAATACTAAGGAAAATAATAGAATTCTTACCTTGACGATGAATTTTGCATTCCAATGTCATTTCGTTCGAAGTAAACCGCGTGGGTAGCTTTCACAATTTGACACAAAGGGTAGAAAAGGGAAATCCTAGAGCAAAGTATGGTTCCTTCAATTACCCACCTGTTATTGAATGCGTGATACTATGTTTAACTTAAGAGCACATACCTTTATGAATAGTTAGGTACTGGTTGAGCGAAGATTAAACACTATAAACACAATAAGTATACACATCGTGATCGCGATATAACCACTAATGGAATGATGCGCAATAACACCGCGCACAATTCGAATATTCGCGCATGCTTGTTTAGTCGTTCATAATGGCGCAAGACACGTGTATGTACAAATACAAAATTGCTGCTGCAGTTATGTTAATAAGGTGACTTTCAATACTTTTTTAATAATTTAAACACAGACAGAGCTTTAAATAATGCCTGAGATTTATCATCTGTGTTACAACCGATGTTATCAATTTAATTTGAAATAAGATTACAGCGCTACGAGTGGTAAGAATGAAAACTAAATGTTACCGGAATATTTCAAATCCGAAATGATCTGAATGTTTCGACTGACTGTCAAGAATATGACAACTTTATAGAAAAATTTGTGCCTATTTGTATAGATTTTGGTTATGAACATTATATGAAGAAACAGAAGTGTTCATATTTTTCATGAAGATATTAACAAAAACCTATAAGTGGTACGAATTATAATAAATTATGGTAATTGTATCATAATACTAAAACTGGAATAATAATTATAATTATCATTTTATTATATTACATCATAATCATAATAAAGATTATCATATTGAGTACGAGAATTATATCACGTTGAATAATTAATGAAGGAACAATATAACCTGTCAGAAGCGAAAGAAAAAAATTAAAATTACAAGACTGATTTAATATAACCGAACATACAACTACAAAATTATTCTAAAATTACAAGATTGCAAATTTCTGTATATTTCGTTATATGACTATTATAACTGTTAATAATTTGCACGAATCATTCAATACAATTGTTATTAGTAGCATGTATGTACGTATACATAGTAGACATTCTTGTTGCCCCAGTCACTCAGATGACTTTTCTTGATAAGCTGTTCCGCGTTAGGTTTACTTCGCTAGTTTCTAGCAGAATACAAGTAAAAACAGGCATTTTCTGACTGTAAAGTGTCTCTCCTACGTACAGTATTATTTTAATATAAGTTCACCACATCAAATCAGTTACCTGCTCAAAATATGTGTATAAGAATCTCATTTCTAAGATAAGTTCATGTATTAGCAGATCGAATTTACCTTCTCCAAGTCAAAGGCAAGGTAAAGTGAAACAATAGTTCCAAAGGAATCTAAATATCTATCGATCTTATATCGCGGCAACATTGAACCATTAGCAGTTCCCTATTTTGACTTTGAACTTGAAGACGTGAATGGAACTTGGATTAACTTTCTTTGATTAATTAGTCCAAATTTTTAAGTTTCTACATTTTTTGGATTAACTAGCTTAAGTTTTAGACTTTAAAATTATTATAAAGTGAGATCATTGAAACTTTGATTGTATTAATCTTTCTGTGCGTCTCCACTGATAGCAATCTCCAAACAGTGAGACCTGAGCATTCGATTCTATCCGAGCTGGAAGCTGGATCTGAGTTTAGATATAAGAATCAATAGGTAGGCAATCTTTTATATCCGGTCGTTTTGTCAGTTAACCCTTGTTTCTGTTTTTCTTTTATTTTATTTTAGTTTAAAAATATGAAACTATAAGATACATATACCTATAAGATGTTATAAGATTATCTATTACAAATATAAAATTGTTTATATTTTAGAATATAGGACTATAGAGATAGACCTATATAAAAAGTGGTAGTTTAAAAAAGAAAAATAGACGAAATTATTTAATTACAGTTTATTAGTTACGAATATATGCACATTTCTAAATTGATCGGTTTAAGTCAGGCAATTTACATAGTTGAAAAATCACATTGATTCGCGACAGATCGATCAAGCGGGCGCAATATTTTATCGAAGATACATACAATTGTTCACATTTCTTATTTACAAGCCATAGATAAAACAGGGTAGTGAGATGTTATAATCACTTAGCACCTTGAGATTATTAATATTAGCGTTTACACGTTGGAAGTTATTACGTGACCTGAAAAACACATGCCATTAAGTCGATACGTTTTATCTCTTACACGTTCAATAAATCAGAAAGTCTGAAATATTTGGTCAAAATAAAAATAATTCAAGTCGGATCGAGATATATTTTTGTTTAACTTTCTTAGATATACATTAGTGTATGCTTGTTCATCATCGGTAATATTGATATTAGTACTTCAAACCGAAACTAAAATAATCTTAAAATAGATTTAGTACATAGTTGAAATATGGAACCCAGTATTTTCTTGTTATAAAAACGTCCTATATTCGCCATATCCTGGAAGTATTCACGATCCTAGCAGTTTTGCTTCTCATATCTCAGGATAAATAAAAGAAGAGTAAAATTCATTTCGTAATGAATGAACTGAATATGGAAGACTTATACGTTGAGCACTTGTTCCACTGAATCTGTAATTTTTTTTCGAAGAAAAAACGTAGGTCATGCATTCTTTAGGTTGAACGTCTCATTTAAATAGATTTTCATAACAACGTGCTTGTCACCAAATTAATATTCACCGTCGTGAATGCTAGATAGTCCATACAATGTACACAGATTTATTGCACACAATACTTTATTCGGCAGTTGTTCATTGTAATACTGATCTGTTAATCAAAACACTTTCTGATAGAGGTTCACGAGCAGATCTGCATACGGTTCAGAGAGCCTTATGACAAAGGAGGAACAGGAAACTGCTGATGACGACATAGAAATTGTTTAGTCCCTCAGAATGATTCATTCTCGCTGCATTCCATTGATCGTGATAAACCGCTGCCTGTTTTTCACCTGTCAAAATTTTATTAATATTGTAATTTTGGGAAATAACCAGAGCTCCTTTAAACGTAAAATTTGTTAGATCTTGAAGTTGAATTTGAACTAAATTTGTTATTTGGCTAAAGGTCACAATTTAAGAGCGAATTTGGGGTTGCTAATAAAGAAATATTAAAAAATTTTCTAGATATTTCTTTCTAGTTTTGAAGTCATTTTTATAGGGAACAAATTAAATTTTTAGGGGAAAAATATTGTTATAATGTTGAATCATTGTTTGATTTCTACTATGAGATATGTTACACTAAGCGGAAGTGAACTATTACAGCCCTACTTTTTACTAGTATGAAGTAGTACTATTAACAATCTAACTTGCTTTAAATTCTAATATAAATATAAGGACTTTCTACCAAATTTACCATTCAGAACGTGAATATGCACTGCGGCTGTACTGAATTGACTCACTGAGCACGAGTATTCACCGCTGTCAGTCTTTTCTGCTTGATCGATGTACAGTTTCGTCACCAGATCTTCATTAGATCTGGAACAAACACATTTTTCTATATTTTAACTTAAACACAATATAGAGTATTGGTCTCCATTAATATACACTTATAATTAAGACTTCATTTTAGAATTATTATATAATTATTAGGAAAACGTCTAAATTCGTGTGAAATGTGTTTGATTTAGTTCTTATTCTACTGACTTCGCTGTGTCTGACCTAGCTACAGTACGTCAGTAGTAGAATATGTTTTAGGGCAGACACATTCCATGGCATTTTAAGCGTTTACCTAGTAAGTAATAACTCTGAAGCGAAACGTCAAACTCATTATCGTCATTCTTGACTTTCGTCATATTTTAGAGTGTAAAATTGTTTCTTAGAATTTCTAACACCTATCGTCGAACACTCTATATAAATATTACCTTATGCTTTATACCAATATAATATCTGATTGTAAAGTTGAACTTTATTGCTGATTTTTGTACATGTTAACGAAATATGTGATACAGTGTCAGCAAAATGACCGTTAATTTTTTCAATATATATTTCACTAAATAACTATAAATACCTTATTAAAGTAATTTTCAATAATAATGATAATGTACATTCATCCTTCGATTTTTATAACGAGTCAAATATCATTCTTACATTCCATTGTAAGAACATGTCTCTCAGTAAATAAAAAAAATAATCAATTAACAGTAATAGACATTATGTAAACTCAAAGATCCTGAAATCTCTGCGAACACAAACGAGCAAGCGTTTTAAACTGAATGGGGACACTTGCCACAAAGCATGAAAAGTTTCTGAAATGCCTCAAGGGAGATTAAACGGCACAACCTTCGATCAAAAAAGAGTCGATAAGCGTCGAGCTGATACGCAAACTGCTGCTACTGCATTTCTATGCGATTCTAACACATTTTCCCGTTTATCCGTCGAACCCTTCTTCAATCCACTGTGGATTCACTATACTCACCCGTTAATGTAATACACGTTGACATGATCTGGCAGCGTCTCTCCATTTTTCCTCCAGACAGGATGCGGTATCCTGGAATCGGAGCAAGAGGGTCGAGTGATACACGCCAGCTCGATACCACTTCCGGTTTTATAGTAGCGATCCCGCAGTTCGTGTCTCGCCTCGTCCACTATTCTAATATCTGGAGCTGTAGAAAGTATCAAGATTATAACTTTATGGGAAAAATGAAAGGTTACTTTACTGGAGGGCTCTTTAGCATATTTGTTGGTTTATGAATTGCGATTTATGTTTTATATTGGTGCTTATTTAATTACTAAATTTAGAACAAGAGAAGCAAAAACATCCTTTTCAATAGGAAGTCTTTCGCGTCTGAAGGACATTTTATTCTTAAATTATAATAAGTAAAAACTTGTAACACAGACTAATAAATACTTCATCACTGTAACAGAAGTTTTCTTCCACAAATCATCGTCTCGCGGTTCACTTGTGTAAAGGTAGATTTTCACTTAATAATTAGGTAAACCAGCAAGACGTTTAGCACTTATAGGAGCCGCGCAACAAGGTGTCGCGGTTTTCCTTCGTCCCTTTGCCAGGAACAATGAAGTAGAAAAGAGGAAGAGGCTACGTGCTCTCATTCCAGGACAAAGTCCTTCGTCCTGTGGGCTTCCGCAATATTCCCGCGGAGTAATTGAATCTTTCCTGGCACAGAGTTTAAACTCGTTTCAGCATCGTGGAGAACGTCGTGTTTTGAACGCACCTGGAAACCGCAAATCGGTTTACGTAGTTCCTCGTGATGCATCGATCCGAGCGAGTCTCTCTTCAGACAAATACTGTGAACCTAAAACTACTTGCAAGTAGCTTGGCTTGGAAATTTATTGTTTGTGGATTATAGAATGACAAACATTCGATAGTGTATTATTATTAGACTAAAGATGTGTGTGCATTTATAAGACATATCAATATGCAGAAGGGGACAAGATCCATATAATATGTGAACATCTATAAAATAGCGGAAGTTAAATATATTTTATAGTATCTCGAAGATGACACAAACTTTCAATTAGGTTCTACTTCTCTAATTGTATTTATAATATACAAATTTTGCTATGGTCTGGTAAAACATTAGTAAATATTTAAATATTTTGTTACTGTCAAAAGAGGTTCTGTGTCTTTTAAACACTCATTATAGGTTGCAAGTGAAAATTTTAAACGAAGAATTTTCAATTTTCGTTATATCATCCTTGAAAATAGAAGTTAGTCGCAAAACAAGTATGAAAGCTTCTTCATGTCCTAGCTTATACCCTCTTTGCAGTTATAAAAGAATTAAAATAAAAATTTCACTCTCCATTCGATCTTCATTTATTTTCAGATGCATCATTTCCAGTATACAATATCCATCGGTCTTCAGATGTATCTATATAATACGGAAAAACTCTCGAACGTCAGTAACACAGTGGACTTATCATCAGACGTCCAAATAGTGGTACACTTTGCATAGTTAGGCTCCGTCCTCATTCACTCTGCGAATGGCACTTGATGCAGAATTAATTGACCTTTCACAGCCATTTTTCCGATTGCGCATGACGTCACAGGCGGCCCCTTTCATAATCTCGCTTCCAGAAGGGCTTGCCACTGTGAACCTTCGTTTATTCGTACTGTCAAACGAACTGGTTTGCCTTTATCTTTCGTTTCAATATTCTCTTCCTTACTCTTCTCCCGCGGGCAGAGCTCTTTCAAGCCCTTTTAGGTGACTTACGTCTAACTATAGTCCTTTCAGATAGAAAATGTAGGAGAAGAACTCACTGTTTTCCTCAAATTAATAGAAAGATTCCAGAAAAAGATGGATTTAGATTGAAACAATGCTCTGCTCAGTGAATCCTCATTTTCTTAAAAATGATATCAAATTTCTATTTTTCTTATTTTAAGAATCGTCGTCACTAATAGTAGCAATTCAGTAGCAATTCTGTGCTACTGAAAGCAGAACATACATAAGTCGTTTGTTTTAGTTTTCATTAAAGCAGCAGCATTGTGTTTAAAGCAATTTACGCGATTAAATCGTAAATAGATTTATATTGTTCTAGTAAAACAAAGAGGCAACAGTAAGATGGTAAAACTCAATTTTGAAACAGATGGACTTGAGTTGGTCTAATTGTCTGATACGGAATTATCTTCTTTCTGTGATAAATGAAATGCCACAAGTAGCCTCGGAAAACAAGCATTCGGGAGTATCAATAACACTAATGACGACATCATCTTATCGGATCATCATAATGCAGCTATCGATCGGAGGGTTCTAATGTGGCAGCTGTGCTCTAATTGAACATAAGCTGCTCAACCGTACCACGTGGAGAAGAGCGATTGATACGGTACGCAAATTAACACGCTCCCTCTCTTTTCTCGTTGAATGGGTGTACATTTCGCATTGAAAATGGATAGAATCCACGAACCGAAATACTGTGGTTCAGATACTAAAATTTAGCCTCTCAATCGGAAGACGGACCATGTTTCATCAATTCGTTCATTTCATATTGAAATCTCAGCAGCCGCTGTCGATAATGCTTTACGAATTTAATTTCAGCTAACGAGCACGCGGATACGCGTTAAATTCGACCGATCCAGCATAATAGAGCAAATCGAATTTATTGACCCAGACTCGAACAAAACTTTCGGACAAATACGTTCCTACCATCAAGGCTTCTTAATTAAGCCTTTGTTAGCCGCCTCATAAGTGACCAAATAATTCCCGATCGTTCCAAGCACGAAATGATTCGAAGATTTGCGCTGGAAAAAGCAGGGTCGACCATCTTCTAATTAAAGGGAAGCTACCGATAGCCTCGAATAAAACGAGGTGAAGAAAAGGAGAGAGGGATACTTGGAGGGAAAAGAAGAGACGAAAATACTGTGTCGAGATGCCTGGAGTCTTGCAGGCCACCCTCGGAAGCTCGCGAAAAAGTTTTCCGATTTTTAACTGGATTAAACGGAAGTTGCCCACCATCAGGGACGCTTTCGTTATGGCGACAAGAGGTGAGTTTTTGTAACTTAGTGCGCTAGAATATTTCCTTCACTTCGATTTACATTGTCAGAAATTGTTTACACTCCTGGGCGATTAATTTAAGAAACTCTTCCATGGTACAAAATAAGAAACAGACAAGTAATGCATTTATGGTTGCAGAAATAGCAAGTATGTAAATTTGTTTGCGTGAATCTCGAGTTTTTATGGGATTTATAATAGCAAAGCCGCTGCAACGAATGCAGGGATGATGAGGATTTATGACTGGACATGTTTTTACTATATTTTTGACACATCGTCGAGAGTTTGATAGATGAGTGGCTCAGAAAAAAAGAAATTTCAACAAAAGGGAGAAGTAGACAGACATTTTTTATTCTGGATATTGTGAAACGTAAACTCTAATTTTTTTCAATAGTTTCTGAAATATAGAAAACATGAAAGAGATGAGAATGCAGCCTTGGTGATCACGTTTTGGTGATGAAGCTTCCATAGTTTCAGTTAATTGAGAGTTCGGGAGCATATTACTCCTATTATCACAGGACTATCCTTGGCACAGTTACCGACTTATAAGATATTGAAGCTCCACTGCAGGTTTACAAATCATTTAATCTTTTAACGATATTAAACTGGAAAGGACAGTTTGGGCCAACTATCACTGTTGACAGTTTGGAACAAATTTTATCAGTAAATAGAGAAACAGTAATTTAAAGAGGACGTGTTCTTTTCAAATTTCCACAAATTATGATTTTCTCACAAATTATTACAAGGGTAAGTGCTTTTGCATTCACAGGTACCTCATTTGTGATATGTCTATCGTTTCACAATTCAAAGAAGTAGAGTGTAGAGAAGAAGTTTTTATCGAAAGAGGGCTAAAAAGTATGCGTGCAATTAATCACCCTTTTTCTCGTTCCATCTCTTCACTCTTCAATGCATTTCTACCAGTATTGTCTAAAGATGATGTTTACTTTTCTCGAAGATTGATCTGTGCTCTCATTAAATTGTAGCTCATGCTGCAGTCTTACAAAAAATTGAAGGCAGTAGGTGCAGATTATTAAATACTTTTGTTATTATTCCATCAATAATCTCCATAAACCTATAAGGATTTCTGTCTCTCATTATCAGACAATTTCTGTGGACTTTAATAAAAGTTGCACGTTTTCCGTAGCCAAACTTCCTAAACAGGTCTGAAGTCCCTGAATGGGGACACAACCACGATATAACCCAATTACGAGTAACTAGCGAGGGAATTTCGCAGTCAACCTAAGCTAGACTTAGAACAAGGAAAACTTGAAACACTAAGTCACTTCACGTATAGTTGGGCTAGAAATATAGGGTGGTCGTAAAATTAATCAAACGTTAAAATGAACATGTTTGAGGCACTAGATGAGTGAAGTGATAGGAATATTGAAACATGAAGGATTTAGTTTCCTGCAGGGCCACGATTTGGTGCTATTATCTGTTTATATTAGATAGCACTTCCACTTGATGCCTCAATTTATCACGGAATATTTCTGACTAAACTGTAGATACATATTATGAAGACCTTTTATTTAAAATCATTCCTCAGGTGGTTAAATATATTCAGGAAATACAGAAATCGCAAAATAGACAACATCTTGATATTATATTTCCTGTTTAATAGGTTCTGACTTAATCTGAGTAGACTTGCGATATCTGGCAATAAGTTTTCATAAATCACCGAAAAAGTAATTCTCACCTTTATCTTATTTACTCCTCTCCAAACCTATTCTTTCGCGAAGATATTGATCTATCCTCGTACATATTTTTAATGTTGCTACATTGGATCACGTACCCTAAATCCTGAGAAGCAGTAACGAAGAGTTTTCCTTTATGAAGCATCCCTAATCAACAGAAACATCATTTGAAAGTAGAGGAGAATGTCAGAGTCTTAAATTCGAAGAACAATCGAACGAAGCGAGTCTGAAGTGGCCGTTTCATTGAGCCCCTTATTATATCGTCCGAGGGAAGCAAATGAAGTGCAGCCCTCTTCCACCTTCAGAGGAATTGCAAATTCTTGTATAAATACGCCTCGGCGAACTATAAAATCAACGCGCGCCTTACTGTGTTCCAATTTCCTCAGCAATCTGAGCCAGTAGCGTTAAACTTTCGATTCAAGTCCCGTTTACAACTGCGTACACGTGTGGGTGAAGTTTATTGGCCTCAGCTCTGTTAATCTCAACTCTAACGCATTCCCGTACGACTGCGTGTTTAGTAACAGCATGTACAAACTGCAAAGTGATCTCCGAGGACTGCTTTGGCCTGCTGATTCCAGTTATCATACATCAATAGGTTCTGATAGAAGTACGTTACCTAGAACAGTGACGTTAGTGACCAGCATTCTCGGGGGATGGGTGTTCACTTGACAGACGTACAACCCTCGGTCCTCCCTTCGTACCCCTGCTATCGCCAGCCTCCAGTTGTTGGGATATTGGAAGCTGACACTGTACCTGGGATCGGAAATGTGAGTGGCATTACCCAGAGTTAAAAGTGATGCCCACTCGGTGTTCCGCCGTAACCACATGACCTATAATTGTGACACAGATTTTACGTTCGCTTGTAATTCTGCATAAAGCAATTAAATTAGGAGGTATCGAGAGATGAGTCATGCGTTTGGGACAGTTTCTGTGACGTGATGCGTTTATCTCGAATTAAGAGACGTTAAATATGTATTATGTGACTTTGTGTGTGCTTTGGGCAGTTTAATCTTTTCAGTATTACCGATAGATATGTCCGTCAATATTCTTATTCAGTACAGAAAAGATTAATGCAAATATTTCTGGTTATAAGGCAAAAGCTCATGCTTTATTTTCAGTATACTGACATTTGAAGAGGTGGAACGCAAGCCTCTATAGACAATCGGAGACTTTTGACTAAATTTTTATTTTTGTCGAAAGAGGTTTTAACTATTTGATCTGACGAACAAATGAATACTGTAGTAGAAATTTTGATAAGAATTTTAGACTTCTTTTAGATCTTTTGAAAGTTTAGAATGGTAAAAAAATTGGATTTAGGCACGAATAACTCAGTTTATCTACTGTATGTTAAAAAATATGTTTCCCTGTATGTTTGAGGGTTAATATTCTTTCTTCGAGGGAGAAAGTTTTATAATTGAATCTTCTGCTAAAAATATAAATTCCATCTTCTAAATTTCAATTAAGATATAAAGTCAAACTAATGGAAATGTGCACGGCTTGTGATAATTTCAAGACTCAGCTATACCGTTTAAGACTATAAGACTATAAGACTATACCGTTTTCTCATATTTTAATTTTAAAAATTAACAATTTGAGTACTACCATAAATTCACAAAACATTTTATTATGTGTGCAATGATTCTGCTATAAAAAAATTGTTTTGAATAAATTTTCATTTCTATTTTATAGTGTTTCCCTTTTGATAATTGTTGCTATAATTTTTTTATTAGTATTACTTATGATCATGGAAAATAATGTTATTCATGACCACATATAAGTGATTGTCACCCATATTTCGGTAACATGGGAGACAAAGTGTTAACTTTCATATAAAAATCATGTTTTCAAAGGTATGTACAAAGGACGAGAAAATGCTTTGTAAGAGATAATTACAAAGAAGTGATTTCTCTAAATTTGAACTTTTGAAATGACCAAATATTTGATATTAGTGATTCTTTGAAACTTAACATACGAATTAAGGGGTATTTTATATTTGTTAATTAATAATAGCAGACAATGTACGATACCTTCTTTCCTGAAAGCATGGCGACCCGACAATCGAGGAGAGCTGTTGCACCGAGATGCAATGCGACGTTTTGTGATCCATTAATCCCCTGTCCTTCTGCATTTTCAAAATATGGATCCCAGTCTGTCACTCGATGGTGCCTCAAACGTGGAATTCGCAGAGGTGGCAGGTTTGCAATAATCTCATCTACAACAAAGTTATGAGTGTGTACTTTAAGTTCGGATGTAAAAGACTTTAAATCAGAATTTTAATATTAATTTGTTCTTTAATATTTATTTAGTTGCTATTCTGTACAATATTTTCTTATTACCACTTTTGATAGAATTAGTGCTCAATTTTGGATACTTTATAATTACTGAAAAGTGAACCAAGTACTTAAGAAAATAGTGCTAATCTCTGTGGAAAATACATTCTTGATTCTATTTGGATGAAGCAGCAAACCTGCGATAATTGCATCGCTTTCAAGTCAGAAAGATTGTTTAGTTGTTATTTTATATAATAATCTATTTTTATCTTATTACAACTTCAGTTAAGTATTTGCTTTTAGAATTAAGATGGACAAATAAAATACTCAATTTTTGATGTTTTATATTAATTGAAGAATGAACTAAATATTTAAAAAGAGTAAAGGAAAGTTTTATGGAAATTACATTCATGGTTTCACTCGGGGTTCCTATAAATCAGCGACGATTGTATCGCTTTAATGTACGGGCAGTTTCGTCCTCGAGCGTGATACAAAATACGAATAAAGCGAAACCCCGATTCTAATTCCTCTAAGGGCGCAATTTCGCCAAGATTTTCGTGTAAGCTGCAGACATCTGTCTTGCACGCCGTTCTCGTAATAGGGTTCTCAGGGATGCGTCAAGCTTGCACGGAGAAACACTAAAAAACACGACGAACACGTTGGAGTAAATTACTCTCCTGGTCTATGAATTATTCCATGATTGTTGTTTTATCAGCCGCCGCATCATCCGCTAACAACACCATTTGCCATGGTATAAATCATGGAGGCTTTATTAAACCAGTACCTGAGAAAGTAGGTAGTTTCATCGAGGAAGAGATAATAAAAGGTCAAATTAGTTGAACAAGCTGACAATTATATGGAATATAACTCTGTATTAACGTAATTTGATACAAAACAAATTTATTGGCAACAGAGTAGAAGAAAGATTCAGTATTAACTCTCAGACAGCGAACGCTGGATCAAAAGTGACCCTAAGTCCGCTGGCTCTTCACATAAATGTAAAACAGTCCGCTGTCCAAGTGTTAAAGTATTAATTATATTTTAATTTTAATTTATTCGAAATTAATTACTGAAAATAGATACTATTTCTCTTTTAATTTCCAGTCTATTGCAAACTGAATAAAAATTTTGACTGATTTTTTGGATCAAAGTAATTTGACCTTCGAGTGCAAACATTTTCTAAACTACGCAATGCTCGAGATAGTTGGCCACGTTGAAAAGTAAAATTCTTGGGACGCTCGAGATTGTTCGGCGAGATTTACTCAGACTTGGGGAGGTATCATAGTTGCAGCCCTCGGAATGCCGAGAATTTATCAATGCAGACATTAATCTCATGGATCATTACGTTCGTTCTGCTCCGCGTTAAAATTTTCCTTTTTCAAACACAGTCACCGCGAGGGCACATAATTATTCATGTCTTTGTGTTTCCTGAGCGAAAGAAAGTAATTTAAAAAGTTTAACACCCAGGGTACACACGAGAACCACAGGAGGGTTGAATCAAAGCTTTGGAACTTCTAGCGATACTGTATATTATTATCTCATTAATTAACATTCATGACGCTCTGCACACCTTCGTCGAAGTTCCTCCTCCTCGTCCATAGTTGTACTCCATGCGTTTGCCAACATTTACATTTCTCTAGTTGTCGAATTCGATGAATGAAATCGAGTTCACCGTAACTTTGTGTTCTTTCTATGCTCTTTAAGCTCGTCTCTTGTAGTTTAAAGCGTATAGCGCGTATAGGCTTCTATTCGACGCGAGATGAAATTCTTCAGCAGTAGATCGTGTTTCTGGGGCCTACTATATCACAATTACAATCATAGGGTCTTTGTCCGCTCACATTTTTCCCCCAGGTTCGATATCCCATGAGCGGTCGGCTTTGTTCCATCCTAAGAAGAAATTACCCACCCGTTATTGATTCGATTGTGCCAGGTACTTGGGTTTAACGAAGTAGAGAACTAAATGTCTTCAGCAACGAGTGCATCCTTTACCCTTGTATTGCAAGACCTTCACAGGGCATCCTTCAAGCAAACAATTTTCTTCTATGTTTTGTGTTTATTCAACTTGAATATTGAATATCGAACACACTTCTTTCTTTGTATTTTCCTCTAATTTGATTGAACGTCATAGTGTTGATTACTGGATTTGCCGATTCTTGAACTACTTATCGTTTGAACTGCTTCGATCCATGGTTCATTGTAGGTTTTTAAATAAATAAGTAACTATTTTTTAAACAATTTGAAGAAAATCTGAAATGTAAATTAAGTGATAGTTCTAGTTGATGTAGTTAGAAAAAGATGTGAAAAGGTTAATAAGTGGTCTGCCTATATTACTTGTACAGTTACTTTTTCAACGAATAAATGTACTTCATCCTGGAAGCTCAAGAAGGGTAAAAAAGATGCTCACAAATTTCTTGTTACAAGTCATACTATATGTCACAGATAATTTATATTTAACATCAATATAAACAAATGAATTGAGTAAGTTAATGTTTAATATCTTTACTATTTTTTTATTTTTAATGTTTAGGCTACTTGATTCTGAGACCTCAAGTTTCTCTTTTCAAGTTTCTAAATCAACATTCTACTCCTACATCTACCTTTAAATTAATAAAAGTGTCAACTAAAAATAAGGAAAAAATATTCCACTACGATCAATGTCTACACATTCTTTTGTTAAAAATTTAATAACAGTTTAATGAAAATATCCATAGGAACCTTCGATGAAATTACTTTCTACCATATTAAAATTCCTATTCTTAATAATTCAACAGTTTTTTTTATGATATTTTGTGTATCTCTAGCAATTGTACATTTAGATACTCTATTTCTAGTAATTCACTTTGCATAAGCAATTAAGTAAATTACTGCGTTATAAACGATTGACTTAGATCTCAAGTATTCTCGTTCCTAGACAATTGAATTGAAAATGTAACTACTTTATGCTGACAAATCTATTCTGTATTACTTCTAATTTTAATTGACGTAGGTTTCGGTTGTTTTAAAATACGAGAAGTGTTCAAGAGCTTTTAGGTGAGGCAAGAATGAGTTATTAACATCTAAATTTTGATAAATATATTAAATGGCAAATACTAATAATAAGAAAGAGCACTTTCTCTATTAGCTCGCTGATCATTGCGACTACATCTAATTGTGTATCCAGTGAATACTGTACGAGCTTTGCTCAGAAATCCTTAACTCAAAACCAACAGAAGTTTGTAGCATATTGTAGCATAGTGCTGCTGATTATTACATGCGCCATTTTCGAGAAATTCCAATCCATACGTTCGCTGAATTGTTTGTTTGGTATATGAACTTTACAAAAAATGCAAACTATACTGCTTATTCATATACTGGCTGAAGTTCTTGACAATTTTTCTTGGAGTACTTATTTTGCTCTCTTTATTATTTTCATTTCAATAGTTGAATATACATAATTCCCATCTACACGATGACATCAATGTTCAAATAAATATTAGAAATTTGAATACCTATTCTTTATTAGTTTCGGTAGTATATTGCACCCAGTGTGTTCGATAAGAGCACGTTTCGAAAGGACAGAAAATTGTAACCTAATCCTTACATTATTGAGAACGAGAGAACAAGATCCCTGCAGAGCACATGTTTTAGTTATTTTCGCTAATTTGGTCGTTTATGGCTTTGATTCCTCACTTATTCACAGTTTAACAACAAATAAATTTGAAATGCCTCTGAATATTAGTATTCCATAAATGGCCACACTGTAAACCGTACTGTCGAGTATTTCTAACATAAAATACTGCTCCTTTAAAGGAAAAGTTCGACTAAATAGTCGGGGGAACAAACAGCACTAAAAGTGTTACACCCGGATTTCCTGCAGAGCCTTTCGAAGGTACGTTAATATCGCAGGCTTATAGGTATAATGGTCCTTTGTTGCGCTACGTATTTCTTTTCACGAGCGAGTATCGAATAGAAGCGGATAGCACGTTGTACAACTCGCGATAAAAGCTGGATAATGCACGGCTCAAGGCACAATTTTGCAATACAAGTCGAATACAGGGACTCAGAATTTATTTTATTCAATACGTGGCTCAACGATATGTGAAAATTGAAAGTTCCCTCGGCATAAACACGACAAATTATTTCAATATCAGAGAGAAAATTGAAGAGATCTGCGGGAATAAATTCAAGAAATAGGATATAGTCACAAGTTTATTCTGAGGGAATATTATATTAACCTACATTTCTGTATAAAATAATTTCTTACTGAGAAAACTTCACCATTAAACACTCTATAATGCTCAAATAGAGTACTGAACAAATGAATACGCTTCCCAAAGAAACAGTACAATTTGTCGACTAATATTCCTAAAGGACTTTAATTTAGTGCAAGAAAAATGTGAAGCGCAAGTAAAGAATAATTGAGTTTAAGAGAGCGAAACTCCATTTTGTTTGACCAAGGCGTTGTTTGCTCCAATTAGTATTTGGTACCCCCGAGATGGGAAAACCGAGCTTTCCATTTACACTGGTATCATCGTTTCCTAAGTAATTATGTAACAAAGTAGCCATAAGAATCGTATTTCCTATAATTTAAAAAAATTCTATATTTGTAATTATAAAAGTTCGAAAAATTTGTGACAGTTGTGAATGGGCGTATGCAAAATAGCTATTTGTTTAGCACAATGATCTCACACTTGTTAGTTTGCGAAAGAAAAGTCATATGGGTCGAAATTTCATTTATCAATTTGTAATTTGGGTTCAGGCTTTAATTTCCATAAAAATCCGAAAAATTGAGGTAATTATTTTGGCTAATTAAAATTGTATGTAGACCATGTGTGTACTACAGTATTTGGTCATCTGTGGAAGAGTTACTAATTTTATTATTGGTACAATTTTTATTGCAAACAAACAGTATTACGTTCTCGTAATGAAATTTCTAGGTAATTAAATGTTACATACCAAAATGTTAATAAAAGCCTTAAATATTCTAGATAATACATTTTAAAGTACACTTAAATCATTGGGGACGTACATTAATATCGAATGAAGTTTCAAAATTCCTCTTTTCTTGAGGTAAATAATTCAGTTTCTGCTTAAAATTTACTCCGCGATTAAATTAAGGGATCGATAAATTTTGTCCGAGAAATTGTTGACTTGGAATTGCTACAATTTCGTAAACAATAATTGTGTAACAGTATGTTTAAGCTTTAAACGGACAATTATTACATATATACTTCTACATCCCTGAATTAAATTTACTCGATGTCCTGTTTACACTAGAAAACAAGATAAAAAACTAAAAATAATTTTTTCTAAAAAATATAAAAAAGTTCAGGCCACCCTACAGAATTCAAATAATTTTTTTCGCAATTTGTTTTACTGTGAATTTATAGAGAGCAACTTTCCCTGTACCATGATTCCCTAAAAGTTGACAGACGTACTTTTGTCGCTCGTGTTTGTAAAATTTTTTAGGAAAAACAAGCTTCAACTGTTTATTTCGTCTTGCAGTATAAAAGAGACTACAAGAAAATTTAATCTAGAGATGTGACAGTAGAAGCACTCCTAAAACAGTCGAGATAGACTGTTGTACAATTGTTTAGTTTCGAAGTTACGATATTTCAAAGATGAATAAAATTTCGGTAAAAATGTGGTGGTTCCTTAATTTTGTAACGGTATATATTTTGAAACTGTTAAAAAATAATTATATAGTTTATAAACTATCTTGCTCTCAGTGATTTATACGCTTCTGAATACTCTTTTTAGCGGTTAGAAAGTCTTTTCGAAACATTGCGAGACGTTTCAATGACGCGCGAAATATTCATCGTCAGCTTCCTCCAGCGAATCGCGAGATCCAGCCTAGGGGAGTATTAATTAAGTTTCGCGTGTCCTTGAGGCATTCGAGAACTCGTGTATAGAGGAAAAAAGGGAAGCAAAGTTGTTGCCACGGACCTTTCATTAGCGCTAATGGGTACCGACTGAATCCGCAGTGGAAAATATTCTCTCTTCTGCGATCTTTTTTTGCCAGCCGATTCGAAGCGGAGATCACTATGAAATAGACAGATGTTCCTCTATCGATCCCAACGCCCACGATCGAACCGTATTCCTCTACAGAGAAGTCGAAAAATTACGCTACCCAGCTAAGCTCGAAGGGTAGCAACAGAAAGTTGCAACGAGTTACAAGCGCCGAGCAGCTCATTGGAAGACACGCCGACAAGGGAGCCTTTGTCCCTCTTTTTTTTTTTCCGCGCAGACGACGCACCAACGAGGTCAGCAATCGGGGTCACCGCGGATGTACGCTCCACATTGGCGTAATAAATGTACATCCAAGACATCATTTGTTTCCGCGCATTGCCCTATGAAGCACGAGCCGAAGGACCATTCGTCTTGTCGCTCGTTTTTCATCGGGACCTGATGCCTCGACGACGGAATGACGTTTAGCAGCCTCCTTCAAACTTCTACCGCAAACGGAGGATGGATGGACAAGTGGAATATACAGGGATGCGGTGACTTGCCCTCTTGGTGTCGATGTTCCCCAGCTTCTTACTGGCTGGCTCTCCTTGGTACGCCAGCTTGAAAAATTTAAGCAAAAAGTTTGCCTGACGCGAGGAAATGAACCACGGAAAGCGATGTCGAAGATAAGGAAACCGGCGACCGTAAAGTCAATCAAATGAGCAAAATAGAGTCTGTTTTATCGATTCCCTAGTTTTCTTGCTTTGGCTTGAGTGGTGTCTACAATAACAGTGCACGAATTGTTTTTATACTTATTAGACTTCCGATATGTATGCAAAGTCATGTTTGTCTGGACACAATTGATAAAATGGAAGCTTACCATAATTTAACCTACTTTATGGTTGGTAATTATTTGAATTTGAGCAATAGTGTTTTTATAAACTGTGAATATAAATAGTAATTTTCCTTGACAAAACAACGTTCAAATTTTTGCACTTCATGCATTCGCTCCCAAATTCGTAATTTTAGACTTACAGAATATGTAACGTCTTATTAAAATTCTAGGTCTTTGAAGAATCAGAAATTTCACTTTTGACCATTCTCCTTTACTTTACTTTCTAAACTTTGTACTGTATATTTTACTTCGTGATATTTTCTATATTCTGCACATTATATGCTTTCGTTGCCTTTTCGTACATTAACATCAGGTTATATCACGTTAACATCAGTAATTTAATCATCCCTTGGGGTACCTGTCCCTTTGACAATAGAAGTATCGTTAATTTCTCTAGAGAGTTAGTTTTACCAATTTACGTACTACTGAAAGCAGTCTTGTAAATAAGTATTGTGAAAGATTTTTTATTGTGAAAAAGTATTAATATTTTGTGAATTATTCTGTGCTAACTCGATATAAAGAATTCAATCAACTTTCAATCTTGTTTACGTGTTTACTTATTGTTACGGAAAGTTATAAATACATTCTGATGCCTGTCAATTCCTCAGCAGTCGGCGTCAGCAGAGAGTGAACCTCTCAGGGGTTAGAGTTCCCAGACGAGAATCTTCTTCCATAAAATATCAAAGAAAATCTTCCACGCACCAGGAAACCTTTGTCTCCATTTTTCAGTCACTTCTCCATTTCTCTTTCTTTCTTTTTTCTAGTAGAGCACACTCTTCCAATCCCTATTCTCTAGTCTAGCATCCCTTTCTAGTCCGGCTCTTTACCTAATCGCTAATATACTTTCTATTGTCCTCTTAGTTCTTTTCCAGAGCACCTTGTACAATGTATGACTCACATCACACATTGTTTAATAGATTCCAATAAAAGTGGAATTACTGGATACTCAAATTAGAGTCTCATGTTACCAGTACCATGTGTCTAGGATAGAGGACGCATCTGTTCCTGTAATGGAAGGAAATTCACTTGCTGGAGAGTTAAAAGTGCACGTTGTTGGTGAAGTATTACCGCTCTTGGGCGACCCCTACTTCTTCACCCTCATTCCTGATAATTAATCACTGTACGATTTTAATTCAGCAGCACTTTTGCCTTTTTGGAAAAAGACAGATGTATACTGTCTACATAGACGCACTCCAATATCGACTAAAAGCAATTTTGCAAATTATGTTTTCAAATCACTGACACAAAATTCTGAAGAAAATTTTTGTTTCATTTTAATGCCTAGCTGTAAATCTAGTGTATTTTATATTTCCTAGCCAAAAAAATTAAAAAGTGAAATATCCACAAACAATAAAATATAATTTTCTCTAACATATTACGAAAATAAACCCTAAATGAGTGTAATGTTCGCGACTTTGAAGTATAGATTAGAAATTATATTAACACTAGAAAGACGGGAGCTTAGTATATACCTATATTGCCTGAAAGCAGTCAAAATGACTGCATTGTGAAAAAATAACTAATGCGCAAAGAAATTTGTTTAACAGTAATTTTTAATATATTTTATATCACTTACAGTCATATAACAAGTTATTAATAAGTATTAACAATAAAAAAATGTATTTCAGTTCGAAAAAAAACTCAGAGATCCTCTTTCCCATCTGAATGACGTTACAGCGCGTTCAAAGGGAACAAAACGCGTGGTCAGGCCTGGCATAAAGATTCGAATAACAAGTACGAATAACAATAACAATAACAATAACTTTAGTTATTGAACAACTGCAACTTATCAAGAATATGTCGAAATCGACAATTTATCATGAACTTGTATGTTATCGAACTGGTCTTTTCCAAGCAGTCAAAATGACTGCTTTTCGGCAATATAGGTATAACACATATATATTCCGGAAGTGAAGGACGGGAGGGGGGGGGGGGGGGGGGGGGGGGGGGGGGCAACAACAATGATTAATTAACCCATTTATATGTTGTAGAAAAAGTCACAAAATTATAAGAAGCTGTGTCATTATTTAAATCATTATTTTCTTAATTGAAATTCAAAAGCAGTCAAAATGACTTGCTTAGGCAATCTAGTGTTAACTAGGTATACATCACGTATTCCTTTCCAGGCGACACTAACTTTCATGCTTCCACTTTCCAGCATCGAACTTCCTTAATCAGGGAAGTACATCAAGATTGCTATCCCGCACTATACGTTAAAGTTTTAAGAACTATGCTCACTACCAGGTGTGAATTCTCAAGCAGTTAAGTGTTGAGATAGATCAAGAACGTAACATAATCCACGTTGAACCCACTTAGATTAATTATTATCAACGTCGCATCATTAGCAATTAAGGGTCATCAGCAAATTGGACTCGAATGACGTTATTAATTAACTGATTCCCGAAATGATCCTTTAATAACGATTTTCGCGTGGAATGGTATTTGCGGGTACACTAAGCTAGTTTCAGTGTAGTGACATGTTTTCCAGTAATGATCAAACTTTGGACCTAATCCGTGGACCTTCATCCCTTGTACAATATTAAATCTCACGAGAGTTCAACATCCAAAATTCCCCTCTGCAAGAGATACTTCCTTGTCGATTAGTATAAGTCGACACATTATTAAATGCCTAAAGACAAAGACAAGAATACACAAATGGACAGATGGACAAGTACACAAGTAGGCTCATTTGAGACATTATATAATTAAGTAATAAATTTTTATACCGTCTACTGTCTGGTACGTTCTCCCTTGATATTTAAGAAGTGAACTGACCTTTGCTCGTTCAGCTTCGAGATCGAGATATGACAATTGTGACCTCATTTAGCAGAACCACTACCTCTTCCAGTCATATGTGGAGCATGTAGATTTCTTTCTAGGAATATTATTTCTTAGCAAGGAATATTATATAAAAGCAATATGTGTAATATTATGTGCAAACATGGGAGCATTGCATACGAGCTGACTTCATATGTACATATCGCGGTTTCTTTACATCATTTTCTTGTATTATATTATGTATATTATATTATGTAGGTATGTATCGAGTTGCAGTCCGTTTGCAATAATAATAATAGTAATAATAATACCTGATCTCCACAGCAAAATCTCCTTACTAGCCCATTGTACGCGATAGACTGTTCCAAGTTCAATTTATTTATTTCTAAAAACTGCAATATCCAGTACACAATTTCACTTTTAAATAATAAAATGATACTCTTTTGCCTCTATCCAAAGTATAATGTGTTTTTAATGGTTTCAGAGATATAAGGACCTGCTACCTTTGGTTTATTCTCCTTTAAACTTTCAAAAGTGTGATATAATAGACTCTGGTTTTGGGGGCCAGATAATTGTTACGAGTAATATTTAACGCTATAAACACAATCAATTATCGATCTCAGCTGAAATGGGTATCAATCGAAGATCCCGAGAAGGACATTAATCCATTGATTCAGCGACACAGAAAACGCTCTTCGTTTAACGTACAGCGATACAGTGATACAGTGGTAGCATTCAACGAATGTTTTGTCTGTCGGTTAGTCGTCTTTGTTCTCGTTTGGAACCAATAGTTCAGCCGATTCCTGCTGTCTGTGATCGCATCCCGTGTTATTTGTCTTGTTTCGCCGTTGCGAATCAACAACTGGGAGTACCCAACTCGATTGTGTCTCGCATAGTTCGTGAATCGGTGGAACAGTTGTAGACACTGCGATCGACGATCATCCGTCTCTATTTGGGTGATCGAATTCCTCTGCACCCATGCATCCTTTCCATCTGAATTGTTTAGGAACGCTATAAGTTTTCTTGTGACGAGGATTGACCAAAAATGGCCTCATCCATTGTGTGTTGGCTTCCTGCTCTCCTTTTGCATTTAATATTGGCAAGTAAGATATAGTTTTTTAAAATATCTTAACTACATTATAGCTGGAATTATATTTAACCAGAAATTTAGTAAGTTATACTTCATTAAATACAGTGGTTCAAATTTTAAATATAAAGAGTGAGATATCTGAAACAGTTTACTTCGATAATTCACTGGTTCTTGATGAGAGAAAAAAATTCGTTAAACGTAACTTGGCTGGTTCCAAGGAGGGTATTATCTGGTATTAATAATTTTTGTCATGTAAGTGAAAGTGCAAGAAAGATATTTTTCTAATGAAAACGTATATTTTTTAATAGATCACTCGATGCAATTCGTCGTTTCCTAGAGAAAAATACTGAGACACTTATGACACTTATAAAAAGTAAAAAAATACATGTCAAATATTTTCAGCTACTCTGGAATCCTGCCAAGTTTCATTAAAATCAGAGATTTAAACTTTGTGATATTCGCTTGTCAGATTAGATAAGGATCACGTAGGGTGCATCACGTAAGACACATCTATCCTTCCATTTTAGCGTTCTTAAAGATCTATAAAATATCTATGATAGAACAAGTGTTCATTAATTTCAGTTAGTTGATGTATCGCAATTCTGACGAAGTTATGGTGAAGTGCTTCATCGTACAGTATTGGAAGAAATTTCTAATGTATCGACTTTTCGATAGAACCTCGCTGGAATTATCAATCACCATCGCCATCGATGAATGCTGGCATTAATCCTTGAAAGCCTCAACCAGCAGCCACGTCGCCCAAAGAGGTTTCGGACTTCTTTCTAGACTGCCGACATTTTCTTTCCTCGTCTGAGCTCCCGGCAAACGTGTAACTTTTTACACACTTCGAGATTCGAAAGCCGATTTCTTCCAAATCGATTTGCACTTTGAGCTGGCGATTTCTCGATATCCTCGCTATGATGGATCTACTTGAAAAATTCTATCCTCTCGAGGACCCCATTGATTGAATTAACAGCCATTCACACATTAAGAGCGGCAAGTAAATTCCTTCAGTGTCACTTTCTTAAATTGCAAAGTAATAAATGGGTACTACTAGAACGTGAATCTTATTATTCATTTAAAAAGCAATTAACTCCTATGTACAATATTTTTTCTTCTTCTTCTTGCAATTTCGCTTAGTGACAAAGTAAAGTGATTTAAATGTAGGTTCTGCATATATTCCTATAATCGAGTGAAACTTTGGGCTAACAAAGTTCTTGAAAAACCATTTTAAAGCTTTGGCTTTTCCCTTATTTCACGTTTTCCAATTTTCATGACGTAGAAAGTAGTTTTAGAGAATAAATTTCGCATTTCTGAGCTGCCTAGTAGTTTAACGCGGGAGGTCTCGAAATTACACGTCTTACAGTTCAGGTGTTTAGCGTAACGCGACACATCAGTGCAGTTATATTTCTCTAGCTCCCGCGAAATTACATCGCATTACTGTAAGTGGCGCTTTGAAGAAATCCCCTTGTTCAGATTGAACTTTCATGAGGGTTTCTAGATAGTAGCTAGCCTGACGATAAATCTCTACAATGGTGACTCTGCACATGAAAAGAATTCGTCTGAACGCTACTGTTTCGTTAACACGTCCTACGCCAACAAATTTTTCTACACTTCTCACATCCTTTCATTCCTGAAAATATATCACAGTCAGAAAATTGTCAGATACCGAAAACATAAAAAATTTATATTTGAAAAATTACCTAATCGTAGTATTATGAAACATACATCAATTAAAAATGCTTTAAGAATATGTCATTTAAAATTAATATAAAAAAACAACGAATATAATATATTAGAAGATACTCTCTACAATTTATTAAGAGTCGAATAATTGTAATTTGTAACAGTTTTCAATGTTATGATACACATATTACAATATTAAATAATACATTTGTGATTTTATGTGAAATTGTAACTGTATTATGGTTGACTGAATCTTGATAAGTTTTAAGGTTCACTTACCACAAGTGTTGCTAAGAAACATTGCCGATTCAAAGTATCGATGGCCATCGTGTCGATGAATGGTTAAAGGGTTGCTTTCCTTTAAATAATTAATTGAACACGTCGAGACCCAATAGCAATAACGTAGACAGAGAAATTGCTCAAAGATTCCGCTCGCTGAAATTCTCGGTATGCGAGCCAACACTCGAATAAAATTAACGATCAGCAATTTCCAATGCGTACGAGGATAGTTGGCGTTTAAGCCAGAATGAAACTGATGAGCTCGCGTTCGTGCTCGATTAATTGCCAAATTTGCGAGTCGAACGAAGAACCTGAGCTGGAAAAGTGTTCGAGTTGTTCAGTCGGCTGCCACCACGAGAGGCATTATAGCACTTGAATTATCATCGACCGCCGTCAAAGGATTGACCCCTCGCTGCAAGGAGCTCATAAATGGGTCCAAGGGCGATGGGTCGTAATCCTTAGACGCGTTCATAAATAGGAGAATGAGGCCTTTAATAGCTTTCCATTAAAACGAAGAATATCAGGTAGAAGTCACCCTCTATTCCTCCAGCTTGCGTAATATTCCTTTTTATAGGAAATAAGACAGACTAGCTTGTAATCGAATGTCATAACTGTGTATATTTTACTTTCGTTTGAGATTATTAATTTATAGTGTATTTCAGATTACGTAGATACGATAATTTTTAACTAGAAGATTTTAATATTCTTTTTCTAACGAAATAAATTCGATCTAGCTGACTTCTCTGCACTGCAGTATGCATTTGTTCAGCTTCTGTATGATTCAATATTTCCTCGTCTCTTTAGTTCAGTTTAAGGCAGCTAATAATGTACTAGGCAAGGTTAGCTAATTTTCTACATAGCAAAGTCCTGAGAGCTGCGAATTCTTAGCAAATTTAAACTCTTAATTTTAAATTGGAGCACGTAGATGCTTGATTCCATAATGCAGAATCTCACAATTTTCGTTACCTATAGAAACGCACTCTGTCTAACCTTCTACTTTGCTGAGTCCTCAGAGCTACGAGTTCTTGTTAAAGTTAAACTCTTGATAAATCTAAACTCGGGCAAATAGATAAATGCCTGATATCGTAATGGAATAATTTACAATCTTTCATTCTCTTCAGTGATCTCTCTTTGCATGCACAATTCAAAACGCTGAGAAGAAGAATAACTTTTTAATACTGAAAAAGCGAAGTCAAATATTAAACTGACGATCCTATCAATCGAATTATCGTCACTTTTAATTAAGTAGGCATCAGGTTCCATCGCTTTAATAAAAACAATATCTCTGTTGTAACAGCTGACAAGTTATATCCTATAAGTCTATTCTCAGCAGTACTTCAATACTTGATTAAAAACGAAAGAAGGAATATTCGTTCACCAATCGAAGCATATCTCGAACGGTTTCGTTTCGATTCCGCGGTCAAATGTCAGCACAGTAAAACCATCTCGTATCACGGAATTGCACTCGGTTAGCCGTGGTGTCAACTTCCGGTGCCGAGGCGACAAATCACGCTTATCACCAGGTATCATTCAGATAAATTCGCTGGCTGAAAATGACTTCATGAAGCCAATATATTTCAAGTTGAGTTGTATAAGTATCCTCGACTAAACTATCTCACCAAACAGGTACGTAGGTACGTACTCTTACTGTGCATCTGCAGAAACTGGTGCGTACATTTAACTCTTGAGTTCATTAAACACTATTAATTGAACAGTAATAAAGCACCATGTTACCCAGATTCCACCTCCGTCTCGATTAACTTTGTAAACGAGACTCGCTGCTTATTCTTCGGCGAAACTTAAAATAATCGTACAGCCAGCCTATATAACAATCGTCGATTTAATTACTTCCGCCCAGTTAATTGCAATCGTCCGTGCCGACGATCTAATCGACGGAGAGACGGATCAAAGCGCGACGCGATTTTCCGTCTTCGTTCGACGGCAGGTCGATACTGAATTAATTGGAATCACTCATCGAGGAGGCTGGCCGACATCGAGGGATCTGCAATTAAAATTTAGTCGCTGGTGGCATCGTTCTTTTCGAAATTTTCCCTGCGTCGTCATCCAGCGGTTATCGACCGTCTCCGAGCATTCTGCTCTCCTTTTAATCTCTCTGTTTCGATGACGATCGTTAAGGGGCGCAAGGAAGAATCTCCTTCTCGTTAGTTGCAGCGGCGCTAAGGCAATGGATTCTGATACCGAGGATCGAAACTCGGGGACACTCTTAATGTCGCTGGCATTCCTTGATCTCGCGTCGCCTTGAGTCACGGAACGCTAGCTTCCCCTCAGCTTAGGCGATGGCACACAAATTTCCAGAGGAAATCCACAGTCGAAAGCAACGAAAATGGCAGTCGAGTCGTAAAGAGGTATAGGAGACTCTGCAGCGACAGAAGCGCATAAACTGTCTTCACAATTTGTCCCGCTGCCATCTTAACGTCCACTCTTTCTCACTGTCTCCCCGTATCTGCCTACCCACTTATCTCGAACTTTTCACGACAGAGCTTCCCGACCTCATCACAAGATTCGATCGACTTTCCTTCGTTTCTACTTTCTTTTCTGCAGGGAGCCAACCATTGAAAGAATAAGTAGAATAAGTTACAGGACTCCGAGAATCCTGTGGCGAAGGAATAGTGGAAATGAAGAAAACAGGTTACAGTTGCAATTGAAAACTTAAATAAATGTCTAAAACTTAAGAAATAATGAAAAGTGTTGAACCCAATAACTTGCATCACAACAATTCACCGTTATCTACTTGATAACAAGAAAAGGATAAACACGGCCAAGGTAGGAGCTCAGTGCACTAAGTCAATAAACAAAGATCACCGATGTTAAATTTAACACTGTGCGTCATAGTACCTCACTGTATTTCTGCCTGATAACAAGAAAAGAAATAGGGCCAAGGTACTAGCAGGTGTATTTAGTGTTATTCTGGTCGGAGTATACGATCGAGGGATCTGCGTCGTAAAATTCGCCTGAAAGTTTCGGTGGTCGTAGATTCCAGCAACCCCGAAGCAAGGAACTTGGTCAGAACTTTTGCTCTAGACTCTAGACGAATCACCAGCGTGTTCTGGATCGTCTGGGCTCACTGATCAACCCTGCAACGGGTAATTAAACCTGCTCAGTTTCTCGCTCTTTGACTTCGACTCCCAACCCGTCGATTATTATATTAGACTCGTGGATTCTCCATAATAGGAAGCTCAGTCTAGCAGCTTATTTCGTTACTTTGCTTCCAAATTTTCTCATATGTGAACATTTCAAGTGCACTTATTGATTGGGAGCCTTGTGAGCTACAAAGTGAAATTTTAAGGAATACGCCTTAAGCCCTACGTCAGCACATAGACATGAAATAATTAGAAAAATAGTAGATACAGAACCTCGATTATCGGAAATACCAAAATATCTGAATTTGGAGAACCCTTTTGATAGCTAGTTTAGTTATCTTTGGCATACTATTGTTAAATATCAATATTTGGCATACTATATCAAATATCAATAATTTTAATAACAGAAATTGCAAATAATCGAGGTTTGGTTACAGGAAGTTCTGCTATATTAGTGTTTAATAATATTACTTTTCATATTTTATGTGTAACTGGGTCTTTATACATGTTTGCTCTTAAGCTTCTTGACTCTTCAGTTCTTTTAGAATAGTACTTCTATAGTTATTAAATAGTCTGCACTTCCATAACAGGTGATTGTGATTAGTATCTTCTACACGATAAGAGTACCCAGATTTAGTGTCACAGAAGACGAGGTAATTTTGTTATTCATAAATTGAAAAGAGTGCACTTTTTCCCATGTTCATACCTGTATATAATAAAAATTCTTGTTCTTTTCATCGATGATCAAAATGAATTAACAGTACCTGAATTTCTCTAAATTTTAATTCACCATGCGTTTATTAAGAGAAACTAGATCTGTTCTGTCAGCGATTGTATGAAATCAAGTGTCACGTGGAATATCTTTAATTTGTGTTCTTAATTCACAATGAGATAGGAAGCACTGAATAACAGCTACCTATGTATAATAATTGACCCTTTGATCAGAAAGGAAGACCATTCTTCAGGTCCAAAAGGGGTAATGATAAATCCATTTATGACTTCTTGCAACAATTCCCATTCTTCTGCATTTGCATTTCTATAATACCATCGATAAGCCCTAATGAGCATTGAAGGCGTCAAAACTGTGTAATGAATGCAGGGAAAATGTGATTTTGTCAGGTAACGCTGACGAGTAGAATCATATTGGAAAAATTTTCCGTTGGACTTTGGTACTCACCTTGTAATCGAGTAATATTCCTCATTACTTTGTGTCCGCTAACGAGCTGCTCGCGTAAACGAGTTTTCTCCCCATGACGTTGATAATTGCCGATAACGATCGTAGTCGTCACCAGCACGAGAAACAACTTCGGCCCCCAGGCCAGTCTCATCGACATCTTCCTCCGGTTTTCGCATCCCCCGTAATTTCTGATCTTCACTCGCTCGTTTGTTTATTTTATTAACTCGCCGGAGTTCCACAGGAGCGCGGTTCCCTTCTGAAATTCAAACAGAGATAAAAGTTCGTTGCTTTCGTGGCTTCCAAAAACTGTAGAAAAGTCAAAGGCAAAATGGTCATCCAATTGGTACGTTTGTATGAAGCTCGAGAGTGATCAATTAACGAGACACCTCTTCAGTTCCTCGGTTCAAAATATTCATCAATTTTTTTAAACAACTAAATCCAAAGCAATAAAAACTATACAATTCGTGTTCAAACGAATGACAAATAAAAAAAATTAAACGAATTTTTATAGTGTTACATAGAGGTAATTGGAGTACGGATGTTCTATGCATAGGAAGGTTTTTTATTTTTATTTTTAAAATGCACAAAAATATGGTAGATGTATATTACTGTTTCAAACTCTGAAGTTTTGAACAAATATATAGAAGAGGAAATCTTTGGAATCGACATAAAAATAATTTCTTGTTTTATTTCGTCGTATCCAGAAATGATTTTTGTTTCATCTGACACAAGAATATCACGCGCTTCAAACATCTGTCAGTTTTGTAATCTATCTGCTCGTTTGCTTTTCCTATTAAATCTGGGACAATTTTTATTCACGTCGAAATTTGTCATTCCTGACAGTAAATATTCAACTGTTCCAATTCCATATATCTGGAAATATTCCTGTACATTAGTGTTTTACGGCATTTGTCATTTATGTTTTATGGAACTCTAGTATACTTTAATAGTGCTGCGTTAAAGTTGTCAAAAATCATAATAAAATAATATTGCGAGTCCTCGAAATAGAAGAGTAGCTGTGATGCTTTGATTTTCGATTTTTAAATTCTTCATGCTTGCGAAATTTTATACCACCAACTGCATTTTATCTCACGATTTTGATCGATATAGGAGGCGTGGAAAGGGATGTAATTATCCAGGGAATTGTTGCTGTTAATAGAGTATTTTATTAAGTTGACAAGTAGAGGAAATCATGTGGTTCGCTACAGCGTCCTCGAGAATGTAACAATAACTTTGATTGTGAACACAGCTGTGTTTGACGTGCGATTTAGTTTCCATTGTTGCCTGTTACAGTTGAATCGTCTATCCTCGAGAAAATTGAAATTATCGAGAAAGAGTAGGCAACTGCAGTGGCGAATCGAACCTCGCTGTCGATCACGTCACTACGTATTATAAAAGTAGTAAACATTTAACCAAAAACTATAAAAATAAATGCTATCTGTGATTTTACGAATGCCAGCACAAGTTTATCCAGCCGTAGTGTTATTTCGAAAGCAAATAACAATCCATGACCAGGGCAAATGTCACTCAGTTTGTGTTCTCCGATCGCCACCCTCGAAAGAGCGTTAAAAATGCTCATGCGCAGTGGGAAGGAAGATTCAGAAGCCAAAAAGAGAGTTTTCACGAGGGCAAGGCTTTGAGGAAGCATTTTCGAACGACTGTACCGCTTGACGCAAGTTGGCCTGGTCAATTTTTCGCGTGCACGGAACCAGGCCGAAATCTCGTTTCGAGAGGCATGATAACAGAAAGGCTGGCCCGCTGAAAGGAGCCAGAGGGAAGAAAGAGAAAGCCATTCTGACAGGGATGTGATCAAAGTGCGAATGCGCACATGCAGCCAGAGTATCCGTCGATGCAGTTGCATGGAATATTCGGCAGTTCGGCCAAGAATGATCTATTCAAGCAACCAGGTCGCGGGGTATCTCTTTCATCCGAGCATTCGAGCACCTCGGAAAGTCACTCCGCGCTCGGCAGAAAATCGACAGCAAGGCAGCTAGCTACTTTCCCGCGCAATGGTGACAAGATTCATTAACAGATTCATTTAGTTACCAGCAAATTAGGTACAGCGACTGCTTTAATTACTTCGAAATTTGTGTATGAGGACTTCAAGGTTTGGACCTCTTTGAAAAATTTCCTTCTGCGTATTCCACCACTTTCTGTAGTAAATATCAACATGTTAATTAATTTTGAGAACTCTTAAAGTAGTTCTGAGATTACAACGAGTAAATAGCGCCCTGCATGTGTTTCAATTTTATTAACGAGGCGTTTTATACAAATAGGTGATACAGTTACTTTTTATTATCAGGTCAAAAAATTATCTTCATATCTTCTTGGAACCATTATTCTACTGAACTAACCGAAGAAATGTTTTGAAACAAATTAGATGGACTGTGGTCCCTGAAACTTTCAGATTTAATTTTCAAATCCCTTTGAACAATGATATCGCAAGAAGATGCATCAAATCGCAGGACTGTGTTCATCATTTCCCACAACCACTGTTCTATGTTACTAGATGCAGAAATTGTTCCATAATTTCGTTTACTGCCAAACAAACCGAGTGAACAGAGGTTTCTATACCCTTCAGACTTAATTGGTCAAATGCTTGTGTACTATTCCATAATTTGCTTTATGTTCAAAGAAATTGAATGAATAGATCTGTACTCGCGAAAGTTTTTTAGACATCAGAGTGGTAGCAGAGGGAGACATAATTTTTAGAATTCACGTTCCATGTCAACCTCCCGCGAAATCCACGGGCACTTTCAAACTCCCGTGAGAAAAGAATGAAATCTGACCAATGTAATTCTGAATTTAAAATGTAAAACGCGTAGTGAAGGGCCGATCTCTTGGTCGTTCCCCGTGGAGCGTCTGCGTGCATGTTTCTCCGAGTGGAAGCGCGGGACAATTAGACATTCGGGGTGGAAAAAGGGATTACAAGCAGAAACGGAACTGAAACGTGACGTGGGAGTAGAAACAGAAGGATGATAATAGGTACTATAAAGTGATGGAGAAAGACATGAGGAGAGCAGAAATGAGTTCAAATGAGCCAAGAAATTAAAAGGGGGATGAAAATGTGTGATAAAATGAAGACAGTGGTAAATTATTCAAAACATTTCTAAACAAAAATTCTTTAAACCTCGTTCAGACTTTGAACTCAAACGAATTGAATTCAAGTAACTTGGAACCACTTTACCAACGCGAATATATTATTTACTTGTCTCGAAACATCATTCGATAGGCTCTGTCGATCTTTCTGGACTTGAAATGACACATCCTGAACGGTGTAGATTTATACAGCGAAAAATAATTATTAATCTCCTTCAACATCATTTTGGGTGTTCACTGGTTAAAGTCAGATGAATTTCAATTCAGTCTAAATTCAAATAATATGTAGACTAATCTGAATGATGCATTAGTTCTCCAAAATCACCTACAAGATTGAGAGAAAAGACTGCCTAAAGTCTAAGTCCATACTGAAAATCCAGGATGCGGAGAAAGAAGGAAGCAGACAAGATACAAATACAAAAATAGGAGGAGAGTGAAAAGGGTGATCAATGATAATAAAGAAGGGATAAGAGAAAAAGGAAGAAAGATCGAAGGCTCGCTAGGTGGAATTAAGGTGCAAGATCACTTCGATGGATGAACTTTCCCCATTTGTGGAATTCAGCTGCAGCTGCTGGCTATCATAAAAGGAAAACCGCGATTTTCCTGGATGAACTACCCTGCGCCATGCTGTTTTCATCTCAAAATCCGTGCGCAGTCGGTTGGCGTCATTGTGTGCAAATAATAAAATACACGAACTTGCAGTGCAGAGTCTCATTCTTTCGGAATTATTTTTGCAATTATTTTTACGTAAACTCTTGTCTTATAGACTCCGAATGTGCTAAAATTTCATTGACTTGAATTTCTACTATTTAAATCCTAAACTGTTTTTTATTTTTGAAAACTTAAGACTTTATTAAACTACTGTACCATACATAGAGTATTAGAACAGTTATTGATATTCTTCAAGTAATTTATCCTATATATACATATATTGGACATATTATTATATAGATGAAGATATATTATTAATATAGAATATATGTACATGTATAATAGAATTCATCTTTAAATTACAGAATGTATGAAAGATCATTCAAGCGACCCAGTATTTTACTTCGCTGACCCAACTTGTTCTACAGAACTTCTTCTGGAAAGTTCTTGACTACGAGCTGCAAAAACTATGTATCATCGGACGGCACGTTTCAACAAATCAGGGACCTGTATATAATAAATAGTATCAGTTGCGTCAGAAACAATATTCCCTGGCGTGAACGCTAGGATAACTTGAAACAACTTCTGTTGCAAAGTTTACTTTAAACGAATTAGTACCGCCGCAGATTGGTTTCTCTAACTTGAAAACTGGTCACGTTCAATGAGGGCCGGAGATTCAGTCTAATTTGAATTTTAAAAATTTAAGAGAGACGAGGAGTTCTCGACGCAAGGACTCTTAGAATTTGAGTAGCGAGAAGTTTCTCGTCGACAGGAATTGAAAAACTTAGGGGTAAGCAAACTCCTAGAGACAGGACAATTCTTCGTTCAATAAATACTGATACACGCGCACTATCTTCTCGCAAAAGTGTAAACATATTTTATTGTGACGCATCTTTCACCATATTTTGGTTTTGATATTCTATCCAACGTTAAAAACCAGATAGTTTCGATGGAAAGCTAAACGAAAAATGATTTTTCGTGTGAGTGAGAGATTGAATGCTATCGAGACGAAGGAAAGTGTCGAGATCTCTCGAAAGTGGCACAGTGGTGAATTAAATACAGGTTAATCGAATATCTCTATTCAAGTTCCACGGACATGCGACATTTGCAAGGACCAAGTTACCCTCATGGCTATGTGTCTTGCAGAATTACTGACTCAGGACAATTAACAATGGGTGAATCAAGACAAGGGCCTAGAATTACTCTGATGGAACGTAGGACATGCATGTCAAAATTCCTTGCATCAACGTGCATTTGCATGACAACTGAAAAATCATTCAAAACTCCAGTTGAACAGTTTTCCTACAGTCAAAGGTACAATTTAATCTCAGTCTACACAAGAATTATAACTAAATACAATTGGAGGATTTGTAAGCAGAATGAAGCAAACAAATGTCTTACAGTTTAGAAGTTGTTCATGTCATGTAACTTCTAGGTACGTTCAGCCCACGGTATTAAATATAAGCTCCTTGATACTTGATTCAATTTGTAGAATTCGATATTTGAATGATCCCTTGCTCTCTCATTATCATACTTTGGAAGTTTGCAAAACCAATATTGGAACACTGCTGCACTCGCGGATTTTAGGATTAGAGAGAAATTCAGTTCAACTTTTCCTCTCTTTTCCTTATTAATTAGATTAAATAATTTTAATGCTACTGTAAAAGCGTCCGAACAGGTTGCGTAAAATGCTTCCTGCGAAAAGCTATTAACGAGATTAAAAATTCATATTGCGGAAATATTCGCAAAGGCAGGACGTACCAATTAAATAAATATTACGAATATCGGAAATTGTCAACCAATATTCAGTAATATAACGAATTCTCTGCAAGCCAGCAAATTACCTTTTTCAGGTTGGAAACATTTCATCTGCGGGGTTACAGTGACATGAGACGTCGTCTCCACGAATACAAATTGTTACAGAAGCGTAATTTTCATTCGGAACGAGGTATTTGCAATTTATTTTGCTCCCGTTCAATTATTCATCGACGTTGCAGTATTTTCGGTTTTCAAGTTCCTACGTTATTCACTCGCCACCGCTGGCTAACTCAATAGAGTTTGACAAATATTTTTCGATCAAATATTAGGACGAACGAGATTGGGCGTCTTCGGCGTTAATTTACAATTAATACTGTGCATCACTGTCAAAGACGCGAGCAGACGAGCAGTCGGCTCATTTATATTTATGGTTGTTTTGCAAATGGTTGTAGGAGTGGGGAGACAGTTAGATCGATTCTCTCTTTTCGTGTGAATACGTTACTGTGCAGCAAATCAATGTAATTAAGATATTCAACATGAAAGATAAAATGAATCATAATTTTAGTACATAATTTTATGTCTAATTTGTGAATCGTTATAGCAAAGAATGATATTCAAAGTCGAAAGTTTTAATTGGTTGAATTTAAGGCGATGGAAATTATGAAATAATGTTTATCACAAGTTTATTTCGAGTTTCAAACTTGAAGTACCCTTTTGATGAGTAATTTCCTTAATTTCAGTAGACTACTTTCACTGAAATCCTAGGTCAAGTCTTAGTCGATATTCCGTCGCACTCTTCTTGCAAGTACACTGAACAGACATAACTCTGAATGAAAAAGACTAAGAATAATTGAAACCTGGTTAACCGAGGTGTTACTGTATTTCGTGCAGACGTACGAAGGGTGCAAACAAAAGAGACTTAATACAAGTAGCTAAAGCGCAAAGAGAGAAAAAATTGTTGAAAGCCTGTACCAAGTCTTTGTTGGAATGTAGCTTATCAGGATTTACTTGAAATAGTAGCATCGATCAATCTCGTTGTTATTTAAGGAAAGACAAAGCGCAGCGCCCGTATTTCCAGAAACCGAAGCTGATCAGCGGAACCTTGCAACCTTCGCCAAGGCTAGCACGTACTACTCCGTAAGCCAGTGAATTTATAGCGAGATCACTGGACTATGGCAGTATGTGCCAGCCGTTTTTACCTTGCAGAAGAGGAAAAAGTGGTTACAGATGGCACGTAGCCTCAACGAAAATAACACGACCGTCTAGTCTGCTTTCAAGCTTCATTTTGGTCACCCATTGAGGTGACATGGCGAAGAAGTGAAAGGATTTGTATACTTTTCAACAGAGTCTGAATCCATAGGAAATAGAGCGATGAGAACTCTGAGAGAATAGTCTCTGAATAGTCTGACATTGAAGCAACGTTTCTGAGACAATGAAATATAACTGTGAGGTAAAATAATATTTACACAGCCTGTTCCCTAATTTCCAAATCATGTTTGTATTTCTTGAGCTATCAATATTAATTTCTTCTGCTTTGAGAAGTATTTATCTCATCAACAGTATCGCGCATAAGAAGAAAGTAATTGTGCATTTTGTATTAAAAACTGAATGTATAGAGAGCAAAGCAATAGAAAGTAGAATAATAGATTTACTTGAATACATATAGAAAGTTCGTGCAGTTTTTGAAGCAAAACATTGAGTAAACTTTTCCTTAGTTTTTAAGCTATGAGCTTCAAAAGCTAATTCGGTCACCGAATTTCGGTGTCTTCAGGCTAAACCAACTATGTTCCTACTTTAATTAAAAACTTTTTCCTGTTGTTTTTCAATTTTTAAGTGCCGACTCAAAAATAATAAACGTGTAATGGATTTTATCACGTAACATAATAAATTATTTTAATTATTAAAATGATCCCCAATTTTCTATAAATAAAAATCATGTTTTTGTCACACAATGACACTAAATTAATTTCTACAACCAAAATCCTTAACTTTCTACAGATAACTTTTACTTTCTCTTCGTTTATCAAAATATTTGCGAACGTACACAGTAGTTCCTTTTTCGCTTCTCCTACATAAGGAATGTTTCTATTATCTTTAATGATGGCGTTAGGTGTGGCTCTGTTCTTCGTGCTCATAGCTAGGATTTTGAATAATTTTTCTAGAATCCTCTCTACTAGTCACACCACCCCTTTTCTTAGTGCACGTATACTCTCACGGGAACGTTACTCCTAAACTTCATAAATATTTACGAGTAGTCATAAAGGTGCGCCATTTGTTGGAGACATTAAACAGCGGATATGACTTCTGCAATATAGGTTGCCTAAAAAAGGCAATAATAATAATATTAGATGCTCGCGGCTATCTCATCTTCATATATTTGTGAGCATGAGATACCTAGTTTACAGTAAAATGGTTACATAACCCTATTAACCCCTTATATACTGGCGATAAATATAAATTTCATGCAAGTATCACACACCAGTGAATTGATAAAGTAAATCGATTTATATTTAAAATACATTTCGTTTTTTTTTAAATTCAGTAAATAGAAGGAGGAAAACATTGATTTCTCAATACAAGAAAAAAACGACATTCCATTTGTGAGAGACATAAAATAGCGGATATGACTTCTGCAATACACGGTATTGTGCAAATTAATGTGAACATAGTAATCCTTAAGTGTGAAAAATATTAATTAATTTCATATCGAAACGAGTGCAGAAACTTGTTAAGGTCAGAAAAGAATACATTTTCGTATTGAATATTCATTGTAACGTATTATATTCAAATATGAAATTAATTTTATAAGCAATAAAATATTTCAGTGAAATCATCTGTGTTCACATTAATTCGCATAATACTGTAGGTGCTCCATTACAGGTAATAACAAAGATATTACGTATTTATGGAATAAAAAAAGGACAGAACCCAATAAAAAAACACAGATAACTCTCGGATATCCAAAACCTTTTCACCAACAGGGAAATCATATTTCCTGAACAACAAGTCCTTCGGAATTATTATATTCTGCATAAAGAGTACATTCTGTTATACATATTCTGTAAAAGGACACATAACTTCATTGAAGAAAAACACTGACGATCTTTGACCCCTTGGAACCTGCTGAAATGTTTCCTAAAGCAATTGTTGATTACCTGAAATAGAACACCCTTTACACAATATTATTCATGACGCGTGAAGGGCTCACTAATTCGAGCCGCTTGATCGCCGCAAACAGTATTCTAATTAACCAATGTTCTCTTTCATACGCGTTGGTGAGCGAGAACAGAGAGAGTTGCAGTTGACAATCGTGACCAGAACCGCGGGTCGTGTTATCCTTTCGAGCCCGAACGACTATTTAGCGTTTGTTGTTTTCAATTAGACCACTTATGCGTCACATGTTACGCCCACTGCCTGGCCCATTTACTGGGGCATTTTACAGGTAATAGGTAGCTATGCCTATAATTAATAACTCAGAGGTTAATTGGCCGCGCTGAATAACGAGGGTGCGATCTTCAGCTCTCTAATTATGCCTGCATTCTTTTCACGCTGGCAGACACCCACGTGATTGCGGACAGAATTTATGCGAGGCATTAGGTATTCATAGAGAAGTGATTAAAAGTCTGCAGAGCTGTCCTCCCTGTTGTAGCAATCATTGTGCCTTTCAATTCGCTTCAAAACTGCAGCCAGGGTTGGGTCTTATTTAGATTCAAATTAATACCAAGGGAAAGCTAACGACGATGTTTCAATTGTGCAATATCCAAGCAAAAATCTTCGTAACCTCTAAATTTCTGTACTATACTACTCTATAGGATCAATATCGTAAATCGCTGTGCAGCGTAGAGATTCTAGCAAGGGTGTAAGGGAAATGCGGAATGCATCGATCTAACCCCTGCGCAAACCGAGAAACAAATAGTTCACGTCTTTGATTTCCCCCACGTAATAAAAGATGCAGTGAATATCTTGCGCGGTTCGCCGCGGGAAAGTTTTAACCAGCAAGCTCCAAGTTTCGCGAGCAGCAGCGGTCCATACTTTTTTGAAATTTAAGCAAACCTTCAGAGAAGACTTCCTTATTAGAAGGAAATTAATTTTAATTTTTCATTCGTGAAAGAGTATGACAAGGCTGTGTAGATTAGGAGCAAAACAACAGGGAGTGCCTGTGATCGAGCACAATCCGTTTCCCAAATGAATGTAAATCGCGAGCATCGCGCGACCACCGACTTTTCACCATTTCGTTTCTGAGCGAGCTTTGCAGTATGCAGAATGCTAATTGTCCCTTTAACAAAGGCCCAACGCTCGTGCAGAACCGCCTTCGCTCTCCTTGCCCGCTGGAGATTACCGTTCTGAGAATAGCTCTGAGCTTCTTGTTCAAACTTCGTCTCCTTGCGTCCGTTCGTAATTCTAATGTGTGACGAAATCTTGCCCAGCGATTGTTGTCAATTATTCAAAATTCAGCAGCACCCTGTTGATTTTGTGTCCAGGGGAATTTCTTTAAAGGTTTAACCATCGTTCTCAGATTTTGTCGTGCTGAATGGTAGAGATGGACACGTCCCGAATTTAGGTAAATCGGAAATTCTCATAGAGATGATTATCTAGATAGCTTCAAGGTCGTATTTAGAAACTGTTGCCCTGATGCATCAATAATTAATGTTTTTAAAATTCAACAGCAGCATTTAAATGTCATGCCCTATGGAATTTTTCCAAAGGTTCAACCCTTGACCTTACATTTTTTGCTGTTGATTTATATTCCAGACACTCTTATATAAATATAAGCTGGTAACACTACAGAATATGATACGTTCTAAATTTAGGTAAATCGAAGATTGTCAGAGAGATGACTGTTTCAATTCTTTGAAGTCTTATTTGGTCAGATATAATAATCAACTTGATACGTTTATGAATGGTGAAGTTTTGATTCAATGTACAATGTAATTCAGTGCTATCTTTTTTTACAAAAATTCGATTTTTATTTATAAAAAATTCAGAATAATTATAATATAACGTTCTGTTTGCAATTACAAATTTTATAACGCTAAAAAATATTCAGTGTGTTTTGGGATGTGCATCAACTAATAAAGAAGAACATAACAGATTTCGAATGTTGGCTAAATTAGAGGTTGGTATAGAGGTGCTTATCTGAATTGTTCAAAGTCTCGTTTAGACTGAAATAATAATTAGTCTGATGTGTCCACGAACGATGAAGTTTTTATTTGAAAGTAGGGCAGGCTTTTAATACAGATTTTCGACACACACATACAAACACTGCTTCTCTACTTTTCTATCTCTTCTCTCCTAAGGAAGTCGACAAATTTAATGTCACCTGGGTGAAAAATGATCTCGCGATGAGTTAGTCGATTCCCAGACACGCGAGACTCGCGTTCATTCGAATATCACGGCAAACTAAGCAACAGAGTCACAAGTCCGAGACCTGGGGTGCTGAACAACGATGACGTTCGAAGATAAAAGAAATAAACGAATTTTTATTTTAATGTGATTTTACGAAAAAGTGGAAATACTATAAAAACATATAAAATATGCTCTATTTCTCCAAAATCACCCTTGAGCTTGTTGTTTCGGCATAATCGTTTTAGAAAATTAATTGCACATGATTTAATTCTTGAAGACTATTTTGTCTCTCAAAGGCTGGCAGAACCTTTCGTTATATGCACAAAGAAACATTAACACGAGAGAAAATTGCAATATGGTAACGTTGCTATGGCACCATGCTTTAGAAGTTCTTATGAATTTCGCTGTAATTCAGTAACTGAATGATAAACTGTTCTGCTTCTCTTCTTATTACACTTTTATGCATGCTCTGCAGCATATATTAATTATTTAAAGAATTCTTAAATTAAGTTTTGAAGATACAGCTAAAAATGTCATTTCAGTGAAGTGACAAACAAGTACATAAAGGGGTGGAAATAGAAAAGAGGACAAAAGAAAGTTTAATATTGCTCGTTGTACATATAAGCAATAATAATACGTAAAAGAATAAATAATCGACTGCTTTTTGAGCAATTTTCTTGTTTGTTACTAATGGAATTTATTTATAGAAGTGATTGTCATAATTTCTATGGACTCAAAATGAAAAAATCTATAAAATTTATATTTATAAAAAATTTATTTATATTTTATATCAAAATTTATATTTTCATACGCTGAATTAAAGAAGGAGACCTAAATCGGGACTTATTTCGACCTTTTGACATTATAACATATACTTTATTTTAGATATTTGACATACTTTTGCATATTATGTATATTTCATTACTTCTGAATTTATTTGCTATAAATGCAGAAACGTTCTCAGGCTATAGACAAGATTCATCTATTCTGAGATATCTCTCATAAGGTGTCTTTAGGATACTTCTTCCTGTTCAAATTCTCTTTTGTATGTCAAGGTACGCCTGATTGCATGTCAAGGAAAGTGGAGGAAGTGGTCAATAATAATGAAGAACGGATAACAAATGGAAGCAAAGAGTAGTGCATACGTGGTATTTCGATAATCGATTCCATGTACGGTATCGAACAATGGTTTATGCGATCGGCGATTCATCTTACTCGACTCTCCTTTGCAAACGACTGGATCGAGGCAACTCCGTTCGATTTCCATCGTAGCTGTACACTACTAGGAATAGAATTGTGCTTGACATACGTGTCAACGTCAATGGTACAATCTATGCCGACTTCCTCCAACATACGTAGAATTGAAGATCAAATGGTAATCGATTCAGGTACACAATTCAATCGGAGGATATGTTACATTACTGGCGGATCTGGGTCAACAATCAGTCAATTACATGGGAAAAGGGACTGGAGCAGAATCATTCTAATAATTCTAACGCTCGATCGTTTAGTGTTTGCTTTGGAAAATGAATCCATTCAGGACTTAATCTTTTATGATCCTACTGCGCATCGAGGCTGAAATATTTAACACCGGAATCGAATTTTCCTCCAGGCTTCCTATAATTCATGTTAACGTTATACATAGGTTCAGTTGTATTTTATCTACTATTATATCAATAGCAGCATGATAGAGTTTCATAACTTTTGTATTGCACACAGTTGTACTAACGCGGAACAATAGGCAAGTGCATCCGTTCGACTTTCCCCGATTTCACATATCACATATGGTACTTCAAAAATGACATATATTAAAAACGTGATTTTTCAATTACAGTTATAAATCAGTTTGGTTGGTACAACTCTGTTGATTATAAAAGCTTTACTAGTTAAACGTCAAAATTATAAAATTTATTCAAAGTTTTCTTCTAATATAAATTACAAATTATTTAAATAATGACAAGAAAATTATTCAATGCAAGTAGTACATAACTATTTTCTAGGCTAATTATTGAATCAAGATAACTTTCTTTAAGCAAAACCAGTCTTTAAGTCAGTATTATATATTTAGCATATCATTTTCTCCTAAACTCATAAGCAGTTGTGTGCTTCTCCTGAGAAACATAACTTTTTGAGTTGTGTCACTTTTGAAGTATATGTGCTATATGTTGTAATGCCCCAAAAGTAAGCGACACGTGTTTCTTTATATTTGGTGATATTCTGTTTAAAGCGATGGAACCCACCTAAAACGATTTAACGTGTAACAAGAATAATTGGAATTTTTCATAAAAATACTAAATTCTTTCGAATTTTCATGTGTATGTAGAATATATTTCATCGTAGAAAACCTACCACGGAGTCCTAGTTTTCGAGGAGACTTGTTTTTTAAATGTAAAGTGCCCTCACGTTGAATTTTTCCTAGTGTTACATGAATGTTTAATTTTTCTGAGTTCAATCCATTCTGCTAATTCTAAAAATCCTTCGAACACCGAGGGTCGGTTGACCCAGAAAAATGTTTTAGCTGAATTAATTTATACAGTGCAGGAGTTACTACCACATTAACCAGATAAAAATCGCTTTTAATATATAAAACGTATTCAGAAAATGAAATTACTTCCAAATTATTTATTCTAATTTTTGGCAGTAGTAGTGCTACAGAAAATACAATTTAATAGAAATTATTACAATATGATGTTAAATATTATTATTATTTCAAAATAAAAACTTTCCTTCAATTCACGTTGTATAATTCCACGCCCACTAAATATGTTATACAATACCTGTTATTCATAATAATAGACTACGAAGAGTGTAAAACAGAGATTCACAAAAATTAGATAATATTCAAGAATATTTGTATTTCAGAGAAAAATCGATATATCAATTGCTCATAAACTTTCTTATTCCCACATGTGTTCGTCCACATGCTACATTGTTTCAATATTCTGAATTCGAGTTATTTACGAGGAGATTGAATTGAAGAGCAGCGGTACATTAAGGTTCTTTGATAGGATGAAACATGATAGCCAGAGGAGGCTCGTCAGGGAGATTTTCGAGGTTTCAAGTTGGCGCGTGTTCACGAACCATATCAACGTCTGCGCGCCGCGTCTTTCCACACTTTCTGAATGCACCCTACCACAGCATACGTTATAATTATCACGAGTTAAGATGTCCCGCCCGTTTTTTTCCCAGACACCGTTCAGGAAACTAATTAGCTACCGCATAACGAGCGTCACGCGAACAAAAAGAAGTCTCGTAATTAGTCGCCGCTTCTGAGTCGGTCCTTTATCGATCCCACGAAAGGTGTGTGGTCACTGGGGAATATTGTAAAGGATTTGGCGTAAACAGATTGTGGTTGTCAAAGGATTTCTATGACACCGACATGGACTAGCAAGTGGTCATTTGCAGAATACGAATCGAATATCCACTACTTCGTGGAAAGAGACTCTCCATCATGTGACGTGTGCAATAATAGCTATTGACCACACCGTCCTTCCATGAAGGAGATGCTGAGAGGATGTTTAAGCCGAGACACTATGATAGATGATGTAAGGGATAGGAATTCCTGAAGTGTATTGATAAGTCATTAGAGATAGAAAGCGTGAAGTTTTACGTCAAGAGATTTTTTGCGTTTTCTGTACTTAATGATAGATTAGTCCTATTGTCTTTAACCTGATGTAAGAGAATTTGTAATATTTTACTGATATAAAGTGGTTCTTCAGAATCGTGATAGTATACTCGCAGAACACATGATCGACAATTTGTAAGGAATGACTCGTTATGCTTATCCACTGTTTCGAATTTGGGTCAATCTTATCAACACTTCCGCGGCAGTGAAGGGGTTAATATTACCCTTGTTCGAAATTATTTCCATCTCATTACTAGCTTAGCACTAAGTTATACTCAATCACCACTTTCTATTCTCACATACGTGTATTTCCATCGGCGCATCTCTAAATTGTTTTTCGACCTACTGCAGAACATTAATATTCTATTAATATTCATATTTAGCATCAAGTCTCTTATTCGATAAATTGGTTAAATCTGAAGAACAAAAATGATTATATTTAGTTTTCATAAAAATTTTAAAGTATTCAAGAAGTACGGTTAATCACTTCGGTCTGTGAATGACTTAATTATAGGATAGAATACTTGAATGTTCGATTTCCGTTTGAACATTTAAATGATAGAGTCGTTTTAAAGTGTTGAAATAGAGAAAGAGTACCTAATCTTGAAAAATCTGCCTCTATGGCGTAAAAACATTGAAGTGGATCTCCGAACATTTAAGTCTGAAGCCAAAATCCCCGGTGAAATTTTGAAAAAAAGCTTCAGGCTTACCGCTGGAAATCCAGCATTGTTGAAGCTTAAGTACTTCTGATAATGTTTTGAAGTGGTGAAAAAGTTCCTAACTTTGAAAAATCTATCTCTATGGTCTCAAAACTTTGTAGAATAGTATTTCTGAATATTTCAGGATTCTAAAGCCCACGCCCGAAGTCACTAGCAAAAAATTAAAAAAACTCTGGGCTACCCTTAGAATTCCAACACTATACATTCTTCTGATAACACGATAACGCAAGCCACATTCGTGCGACACATTTACAGCCGTGACCAATGAAATTGCACCACTTTACGAACAATAATGGTCTTGGTTTAATTATTACGTGAGAAATAATCATCTGTGTTATTTGTCGTTACTCTAATTTTCTTACTTGACTAGAAATTTCGATTTTTATAACAATTTAGATATATATAGGTATTATTATAATTACTTTTATTCAACAAACTTTATTTTCAGAAATGTCGCGATTTTATTGGCCACTTCTTTAAGTGACAGAACCATTCGAAAGTTTTGAAATAAACAAAGTATTTCTAACTTACAGAAATATATTTGTAGGCTTTTAAATCTTTGCTTAGTGTTTCTAAATATTTTAACCTGATCTCAAAGCTCCAAGTAAAAATGTGAAAAAAAAAACTTCAGGCTCACTATTGCAAATCAGATATCGCCTAAGTAAGGGTTCTTCTGATAACATGCTGAAGTAGTGAAAGTTTACGTCATAATTGAAAAACTTATCTCTACGATCTCAAGGATTTGTATGGAAGTATCTCTGAATTTTTAAATTTAAGACTCTAAGTGGAAATTCAATAATAGCTCCAAAGTCACTACTAGGAATCCAATATCGCCAAAGTTTAGATTCTTTTGATTATCTTAGCAAATAGTGAAACTATTCCCAATTTTCGTGAAACCTATTCCTACGGTCTCATAGTTTTGCACAGTAGTGTTTCTGAATATTTAAGTCCGAACTCAAAGCCCTAAATGAAAAGATAAAAGATTTAGACTCACCCCTAGAAATCCAACATCGTAGATCCTTCTGATGACGCGGATAACACAAGCCACACACATGCAGCACCGTCGGCTGACGACTGACTGGTTGCAGTTTGAAAGCTTGCAAGCTTTGGGGCGACCTCTGCCACGTGCTTCCGTCTAGCAGCGCCGAGAGCGCGCGCCTGCGGCGATCACGCCTAATCCCCATTGTTCTCGGAAGTCTCCGTAAGCTCAGCTTTCGATTTTGCAACGATATCGCGATGACCAACGCTCCCTAGGAACTATAAATAAAATGAAGCTTCGCGATAATCTCTTTTAAATGCGTTCGTCGAGGAACTTGCGGGAATTCGCGTTTTTTTTTCCTATACTGAAGTTCTCGTTAAAATTTAAAGTCGACTCTGCTTTGTGCTAATCGCGACAACGTGGAAATTTGAAGCAAACAAAATTTCTCGCAAGTAGTGGAACAAAAATTGAGGTGGATTCACAATGTTCAAAGTGCAAAATGGGCTTTCCAGAAGCTCAACTCCACATTTTGTAAAAGTTGTGAACTTTGTATTGTCCAAACACAGGATTAGTAGTTAACTTATTAAAACTGGGAAAATTGAATTGCAGAATTGTATGTAGGGTCATAGAATGGCATGTATATTTATTAATGCAAGTAACATATAATGCATCACCGAGCCTATACAAATATAACGATCATATGTCTAAGGATCGAATATCACAGAAACAAAATTAGTCATTTCTGAAATAATGTACTATATTGTACTATTATGCGATTTTATTGGTCCAGTTCAACCTGAATTCTAAAATACATTAGTTACCATACCGTCATTGATCAGTCTGAAATTTGATATTGATCTAAAAATAGTGATAGTATTATTCTTTTCGATACACAATTTTGTGGAGTATACGTAATACTGTTTTAGATAGATTTGAACTTTTTATGGAATAATAGATTTAGAATAAAATTGTGCTCAACATAAAGAGTAAAAATCTTTGAAAAGTTTACGTACATCTTTTCTATTCCCACAGTAAGTAGAATAAACTTTAGTTAGACACGCAGACTATGAATACATACTTAATAGAAAGCACTGACAAGAATTGCTAATATATGTATGATTTTATGGAATGTTATTGTATCTTTAAGAAACTGCAATATGTAATTACTGGATAATACAATTACAGTAAAATTGTACTTAACATAGGCTGCATAGAACATAATAATCTTAAGAAAGTTTAGGCCAGTTCTTCTATTTCCGCAAACAAGTAGTATGATCGCTTATTAATCAGACACGAACACAAGATATGCCTTTTATACGGAAGAGACCTCACATTCTCTCCATTTATTAATCCTCAAATTCTTTTTCTCTATTCTCTAAAATTGATTATCTTCGATAATAACTAAAATTCAAATATTTAAAGCACTATTGCAATAATGAAAATTAAAAATTAAGTAGGAATACATTTCAATGTCTAAATATTATAACAAATATATTGATAGTTTATATAATGGTATTTTGCATATTTTTGCATATTGTTAAAACTACCTGTTTCAATTTATAGTACATGGATACAAGACAGTGTCTTTTTTGAAGAAGTCAATTTGTTATAGATAGTAGAAAATTGACTTGAAGTACTTTATCCGGCTGAAAGACGACTCAGCTTTCACTCGGAGTGTTTCTTAGTGAGATTACCTTCACTGACAATTAAAACATCGTAAGACCACGTGCCAGACTAAGAACTTTAGGATTTACACGAAAAAGAACTCTTTGTGCAGCATCCTACAGGTCCTGGTTGCGTAATGAAATGCATTGAGTCTGCAAGTGTCGTACAATAAAGAAACTACCTTACTTTCCTATTAAGTTCCCCTAAGACCATTTTCCAAATTGGAAAATTAGAACTACGTCAATCTTAAGAATGCAATAAACTAAATAACACATCAATCTTTATTAGAATTATACAACCTTAATATCACAGGGACTTTGGTAACTTATGAATCTTTGTAATTTTATTAAAATAAAATTATAATGAATTTGTAAACAATGGACTTCATTTCATTAAATTTATTTTAATATGAATCACTTTTATGTTTGCAAATTACTTTGCTGACGTAACGCAGATTCTGTGCATTTTCTGCTTCCCTGCACACTGAAATTCTACATAAATGCGTTTTGAGAATAATAAAAAGTATTCTATAGTGGGTGTAGAAAGTGTTCGTATACCGACTAATTTCGAACTTTGAAACGGAATCTTTCTGCCAGTGCAGAAAAAATGGGCGTCAAAGATAATTTTATCTTTATGCACAATAATGATCCAAAGCATACGGCGTACAATACGAGGATGTCGATATTATTGGTATTATATAAATAATACGCCAGCATATATAAAAACACCACCACTATCTCGTGATATTAACTTATGGGATTACTTGGAACGTCACATTAGAAAACAAATCGTCAAATATTCTCTAAAGGAGATTTAAAAAATGCTCTTATGGAAGAGTGGAATAAGATCCCACCCAGCATAAGAGCGAAATTAGTAAATTGAATGCCAAGGAGAGTCGCAGGAATTATAAAATCAAAAGGAAATCCTACTAAATATTAATTAACTGTTTATTTTACTTTTTCATTGTCAAATAAATTTAATTTCCACGTTTTTCTTACGAATTTCTAATGAGTTTTAAAAAATGTAACAGCTGTACGAATAATATTTCGGTTAAATTTTGTTTTTTTTTTCTTGATAATTAGGCAAATTATTCAACCAACTAATTTTTTTGTGCACTGTATCTGTTCTAGAGATTTTCGAGAATATGTACAAATTCGTTGTTTACAAAAAATTAGTTAATAAATTACAATTTCACAATATATTATTCGAAATTAGTCGGTGTACAAGCACTTTCTACATCCACTGCATTTAATATATCCAAGAATCTGAGAGCAAAAAGCGTTGTTCCAGCAATGTAAAGCGCTTAGTGTTCGTGAACCTTGTCTAAATCAACGAGCACCAGTGGGTCACAACGATATCTGGCATGGCACATTAGAATTTGCGGCCATGTCTCGTCGTTTGATCAGTCTTTGTTGTCGTACAACGAGCATCCTCCGCGAAAGACAAAAGGGGATGACTTGTGCGGGCACACGTGCTCGTAAATCACTGGCTTGTGACATGGCTGCGACCTTCCAATTACATTCGATGGATTAATCTCAGGACCGAATCGTTGTCGGACGTTTCCAGAACGACCCACAACAGGCTATTCGAACGTTTGTTTTATTCTTTTCCCAGCCTTTCTAATCATTCCCATCCCTGTTCCTCTTTGGCGACCAGCTTCCCCTCGCAGTTGTCCAACATGCCCATTCGGTCACAGACTCGTTTAAAGCTTCGATCGGTCTACCATGTTCGATTTTTATCGTATATATTCGGTCTTGTCTGTTAGCTTTGAGTTTCTTTTTGAGTCTAGCTTATAAATTAAAGTCGTATATATGTGGAATTCGTCGTTATATACGCTGACGAATAGTTCATTAACTCTTTGTCTGTGACGAGCTTCAAGTCGAAACACTGCGCTGTTTTACCATTTCGCGTTGATTATTGGATAAAAAATTGTAAAGTGAAAAATTGTTGTATCTAGGACTATATTAATATTCACAAATATTTAGATACATATTATTAGTGGAATGTAATTAGAACTTTCGTATGTTTATTTGAATGAAGGTTTTTTTATGTGAATAGTTATGATTGAATGTTATTAATATCTAGACTAATTAATACAAATTATTTGCTAAAAGTCTGTTGTGCTGAACACATTTTGTTTCGTTCTGTATCCATTCCTTTGACTAATAACTATAACTAAACTGCGACTGTTTATATTTTGTTGACAAATTTAAGTGTGTAGAAAGTGCAGAACAGACATAATTGGGGAAAATATATAAAATATTCAAAGTACTTGAAACAGAAATATTATTTTTTAAGGGTGAATATTTGTATGTAGGTTCGACATTTTTAGTCATATTTATGAAAATATGAATTTGCATAAATATCCGCAATCTCGTAATACCTATTTATGCAATGACTATGTGAAATAATCTGGCAGTTTGCATCTGGCAATTGCATTTCAATTTTTCTGAATCTTCTTCTAGACATCTTCCAAATAAGACAACAACAATTTTTTACAGTACTGACATTTCTTTCATACTTTATCATTGATTTTACCTCCCCATTTCTAAATTATATTATAATCGAATAATCTTGATGCTCACTGTATTATTCTTAATTGATTTGCTAATTGTTAATTTGCTGATAAGGTTTTTCATGTTCACTTGTCTGAATTTTCTTGGGCCTCAATAACATTTATTGATGACAATTCCTTTCGACAAACTTTCTTTAAAATGTATGATTTAATTAAGTCTCAAATATGTATCCGTACATTTGTGGATGGTGGTGTATAATACTTGACGAATTAAAATATTTTTATATTTGACAGGTGAATTGTGTCTGTGTGTGAATTTGATCAACAAATTTGTGGAATAGAGAACCATAGAAACATTCATGACATGCGCATCAGGGAAACGTTAAGCTGTAGAACAAGATTCTCCTTTCATTCTATGCATGACTAGAAAGGATATTTCAGAGCGCAACTTCCTGTTTTGCAAACCTAAAAGAAGTTTCCTCCAAAAAGCTTTTACCCTCCTTTGGAACTTTAAACCTACTTTATTCCGAGTTGATAGAGGATTTATTCGCCCTCGTTGATCTCATAAATTCATGGTGGTACGTTCTAGTCCCTTGAGTGATTAGCCCAGTTACGATTTTCACTGCCACAATTTATAACAAAAATCTCAGTTGTACAGACTATACGTAGAGTTTATTCAAAAATATTCCACGCGTTGATCCCCCGGCTAGTGTTTTCCTTTCTAAATCAATTCCAATGTATTTTTCCACGCGACGTTACGTTCGAATATATTCACATAATGGGACACGCAATATGCAACGAGAGAGATTTATGTTGTCATTTCCCCTTTTCTTTAGAGCTCATAAAAAGCAGCCACGACTGGTGCGAGAATCACGATTAATGATTATCCTTTTTTAAGCTTCAAGACCCACGTGCTTGTGACCTAAAGTCGATTCGTGGATTATCGAGAACAATTTTGCTTGATTGCCTCTTGTCTGCCCCTATTATCGATGATAAAGAAATGTGTTTCGAGTAACAAGTACGTTTTAAATCGAAATTATCGCTGGGGTGAGAGAAAATCGTGTTGCGTGCAACAAAGCGCCAACTCCATTCATGCTGTATTCTGAAGAGGAAAACTGTTTTCCAGAATTTATATGTTTGCAATTTAATATAACAATACTGGATTCATGGTTTCTGTACATTTTCTTTTTAAAGTTACATCAGATAATGTGCTGAAAATTTATTATGAGTCCAACAGCGTCATATTGAACAAAGTGTTACAAAGGTGTAACTTTTTATTGTTATTGATTTCGAACTACAGCTGTAATTATGTCGTAAAATTTAATGGCAAATAATTCCTTTTTTTTAATGCTTGTGGAGAGTTCTGACAGACTTCCTAATAAACCAAAGTTGCTTATATTTTCCTCTGGACGTGTACGTATCAAGTTCTGTACACAAAGTTACAAGTTCCATGTGTTTGCGATGCAAGTTCCACACGTCCATCATTAATAAAGTAAATGTTGTCATTGAATAAATAAGACGATCTATACGTTTTAGTCGTGGAGTATTCATAAGTATTGACGGTATGATTTCTGTTCTGTAATTATTTGTACTAATATTTCGTGAAAGGTCAACATCAGTGAGAAACACAGCTTTAATGATTCTTTTATTTCATATATTGAGCGACTCCATGAGTAACGGCGGTTCCTGTTTCACATTTGAATTCTAAAGACTACAAATTTTGTGAGAAAAAAGTTCTAATGTTATCAAAAAAAATAAAAATTAACGTAGAAAATAATAATCTCCATGCCGATTGATTTTCGTATAAAAAATGATATAATTTTCATTAGAGTGTTCTTGAAACGATTCACTATAAACATAGACGAAGTGGAATAGAAAATAAAATAAAGTTTTACTTGACGTTAATTCTTGATTCCTGTGTTCAACATGTCTCCTTATTCAAGTTAAACACTGTACAATTTGCAAATGTTAAGAATTTCTCGAGGGATTCGTTTATTGTCCCACGTTTATTGTGAACATAACAAGTCTTTGATATCGTATTCCCTTATATTTCTTCATCTCTTATGATCCCCATATTTATATTCGCATATTATCGGCTCATATCCACTATCACATCATGTTTCACGTCACGTTCTATCTCAGCAACGTTTTAAACGTTTGTCAGAGCGCAAAAAAAAGGAGAAAACCAAACTACTCAAGTTAGGGAATTCTTCCTAAGAAATTCTTAATAACTTGTCTAAATATTTAATTTATAATAGATACCTATGCGAGACTGAAATAAAGATAAAAAAATGCAGTAGGACGTTTAAACACGTTTTAAAAGAAGATTTTCAGTGGCTTGAGCTAAAATTGCTGTAGTCTGTTAAAATATGTTTAAATAATTCATAGGAATTCGAATTTTGATTTTTCTAATTAAACCAACTTCACTTAACGCACTGTTTAACAGGTCGAAGCTACTTCTATATTTTCCTCGTTATCAGAGACGAGCTTAAATTTGGATTTCTCGTGATTGGATTTGGATTGAGTCGTGATATCAGATGAATCAAACTTGGAAAGATAACAGAGAATTACTGCAAACGCCTCGGCTGAATGACTTGCTGCATTAAGAGAGATTATACGGTTACCATGGATATTACGATCTAATCATTGCGAGTGATAGAAGTGAGTTTATTACTATTGTAACGAGTAGGTTTATGCAAGCTGTGGTTAAACTGAACCGTCGTTTTTCTACTATGTCTTGTTACAAGCAGTGCTAAGATTCTGCTAGTACTTCCTTGTCCAATTATTACGAAGAGTAGATATTCAAATTTAGGTACCCTTGCTAGATAGAGAAAGCAATTATACTTGTAATTTAAGAGAATCTTATTCTCACATGAGGTTTAAAGTTTGATAGACAGTTTCTTGAAGTGTCACGTCCTACCTGAAAAGGAGTCCTAGTTCAGAGCTCAGTGCGTCCATTATTTAATAAGCGTACTTTGAAAGATGCCCTGCTGAGTGTATATTAATCGAAAACATAGACTAAAGGAGTAAAACCAGTAATATTTGCATTAAAGACAGCCCTATTCTTACTGGAGATTTAACATTTGGGAAATTGACACATCTGAAGAGTAACCTTGCATCAAAAATCATTGCATCAATCACTGATTTTTGCAGATATGATTTTACCCAGGAAGGTTCCATGGCGATCGTAGATTAATCGAAGAGCTAGATAGAAGAATTCTGATTTGACAGTAAATGTTAGCCCATATGATCTAGCTTTGCCAATTGCTCCTAGTGCTAGACGTTGTTTGCGGTCGATAGTTTCCCGCCTAGCTGACGTACGTCGCGACGTGGCAGTTGACAGTTTTTGCTTGATTAATTGTAACGCACGCTGTCACCCAGCAGGAATAGTTTAGTCCCTGTGAGCTCTGTGTCCCCATTGCTTCGACTTTGCTCGCTGCATCGCGATCTAAGGTAAAAAGCGCTAGCCTGGAAACCTTTCGCAAACTTTCAACAGAAAAATGTGGGATAGGTCCTTTGTAGTTGCTTGACGAATAAAATTGTGTCCCCAGAGGCAGCTCAGCGCTGAACCACAGCATTAACCATGCTCGATATTTATAGAGAAAACTAAATTAGGTGGATCTGACATCGGTTTCCAATAGAATGTGCTTCATAGACAAGTCTGAGGTCCTAAAAGGTTAACTAATTGTGTACGTTTAAAAATAGAGCCACCCGAGTTTCCAGCTACATGACCAACATACCGGATTTCCTGTTGCTTTAAAGTCGCTTGAATACTTCATTTATTCAGCAGACCTCTGTCTGGATTTAGAATCGTATTCCTTATTATGAGCAATGAGCTCATCGTTAGTCAGCAAGCTTATAGCCAAAAAATATTGTAGGGGTGGGAAATGACGAAACTGAAAACAATAGTATTTTCATGGCGGTACATAAATGCCAGTGGCAAGCAAACTTATCACCTGGAATAGATATGCGTGTCATCAGCAGGCCTACTCATCACACTAAAATTGAAGCAACTCACGTTTTTGATGCTCGATTATATTCCACGCTTGGCATTTTCGTGGTTGAAGCGCAATGCTCTGTAAATAACGCCCCTCTATCTAAATTATGTCACGTTCCATGCGGTCTACGATGAAATTGAAGCTTAAACTGCTGTACAAGCTAAAATCCTCCTTAGTCCTAGCTAAACAACAAATTTAGACTGCTTTAAGATGATCCAGAATTAAGAAAGTTAAATGATTGGTATAGGACATTGGTATAGACCTCTACTATAGGACACAAAAATGGTTATAAGAATCAGTGTTACTTTTTAGACTAATTTGCTGAGTATATGAGTAAGTCTGAACACTTATTGTATATCTGTAATACTGATGATTCTATAAAACAGTGTCTCTATTTATACATATATATGAAAATTTTGACACTTATCAAATATCTATAATATCTTCTTTGCAATATTTTGCTACGTGTACATGAAAGCTTGAACACTTAGCTAAGCTAGTAAACATTAAGAGGTGAATAGAAAAAGAATTGACGAAGAGAGGTGCCTTGGGGGTGGCAGAACGCAAATCTATGCGCAGTGCTATAACTCCAAGCAAAAGGTGGTAGTTAACAGGAGCAGTATTTCCCTGTCACTCGCAGCTTTCCATATGGACCGTACACCTAGGTGTACGTGAGCGCTCACCGTGACCACTGGTCAAGCACGTACATGCGCACACATACTACTGTATTATAGAGACAGTTTATAAAGAGAAACAAAGGATTCGCTCTGTGGAAGCAGATTCTTGAACTTTCTGAAAGTGTAAGACAGGATCGACTTCCCAGAGAATAAGGATCTTTTATAAACTTTGAACCCTGAGTGTCCTAAAGTCCTGAAGCTCCATAGTGCTTTTACAAGAAGCATTTTCATTTGACTTTAGCACCAAATGCTTAAGAGAGAACATTTCTCCTTTGGAAACTATGTATACTTGACCTACTCATTATTTGTAAATATTATTACATTTTTTTGAATCCTATATCACCATAGAAGGAGCAAGTACGTAGTTTAATCCACTTGATCCCATTTGTACGTACTTTACTGAGCGTTCTTCCTTGTTTCCTAACTAAAAATCCGACTTCTCTACATTTTTAACTGCTCCAACTCCTGTAAACATTGTTCTAAGAACTTTAAATTGATTTTCCCAGAAATAAGGGGACTATAAAACTTCAAGTGCTCTTTGGAAGTAATAATTAGTGTCCCATGGGCTGTTAAATCTTTTCCATAAGCAAGATTTTATTTGTGTATCCATATACTCTATTGTTGTGTCTATTTTTGCTAGTTTATATGATTCGTTAATAGAATATTTACTCGCTGTAAGCTCATCGCTGTTTATAGCTTTTCTAGCCTTCTGTTTTGAACCAACCTCTGTTTCTTTTACTTTCAATTTTAGAAGGAACAATACACGTTATTATCTAGTGAATAAATTTTAGGCTCATATTTTTCATACTTCGATTAACTATACTTTGGACTCGCTGCTGGGGAACAGGTCTGATATTATAGCGAATGAAGACCATATTCGAAAATGTATTGGAGTTTTCACGCCATCAACAAGATTGTGATTGGAAACACTCTTGGTGATACTCATTCGACAAGCTTTTGCGAGTGAAATGTCACTACTTTGACACTTCTACACTGTATGAGAGTGAGTGCTTCTATTAAAAGAGTAAAAAGAGACTTCTATGATAGCTTTAACGACAGGCTACGTCAATACAATTTTTTATCGTAAATGTTGAGTCATTAGCAAAAACAATTACATTGGATAACGGTTTCATGCAATGTCCTCTATTGGACGAAGCAAAAATTGGCAGCAAAGTGTCGTCAGTCATCGCTGCTGATGGAAACGTCAATTGCCTTTCATCGGGCTGTTCGACGATGAATCCTCGACCGTGAAAGACAAAATGGTTGGATAGACGCGGTCCGATAATTTATCCATCTGTCGTATTCGCCTCGAAAAAACAATCTCGGTAATAAACGAGTTTTCTCTGGCAGGAAAATATGGGCACAGTGTGGAGTGGAAAATCGTGGTATTATTTTGATTACGAAATAAAAACTCTCGAATTGTTTGGGAATAGTGGTGTTCTTCATGTAGTTGTTATAATCTGTATCAAGCGACACTATTTGTTATTAATCAAGCACTTTAAAAATTGTATTAATTATTGAATAATTATGTTTTGTAAATATTCAGTTCTCTTTTATATTAAAAATTATTTAGGAGTTTAAACCTATTAGAAGATCACTAGACACATGAAATAATGCTACTATATAGTTTAGTTGTTTCGTTTTTGTTATACACTATTTTCATTAACAATAAGTTTCTTGTACAATAAGTGTTGAAGCTGTGTAGAAACTGTTTAGAAGGCTAGGTTACTGGAACCCCGCTGAAGCGAACGTGAAAGAGTCACGATTGACCCGAGTACAGACTGTTAACGGTTCGTACTTCAAAGTTTAACGAACAACCACAACAAATGATTAACAGCAATTTCATTATTCTTGATTTTCGTTTTATTTTCATATGTCGAATTATGCTATAAATTTTTCACCATGTTTAGTCGAATACCGTATATGCTGTAGGAGCTGTCTGATTTCTACTGAGAAACTCTTAAGTCAAACTCTACGGTCATGCAGAGTTACACAATTACTGTCAGAATATTTGATGTGAATAGTGCATTTTAAGTACTGGGAAAATGTACTGTATCCCTTGAATACTACTAGGAAATTATGAAACATTAAAATTCGATAATTTTACTACAATTCATCTAAACCTATTGGAACACAAATTAATTTAAAACCGTGACCCGCTCTTAGTTTCAGCCAGAAACTTCGGACTGACAATGGTATCATTTGATTTACCACGTTTTAGCAAACTTTACCTATCTTTAAATGTTTATAATTAATGTACAAAGGCTCGACCACAATTTCATTATTTTCCATCTTCGTTTTATTCTGATATCTAGAATCATCGCTTAAGTTTCTCCTCATTTATAGCTAAGTACTCTGTACATTCTAGATATAGTGAAACACTATAGCCATCTAGCGACGAAATCCACGCACTAATATACTGTTTCAAATATACAAACGTTAAGTAACGCGTTTATTAACTAATTTATTAATAATTTGAAAATATAGGATTGTTAAGAAGACTCCAGGACACATTACGTGTCAATATTAAACGCTAGAAGTGTTTATTTATTGCAATGAAGTTAGATGTATGAAACAAGGAGAAAAAGTATCCAGTTTATGTTTATTACTTATTTCTAGGATTACTAAAATAATTAATTAACTAATGACAATTACTAACAACTATTGTTCTCCCCAGAGACGATTCTCTAAGCGAAGTTTACCTATGTACGTTAAAGTCGGTCTCACTTTCTACATCGATAAGGCAGTCAGACTTATCAGCCACATCGACTTATCAGTCCACAAGATGATAAAATTTTAGGAATCAAAGTTTCCCGAAGGTTACCGTCATCTGTGCACTCACATTTCAAGTACTACCACAGATAGTTAATTTTAATTCCCACCACTTGTATCACTGTAATACTCTTCTAAACTAGTCGATAATGTGGTGGGGAGCAAAAAATTTAGGGGCTCGTAATAAAACCAATCTTCATCAAACTTTACAATTTAGATAATAGAAACACATTCTAGTGTTGAATAGCGATATCTATAACACTGTGATACGTGTACCATCAAGAACATAGTAATACATAACAGCTAATATAATGAATACTTTTTTAAACACATTTTTATCTATGGATCAAGGATTAAAGATATTGGAATATCTTTTGTGCTTTATTGGCAAGAAAGAAATTGATAAAGGTTGTTTCTGTTATGAGCCTTTCTATCTTCCTATTATCCTCGACATTATCAATTCTGTTCAAAATAAAATTAAAGTGATACAAGGGGTAGAAGTTTTATCGAAATCTTTTTGTGTAAAATTAATATGCTTTCGTGTAAAAAAAACAATTATGTAAAAAGATATTTTGTAAAATTAATTAATAAATAGTGTATTTATGGTTTCAATGAACTCCAATAGTAAATCTAATAGCTCCAAAAGTGAGCTACTCTATTATTTTATTGAATGAAAAGTACTCTTGAAGACATTTCAGGAATTAGCCATAGTATTCACAAATCTCTTAATCTTTGCAATTGTATAGAAAATGAATACTACATAGGATGTAACAAATATATTTCCTTCGATATTTTAAGGGATGGTAAGAGATCCAAATTGGAACACAAAATGTTCTATGACATAGTATACGATCTACCTTAGTTTTTCGCCAGTAATGCCTTAAAGTTAATACACTTGTATACTAAACTAACAATACTAAAATAAGTAATTTCTTTCACTATATTCTTCACTAAAATTTTCCTATCCACATATCTACACAATTGTGCAATAAAGACTCCAATTTTTCCTTTGCCTAAAATCTAGTATAAAAAGTCTCTAGTGGAAAACCTGTCTCAAGTAATACCACTTCTTATAATTAACATTACTATGTTAATGACGTACTCGTCACAATGGGACACATGTCTAAATTTTTCAGTCGGTTCTAGAGACTTGAGGAGAACCTTGTATCTACGACTGCACACAGGTTTGCGAAATATCAACAGGTGCAGTCACTCGGTGTTTCGCTTAATTGGCCCGTATTCTGTGACCAAGATTTCTAAGCTATGCTCCACAATTCCTAATACCTCCCCAGAGGAGCCGGTCGATTCGATTCTGGCGTCTCAGGTAAGAGGGTAGATATCTGATCATTGGATCAGATTCGTTCGAAAGAACCAACTGAAGACAAAATTCTCTAAAACTGTGTATTATTCAAGACTATTCTAAGTTGATGCCCTAATATACATAAGTTCAGCTATTACAGTCAAATTTCCATGACATGCTTGCTAGTTGCCTCCAAAGATTTCAATTTTTACTTTGTAGTTCACAACTTATTTTTAATTACTTCTATGCTCCTTTAATCGTGTCGAGTAGTTGCTATACACGATTGTAGATGAAAAGTAGAAAAATGTTGCAATTAACAAGGGAACACAATCAATATAAGTTGTTTGGCATTCATTTGGCATGCCAAACCCATTCTGAGATTGAATCCCGCAGAACTGGCTACGTCACGGAGTTATAATTAATTTATAATACCTCTAATTACGTGGCCATGTTGAACGTGGTCGTTCCGACGTTTAATTTGTTCGCTAATTAAACAGGCTACGCGTCCTCTGTGAGTGGAACGCATTTGCCTAGTTATACTGCCTTTCACCCTTTCTCTACCCCATTCTCATTGCCATTTTCAATGACCTATCTACAGTTCCTCAGCCCGTGTGTCCGGGAACGACAGGTGGGCAAACTGCTGAGATTTCAATCTAATCTGAAAGCAAGTGAGAACAACCTGAAGAGGACATATAGGTTCTTCAGGTTTCTTCTTTTTAAGTGTTGAGAAGAAGAAGCTTGAATAATGCAAAGGTATCAGCGTCACGTCAATAGTTAAAAAACCACTACAATTATTAGGCTTTTAATAGTATCTCTTCGTAGAAAATCTCTTTTTCTCATTTCCTTATTTATTATGCTTGCAAATCTTTTCTACTTGTTTGTTGAGTGGGTTCACGGTACTACGTGGCAAGTAGATAAACAGGTGTTTCGTGGGTTGAAGCACAGAGTGCTTAAAAGTAACTTAGATCACAGAATCAGTAGAACGACTTGAATCTCAATACCACTTTTACATAAAAGGTGTCTTTTTCCACTTATTTATTTAGCTCGAAGCATCTTCTAGTAATTTCTTGACTGGATCCATAGTACTACGTACCAAACAGGCAAATAGGTACCATATGGGCCACAATACAATATGCTCTTAAGTATTTGAAAAGAGTAGATTGACTATAGTCAATATATAACTCGAAAAGCTCACACTTCGCCATAAGAATTTCCTGTTTCCTATTTACTCACCTATAAATTTATATTAGCTGTCTTTTAGCTTGATTTCTGGTACCACGTGCCATATAGATAATCAGGTACCATATCTAAGCTATGACACAGAGTGCCTAGGGCACGAGAAAGGATAGATGAATGTACAATTTTTGGAAAAAGCTGACCTAGGCGCAGCCATCGTCATAAAGCGAGGAAAATCATGTATGGAGCGTGAAAATGAAAACGAGGCGTCGAGGACAACGCTACTCCTGTCTCTCTCTTTAACGCTTCTCTTTGATGCTGAACTTTAATTTCCTATGGGACGCTCTGGGCACAGTATCCATTACCCGGTCTCGCCAGTTCGTCTGACAAGTGTCCTTCTCACTACTGTACCGTGAATTGTATGTTGCATCACCTATTGCGGTCATAACGATCAAATGCATGGCTTTGTATATTGTACAATTATCGACGTACCCTGGACTCGACCAGATTCAAGCTGTGGATTGAAACCTCCTTAGACCTCTGATTTCATTTTCACATGACCTCTTAACAGTTTCGAAGCTACCTAAAAGCCTAGACAATTTCTAACACAAACTTTGCAAATTGTGCCTCTGCAAGAATGTATGTATTCGATATGAAAGAATATCTATTAAAAATGAATATAAAGCACTAATTTCACGTGCTTTTAAGATATGTCGAGTGGCTTGGACTTAGAGATGCTTAAACTTATTCAGAAAGAATCTGAAGATTTTTTCTTCACAAAGTTGGACGCGTATGAGGAATGAAGAGCTTCAAACGATTATATCTTTGAGGTGGCTTTCGTACTTTTCATTACGTCTACAAACTCTGTTCCACGCTTTAATCGTACGCTCCCCGTTGACAGTTGTACTTTGCAGAAACTTTTCACGTATGACAGCTCCATTAATGACAGACCCTTGTGTTTCTAATTGGACCACGCGCTTGTAATTGGACGACGAGTTGTCGCAAAAGGAAAGGGACGTGCTTACCGTCTCACTGGAGGCAGAGTAAAAAGGAATGTTGGGTTACGGTTACCAGAATCGAGACTATTACAGTTTTAATCTCGTTAACGGAATAACGTGAACGATATTTTCTGAATGAGAGGAAAAGAGAATCTGTGGGACGAAATAAAAAGATTTTATTCAGTAAAGTTAGTCAATGGTAAGAAATCGAAATTATGTGGACTCTGAAAAAATAGAATGAAGAAGCTGCGATGGAATAATCATAGTGCTGTCTCGATAGGAGCTCAAGGGTACAGTCATACTTCGTTCAGATTAGTCAAGTATCTCTTGAGTTTAAGTTCCAAATAAAATGAATTGATAGAAATTAATTTAACCTGAAACAGTGGACATCTAAACTGTTGTTGAAGATAATTAATAATTACTTCTCAATAACATGTATTTGTGTCAATTTTCTCGAAGTTTATATTGCTCAAAATCACAGTTTTCGAAATGTATTATTTCAAATTAAGGAAAGGTAAAAGAATACTAATTTCACTTAAAACTTGGAAGAATATCTGTAATTAATTGAAATAAAAGGTTCGTACTAGCAAAGTAGAGTTAAATTACTTAAATTCGATTCAAAATAAATGTATTATTAGATAAAAAAGTTTGACATATATTGTTACATATAGGACGTCAGAGAATTTCGTTATTACTTATTTTATTACTAGGTTTTTATCTTCTATTATTGTATACCATTATGAACACTAGAGGATTTGTTATTCGTAAATAAATAAATATATTAAATATATGTATCAATTCAAATGTCTTGAATTGAAGTAACTTATCTACTCCAAGCGAGGTATTACGTTTCTTTGGTACATACTATAATATTTCTCAAACATGAAGTCTTTGAAAATGCAAAAAAGTTTTCATTCTCTAAAGGAAGTTCATTTCTTCACTTCTCTATGGAAGATTAACTCCATAAAATTCAAATGGCTAAATTTTTTATTTGTTCTACTAGGCAATTATAGCCAAACTTTAATGTTTCAAAATATGTCTCTATTGCAAAATGGGTGTAAATCTGGACCTGTAGCAAGTATTGCATTCTTTGGTGTAAAAGAACGTACTACTTGACGGTGATAACCCTCATGCAAGATTCAAAGTTATTTCAAAACCTACTTCTTAGTAAGATTGCTATTATAACATCGTAGTTATTTACTTTGTCCACCAGGAAACTAAGCCAAGTTTCAGTATTCATATACATGCATTGCAAAGTGTGTTTATATGTGAACCTAAAGAAAGAGAAACGTGCCCTCTTTCTAAGGTTTCCTTTAAAGAAAGTGCTTATAACTCTCGTCTCTCATACAAGACTCAAAGTCACTCCAAAATCAAGTTCTTGCATGATTACTGTCATAAAATCGTAATTAGTGTATCATTTACTGTTCTCGCGTACCACTGCAATAGTTTCTCACAAACTATAACTAACTGTTAATATTCCTGTCGACCCACCATGAATTCACTGTAAGTTTGAACATCCAAGAAGAGAAACGCATTCAATTCCTGCGCTCAAAGAAACTGAATACTACTTGGCGCTCACAGCCTCCATCCAAAGCCAGCAAATCTCAAACTCCATTATAGGTCCCATATAAAGGACCTACTCATTTCGAAGGAGTCAGGCCCTTCGAATAGCTTGACGCGTCCCCAGAAATAGCTCGGTCTAATCCAGCGTCGATCGAGGTGGAATGCCAATAAGAGATAGAGATTAGTGGCGAACGCTCGAGACGGATCGTCATTGTGATCGACGGGCTGCATCGGGCACCGTTTGCGGCTGCACGTTTTCACGGGATCGCGAAAGGGAAGGTGGAAAGCGTAGAATGCCAGGCATTCGTTGGTATTGGTTGCTACAGGGGGTGGTAAGGGGATCTAAGGGGGTGGTTGCGTCGGCGTGTTGCGCCGTAGCTTTTGCCGCGGTGCCAGTCTGTAGGTGAAGTCCCATCGAGCAGCCGGTGGTCGAGTCGTTTCCCCGAGCAACCCCTTCCTTGCGTTCACGCGCTCATCCCCTTTCCAACAACCCTCGTGAATTCGCGCGGAGATGCAGCGCGTTCCTTCCTCGCTGCGTCGATCGCGGCACTCGATTGAAAATCACCGATGACGGAAACAGTCGCAGTAGATCCATCGTCGCGTGGAAAATTCGATAGTGTTCCAACAGTGATTTATCAATAGACGATCAGTGCCGCGACATGTGACGAGACGGCGTGAGTGTCCATCGTGCGTGAAGGATACCTCCGCTGCGTACCGTAGTCCTTTACCTGAGGATCTCTTGCTTCGAATCGATGCCCCGTCAGTGGGGACAATTAGATGTCTTAATTGCGATCATGTTTAAGTTGGCTGACGATGCTGAAACTCTCCTATGGCAAAGTGACTATTAAGGATCCAGAGGAGTGTCAGTGCAACGATTTAAATAGAATCAAAATCTCTGACAGTGAATCGTGCAAGTTGCGGCGGTAGGCTCATTTGTATTCAGTTGTTTGGCCAGGAACAAGTGGACCCCTTCGCTTTCGCCAATTATCGTGATTGGGGACTAACCGATGCTGCTAACGCCGATTACAAAGTCAGTCGAAAGTGGGTCACACCCAGTCCATCCCACAGCGTTATCTGACTCGAGGTTTTCGCGGTGCACGCGAGCAAGGTAAGGAGACAAAGCAGGTGGAGGGAAAATAGGACTGGGGAAATGGAGTCGGGGATGCGGAAAAAGTGGGAAACATCGAACAATACCAATCGGGGCAAATTACACGTTGCTTTATCCTGTAACGCCGGCTCGCGATTAAAAGGGATTCACTGCGCCGAGTACGTACACCTCCTCCACCTCATGCCGTAGTGTACTCTATATTCGCTATTTTCTTTCGAACGAAATTGCCGAGAACGTCATTCCATGGAAACTTACCAGAGCTTTGCGAAAATTGGAGTTTGGTATGAATTCTGGGCAATGGTTGAATTTTTGATACATTTTAAGAGGAGGGTTTATCAACCCTTTAAGGATAATTTTTTCATATTGCATATGTAAGAGAATTTTTTTCGACACTCACCATAATTCTGTACCTGATCGTGAGAGTCAACGAGACCTACGTTCTTTTTTGTTATTTTTCAGGAGAGCCAGAAAACAAATACAATTACCCATTTCTTAAAATAGCATTTGAAGTAGCTTTATTATTAAATTTCTTTCGCTTATAGAAGTAACTTAACTAAATTCCTGTTATTCTAATAAAATGAAGAGAAAGTAGTAAGATCCTATAAAAAACTTAATTTTGAAAGAAAAAATGAAAAAATGAACTTTTAATAATAAAATTTCCACTGTGTTTCTCCAAATAGAAATGCTTCATCCTTGAGAGGTTAACGAGCATCCTATCGTAGCTTTTAAAAATGTTAGTTCAGGTGATGTGTGTTTGACAGAAATTCTTCATACATGTTTGATACTTTATATAACAGACGAAAGAAGCGCCTGCGTTGATTTTAGTGGAAACATAACAGGATAAAGTTGAAAAAATATTTGCATATAGCAACAAGTTGAATTATGATTGGAAAACGGACTCAATAATAACATACTGTGGTAGAAAATCAGTATATCTATTATTCGGCCTAGCATTTAATCTAATATCACATGCACGTAGTATTTACATTTGCATTAGGTTTATAACACAAATTTATCAGTCGTATGAACAAGGAAAAAGTAGCAAGTTAGGAATTGTTTAAATCAGATTTTTTGAAAATTTTCTATTTCACAGATTCCTATTTCATGACCCTAAAATGTGATGAAATATATACTGTCTACACCGAGGCGTATACAGGCGGGTTCTAATTTGCATTCTTCCATTTTAATTGTACATAGAAGAACATGAATGCATTAGTTTCTTCGTGAATACGAGCCACATTAGAAACAGTGACGTTCTTATAAAATAATGAAGCTACTAGAAAATTGTAAAGTAGATAAGGTAATTCAAAAAGTTTTTGCCCACTAGTATACGTATTTTTCTGCTACATTTTAATCATCGTGATAGAATATTGATATCGCGCGTAAAAGATCTTAGACTTGAGTGATTAAAGGAAATGAATGAACCAAAGCAGAAATTGAGAAAGTTGTGTAGACTATTGGCAAAGTTACAGAAAGACGAGGTCGATGCTTCCAAGATGTGATTCATAAAACGGAGAACGGAAAGGAGGTATTTTGCGCAGCATCATAGTCTCAAGCTTCAAACTTCTATTTTAATTATTTCCAATCAGATTTCCGCAAAGAAAACGACCCACGCTAGAACTTGGATATTAGAATATTACTATCGTACAAGTGAGTTTAATTTTCAATAGTTAAAGAATATTTAAAAATTGTATACCTACCTCGATGCAACGTTCCACTATTAATTTGCTTCTTTTGTGAGGCGTTGTCTTTTGTGTTGATTTTTTCGCTTCGATGTTGGCAGGACTGACAGCTTTATAGTTACACAAATTCTGCTGTTTAAATGAATCAGTTTCAGGCAAGTGCTCACGTATCTTCTGAAAAATGCGTTTATGCAGCAGACATCTATTGGAAAAGCGTTTCGCATACAGACGTTCTGCTTTGGTTCCGTCAGCCTCAGCAAGTCTATACGTTAAGTGCACGTCTGCCATTTCTCAATTCGAATAATTCTATTTCAAAACCCTATAACAAGTCCCTTACAACGTGCCACTCTTATAAACTGATTTGATTCACACGTTATAAAATTGTATTCGTAGAGTAGGTAGCTACTTTGACTTACTGTCAGTTAGTCCTTAGAATCTTCATTTCCATACTTTTCTTATAGGTATTTTCGAAATTTATAAATAAATTACTGAAATAGGAACTATGTACCTATGTACCTAAAAAGTTAAAAAAGTTTTAAGTCACAAGTGAACACAAACTTTTACTCTTTTCATGTATTAAATCTGCTTTAAAAATTTAACACTATATTTAACATTATTTAGAATCATATGTTAAATTTATTCTGAAGACTTAGCACATTTTCTACAATGTGAATACTATTATCGAAGTGAAATAATATGCATCTCGATGTGACAGTGGAAGCATAATCTACGAGCAGAAATCAAAAAGAAATGTCATAAGAAGTCTGTCTTTAAATGCTTTGTTCAGGAGCTGTAAGCAAATATTGAAGCTAGCCTAAAACCTATACAGATACGTAACAGCTGATTCTGCATTAAAGAAAGAAAAATAACAATTGTGTTTATTTTAGACAAAAATAAGCAGATGTACATACATGATGCTTTGTAATTTGTGATTACAAAGTTATTGCTCAAAATCTCATTTTATAGTGACAACCTTGCACTTGGATAGAAGTTTGACGTCAATCTAGTAGGTACAAAATTTATCGTATTCCGAATTTTTCCAGTAGTTTTTTGCGTATCAGTAAGTGACTTCTTATTTTGTTACACTAATTCTTTATCGATAGTTACGTTGGTAGCATAATACCTCATTTTCAACATTTCAAAATAAAAATCAAGAAGCATGAGATCCGATGATCTAACAAGGAAACATCGTGAGGTGTAAATCTCCGATTTTAATGAAACACTGGTAGGATTGTAGAGTAGCAGGAAATATTCGACGTATATTTCTTTTATCGTCTCTAATTCATGTTAAGGGGTTCAAAACCACCCCCAGGGTTGGGGGTGGAAAGCATATTTCACTCAATATCTCGAAAACTGTTGCGTGTAGTAAAATGATATACAGGGGACGATTGCGTATTTTTGAACGACGCAGCCACCTATGAAAACATTTTCTGAAAATATCAGTTTGTTTAAAAAATATATAAAGAAATAGTATATTTTCGTTTTTTTCAGTGACGAAATGTTGATCGATCTTTTTACAAATTTATATGGGATTACTATGGACAAAAACACGACATAAGGATAAAATAGAATTTTGAATTTGTACGTTATGAACGAAATAATAAAATTTTTAGCTAGACTACATTTTGTGCGAAATTGGGCCCTGAAACGAGTGGCCTTAAGGAAAATACAATATATATATCTTTGTCACGTTTTCGTCATTATATTATAATACACGTTTTTTATTATTTACGAAATGTATAAATAATAACATCGCTAATGAAAACTCGCAACGTCTCGCACTCGTTACAATCAGTACGAGAGGTTCAGTGTCAGTGACCCTTGCACACATGAAAATGTAGCAAGTAAAGATGGTTTATAAATCACTTTCAATCAATAATTATTATTTATTATATGTAAATAATTGAAGTTTCTCCCGAAAGTATGGTTTAAAATGTGGTTAAAATATGGTTTCGATTAAAAGAATGGAAATACACTATTTTTTAAACAAACTGATATTTTCAAAAAATGTTTAAATGGGTGAATTCGTCGTTCAAAAATACGCAATCGTCCCCAGTAAACCATTTTGCTACACGCAATAGTTTTCAAGACATCAAGCGAAATATGTTTTCCACCCCCAACTTCGGGTATGGTTTTGAACCTCTTAATATAAATTAAAACCAATAAACGAAATATACGTCGAATATTCTCGGCTACTCTACAGTCCAACCAAGTTTCACAAAAATCCGAGAATTACATCTCGCATTGTTCCTCTGCAAGTAAGTCAAAGAACTTATAACTTTCTAACAGGAGTTTGCGTCTAACCAAGAGTTGTAGATTATGCTCTTTCTGCTTGCGCGGAAAAATTAAAAGTACCCAATATAAGTTAACAGTTACGACAACTGTTTACAATTCATTTACGGGAAATACTAGCGGATATACTGGTAAGGTATACCGTGAATTTTATATTTCTCAATCGTCTCCTGCTTTAATGAATCACTAATGCTCCAACCAGATTAATGTTTCAATTTTGAATTAATGCGATCAGCTTGCGAAACGATGATGGCGTATTTAGCAAGATAACTCACAATAATTGAACGAAATTATTGAAAACAGAAGTTTTGAACATTTAAACACTTGAATGCTTGTAAAGCTTGTACTAATATTCTACTACTTACTTTCTACTCTTTAAAATATCACTAATGGAAACTTATCATAATTCGAACATTCTTATAATTAATTAACTGAATATTAAACAGAAATCACCTGCTAGGTACCCTCTAAATTTTAATTCCACGCACATATCCGCTTTACGTTTAGTTCACAAGAGATTTATTTACTGCACAGTTGTTTTCATTGAAACTAGATTTGGTTAACGTTAGGCGAGTCAACGCAAAGGTAATTCAACGATGTTGGCTAACATGTACAATGGCTAAAGTCGGTAAAGCGACTGTGTAACAATTGTTGGTGAAACACTTTTCTAGGAGTCAAAGTGAACTTTACTGCGCAGGTTACGATCAGTTTGCGAACTAGTTTAATTAGAGCACTCAGTAGACGAGTAACACTTAAAATAATATTTAAGGCAATTATAAAAATTTGTAGCAAGCTTTGTGCAGAGAGGTTCACTACTTACATAATGTATCACAGTTTCGAATAAAGTAGGATTTCGATTAATCGACTTAACGCGAGACCCAAACTCGAAGTACTTTCCTGAAAACTAATTTTAGTATTTTAAGTAAACTTTATATATTAATATTAAATCATCTCAATACAATTCATTCTGTTATTATAATACTGCACTCTTATAATTAAACTGCGAATTTTTATTTATTTATACAGAATTTTAAGTATATAAAAAATTATAGAAATACATATTATATGCAAAAATATACATCATACAGAAAGTAATGTGTAAATTATGGTACGTAAAGAACGAAATAAATTCTTGTTTAGGTTCTATTTTTTTTATCTATGTTTGTAAAAATACACATTTAAATAAAAATTCATCGTTTAGTCATAATAAACATGTTATTAATACGTCAGTACTGTCACAAGTACAATATGTAGACGTATCTTTAAATATAAAAGATGAAAGCTTAATAAAGTCTAGCCGAACACAGACTTATTCTACTGGATATCAAATCAGACGTCGCAGTAGTAGAAGTCAATGTTTGACACCCTTCGTAGACACTAGCATAAATCCATATCTCAGACTTATTGTAGACTTATTGTGTCAGGTATATTTTATCAATTATTCATTCGAAAGCGAAACCTTGAAGATGACAAAAAGTTGAGACTGTAATAGCAGTCATAATTCTTGTTTGTTAAACTTCCGCCATAGTTCGGCTCAAGTTGACCCAAAATTTAGTTCTGATCCTCAATACCATTTCCACAAGAATTCAATTTACATAAACGTCGCTGGCTTCTAATAGTAGAATATTCAACGTATACGTCCTCACATGAAAATATAACTTAAATCCATGTTCTGAGACAGAAATGAATTAAGTTAATGTTATACAGAAAGTCTACAGTAATTAAACTGTAAATCTTCACACATTTAAAGAAATTCTAAACGTATAAAAAGCTACAAAATGCACATAATATACAAAATACTAAGAGGAAATTCTAATTTAGTTTAGTCTCATTTGAAAATATGCAACTCCATAAAAAATCGGCAATCTAAAGCGATTTAAAGTATTTAAACAATGCACGGTTAAAGTCAAGAAGAAAAGCGCTACATAAAGCTCTCAAACAAATGGCGCAATTTTTCTCGCTTAATTGGTAACAATGAAAAAAATCGTCGAGAGGGTAGTGAAGCGCGAGCTGACCCATAACAAAGCTAACGTGGAAGCGTCGTCGAAACGATTTGACGCGAGTCGATGAAGGGGTTCGCGAGATGCCGTCCCGCTGATTGACACGTGTGAAATTGCAAGTTGTCGGAGCGTAACAGGCAGCAAATCCAATCGTGGCCACCGCGATTATTCGCGTTTGAGTTAAGCGTGGCCGAGTGCTTCGGAACGTGATGTTTCCAGGTGCGTCATCGCGTCATCGATAACGAGGAGCAGTTAACGTCGTCGCTCCGAGTAGACGCTGCTCGACGTTCAAATCCTCGAAACTGTCGCACCGATTGCCACCCCAGCCCTCGAATTGCTAGCCAATGACGACCCTCGATCGCGCGTGCACTCAGAGCAGAGAATGCCCGAGTACGTGGCTTTTGCTAAACTTGAAGCAAAACGAAGACCCTAAGCGGTGGTTACCTACTTCTTGGGGAGCAAACTTTTCGCCTGGATATATGCTACCAGCGAGAAAATCCTTGTGTAATCCCTTCGTAGGATTGGATTGTCCTCGCATGAGGGGAATGGCGTGTCGAGAGGGATCAGAGATCGACACTATGAAGGGGTGGGTACGTCGATGACAACAACCCAGTAAGATAAATTAATGCGCACGCTGCTTTACATATTTCCCGATAATGCCACATATTTCGTGTCACGCCGGGGCTGTAATCGCGCGTGTAATTCTTGTCCCCCATGTGCACGCGTATTATCGAAAAGCCGTCTTAAATCTCTCGTAATTAAATCTTGGATGCTGCGAGCATCATCGCGCGTTACTGGCGTCGATGGTCCCGATAACGGGACTAACTTGCTTTTCTGAGGATAATAGCCGAGCTTTATCGAAACCTGAAATGTGTCTTAAGTTTGGAACGTCGTGTATATTATAGGTGCTCCAGTATCGTGGACGTGAACGTAATTTACCCTTGCGGGTCGATAACGCTTCTAGGTTTATTTCATTTTATGCGTGCTATCGCTTCTGAGACAACAACATTTCAGATAAAGTCACTCTATTTCACGTTAGGATAACAGAATTGATGCGCTTTCACACTCCTTTTGTGTAACAGGGATATTTTCAATGTACAATTATTAAGATTATGTACACATTACACATACATTATGACAATGTACAATTATTAATTATAAGATTTCTGCAAGTAGACGTCAAAATTTAATGAGGGAGGAGGTTATTGTATTCTTTATTAGGTATCCTTTTGTAGAATGGTAGATTTCTTTGCAGAAAATTATTGCAAAAACGTTTAAAATTCTCGTGAAATGTGTTTGATTTGGGACTTATTTAAGTTAATAAAATAACTACCAAGTCAGACACACTTTAGTTTTCTTAAAAATTAAAAATTCGGAAACGATGCCTAAAACGCAATTGCGTTTATCTTCATTTCCGTTTTACTTTAGCACATAAAATCACCCTTGCAATTTTCTGACACCTGTTATTGAACAGCCTGTATACAAATTTTTTCTACCCTCTGAATAATATTTTAACAGATATTATTAATGTACTTGTGATGCTTTGAATATTTTCCATATTACATGGATTCTGTATCTGTTTGCATATTAAACTTTTCCATAAATGCGTAAGCATCTGCGGTCTATTCATTACTTTCCAAGCATTCGTTTCATTACTTGTTTTTAAAAAAAAGATACTTAGTAATGAGAAAGAGGGATTGAGCTGCTCCATATAATTTTGTATGAATTTTGCAACTCATTAGTTACATGTACCACGGCTAACCATGCCACAACATACTTTCTATGAGGGAAACAAAATCCATTTGAAAAGGACAGTGGATAGTGCGCCATAAAGGGATTCTTAAGCAAGGGATCGACAACATGATTATCCTCTTGTGAAGCAATTACGAGAAAAGCACCAACCTTATTCATAAGGAGGATGCCACTGTATACATATACGTATAACACTGTTAAGTGTCAGTTTCTTGGGCATTAAAATGAACAAGAATATACTGTAATACTTCTGAATGAATACTACTTTCACAGAAATCTAAAAAAGTACCTTTACATTTTGGAGTTCACATGTTTTGGCGAGCTAAGAGTTTAAAAGGCACAAGATTCATAAATCTAAATATGGTTAACACTGCTTCATGCTATGATTCCTGTTAACTTTGACTATGAGCTTTGATCCACCTCTTTCTATCTCCTAGAACCAAATAACGTTTCTGAAACGTGCAACTTGCTTTTAATAACTCCCAGAAGTTATTAAGGACTCACATAATTTACGAATCCAAATATGGTCAACACTGCTTTATGCAACAATTCATGCTAGTTCTAACTTCGAGCTTTGGTCCACCTCTTTCTGTCTATTCGAACCAAAGAATATTTCTGAAACTTGCAACTTGCTTTTAATAACCCATATTAGAGTCCCTATGTTTTGGTTACCAAAGAGTTACATGGTTCACGAATCAAAATATGGGCAACGCTGTTCTATGCCACCATTTGTGTTAATTTCAACTCCAAACTTTGGTCCAGCTCTTTCTATCTGTTACACCTAAAGTGGTAATGAGCGAAGACCTCTCTGCATGAGAAAGTTAATTCCAGGCTGTTCTAGGGTACAGAGGCTGCTAAACAAAAGCGAACCACTTTCAAGTGATAAATTATCCTTAACGGTTGCGTGTTGTTCTTCGATGAGCTTTCCCTTTTTCGTGCAGCGTCTGTTTTAGCTACGAGCACAGGTGCATAAGCGTAACGTAATTCATGTTGTCGATGAAGTGGTACAATTAACAGAAACGCTCGCATTAACGTTTACAACAATTTATTCGCTTGCTCAGTCCCGAACAAAAACGTGCGTGTATTATGTATATGTAGAATTGAGATTTATTGCCTTTAACCCACGTATTGTTACATTCAGCGAAATCTATATCATTTTGTAGTTGATTAAACATAATTTATCGCTGGATCTTTATTTGAGGAAAGTATGCAATAATATGGGTCAGTATTGTTCTCAAACAATATATAAATATATATTTATGAGAGTTTCGAATACATTTAGTTCCATTTCATTTATTCATCTATTAAATGGTCGAAAACCACTAATATTTTCACGAAGGATATTCTATTTTATTGGACTAAAACTTTACTAGTTTGACCCTTGAAAAACATTTCTGAAAATTTTTCCCTGCATGCATGAGTTAAACTTGCTTCAACTTTTACACATGTGCCTCACGCATTATTTAGTAAGATAAAATGAAAGATCGATATACAGGATACCTCTGACGTGTATGAAAATATTTACAGAGATGTTGAGGAAGTTTTAGAAAAATAATATCTTGAATATAATAAAACGATTCGAAAATGAAAAGCAGCTTACCTATCGGTGAAACAAACACATTGAAATATAGAGTTAACATAGGCGTTCCTGACGTTCGAGGAGTTGGTGTATGTTTCTGAGTGCTCTTAATATAGGTAAGCCTATCTTCGCGTGGGCAGCGAACAGGTCAAATTTCCATTTTCATTCCAGCTTGCCTCCTCTATTAACCGTACAAGTATTTCAAGATACAATACGTAAAATGAGCCTTATAATTGACGTCCATTAGTAGGTATGTAATTAACGTGTAGCTCAGGGTTTCTTAACTTTTTTTACTAAAAACTTTTGTACTTTGAAACATCAGTTACCTCCATGGTTCCCTTCTTCCTCTTTTCCAACCCCCATTTTTTATCCCCGTCTTCCTTTTCTTCCCGAAAATTCGATCTCAAGACCCCTAGAGGGGGATTTCACCCTCGCTAGGAAACCTTGTGTACCTATTAAGATATTGAAAAATGAAACTTGAGAAATAGAGCAAAACATCATCGACATTTTTAGCTAGTTATGACTTTGTCTGCCGTATCACCCACATGTGGGTGACAGACTCCACACAATTACAAATAATATGAATTCATTTCTCTGTAAAACTGCCTATAAAAAATCATAAAGCATGCTACAATAAAGACCACTATAAAATAAGAAGAGAACAGAGACAAACACATAGTGTTATTTAAAATTAGGACAACTATGCTGGGATAAAAGTGTTAGTATCATTCTAGTGTTAATATAACAATGACCAATGTCCCGATTGGCAGAGATTTTAGTTTTTGTAACAGTCAACGTGTACAGAGTTTGAAACAGAAAGGTTTTTATCGTTCGTCATTTCGCGTTTCGAGGCCAGTTTCTAACGCAACGTAATTTCCGAGATGTCTTACCTCGTCGTCAACCGTGCTTTACATTTCGGCGGTATTGCCGTCTCAGATAGCGCGCAGAAATTGTGCAGCGGCGGGTGTAGCTTGTGCAACTCGTGTTACAGGGTAGATGCATCGTCTGAGGGGAAGATTTTAGTGTATCTGTATGCGAGCGAAAGCAGTGGCTGGAAAGCGCGAGGAGGAAGGAAGGTCTACTTAATGGAACTGCTATCGTTTCAAACTACTCGCGATAAGGCCACTCTGAAAGCTCTATAGCCATTGGTTTTCCACCGAAACTCGGTGACGTCTAATATCTCGAATATTAGAGTACTAAGTCAGTAAACGTCTTCTAGCATTAGGCCTTCTAATCTTGTAATTTGATTTTGCTAGTTAGATTTTCGCTATTCTTCTCGATATATAATATATGTATCACTAAGCTGATGTTCACGCATTTATAAAAAATTTAAACGTGTAGAAAAGTATGAGATGCAAATGATATGCAAAAATATGTGAAATATCAGAAATAAAATATACTTTACAATTATTTCGAAGCTGAAACGAATTTTTATTTACAATTAAGGCACCCAGAACTAAAAGGATACAAGTGACATTTTGCTGGTATCGAAGAGATTGAATTTGGAATTCAAATGTGTTAGATCGGATATAAAAATTTCTAATGGATTTCAATTTTTAGTTAATCTACTATTAACTATTGCGAAAAATAATGTTATTGCACTTGCATTCCTTTCTCACCAACTAAATACTTCGCAATCAATTTTTTTGAGAGAAATGAATAGAAACATAAAACATCATGTCATAAAGATATGTTAATGTTAGTATATGTTTTTATTATGAATATCAATAGTTAAAATATTATTACAACTGTAATGAGTTTACCTTTACTTATCAGATTCATATAAATTCTTCGTCATTATGATGATTTAGGTAGTACAAGGTGTTTTGTGTTCATCTTGTCTATATTTATCCTGTAGCATATGAGATAATAAATCGCTTGCATTCCTTTTCATCAACTTACTTTAATAATTTGCTTAGCAGTCAATTTTTATGACCTTTAAATAATATTTTTACGTAAAATTGGATTACTTTGGTTCTAAGTGCCTCAATTAGTTTCTTTTGCTCACGTAGTACTTACGATAACTTGAGTTTATTATACACAAACATCTACAGCCAAAGGATATCATCATCAAAGTGTTAAAAGCCTGTTTTACAAGCTTTTCAAACCTGTTGAGTAAAACTTATAAATAACGAGATATTTTGGTCACACCTTGAATTTCCAACTAAATTCCAAATGCACAAGTGCGACCGTAGTTTTTGTGTTAAGAATTTACAGCCGATCACTGACTCTAAAAATGCAAATTTCGCATTCTACCATTAATTACGAGTTTTGATTTCTGTTATTCTTACACACAGTAAATGCATTACACACAATATTCCCTCTAGATATTCAGTAAGTTAGAAATAGTTTTCGTTAAAATGTTTTCACGTTGCAATTAAAAGTAATGGATAGTAGAAAATTAAGTGAGAAATAAACAAAAACAGTTTTTAATTAATTCTTTGAGAGAGTATGTATTTATGTTGTTCATGCAGAAGCTCACGTTTTATGGAATTTAGAAAAGCGGTCGTAATTTAAAATAATAGGGATCATGTTCTCTGGGAGTACGATTTATTCTGTATTGCTGGTACCAACGATAAAAAAATAAATCAAAATAACAATTTCATGGATGCGTGATTGATTGTAATGGAATTCCAAATAACGATATTAAAATTTTAAGAGTTCCATAGACTATTCTTCTAACATTCTCAAGAATCGTAAGATTTCAATGATGTGAACGTTTTAATAACTGGGTACAGCAAGTACAAGCAAATACGAAGGTAGAACTCGTTGAATTCTCAGAATTTTCCTTCAACACGGAAAATGTGTTTTATCATCTCTTTTTGTACCAATGAAATCATATCCACGATTCTAACAAATTTTTCTCTGGCATCCCTCGAAACTTGGCAGGTTCACGAAAAACCAGAAGCATTTCCATTGGAATTCACGGGACCATTATTTCTTTCGCGAGCTACGGGCAAAAAAGCCAAGGAGTTCGATGTTGCGCTGTAGATAAGAATCCCGTGGTCTTCTTCAGATTGAAAGCGTCCTCCTAGCTCGCGTTTATCGTCTTTCTTCCCCCTTTTCGGTATGCTTCGCTTTTTTCTGAGCAATGGAATGAAAAGACGGTGCAGTAGTCAATCATGAATTTAATAATTTACGAAATACGTTATTAGCTACATTTTTGCATGAGCAGAGTCTGAATAATTAAATATTCATCTCTTCATATATTAATTAGTATCAACAGTATAATATTGTAACGTGTCTTTATTATTGCATTGCAATAATAAATAGATACGTATGATACGTATGTGAAATGGGTACATACACTATTTGCAGAAATACAGATAAATGAAACATAGCAATAGGGTATCATGTATAATGGACGAGTTACATGCTGTTGCAGAGAGCAAACCGTGATCCTGACTTCGTGTTTTATTTATTAACGTTCAAACATGTTGACGAAAAACTCCAGAGGCTAGTCAATCCACCAATCGTATGTACAGTAAATGGCAAAAAGCATTAAATAACCATTTTTCAGTTTTACCATTCCAAAGATCTCTAAGGTTCTCAAACTGTTGTTAGGAGAGCAATATTTTCAAGTCATCCATTAAGTCAGCCTAGGATCTTTCTGAGTTTAACAATTCCCGTGGATTCATGGCGCAGTGTTCCTTCTGCGAATCCTGCCGACAAGCTGCAGGATTTCCTCTAGTCTGATTTACATTCGGCCAGCTTAATTGGAGGAACGGGAACGTTACCAGTCTCTGCTAGTCTACACTAAATTCCAATCAGTGTTATGTTCGTGTTCTTGCGCACAGTACTGTGTCGTTCCGATCTTGGGGATCTTAATTAATCACTCGTCTCCTTTCGCGAAACGTATCGCGTGAACGCTCCATCTTCGTACCTTTGCGTTACGTTACCAATTGGCGACTATTCTCCAAGAGAAGCGTCGACACTTGCGAACTGTTCATCTTCGTCTCAAACTCTCGGAAGAGCGACAGTTGCTCTACCCAGATAGTAGTGAAAAGAATATCTTTTTTCTGACATCAGTAGCAGGAAGATATAAGATGGCAACAAATATGGGATTCGTTAACTCTATAGTGTCTGAGAATTTTATAACCTAGCAAATGCTAGTGTTTGCTTAATTATAGGTATTTATTTATATTAAAATATAAGACGAGTATCCTAGAACTATCCTTTTTCGGTGAAAGTTGTAGTAGTTTGTATTTCTGTAAAATACGAGTTCTTTTCTTGTCTATTTGATTTTCCCATTTTAAGGGTCGATTCCCATTTTATCGCAATTTTCGGTTTTCTGATTTGTTAGGAAGAACAATGTTTTAATTATTGACTGCCTAAAATTAGGTAGTTCTAGTACAAGAGTAACTCCCACGCAGCTCTGCTGCTTTTAAACTGCACGTAAACTGGCGCCGCTGCGGCACATATGACCAAGTTTGAGGACCACCCAGAACAACGGTACCAATGCTCGTAGCTATTTGACTTAAATTGCAGCGATTTTATGATACGTCGTTATGTCCTTGACTACTGAAGAGTCTGAAGAACTACTGAATTCAAAACTCTCCTGGCAATAAACAAATATTGTGAGAATAAACTGTTAAATAAGGATCAGAATCATAATCTGAGAAATGGCGGAGATGTCACGTTCATGTCGTAAACGCAGTCCTACAAATGGCTTATTTATTCTTCACAGAATTCCTCACAACATGAATTTTTATACGTAATTCTTGCAAGTGCCATCGGCATTAAATGTAGACACATAAAATGTTAGAGTTTCGGGCAAGTAAGGTTTATGGCAGGGTAATTTACAGCAATCGCGCGGTACGTGACAAATTTAGTTTTTCTCAGATTTAGTTTTTTGCCAGATGTACAACTACCCTATGGAAAGTTTTAAGCAAGACCCTGTCATAAACATTGCCGAACCGAAGGACGACACGGCTTCGAACTTAACGGTATCCGCGGCAGCGAGTCATCACTTGGAAAAACCTGGAAAATACCCAGTGTTGCCAATGCGTCATGCACCCTACTGCACCCTGTCGAAAGACTCTGTTCCCCTTCCAAAGGTACCATGCCAAGGGCGTAATGGAAGGGATGACACGATGTCTTAAAAACGCAAGAATTTGGCAGAAAAAAGGCCAGAAGAAACCTAATAGCATAGATAGAAAGTCTGAGATAGAGATAGAGTCTCAGATACTTAGTCAATTAGAAATTAAAGGCACAAGTTCAAACATATAATTGTTCGCACAAACACACACATACACACGGTACACTCAATCCTAATCTATAATAAATAGTTTGTTAGTTACATCAACCACGTGTTTATTATCACGGTCCCAAGCCGTTTCATCTTGGGTGGTCCTTCGACGAAATTCATAGACGGCACAGCGTGCATATATTAAAGGGTCAATTTTCCAACCCTAACATAAAACATATAGCATTTTAGGTTTTTTTAGTATATAACATAACGATACGTTTGCTCTGCTTTTGATTATGTATCGAATCATTTTGAAGCAAAAAATAAAGAAAAATTATTAACAGATCTAATTTATAATTAATATAAATCATGTATTAAACTTAGCTGGTTTTAGTTTCTAATAATTAATAGTTAGCTATTAATAGTTTCTAAATACTTTTGTACATCTGTATTTAAATTCTTGGTACATAACGCCACAAAAGTCTTTTATCTAATAAATATTCAAATATCATTTTTATTAGATACCTAATATCGAAATGAAGATATCAGTAAGCTTTTCTTTCATTCAGATCTTCGCGAGTAGTGGAAATTATGAACTGACATATTCACATAGAAGGAAATGAACAGGTAAAATCTCAAGTGAAAGATTACCTGTATTCATCTTTAGAATTCCAGTTTCCGCTTTCAAAAATATTATATTAATATTCCATTATCCTACCACTCAATTGTCGCCACAAAAGTCTGTACCTTTTTATCACTGTTGTTGGAACATATTTTCCGTGATAAATAAACATATAAAGAAGGTTAGCAATCGCGTTGAAGTATTTATTTTATTCTCCGCGCTAATGAGCATAAGTAGGTGGGATCATTGACACGGAGTGACAACAGGGCGCAAAGGTGGCAGCTACCCGATAAAAATAACGATCGTTATGGCTAATAAAAACGGAATTATGCCAGAGGAGCGCAGGGTGTGTGAACCAAGGGTGAATGATGCGTCTTTCGAAGTAATAAAGATCGCTTGAATTAAAGCGGTGTGCGTCATGCTAAAAGGTGCCAGAGACAGATTCACTTTGAAGCTGACCTATAAAGTAGCTTGGAAAAGAAAACACGAGGAGGAAGTAGTCTGACAAGCTCTTTCTAGAACCCTTTTGAGACCCTCCTTTTGTAAACACTGTTTTAGGTGTTCACAACACTTCTCTTTATTTGTGATCGACTGATCAATTCCTAGTAGGGTTTATCTACTACCGTGTCAATTCCTTCTCTATAATCGACTGTTTTTGCTTCACCACTATTTCTACTTCCTTATTGTTTTATTTCCTGTTTGGGTACACACTTAATTATAGTTTTTATAGCAGAATCTCATTTAACTAATTAGATATTTAAACTAGAACTAGATATTATTAATTAATTGATATAGGTAATATTCAATTAATATGATTAATTAATTAACTAGATACTTAAGATTCTCATTTTTTTCTTATTCAAGCTTCCTATTATTCTGCATTTAAAGAATAAAATATTAGAGCAAAAAGTAAGCCGATGATGTGAGTCGATAGTTATGAAGTGGTCTACAAGTAAGAAATCAATAAAAGTTGAATGTATCACTTAATTGATGTTGTGTCGACTTACATTACAAAACACGAGTAAGTGTTAAATTCAACTTTTTGAAAATCTTATTAAATTTAACTTTTTGAAATTTCGATAATCGGGCATCAAAGAGTTTCATATTTGGCCTTATATCGATTAATCGAGGTTCTAGTCTGCTAAATCACTTATGCACAGTATTTACGTCGCAAAGTTTCTAGTCCCTAAGTCTCTAGTAACTTTTGCTGAAAGTCAAAATGACACTGAAGGATGAAATTGAATAGATGAAATATTCAGCAGAAAATTGAAGCACATAAAACTGAAAAAGTTCTGAAATTGTGTGTCACATTTTCCATGCATTCTTCCACCCCATTTTTCGTTCTAATATAATTGAGGCGAACTACGTATATCATTAATGATAATTAAACCGATGTTAAATGATTACGGCTATTCGCATCGAAGCCGCGGATCGTTTATTCCAATTGGAAAAACGATTTTGCATCTCCCATTTACCTTGCATGAAAATTTCACCAAATTCCTGCATAATGCGTGGCGATTCATTTTAATCGAACGATACGTGTTGCGATACGTTTTCAACAGGTTTAATTATGGACATAAATGAAACGTCTACGCATAGATTTTGGGATTAACTGTCAACATGACGACAGGCAAATTGTGTTCCTTTCACTTTGAAATTTCGGGTGTCAGGTGCAAGCTTCACAGGAAATTGTTACGTCATTTAGAAGCGAAGTATCATTTTTATTTTGACGAAGTTCATCATTATAATATTAATTCCTTTAAACAGTTTCTACGTCATTGCTATAAAGTGAAAACTGTAATTTCGAGACTGTTTGTGTCCACTCGATACAATTTTGAGATATTCATTTTTCTGTGGTTTCGATTTTTAATTTAGTTTTCAGAATATTTAAGTCAGTTTTGACAAAGGACTTCAATATAATAAAAATCACGAAGGCCAATGAAACAAATTGCAATAAATATCTCAATATTTGTCAAGACTGGACATAGTTAGTTTTGAAATTACACATCTCAAGCATTCTTGTAGTATTAGGGTTTATACTTCAACCAGTTTACAGAATTCGTTAATTGAATAAAGGAAAATTGCTCTGAATCTTCATTTCCATTTGAAGTATAATTAGAATCTCAAGTTCATTTGAAGTACTTTCAAAGAAGTATATTATTAGTAGTTCATGTCAGTAGATAAACAAACACGCATTTGGCAAAAAGGGAAGCAACTTGGAAACGCTAATTACTTTCCCTAAAGAATAATGAATCGCAGGAAGTCCAGAGACCTGCGAATTACTTTTCTCAGTCGCTTATTGTCCAGGAACGCAGTTTCAGCATCCCTTCTGTGTCGCTACGCAGAGAGTCCACGCTCGTTTAACTCGCCAGTGTTTACCGCATTGCGAGATTATATCATGGTTTATAGTGCGCTGCAGTGAATGTTTAATGGAGTGATACAATGGCGGGAGAATACGCCATAGGTGTGCAACGTACGTATATTTAGCTTGCACCTTGTCCCAGAGACCTTCGACCTCTCTTTCTCTTCCTCGCCCCTTTTCCACTCTCACCGAAGTGGAACCAAAGCAGAGCCCCATTGATGCTTAATCTGCCGCCATTTTACGATGGCTTGGAATTGCAAGTATCTATTGTAGATATTTAACAGAGTTCTGTTTAGGGAATTATATAGAGTGTGTTCAGTATAGTGTCTTTTGAGTGTCCCTTAAGTGAATAGAGAAGGTTAAGGACTCAGTTTGAAGTAGACAACTTGTCAATCAATGTTTTGACTGGTTCATAGTACAGCGATGGATCAAAGAACAGTTAAAAGATAAAGGAGTTGAAAAGACACGATAATTTTGCAAAATAGAAACATGATACATTTAGGTACCTATATCATGGGGAGTGAGGTGATATCGCAAAATAGATGAGTGTTAGGCAGAAGTTACGCACCATCCACTGACTACCACCGATTATCACTGATGGTCATCGACCAAGCACCAAAATTAATATTCACATACACGCTGCAATCATCAAATGATAAATATCATTTAAACTACGAATGTAGTTGCAAATCCGTTCTGATATTCTAACATTATTTTCAATTTTAATTTGGCTGGGAACCCATACATCATCAATAATTGTACTCACAGATATTTTAATAATTACATGTACATATATGCAGAAATATATTGTATTTCTTTAATATTTTTAAACACTTTTGACAGATAGACATTTTTAAACAAAACACATTTCATATTTCAATTAATGGTAGTCGATGGTCTTAACGTGACCACAGCTACTATATGTAAACCAATATAAACACATATCTGTTACATATATTTAGGTAAGTACTTATATTTATGTCAATAAAACGAAAATATATCACGAATACAAAACAAAATATAAAGTAATGTTATTTGACAATTATTTGCATGATTTATTTATTAGATATAATTAAGGTATCGACTCCATCATTTCTACGTTTGAAATTGGGTTGATGGTTGATAATCGCTACTGATGGTTCAGCGTAACCATTCCCTACAAATATGAGATGCAATATTTACGTAATATCATTATTACAACACTCAAAGACACAATTTTCAATCTTACATTTTCCTTTGTCGAAAATGTTCAAGAGTCTCAGGCTTCCGTCATAATATTTCAGTCAAACCTCTTCATACTTTTTTTCTCTTTGGCTGGAGAAACGAAACGATATTTTCGGTCCTTTTCGATTATTTCTTTTCATCGAATAGCATTCTCAAGGGATTTAGGAAGTATCATCTACCCCTTAGCAACCTACTTCCGCCTGCGTTGTTAAAGTCACAGGAATTCCTGGATATCGTGTATATAATCGCCCCGAGGAGCTTCAAGGAAAAATTCCCTTTTCCTCCCTTTCACAATGTTTCGTTAGAAGACGGCAGAATGTTGTGCTTGGTTCTCCGACTTTTACCGGTTCTGGAGTAAAAATTTCGTCGTCGTGGTTCTTTTTGCTTTTCCTTTGAGGAAAAACTTTACAACTTCGCATTACGAAGCCACGGAGTAAATGAGAGACTTGTACGCGTTTTCTCTCAGCCGTCTTCTTGTAATCCTCCTTTTCGAGGGAAGCTTTTTCGTCGGAATTCGCCACATGGAGGATTCGATGTATGTGGACACATTCGCTACTGCCAGAGTGAAGTGTATGCCGTTTTCTGGTCATGGTACTTCAAACGATGAGAAATTATTAGAAAGAAACACGTTCAGTGAACTGTATGAAAAAACAGCTCTTAAGTTGAGATTTGTTGAGAACAACTCTGTATTTTTCCGGGACATTTCCTGTTAGAAACTTCTTTCTGTTTTGCTTAATTTGCGTTCCGTGACCCATGACGGCGCTTGCTCTTTCATATCATTTAAGATCAGTTGAGAGCATTCTCGTAGTTGGGGCTTGTAGGATTCAGTCAATGAACTCGACGCGAGTAAGCAATTGGATATGAATTAATAATTGTGTTTTAATTGCAATACTTCGGTGGATATAATTAGCAATGAAATATCTGATCCAGGCTGCAGTAGGTGACCTTTCCACTTTCGAATTTCAGTGTAGTCATTTTAGATCGCAATTAGATTTTGACTTCGTTATCTCTCATTGTGATAGTAAATTGACTGCTTTCAAATGAGGCTGCCGGTCGAAATATTCTTCAATGCACTCTAGTTGCTAATATTCAGTCGTATAAACTAAATATACGTGCACTATATGCAAAATTCATTGAACGTTGGTTCCCTGAGCGTAGATGATAGTGCGAGTTTAGTTTGACCTAGCGGTATAAACTCTATTCGAACTACCAAAAGCCGCGTTAGAAAACAGCTTTAGAGGCTCCAGAACTTCCGTAGTTTTACGTCGAACTGATTAATAAACCAACAGTTGATCTCTCTATCGTAAAATCAGTTTGAAGAGCTTGATTAACGGACAAGTAAATAATTTTGCTTACTTATTATTCTCGTGGCTCGTTTAAGACCCTTCATTAAATATGACACAGCGTGGAACGTTGGTAATAACATTGACTCGAAGGTTAGTTATTCCTCCGAAAATTCAAAGCTAAATTTAAGCTCGGAAGATCATAGTTAAGTTGCTTTGTTGGAACTTTTGCACAGTCGAAATTTCAGCAGCAGCAGAACTGACTTCTCGTTTGTGTTACTCCAGTAAGATCGCGACGTGGAATAAATTGATTCAGCACGCACCAGCTGCGGTGTAATAACGAGGAAATTGTAGAAGTCTTGGGATCGCGGGATATTTATGTCTGCCCATAAATAAAGCAACAAATGCAACGTCACGCCACTTAGCGTTCAAACTGGTCGAATAAACATAAAACGAACGTAAAATGTTGCTTCCCTGTGTGATCTATGGGTAACCGATCCGAAACAGGATATCAAACATTCAATTTCAATTATTCTGAACATTCAATTCCTTGATCTTTCGTACAGACAATTTGACAATTTAACAACTGAAGTTGTTTTATCATTTTACCAATTTATTCAGATATTTTCTTTTTTAGCTTGCTAGTTTGATTGTATTGAACTATAGAAAAGGAAATATCCCTAAAAATGCTTGCAGCAATTTAACCAAGACATCTTCCTCGAACCTTTTGAAGAACGGAATTTCAAACGAATTTTCCACTGGAATTTTCATAAAAGTCCTTAAGAGGAAAAGTGTGTCGGTACAGAACGTCTTTACCAGTTTCGTAAATAGGATTAAAGCAGATTATTCTACCAAATGAAATGAATTTTCAGTTAAATTTCAGTGAACATTCAAAAGTGATTCTAAAGTTTCCTCGCTTTTAGATCTTACACTTAACATGGGTGTTATCTTTGAAATCGATATCAATTAAAACGTAATTTGAAGCGCGAACTTGAGACTTGTTCACCAATCATAAAAACGAAAGTGAAATATAGCGTTTCTGGGTAACGATCAATGTTAGTTACTATATGAATAAAAAAAGGAACAAACAATTTCCAGTGAATTTAATCCTGCTCACTTCTGTTAAATATTTATTGTAGAAATTGAATTTTGCACTCTGTTAAGGTCACAATGTAACCAAATTTTCCAAGCAACGATCCCTGCATTCGGCAAACATGGTTTTCAAAATGAAAAAATGGACATTCATCGCTACTAGTGTTCAATGAAATGCTTTTATTTTACATTATATCGCAATTTCATCAAAATTCGTGACATGGGGGGACAAAAGTAATCGAGTTGGCGCGAAATGACCCGTAAATAAAGTGCCAGCTAGATCGTGCTTAAAGCACAATTACCTCGACTACATAGTTAATGGATCGTTTAACACCTGCCTCCTTTACCGGGACTACCGCGACCGTTTCATGTAACGAGCGGGAACATGAAACAAATTGGAACGTAATTCTTTTCTCAAGCATACTTTACTTTCGTAGCTTCACGAGCCTGCGAATTTCTCAGCGATTGGGATATGTGCCTCCATGGCACTTTTTCTCCTGTAACGGGGGTACCATAACTGAAAATCATGCCCCACATTCCATTAAATCCCCTTACGAATATTAACTACGAGATAGGATTACTATATTTATTGCAGTAAGTGATTTGAAGGACTATCATGTGTAGAAAGTGCCCGACTACAGGTTGGATACAAATTTGAAGGAAAATGGAGTACCAAAGTGGAATAAGTGTGTAGTATACCAGCCTGTAATAAAAGTAAATCAACAGAGATTTTATTGAAGAAAAGTTGAAAAGTTGTATTTTTAGAAGCATTTGTATTAGCAATTGGACCCTGTTTTGCATTGGTGTGTTAACCCACAAGACATCGAATTGTGAGTTATGAATGTAGTGATCTTAAAAATAATGATATTAATGATATTTTTCTTAATAAATACTTGAATACAATTTTTTGGAATTTTTGAAGCCTAAAATTATTTTCACAAATTATTTGTGTAATTAGAATCTTTGATTTTTGAATATTATTTTTCGTATTAATGGCTAGTTCAAATAAACAAGTATTAATAACATACGTATGTATATTACTTTATATTTTACTTATAACCTGCTACCCTTATATGTATCTAAACAATTGTTTTAATGAATAATATTATTACTTATGCTAAAAAAATTGCCAGAATTGGTTATTTTAGTTCAATTAAAGATAGATTATTATTTATTATAATAGTCATTATTAAATAATGGTCATTTGTGGATTAACACATCAATGCAGAACAAGATCCAATTAAGAACCTATAAATGCACACATTGCCTTTTTAGAGGAGAAATAATCTTTAGCGATATTGTCTATGAGATGACCTAATATAGCAGGATTTCACTTAACCGAAATGAAGCATCTTCATGATAGCTAACTTTATTTTCTTCGACAAACTATTATTACGTACTTGTTTAAGTCTTAATCAATGTTCTACTATACTCTTATTGTTAAGGTGGCTTCCCACAGTGCATAATTCGGCGAGCCTGCCTGACTCGGCAAGTGATTGGCTTGGCACGCGGTAGTTTGTACGAATCCATGGTTCACGAATTTGTGAACCATATGAAATTCAAGATTCTGCAAACCAGGGAAAGATACAAGCTCGTAGATTCAGATTCATACAAGCTTCCATGAGTAAAATCAGGTTTGTTGAGGCAGGTCCGCTGAATCACTCGTCAAGCCAGGCTCTCCAAATCCTGCGTCGTGGAAAGCCTGTTTTACAACCCTAAAGAACAGAAATTCGAAATGTACAAATTTCAACTCGAGTTTCCTGTGTTATTTTAATCCATTGTGAGAAAGAAGGTCCCTTAATTAGCAATTACTAAAGAAAATATGGATCACCTGAAGTCAAAATACTGTACACTGAATGTGAATCTAGGAATTTAGTTAACAGTAGAAAATTTCGTTTTTATTCTGTCGAAAGCTATGTTTACAGTAGCATAAAACCGAGAATCCGTCAGAAAGCTAAGTTAAGCTATGCCGTGCAAACTTTCAACATATTTGCATCGACACAATATAGATACGTACGTTTGTATCAGAAGCTAAGCTACGTTGTGTCATGATGTTTGCCGAAGATAAGCTGTGCTTTACTTGTTTTTGAAAAAATCATGCTATGGCCAGCTAATAACGTAGCTTTCGAAATAATAGAGTACAGTTTAACTTAGCTTTTCGTGGATACGCATCCGTACATACTGTACTGACGCTAATTTTTCTAAACATCGCAAGCCATCTCTTAGTTTAGCTTAGCTTGCCAATGGCTTCACTCTGTTATATCAATAACCTATGATTCATTTCAAATATGCCTTTATTTTTCCAAGTTCATTTCAGTTTAAATTGTATTATTCCCCAAGCCCCTTCAACTTGAATTCTTCAATTCCCACTTTTGGAATATTGAAAATGTCCACAGAGGTCATTCCACATAATTTTGCACTATCCAAGTGGCGTAAAGTAGTTTTAGCTCGTGAAACGTAATTGAATCACTTTTGACTGTTCATTGGCAGTTATCTCCCGCAGAAAGATAACGATGACGTCGAGTCCACTTGTACCTTTTGCCCTTCCGTCGCCACTCATTTCTGGATTTTAACATTCAAATTGTGCATGTGATTTGAATAATCGATTGCCCGCCTTGATTAAACTCGGTCGATTAAAATCGAATGGTAACAGCAGAAAAAAGTTCTGGAAGCACTTTTAACACTGTGGCTTCCTGGGATACGATTAAAATTGAATCATGCTGAATCTAATATTCATTATTTAAATGTTTCGCGCGTGATAATAGCCTTATGGTATCGTGAATAAACAAGCAACGAGATTCGACCATTTTGATATTCCTTTACTCGTTCTATTTTTATTACTATTATTTTAGTATATTTAGTAAGCGCGCAATGAATGCATTTTGGGTATACAGCTACAAATAGCGAATTCGAATACTGATTGCACATTTTCATCACTGCGCTTTTTCAATGCATCCTCGTTGAACTTACCGTTTAAATAACAGCACAAATGTGAATTTATTTCGTCGAATTTACACCTATCGCGATGCCGATTGCGTCGCTCGCGTTTAACTGTTATGCATTATTCAAAGGGCCAGGTTAAATGGCAGTAACTCCGCACAACCGTGCGTACACGTTTTGAAATGGGCACGGATTTGATGCAAGCGCGTGCAGCTGTCGAAATTACTAGTCGTTAATTACGCATTTCCACAGCATCGTTCACGCGTTCAACGAAAGTCATTCAAAATGTAAAATGCATAATCGTTGGAAGGATGATAGTGTAATAGATTTCCTAACGCACCGCAATACTTCACAGAGGAAAAGTGACCTGCCATCGCTACCCAAAAATCCACCATATCATTATACCAGCGAATAAAGCAGCTATTGAATATTGCATGTAAGGAATAACAAAATTAAGTTTATGGCCATTCCAGTATAGGGAACTGAGTTTGGCAACGCAGAGCTCTCAAAAATTTTCATACGACGATATTTATTGCCGATTATTTGATAACTGTTAAAAATTGCCAGATCGCTAGCGGAAATTCCTGCTTTTCATACCCACAGCCTGATGGCTCGATACGAGGCAATATTTACGAGCGATGTATGTGCCATTGTAATATCTCGTCTACCCAGGTTACTATAGGGAATAAAAATTTTGCAGCATTGACTGGTCACTACACGGAATTTGAGAATTTATAAACCTAGGTTGACTGCGTTATCGTATGTACCTTCGAGCTTAACTGTTGGCTACCGAGAAGTAGCTGAAGAAAATTTCATTCTTCGAATGAAAAGAGAGTGGAGTTCTTCGATTGCTAGTAGCACAAGCAAACTAATTCCTGCGCTGTTTGTAGTGGAAGTAGCTTTGCTGGTCACTTATCCCAAGACAAGCCGAAGAATGAAAGGATTAATCTTGCGGGGAGAAAAACAGGAAGCGGGAAAAGGGTAAAACCTAGGGGGATGATCGACCATTCGAAGACAAAAGAGTAGGGAAGGAAACTTCCATCCATTTTTGTTTTTGCTCCCCATTCGATGGAGAAACTTGGCCGTTCAATTTAATTCCATTTGTTGCTGAAATATCAAACGCGGAATTAGTATGAAGTGGGATTATGGCCGATCAGCCTGACCGCTCCATTTCCGGGTGAGTTGAATAATCTACGGTACAATTTATCACAGAAAAAAGAGGAAACTCAGAGACGGAATATGACCAAACGGTAGGCTATAAATTGTTAATAAAATTGTCGATTGGTTGGTTGAAATTAAAATGCCTCGCTTTATTTTTATACACGTTGCTTATGATTGACATGTGAGCTATGTTTGTCAAACGTTCATGTACAAAGTGTCCTTTTGAAAGTGTTTTAATTGGAACCGTTTAAAACACACAGCGTACACATGTGCGGAAACGTGCTTTTTGAATCTCACGTGTTAGGTCACGTAGTGTGCGGAAATAAAGGCTAATTGGATAGCTTTTTAGTTTGCTATACGAGAATGGGGAACGAGGTCGTTGTAAGTATTCTAATTTTATGTATAATACTTCTTAAACTTCCTCATTATTCACTCGAACTTCACTTTTTGATTGGGCTTTTTTATTAGCATTCGAAAAATTTGAAGTGAAGTTCTGATTGAATCGAACCGAAAGTGTCTGAACTAAATGTTATTTGTATAATATGAATAGTCAGTTAGAGTAGTAGACCGATTTACCGCCACAAATTCAATTACTATCAACTTTAGACCTAAGCTATTTTATTTGATCTTGTACACACAGTTGATCTTTTAAAATTTGTATTAAAAAAACTACACGGTAAATTATTTTCAGTTTCTTTGTATATTTTAAAATATGTGCTAACGTAGTTATAATATGTTTTGAGATAAGCTTCTGCTACACATTTCATCTATACATATTTCTCCTCAGATACTAAGTTCCTTTTTTCGCTGATTAGCGTAATTTTAAGAAACATATTTGATTGATTGAGTTGAAATTTTCATTGTGTATTGAAAAAACATTTCTCCATTGTTTGTCGAAGCATAGAAGTGGTACATTATATATTCCTTTTTTATTACAAAAAACTTGGTCGTTTTCTAGCAGTGATTATAATATCAATTATTTGAGTTTAACTAGTTGTCACATTTTCAAATGCTTGCTTTTATTATTATTCTTCATCATTTGGAAACTACATATAATATAAAGCAAAAGAACTATCTTGTTTCACTGTTTTATATGATTCAGAGGAAAGATATTACGCCATGCAGCGAAAAAGTAAGATGTTCGTTGAGGAGAAATATAGGTGGAATATGTAACAGAATTTTCTCTTACAAAATTTTATGACACTGAAACCTGTAATACAAACACAGAAAAGCTGAAATTTACAGTATTATATTATTATAGTTTTATGATTAGAAAATTGAAAGGAATTGATTTTATAAGGAAAAAGAAATTCCCACTTAATTCTTTTTATGAATTTTTACAAGACGAGTTTAATTCAAAGAGATTCCTTAATCGTGAAAAAGATGAAAGCCTATATATGATACAATCAATATGAGACTGATTGAATAAAATACTAGAGGTATGCAAAACTTCGAAAATGGTGGATCAGATTGTGGCGAAAAATATTCTCTGGCTCGAGAAATATAATCTAGATATTGTCTCGGATTCTCAATACCTCTTATACCTCTGGTATAAAATTATAACAGATAGAACATAGAGCAAAAATAATGTATTACACATAATATATATACAGAATATTTGATTTCGAATTAATCCTCCCGAAATGTAATCTGGATTCTTGAAATTCTAGGGAATTCTGACATTCCCTAAACGCAAGGAACTTTTTGGGATTGACCCGTTCCAACCATCAAACACTTGACATTTTCAGGTTCTCTCACATCTCCACTAGCTAACATAATTCAACGATTGACTAAAATATTTTCACTTATGATTAGTATTTAAATTATAGTTTCTATAATTTCTTCAAAATGAAATGTTTCTTCTAAATGAATGAACTCATCATTCAAAATAAGAGTTTCGAAAGCACACAAATTATTTTCTTCAATGAGATATACCAAAAAACGAAAACTTATGCTGTTGTTAAATAAATAAAGAAACTATATACTAATATTTGACTCGATTCTTGACATAAAAATAATTGGGACTTTTGACTTAATAACACGTTTCCTGAGAAAAGTGGTAAACTGAATCTGTTCATCTAGAAAATTCTTATAAATCCGCGTTCATATTGTTCCAGAAAACCATTCGTAACTCTTTGCACTGGGATTGCCCATTATAATGAAATAGTACAGCTTTCTTTAAAACATTCCCAGATGTAAAAGATTGAAAGACGCATACATTCTCCTCGTAAAACAAATATCCATCTAAAATTCACTCAATTTTCTCCATTTGTTCGGATTCTACTGTTTTCACTATTCTAATATTCAACAGAAGATCCCGTAACTAGAATAGATTGTACCTTTAGAAACATTTATCGAACATATTGATCTGGATGCATTGTCAACTAGAAAGCTAAAAGCTTGCTCGTGCACAGTGGAAAGATGACGTAGAATAAATTTCTGAATCTGAACTTTCGGTGGAGCTCCCCCTGCAAACTGGATTTCACGCGTCTGTAGGTTGCGTTCATGTAAATGGATTAATTCGGTCGCGAGGTCGCTGGGTCGTTTGGGGGGAACGATTAACGGATCCACAGGAAAGCAACGAGCGAAACCGTAACGAAGAGGGTGGAATTGAAGTGATTGAGAAAACTCGGGGAAGAGGTAGGACGAACGACAAAAATGCGAGAATCGAGCGAGTTGCTTCAGGCGGTTCGAGAATAATTTGCATTATTCGCGCGGAAAGTTCTCCCTTAGTGCGTTAATGGGTATCTGGGACCTCAGATTCGGCTGTTCTACTTCTTCCTACGTCACTTTTCTCTTTCCTTCGCGACTGGGTTCATCGGAGGACGATTTTATCGTTTCATGAACGTGTGTAGGTTTATAAAACCTCGGAAAAAGATTCTGGCATAGATTAACAGCGTGGATGTTGGAGATAAAAGAATGGGAGGAAGAGATTCGAGATTGAGCACCTTTTGTTCGAAATAATAATAATAAATGTCAGTCATAAATGGTGCTTGTGACATTATAAAAATGAAATCCTAAATCGAATTTGTTAATTTTGAAATTAACTTTTGAAAAAAAATACTATTTACCATTTCCTATTATCATCTGAAATACTGTAATATTCAGAAAGCATTTCATTTTCAAAAGTAACTTTTAAATATTTCCATGTTTTTAGAATAAACAACAAATTTTAACGAATGTTTATGTTATAAATTAAATATCAAATACTGAAGCAAAACGTGTTATTATTATTTACGACACACAAAATAGATACCTTGTTGAGTAATCATTAAATGTTTATTTTGATAACGTTCTGTTCTGATCAATACGTAATTTAATACAGTAACAAAAAGAAAAATATTGGTATTCCAATTTTAAACGCCCTTTTATAATGAGTCAAATTGATTAAATTAATATTTTTTCTTTGCAAAAATTTATACAAAATAAACGTGGACGTAAAAGGTACAATTAAAATGCATTTCAGATGTATTTGACGCGCGAGCTCATTTTGCTGATGCGTCAGGCGCAGTAATTTCAGTAGTACAAGTCGATATATCTCGCCAGACATGTTTCAAGCGTCCAGTTCAATAATTAACCCTTTACACTCGGAAGTCCTGATTTTCCATACATTTTGTTCCGTTAGAAATGAACACAGTTTCGTAATTCCTCATTTTCGTCTTATTTGAACACATACAGCCACGTGTGTAAATCACTGTCTGTGGAAATAAAGCATTTATCGTATATTCCTGCAAATTATATTATTGAAACTAAAAACTGTTTAAGCAACCTAAATTAAAGTAGCTCTTAAATATAAATATTAGCTTTGCAGCCAAAGTGAAGAAGTGTTCTGTAAATTATTACATATATTTACTGTTTCGAAATGCAACCAAGAAATTATCAACCTTCAAAAACTATATAATACTGTAATACAGAGTACACAAAAACACTTCATCGAAGTGTATTTTAATTGCAAGTATGGAACTAACGTAAGTACCTATAGAACTTGTTCCCATCACAGTGCCTATTATCCTGCGCTCTTACGCAGAAACCAGGCATCAGATGTCAAGTAGTAGAATTGACTCAATAAAATTAGATCTGGGTCAAAGAAGACGAAATTTTCACTAGGTGAGAGCTAATTAACAGACACTACTAGAGAGATAATTAGGGCGATGTGATACAGAACGATGTTCGAAATTGAATCCAGCAATAAAGTAACAGATATCCCTGATCGAGGGTATCGTTAACAGATTACAAACTACGTATATTTCACTGGCTATGGCGTGTTTTGTTACAAATAACTCAATTTTAAATTCAGTTTACTGTATGAAATTGAATAAAAATTCTGCTACGCTCACAATGCAAGTTATTGCTTTAGAATCGTTAATAAATTAACACTTCTTGCTTCATTTCCTCGAATGAGTTAGAGATACGTATTCAAATTTCTCCATATGAACATGCTCCCAGTTAAATCTTTGAAACGATTTGATTTTCACAGGCGTACTTCTCGAAAGATTCCCCTGCTAGATATGAAACGCAATTGACGTGGAAAGATGAAAACGCTAGATAGCTCGTCGTTTAATAATACTAATGGGATTTTTATCTATAATTGGATTAGTGTCACGACGTGTTTCAGAATACGTCATTAGAGTATCTACATCAAAGTTTGGAGCGTCGCATAACTCGGCTGAAGTTGACAGGCTTGGTATGCACTTGGCAGGGAGGAGAAATAAAAAAAAAAAAATTTATTAAAAAAGAGTGCGTCACGGGGTCTAATGAACTTTCAGATTAACCGTCATAAAACTGGATTACGGCATTCCCATTATAAATTAATATTAAAAATAACGGGTGATTTCACAATGTAATCAGCGCGAATTCGGCTGTGAAACGCCGCGTAAAATTTCTCGTTTCTGCGTAATAGTAACGGAAATTGTAATTAAATGTTAATGAATCGTTAGAATCGGGATATTAAGCCCGGATAAGAAGAAGCGAAGTTCTAGGACGAACATTTGCACGGCGTTTTACAAAGGAATTGAAAGTAGAGTGGCCAAGTTCTGCTCTTTTGGGAAATGAGAAAATGCAAAGTATCAAACTAAACATGTTCTAATTTCCTAGGTAAGTTGCAGGGCACTAATCATCTTTCTTGTTATCCTTGTCACAACGTCGAATACTACAACTCGATCAATTATGTAGGATGTCCTGACATCGAACATGTGTTTCCTGGTGTCTCGACTCGAAGCGGTATTTTCAAGGAAATTCAAATTCGTGCCAATTTATCTCGCGAAAAAACATACAGGCTGCGTAAAGTAAGAGATCAACTTGGACATTTCCTAGTATTTGTACATTGACGCAAATAATACTAATTATTACATTTAATATTCGCTTTATCTATGAAAACCTCTTTTATTCAATTATTCAAGGATTTAATGAACTATTTTTTAATAAAATTGTAACATTTTCCATTTATTGTTTCTACTTTATACGTCATTTTAGTATTTCTCTTATTTAATTCAGTGAGCAGTCTCGATTTTTTCTGAAGCGAATAGTACTAGTAATGTTGTTTTCTTCTTGTCTGTACAGAGTGTTGTATGGGAAGTATCAGAAATTTGAAGGGGCGATTCTAAATGCAAAATTAAGACAAAAGTGTATTTGATACTTTATTTTAGAGTTATTAGTTACTAAAGAAACGTCTAAAGTTCGCATGATATATGTCTGACTTGGAACTTGTTCTACTGCTGACGTGCACTAGCCATGTCAGGCGCAGTAAAGTCAGTGGAATAAGTCCCAAGCCAGACACATTTCACGCGAATTTGACAGTTAATAACTCTGAAACAATGCCTTAAATATAACTTGGTCATTCTTCATTTTCGTTCTATTTTGGCAAAACTTGACCATGTGTGACCAAATGAAGTGCTCACGAATTTATGTATTAATTACATATATAAGTACTTATACATTATTATTAGCACAATTCTAAAATAATTAATACCTTAGGAATTATTATATCGTATTTGACTCAACCACTATAAATATTTCTATCTTACTCTCCACAATTTAACAGTGACCTTTCTTTCTAGGAAAAGTGCTTACCTGCTTTCCCCTCACTCTCACCTCACTCTTGAACACCCTCGTGCCTTGTTTGCCAAATATTGCCAATACAACGGTGCGGCCATCCAGTCTTTATTAACGGTTTTTTCGTTGGGTCAAGTCCTTGTACTTATCAATCCTTGTTTTCTCTACGACTCTTGACTTACGACTCTCTTCTCGACCTAGTCTTTAGAAGATGATTTTACAATCAAAAAACTATGATAGCACCTATATTTCATTTTTTATTTTATTTTAATAATAATTTATTATTCAACATTTTTCATAGTAATATTTTAATTGTAATTTCTAATTAATTTGATTAATATTATTGCAATAATTTTTATTTCTAATTGTAAGCAGTGGCACAGAGTGGAACAGAGTGGTTAAGCTATCTAAACGTCGGATCATGAATTTGTAATATTTTACTATAGAATTATTAAATTCAATATTCAATAATTTCTCTTTTAATGACACAATGAACACGGTCTGCCCGATAATTGTGAAATCGTTTAATATAATAGGGCTTATATAAAAGGTTGGAAAATTCTCAGGTTTTTTCTCTGTGTTTTTGAACTGGAAATCATATAATTGGTATTTCTTCGCCACATTTTTATTCCAGATACTTTAAAACTGTTCAGTAACATATATGTATCTATTATAAATATTTCTTACAAAATAGTTGTTATTAGTGGTCAATAATAAGCATCTATATTAATTATTAGAGTAAAATGTTAATATTCTGTACAGAATTATGATGAAATAAGATTTTAAACACCATCAAACTTTGAAGTATACTTCGTTTATAATAGAATTTTAATATAAATGAAATTGCATAGCACCGTCAGTGTGTATACAATATACACATATTGAGTTTTTCATCTTACAAGAGACATCACTTTAGCGTCATCTTCCGATTTTTATGAAACTTAGTATACAAGTAGTGCATCGAAAAATATTGAACACGTATTCCTTTAGCTACTGATATTTATATTTTTTGAGTGAAACCCACTCTAACGGTTAGAGTGAGAAATACAATTTTTCAAATATCTCCAATTTTGCTTACATCATCTTATTGCTTACAATAAACCATGTATTTACGAAAATATATTTTCCACCTCAATTTTTAAGGTGATTTCCGCTCCCTAAACATGAATATCAGCGGCTAAAAAAGAATACGTGTCTAATATCTTTCGATATTTTACACCTGTACTAAGTTTCATCAAAATCAGATGACACGACATTCCCTAGCAGTTTTAATCCTTTAATGTTAGTTTCAATGAGGAACGATCAGCCAGTTGTGGTGTACTTAAGTATATTTCATGCGTTTTCCAACTCTTCCATTGGAAATACTGCGCTAAATTCTGATAATGATTGCAATCGTTGGAAGAGTAAATTATGAAACAGTGAAATAGTGATTCGTTTCTATTGGCGGAGTTGAATGTGAGTGATTCGTCACGTCACATCACATCACGTCAAAATCACTGTTCCCCGATAGACGGCCATTAATTTAACCATCATTGTCGTTATCGTTGTTGTCGACGAGACCGCGAGCATCGTTACCACCGCTATTGGCAGCCATATATCCGACTGTCGTGACGTCATATCGTTCCACAGCGACGTAAAACGCGATTCTTTCTCTCTGTTTTCTTTCTACTTCGTCTCTGTTCCGCTGTACTATGATTACCACTGAACTAACACTCGGTTTGGTATTCAACGTCAACCAACTCTGATATCAGGCGATCCTCTTCGTCTATTAAAGCTCTGCCCGCTCTGATATTTTATTATGAAAGGACTGAGCAGAATGTTTTGTGTTAATTTCCTGTCTTCGGGATTTCATTATTGGGGAATTTGGTGTAGGATGATTGAAACTGTTCCTATTCGCATGATTAGGGACTGAAGTTTCATCCTCTACCGTATCATTTCACGTATATTTCGTGAATTAGTGTTATAATAGAAGGATTAGTCGCATATATTGCGTCGACATGAAGGACTAATTGATTTCGATGCGGAGAGACTACACAATTGCGACGGCCAGCATTGAGTTTGAATGAAGTTATGATGCAGAGGAGCGGGGACAATATGAGCGATTTTTAGGAAATGTTCAATCAGGATTTGAATAATATTCACGAATGCAGCGATTAGAGTCATAGCAAAGATTTCAATGGCGCTTTATCCCAGATGAATGCTTAGTTTATCAAAGCTATTCAGAATCTAATCATATACTCGGAGGAACTGCAGGGAAGACAGAATCATGTACGATTCATTATATGAGAGATAAACATCTGCCTATAATGTCAGATATGTACAAGGTTCATATAGCTAAATGCTAATCAGACTGCCTTTGCAGTAGAACGAAGGTATCTGGAGAGGCAAAATGTTGCAAAAGGAACTACACCTTGACCATCTCATTCGTCCGATTTAAATTCCCTAGCTTTTTATAGGGATTTTTGAAAAATAAAATTGATTCACAACCTCAATGCTGAACAATTAAGTAATGTGATAAAGAACATGAAAAAAGGACTTCGAAAATGTATACAATGTAATAGTGAAGCGTTTAAGTAATTGTAAAATTTTCAATGAATTTGAATTAGTTCGAAAAATAATGAGTTTTCGATGGTCTTTATTATACATACCTACAATAACGCATTTCATTTGAAAATGGAATCCCATTAAACTTTGTAACTGCATCGGTGCAGCTATAAAAAAAGTTGTAATTTCACTTGGACAAAAGTACACCCAATCCTGATTATTAGATATACCCTACATATCTTGCTAGTATTGCACTTTATCATCCTCATCATACAAGTAGTTTTATTTCATAGACGAAAAGGAGAACAAGTTAAACTAATTATGACTATAACACACAAGAAATTGATTGCTAAAGGTAGTGATACAATTTTTGTTCGAATTGAATTGCAGTTTGGAGAACAATTGGAAGGAGTTGAGTTTGGACCTAGTTCTATTGGTCATAATCCAGAACTCGAGAAACAGTGGTATGAATTGGTTTATGAGTTATTAGATCATCCCATAAGTAATATCACTAAAGATCATTTCACTTTCAAAAAAGTCAATATTTAGAATTTCACTTAATTACTGATGTATTGATTTTCCACAAAATTTATCTTCCAGCTAAGTTTTGGACTTCTCCTTAAAAAAATCTTTAGTAGCTTGAGACAAATTGTACAAATGGCATCATTTATGGCATGCCCTAGTATTTATTACTGCTCACTAATGATGCATTTAAACTAAGCAAATAAACGCTTGTTTTTCTCCAACTTTAGCAAAATCCAAGTAACACCATCATTCTTTCATTCAGTTACCAATTCTATTAATTCATAATTGAATTTTGCTGACGGTTCGAAAAGAACGAACATTCATTCACTTAGTCTATAGCCTAAACACATCACAATAAGAAGACATTGTACATATAAAAATACTTTTCATAATTAAAATTTAAAACAGTTATCAGTACGTGTTATTTTCAGGCCTGCTTTTAAATCCAAGCTCACTTTAGGTTATATTCCAAGTTCCTGTCACGAATGTCACGATACAAGCTCGGTTTCAAGTTTTCTTCTCCATACCTCGAAATTGTGGGTACTTCACGTTGCCAACATTTAAGCAACAGCGAATAGAAATTCGTCGATACTCGATCTAATTCTCCCTACGCTCCATTGTACCGTACACGGGTACGTACCCAAACAGAAGAATGAGCGCAGCGTAAATGTGGATCAAAGGGGACATTTCAAAGAGCAGAAGTGCGCATCTGATTGTCGGGAAGGAGAATCCCGATCTCATTTTCTGCGTCCCGATTCCTCTCCCTCTTTAGAAATTGCACGGCGATTTAATTCAATCGATGTCTCCGCGAGACGGTGTAGCTGCTAATTGCCAGTAATTAAATAAATCGCGGAGGCTGCAATTTTTACATTAGCATGCGCTTTCGAGCGTCTACGCCTGTAATGTGTTATCTGTTAAATCATTAATGCCGTTAATTAAAAACTTTAATCAGATTTGCTGGACTGTGTAGCATCGCTATTACAGTAATTTTAAACTTGACAGTGCACATTTTCCACGCTGACGTTGATGCAAAGTTGCTTTTCTTGTTGCATACGGGACATTATTCACGTTTCCAGGAAATCTTCGTCGGATGTCTACAATTCTGTGCTGTTATGTATACAATAAAAAGTGAAAAGTGGAAAGTAAGTTCGTCAGTAGAAATAGTCGTATCAGAACTGGCACAACTCAAAAACGTTATTTTTAAGAATTTAGGATTTGGAAGGGATTTCATAAATATACTTTCAGTCATTGTAAAAAATTCACTAACTTACTGTCAGAAATGAAGAACGTCCAAGAGACCTATACTTGTACTACAAATATTTATAACGTGGTCATAAAATGAACATGTTGGTCCGCTAGGCTAGTGAAAGAAATATTGGAAATATTGGAAGATGGGGGCTTTAGCAAGTTGCGTGACTACGATTTCTTGTTATCTGTTTATATTTAGCGACATTTTTACTCGATGCTTCAATTTACCACGTTATATTTCCAGTCCAACTTTACATAACTAATATAACTGGATGGGCTGGAGTTTGAAGCCAATGATAGTTTTATGGTACAGCCTAATGGTAATACAGCAGATCGATGGTTTCTGGATGTGTGAGATGCACAAAGATCCATCTACGCCATTCCTTCGTTAAACACTGAAGTAAACTCTAGTGTAGTGCTCCTGGATTCATTTGGTTACTTCTTACTTTGACTCCAAGGTTCTCGAGTTCATCCAAAATATTATTTGAGCAAATACCTATGCATTATTTGAATAATATGGATAAAATCATTTATTATAACGAGCAATTATTCTACAAATTAATTACTGTAATAAGTCATGATTTTTGTCAACCTCAGTAGCGTAATATTATATCATTTTATATAATAATACATAATATTATATTATTTTATATAATAATACAATATTATTTTTTCACCAAATAACCTACTTGTATCCATGACTACTTTATTACTTTCCCTCAGAAACACATTTTTTTGAGTAATGTCACTTTCGAAGTAAATGTGCGATATTAAATTCAATCGAACGTAGGCTATCGATTTCCTGCATTAATATATTTTCCGCAACGGAATTCGGAATTCGTTTAGCGTGTCGGTTCACGAGGGGAAAGGTAATATCTAAGAAATTTCCAACATTTTCATTGGCATTCCCGCGAGCAGAGGCGTACGGTTAAGGTGGAACTTGTGAACGTATTGGAATGCGTGTACCAGTCGGAAGGTCGTTTCAGAAGGTGGGGGACAAAGTGCATGCCTAGGGAAGAAAAGAATTTGGGTCAATGAGAAATTCGTACCTAGATGTACTGCTCGAAACTTTTCTGCTTATATATCGCAAATTTCGAAACGAAGGAAACGTTAACTTACAGGGGACTGTGTTTCCGCTCAACTAATTCTTATCTCTGCAATTTCAATGCATTTCTTATAAATTGATTGGAGGTGATGATTCGTGCTACCGATCTATGAAACTTTGGTTTAATGATTTTCTTTCACATAACTATCAGTTCGCTGAATATTCCGACTTTTGTTACAGCCTCGTCTATATTTTCCTACTATTTTAAAGTATTTTAGAATTTTCTTTCTTGCTTCACCTTACAAACATATACCAAACTTAAGAAGCTTTCTTTGAGAGTACTATACTATTAATCATTCTCTATTTTTCAAAATATTTAAAAAATAAATATATCAATATTAGGAGCTTCTCTGGACATCCTCAAAATTGTAGAACATTACATGAATCGATGAATTGAAAAACAGTCTAACTCCAAAAGCCACATTCTGCAACATTTGATCCCAATGTGTAATTTTATGCAATTTGTGTATCTGGACCATAGAGCCAGAGTGCATTAAGTCCCCTTGTTTTCTGAGTAGTACACTTTGGCTGTGGGGTCCAGATATAGTTTGAGACCATTTAAAAATGGCTAATTCATACATGCCTCTTTTTCAATTATCAATTATTTCGATCAGTGAGGTATATTTTAACGAAAAATTGTTATCAGTAAAATCAGAATGCTACAACAATCGCAAAGAAATATTATAATAGCTGGTGATGACAATCATAAATATCAATATTAAGAAATCAGTCATTATCTTCTGCTCTCATCTGTGGAATTGGTTATTGATTTAATTGAGCTATCTAATTACCTGTTTTTAAATATGTATACTTTAATGTACGCCACAACGAATAGATGTTATAAAATGAACAAGATTCTGGAATCAGTTACTTCGTTACAGCATGATACGCTGTATCGTGCATTTTGTATTTTGTAATTATAGTGGGCTATTAGAAGTTCTAGAGATCATTTGACTAGAGAAAGCTAACAAGGGCTGGCATGGAAAGCAACGTTAGCAGGGGTAGTTGTGGAATGGGCAGAAGCTTACTTAGCTTGAGCGCCTCTTCTGTAGCTCGAACTTATACAAACTACCAACACCGACTTGCACATTAATTCTCGAACGAGGATTTAGTTCGCCAGCACAAAAAAGTAGAATGAAATGTTGGAACTTTACTGGCAGATTAAGATCGTGCGTCATCGCATGGTGTACTTATCGACTGCATACAGCGACGATTAGAAAAAGATTAGCGTCGCTTTTTTTATATATCTGTAAAATATTTCTGGTACTAAATTGAGTTTCCCTAGAGAATGGGAAATACTTCTCTTTCCTCGAATACTATAGTATTTTTCTGTTATTTAGTTATTACAATTTTTTAATGGTGCTTAATTGGTGTTTAATTAGTTTTCGAAAACTTGAAATTGTTTCCTGTGTCTTGCATTAAATCCTTGTTAAAGGATTTTTTGTACTAGATATAATTGGGTTAAACACATTTCAAATTCAAAATAATTATGTTTCTAATGGGAGCAAGAATAAGGGTCTACGCTCGATTGAAAGAAGCTTAAGCACAAGAGTGTACTTGTTATATCTCGTTGAATAATAAACGCTACTTTGCATAATAAACTGCTGGAAACTTTGTCCAGATTTCCTGAGCTCTTGATCGCATTACACTTTTCTTTGAAATGTATAAAGTGTCAGTCCATGACGCTAGCGAGCCCATTAAATTTACATAAAAGTTTCTCGCCGCGAGATCAAGTGGGGGACCGAGAAAGAACGAGAAAACGGAGTTTATCTCTCAACGGGACTTGTAACAGCGTATTACCGAGGATGTAACATTACTTTTAACCTTAAACTGATTCTAGACCAACGAGTCTCGGCCTTTTCATACCACGACGCCGAAGAACCTGGTATTCTCTGAGGGGATGTAAATCCTTCTATCGAGAGAGAGAATACCTGAAGATAAGTTTTATGCCTTCGGAATTACCTCAACTTTTTCTTTCTAAACCCAGTTACCTACACCACACGCAAATGAAAGGAAACTGGTGGCCTTAGAAAAGTAAACAGAACACATAGAGAGCGATAGTAAAAACTGTATGATTCTTTAGGTATTTATTAGAAAGACATTATTCCTTAAGACTCAAAGTATCACAAAGTACAATTACTTACTTATTATTTTTTGACTGACATGATTGCTTTTAGAAGTAAGTTATAACACAATTAGAAACATATTTGCATTTAACGCCTTACTTTAATTTATCGCGTTTTGTAGTTAGCAATTAATAATTTATGTAATCATTTTCACATATTACGTAAAACTGTTTTCTTTCAAATAATGCGCCTGAATTTATGATCCTTTCAAAGCAGCAAATTCCAATTTGTATTTCGATACATTGTCAACTTAGTTTGTGTTTCTACTTTCCTATAAATAATTATATTTCCATGTTCTCTCAGGATTTATAGAATGATGGCTTACTAAAACTTTAGATGCCTGGAGAACCACAAATTCGTCATTTTCGTACTCGTACTTGAATTGCCAAATCTCTGTCATCAAATAATACAGCTGTAATTACTCAAATGAAGCCTTCCGACAAATTTATATCCATGAATTTCCGAGTTTAATTACGTTCACAATGTACATGACATTAGCCCGTTTTTGAGAATAAAATCACGCGTGGAGTACGCAAATTAGCGACGTCCGCTAAAAGTGTCCGTTTTAATTAATACCTGATAGCCCATCAAACAGGGGGCACGTGGGTTCACTCGATTAATTCCATACAGAGTTCTGTGTTATTGTAGTTCCGGATACGTTACCGACTGTAAACGCGTGCGAAACTGCAGGCTGCGGATCACGTAAGCGTTGGCGCATTCAACATCCCCCAGTGACGTGACACGATTTTCCAACGGAGACGTGTAATTGCGCTACGTGTCCTCAGCGAGGGATCGACTTCCAGGACGAGATGCATCTGCGGAAATTTATGCAGAAAACAGACTGCTAGTTATTTCCTGAGGACGTTTACTATTGAAACTGTGCGTGGCTGCTTTTGTGCTTACTTAGCTCTGGAAACTATTACAGCTCTAGCCTCACTCGAGAGTTTGAAGGACCTATTCTTTGGAGAAGGAAGGTCCTTTTTCGTGCACATATGTTTTACTACAAATGTTCAACTTATATATTAAAGTATCACACGAGGAACAATTCTCACATGTATTTCACAAGTGACACGACTCAAAATACACAATTTTGAAGTTACAACCATAAATTATAGTTTCTGTAATTTCACCTCTATCCGCTATAAAAATTGTGCTAATTAAACATCGAAATTGTAGAGTTTATTTAAAGAACTTTACAAGTATAAATTACAAGTTATTCAGATAATGATAAAAACGTCATTTATTACAATAATACACAATTATTCATTATTTTTCCGATCTATTATTGAAATAAGGTAACTTTTATTAGGTGAAATTACTCTTGATGTCAATAGTATTTATTTAGGGAATAAGTTTCTTCTAAGCTTTTAAATGGTTTTTTGTATTTTGTGAAATACATACTTTTTTTAATTTTATGTTTTATAATATCGTTCTATAATTCAATTTTAGCGGTTAATTATTTGAATGATTTGAACTTTCTATTACTTTCAAAACAATTTAAAGAAAAATTATGGATTTCTTTGTCGAAACACAGTTTCTTAAATTGCACAGTTTCTCTGAAAAATAACTTGATTATAATCATAACTTGTACTCTAAATTATAATTAGGTACAATATAATTACTACAGTAAAATATCTAACATTTTCGGTATCTCATTAATTTATTTAAGCAAACATACAATTTCTTTTTGTAGGTACGAAATCTTCATAAACTTGAATATATCATATGTTGTAAATTACGAAATAAAAAGGGTGGAAACGTGAATACTAGGAATTGCAAACGTACCTGATAGGTTAATAAGTGAATAATTACTGCAGTAAAAGGTAATGAGAATCGTATGATAGGAAAAAGCTCGACAGGTCTAAAGGTTCGAGTGATCCTCGACCATCGGTCTCTGCAATGGCGTTAGTTTCACATCATGCTTTACAAGGTCCGATCGGCGGTAAAATGAAGGAGCACCTGATGGCCATCCATATCGATTTCGAACGTAAACCATTGTCGATCCAGCCTCTGTCTTTGTCCTCTCTATTTCGTCGCTACGTGCTGCCTATTATGGTCAATTGGCGCGCTTCAAAGAGACCTCCGAACCGAACATATTTATTCAAACCGCTGTGTAATATCTTTTTTATTGATAACATTAGAGCTTTCTCATCGGGGTACCGCTTTGTGGTCACAGCTTGCGAATTAAATCTCAATCATGCGTGGATCGCATTAAAGGCGGTTCGATCCGACAGGCCGCAAACAAGGATGCATGGGTTTAATGTCATCCATTGTCTGCTCATCTGACTGCACAAATTTCATTTACAAACTCATTAATTGGGACCTAGGAAGCTAGCGTGTCAAGTTATTATTTAACCAAGAAAAAATAAAATTAAATGGAGGCGCATCCGACTGACAATTTTATCGATACGTCCATAGGCTAATTATAGACTGAATAATCTATTTTCTCCTATCTAATTTATAGGAAAATAATCGATATATAGAATTCTGTTAAGGCTGTGAGCGGCCTTTAGGTAGGTAGGTCGACGAAATTGTCGCTTGTGGTTGCCTAGGCTAAAACAAACGACAGCAGCTTGATCGCTAAAGCGTTGTTTAGACTAGTCAAGTTGCTAGAATGCAAGTGATTTGGTGCAACTTGACTAATGCAAACGTATTATTTTACTTGACTTGAAATAATCTTTCAAGCTTCAAGGGAAATTGAGGTCCTTTTAACTTTTCCATCCCTTGAAACATACATTAATTCATGTATACTGTATAGGGGCCCGCACGTGATGAATATTATTAACAATAACGTTGTTAATTCAGTTTGCTTGACTTAGAAAGTATCAAAATTCCATCAATAGTCACTCTTCAATGCTTCAATATAAATCGAACACACTCGATAATATTGTGAATATCAAAAAATATTGACAATATTATTGACCGTGTGCGAGGTCTTATCATGCAAGCCAAATTTCAAACAAATCGACAAACATATTAATGTCAAGACAGCAGTCAAAAGTAAGTCGAGACAACGAGACGAGTCATCAGATCTAAACAAGTGCACTGGCTCGACGCGCCAGAGCAAGATCGAATTTTCAGTTTCCAAATCCCTGTATGAGTATCAGATAATTAATATTTAATGCATTTTTAAAAAGGCAACGTTCTAATACTGTCCCATTCATAATTAGAACTTGAAGAAGTTATAACGAAAGCACCCAGCGAAGGTAAAATGGTAAACGTAAACTTAGATGGCTTATAAAAATCTGACTGTTTACTTCAGTATTTTTCGAGGTACATCCCTGAATGTATCATATGAATATCATTTGACAAACACGCGAAAATTTTGTTTTTCTTTGCTGATTCCTCTCGTTGACCCTAGTATACATGATTTATTTGAAATAATCAGCACTCACTGACTTTTTCGACTTTATTTTTATCCTTTCTGTATGACAGCTTGAACATAAGTTACTTTTAAATTCCCACCACTTGAATTCCAGTAACTTGACTTGTGTGAACACAAACTTAACATCAAACTACTTCAACACAAATGGTTTGAATTCAAGTAACTTGATTAATTTGGACGAGGCATTGAAACAGGGAACGTTGAATTCTGTGGGCCATTGCGTGTTTATACAAACAGCAGAATGTGGCTGAAATATTTTCTCTTGCTCTTTGTCTCCCTGCGCGAGAGTTTCGTTACAATCGATACGTAATATCTCGCATAATGCTCTCACGAACGTGTCGCAGCGTATTTGTCTTAGCTTCCAGAAGTTTCAGGGATGTGTCGTCCTCGGCTCGCGCTTCTCGTAATGCAATATTAATTCCAGGGGGTTTTGAATGGGAAATAAAGCGAATGGGAACGAGCAAGAAAAAGCGGCGTTCTCTTTGCATAATAAGCACCCTGTCTCCCTCTCTGCCTCGACGATTCTGCAGCCGCATCCACCTCTCGTCACGGTTCTTCTGGCCCCTTCCCAGTCTTCAAGTTTTTCCCCCCCGTTTTCGTTGCACTGCTCACGCTGCGAATAAAATCCGAGAATGGAGGAGATAACGGCGTGACATTATGGAACTTATCTGTAAAATAGGAATTTAGGGGAAAAAGCGATGAGGAGAGTGGAAATGATGTTGGAAGGGAAAAAGGAAAACATGTTAAATTTCGACTCAGTTATCACGACCTACTACCACTGAACCCTCCACCCCTTTCACACACACCCACACACACCTCCTACCCCGCCTCACCCCAGAGACTGCAGCATATTGCAGTCATGACTTAGCGAACTGCCTCGCTAACTGACCAGTGCTAAGACCGCGTACAGGACTCATCTGGGAACAACCATAGCGTTGGTGCTTGGCGTGGTTTAAATTCTGGTAAACTTTGCTCGAATAAACCTGATTTCCTCCGTGTACCTTCGCTGCTACGTGAACGTCGATTAATTTTATGCGTTGCAATAAGCGGGTCAATAGCGAGAAATGTAAGAGGTCACCATCATGGGTAGCAATGTAATGAGATGATGTAGCTAGCTATTTCTATGGGAGATACCTATAAATTTTCATTGATTTCAGTAATAAGTTTAATTAATAGAATTTGGCTATGGCGATGCCTGCAACTAATTCTATTGGTTCGGAATTATTCGCTAAATTGATTTAGAAAGCTCTGTTTTGCATTCTGTTTTACTCATCGACAAACTAGTTCATTAGTTTCCAATTAGTGCAACAATGAAGGTGTGGCTCCAGGCAAATTCCTCCCTCGTAATTGATGCGCAAACGAACGATGCTGACTTATCATCGTAAATTAGGGTTTATTGAGAGCCATCGATGAAACAGAACTTCTTTGAACTCGTAATACACGTTTCTACATAATGGATTGTAAATCGATTTACTATTCGAGAAAAAGTGAATTGAATAATTTTTTGTTCGTTGTATGTTTGTTTCAAAAATTTACGCTTAGGTTTTGGAGCTGGTGTGTTTTTGGGATTTTAGTGTGGAAAAATTCATGATAAATAAGCGTGTAACATTAATTGAATTTCATAACAATAATTTTTAATAATTTAGTAGACAATAATGTAGATATGTATGACAGAAAAATATTAAATTCTTAAATGGTGAAAGAGCTTAAGCGCCATTCTGTATAAATTTAATTTAGGAGAAATATAAACTTTGCCATAACGAAAAGAAGTTCTTGAAGTTCAAGTGAGAGTGTGCGAATGAAACATGGAATTGGTAGAATTCGAGTTGAAATAGATACAAATGCGCGAAATGTTGCTTGAAAGTTATAGGAAGCTGCAGAGGACGCAACTTTAATCTAGTTTCGTGATTTACTACGTTTAGCTTTATGCGGAAACGACACTGTGAAAACTACGTTAACGAATTTGCTCGATCATAATTTCAGTTTTACGTTTAATCTTCTTTCTTGTCTCAGTTTTACTCAAACACAGTCACATCGATGCAAATAATGTTCATTTATTCACTTTAAAAATTTGTCAGTCAATACAAAAGCAATAATTAAATATATACTAGCAGAATTAGTCAAATCGATATTATTCAAAAAATAAATGCATAATTATTATTTAACATAAATGTAAAGCTGAGCTACCAGTTCTCCATTTCTGACAAACGTTTATAGTATAATATACATATGTGTAACTGTTTGCTTCGCTTTCGTGTTTCCTACCAAATTGAATTGATGTTTGCTTACCAATAAATAGCTATTTAATTCTTGTATGATTGATTCCTGTACTTTAACGAAAGTAAAGCATATCAAATAAAAAGATAACAATTATCAAAATGTAGTAATTTATTTATTTGCCACATATTTTAATTAATATAGCAAGTTAGCTCTTTGGGAGTAAGGGGAAAGTTAAAATAATTTATTGAAATATTAATTATAATAATGGAACGTGATTACAGTTCAATCTGAAATAAAGATAAACACTTTTTATCTCTAGAATCTCAGAGGACTGCTCCTGATATGATCCTTCTTCTTCAACTGACTCATAGCATTATATGTTGCTTGCAATTTCTATAGTTGACAAATTTTTATGCTGTTACAAGATTGTTTAGATTTTTACGTACTTTTCGGTATTCTTTTACTATTCATTTTTTTATTTAGAGGATATATCTATAATACTTCTAATCTCATTAATCCTCTTTGTATTGTAAATTCGTATTGCACCTCTTTAAATTTTTTTTGGGTACTTGCAAACTCTTTCAAAAGTTCTGCTTTAAAATCTTTGTATGTGTTGTGTTATAAATCCGTTTTCTATTAACTCAAACCTCATTTTGCATCTATATATATTCTATACTTTGTATACTAAAGGGATTTCTCTCGTATATTAAATAAAGAAATTTATTATCGAAAATTGAGAAGGTACCAACAGACTATGTGTATGTAGAGAATATAACCTTTTCCATTTCCATATTTTCATTCTAAAAATCCTTCGTTCTAGTCTAGTTATTACGAACCCTGGCCTATGAAAAAGCTTATATTGATGAATCAACGTCCCACGAGGCTGTAGGAAAGGAGAAGACACTATCTGATTTACTGGACCATAAATATCTCTAATCTGTAACAGACCCTGCATTCTCCACCTCTCTTTCTCCGTACTCTTTCGGGTTCTGTCTCTCTTCACGTGGACCCGTCCACCTTCCGTTCCCCATTTCTCAACCATTTAGCAGAGGCAAAAAGGTACTAAATTACGAATCACCGAGCAGCTCATTGAAAAAAATTTGAAATTATCTTTCAGAATTGTTGGGAACATGTAGAGTTCGAGTGAGCGAAGGCAGCGTTCGTCATTAATCTCGACCATCTTCTACAATGTAGTTATTCTTAAGAGGAGATTAATCTTTGGCACAACAAAGGAGTTTAGTTAAACCGAAGACTGACAGTGAGTCGTGTAGAGGCTCCATACGCGGCTGGTAATTATCCTGTAATTAGGAAACTCGAATTTCCAAGTCTCATTTATTACTGTTAACGTCAGGCAAAAGCCCTCGCCTTTCGAATATTCTTCACCCTCGATGATCGTCTTTATCCTGCATCCTCGCTGCTTATCGACTCCCTGACTCATCCTTCTTGTTTTCCGCTTTATGCACCACAACGATCACCCAACGGAGTGATAGTATAGAGAGACTGGTTGCTTTCCGTGACCTATCTTCCGCAGCTTTCGTGCTTGGCCTTCTATTCGTCGCCTCCTACCATTCTTAACGAGCTGAAGCCACGTACTTCCGGCGGCGTAATCTACCTCCCAGTCTCTAAGCATTTCGTATCGAATTTTAATTAAACCTGAGTCGCCTCTAATTAAGTGTGAAATTTCAGTAGAAATGTGAATAATTTATTGACGAAGACGCTATAGAATATTATTTTTGGTCGTAAATCGGACTTGCTTTTCTTGGGTAAATCTGCCACTGTAAAGTAACTCCCTATTTCTTATTCCTTTTGTTCCACTTTTGCATAAAAAACATTCCACTTTAATAAATATTATGAACTCTTGCAATCAGTTTCATTGTAAGTATTGGGTAGGTCTATAGGAAGTGTATTTTTGAAACTTAATTAAAATAAAATTCAACGTGATTTTGCGTATTCTTCTCAGTAACTCATCAACACGCTTATTCCTTTCCAGCCCTGATCATTTTACAATAAAAGTCACTAGTCTTAAAATTTTAGAAAGTGACAATGGACTGTCCTGACATAATCTTCTACCCTATATTTATATTTTTAATAACATTTATAGCATTTTGTTCAAGTTTAAACTCTCCAAAACGTTACCCATATATTCCAATTATCCTCCCAGCCAAATAATATGAACCTAAAGGCTCTATTATAAATTTTGTTAATATTCAACACAGAAGTGCATTAACAGATATGTTCTTCTTCACAGTGATTTATAAAAATAACAATCGAACTTTTAATGTGTAGTGTTCGTCCCCTAGTTAAAACCTTGAAAAAACGTTTCATATGCACCACGCTAATAGACACATTTAGAAAGGATGAGATCGAACGCTATAACTGGGACATTTACATTTTTTTCTTTGCGATGCTACATTTTTCTCTTGTTTTGCTCGCAATACATGCAGATGTCGATTAACTCCAGTGACAATGCAAGAGGTGAATTGCGCGGAAAGGGTTTAATCGAACCACGACAGAATAATATACAATGAAGTTTCGCTGCAGGTGAGCGCACACACCAGAAATAAGTGGAAGGTTCTGCTTCACCTCGATGCGCTTTAGCAAGTCTTTTCATTTTTTTCCCCCAAGGGAAACAGCGAGTGATGAAATCGTTGTTGGCAAAGAAGTTATACTTTTTTCTCAGAAAACAATAAATGATACTCGAATGCCGAAAAATACATTGGTTCATTTCTAATTTATGATGAGTCCACGAGGAATACATTCCTTATTTAATTTTTTTTTAAACAAATTAAACAGATACTAGATTATAGAAAAAGTACAGAGTAATCGAAAGTACAGATAGGTTAGCATAAGCTTGAAATTTCTGTTTTGACTTTGAAGAATTTTCTACTTGTTTTCTACAGTCAGTCGAATTTAATTAAAACTTTTGTTCGATATTTGGACTATAGTCCTTTGAACGGAGATGAAAAATATATTGACGAAAAATAATAAATAATAAAAAATATATTAAAAAATATATTGGACTACTCCTGAAAAATTGATTGATAATCTTTTATTTCATTGTCATCATGACATTCATATATCAAGACTCGTTTAGAAGTTACAAATTATGACTAGTCTACAAATCTTGAGATACAAGACAAACCCATTTGGACTACTTAATTCATCGTCGGTAGTCAACGTTTTAACTTCCAGTTTCAACATTAGCGACAACTTTATAGACCTGTTCTATCCATTATCATCGCCAAGATCAGATCTCGTTACGTTTATTGGAACTACAATACAGCACGAAGAATTATGAAAACAACGAATCTTACGATATTGGCCTTAAGCTTCGAATAAAACGTCTGCAGGGTGACGCCAACCCCAAAAATTTTACCTCCTGATGCTTTATGATCGTGTTTGACCCGTCAGCATTCCCATTTTCGGGACATTCTTCTCCCACGAAATTAAGAGGCAGCGACCCATGAGATACGAGAGAGGTGATGGTTTCGTTGAGGCGTTCTTCCGAATAGAGTTTCCTAGTATTTTATGTTCCCCGCTTACCATTGAGATTTGGAGTAAGCTTTAAGGGCTACTTCCTGTGATCGTTTTTTCTCTTCACAAATAGGAAATATTCAAGTAACAGTACTCCTATAATCTTCAATTGTATACAGATAAATTGCTTATCTTTTCAAACATAAATACCGATAAAGACGAAATGGAGATTTATTTCAAATAATCGACGTCTCGACAAACATTTTGTGGTTGAAGGTAGTGTAATTAAATTCCCAAATTATTCAACCACCAACTATAATCAATTTTAAACATTGTTCCAGTAAATTGAAATATAATATGTAACAAAGACAATTAACACTTTGGTTGTCACGTTACTCGTACCCAGGGGATATTAGTTACAATATTATGTAATAGAATGTTATGTAATTTATACAATTGCAAGCAACGTTGACGAGATTCTCTGAAAAAGATTGCTAGAACGAAGGAAGCAAGAAAATGAATGAAACTAGATATGCAAAGTCGATGAAGAGCAACTGCATTGCAGATGACCCAAGATTATTATGTCCAGATTTTTTGGAAGCTTTAAATTTTAAATAAACTTTCGGTTCACTGTATGCTTTACTTTGCTCCAATTCTTTTAAAAAAATAATATAAAAAGACTTTTAATTGTTTCAGCTGTTGTTTCAATAGTAATGCTTTCTCTCGTTCCTTGCTTCTTTCACCAGAGGTTCATAAATTTCCACTGGAAGTTGCATCTGGACTATTTCCAGACCGTAGACGCAACGATACATGATTTTCACTTCGCTAGCAATCTACTCTCTGTTTTGGCCGATAGTTTTGTTTCAAAGAATTTTCGTACTACTCTTGTTGTTCCAGTTGCAGCATAGGACCTCAGAGTTCTATATTCAAATAAAATAACTCTAGACAGCAATAAACGTTGCATAATTCCCTCTGTTTTTCCAAGTAGCATCGCAGTCCAAAATTATTAGGTCACTTGGAGAGTTCACAACATTTCGTGAGGTTCCAAATCTTGAAATAATAGGAGGAAAGAAATTTGGGTAGAAATGGCAGGGATTGTTGATTGGAGCTAACAAAAATACGCGCTCGCATTTGTCTCTGATAAAGGCAGAGGAAGTCGAACGACGCTGGACACTGATAGTTCCTCAGCTAACAACCTACTGCGAGCAGATTCTCCAATGTTGGAGAAAGCACGTTGTACTTGTATATACGTAATGAACCCAAAGCGTTCAGCTATCCAAGGTTTGTCCGTATACCTATCTGTCTCTCGATCCAGAGAGCATTCCGATGGTTAGTCGATTGCAAATCGTGGAATTCGTGCCTGTGGCTTCCATTAAGGGAGTTCGAGCTGCAGTTTCGTAGCTACATCCTCCTACCCTTTCATGGTATGTTGAACGAATAGTTCTCGCCCCCTTTCCTCGCTTTCGTTGTCATTACCAGTAACCTCGGTGTCTGCGTCCTTGCTCTTCAATTAACGATATTTGCTCGACGCTGTTACCATTTGTATTTACCAGTGACATTTGGCCCGGATTATTAAACGCTCCATAGAATCAGTACAAGTGATCTGTAAGAGTCCATTCATTGGACCTACAGTACATTACTGTGAATCACATTTATGTGTTTGACTAATCGAAGAATGACAGTGGACCATGGATATTTGGAATGATTGTATTTGTAGAAGCGGAGGACATTAAAAGATGAACAGGGGACTCTTGTTTGCACGTGAACGCGAATTTATGAATATTTGAGGGCATGCAGTGTGGCCTACTATGATCCCAAAGGTGCTTCTTCGTGAAGGATTGGATATCGAAAAAGAAATAGAAAGTATAAGATAAAGTTTCTTGGTAAAATTTAAATAGAGAAAGGAAACGTTTCTAAGTTCTAAGTAGATTAAGTCTGTAATCAGATGGACATATACTCTTCTATGCTAGCAGTTAATCAATTGTAGAAACTGAAATACAAAGTTCGAACCTTCTGAACTGATAATTGTGAATGTAACTCGCAATGAATGTTGAAATTTAGAGATTCAAATCAAAATTGGAGTGCAGAAAAGATAATCAAGAGACGTGTGTTACCGGCTCAGCAGTTCAAACAGCAAGTAGTTTGTATTATGTCATCATTTCTTATTACATAGTTCTCCACACGTGGCGTTCTCATAGACTGAGTTATGATGTCATTAAAGCAGGAAGTTACGAATCACTTATGTATCCCAGCATTAGTTTTCTCATGAAAAGAGCTAGACTTCAAACTAGGCCTCAGTCCCAAATGACCTCTATTTCCAGTGTCCTCCGATACGTGACACCTAAACACAAATAACAGATTCTTAAAGCCTCAATTACAGTTTCAGGCTCATCTCCAGCGAACTACAACAGATACCACACGAGTATCATAATCCTGTACAGAAAGAAATAGGGAAATTATCAAGGATGTTTGATTGTGAGACCCTCCTGACCTAGATCGCATAATTTCGAACTCGAAATTGCATTACATAGAGGCAAGTTACATCGAATTAATTTCAGTCGAAGAGGTTTATCCTATGTGCAAACTTGAGTTCAGCCACATATTGAAAGTTACCGTTAGAACGGTAATTAGTTAGGGAGCATTAATATTACAAATGCTACTGGTTTCGCTGAAACGGAAACCAGAATTTCCCCGCGGCGTACCTACACGTTATTTCCAGATATCACGCGAGCACATCGTATTATTGTAAATGTTTATTGGTGCGTTAGGCCAGCCTGCATTCCAGGCCGTTGTTTAGCTTGTTTGCTAGATTCAAGAAACATCGCTAGAATTTCTCTCGGTCCACCCGCCACATCTGACTGAATTTAATAGTGCACAGTTACACGTGAGACTCTCGTTCTAACATGTTTTCCATATTCTTCGCACTATAATTCACGTGTTAACTGAGCATTTCCATTTTCACTTCTGCCAGCTGAAGAAAGGATAGGAAAGTTAAGTTTTGATGTTTTCGTCTCGAGATGAGTCAATGTTCACGTGAACAACGTGGAGGACATAACTGGAACGGTAATTGTTATTGCTCTCGTTAACACATCGATATAGGATGAGTTTCATGTGTGCGCGCGAAAGTACTTGCCTTCATTTGGTAAGCGACTAGAAGGAAGATTAAGAGCGTATCTGGCGTTAAGAGCAGATACGCCAGCTTCCCTGGCTGTGCTGGCGATTCAATGGGGTGGCTAATGAATTTAAGCTATCTTCGTGGTCTCTACCTGCGACGTTTTGGTTCTCCAAATATAAATCCTTTTATATGCACTCTGCGGGCGTGAAATGCCTCAATCCTATCATTTCCAGCTGTCTTTCTCTCCTAACTAGTTTCACTAGCCGCTTAAAACAATAAAGCATATGACTTCTAAGTATCTACAATAAACTTCTAAAATTGATTACGATGGGTCACCAGATGTATTATTCAGATTTTTATGAAACTACCTTCAGTGATAGTGGAGAATGCTGAGAGATTAATCCTTTTTCTCTAATATTCCCTAGTTTTTGAGAAAAATAATGAAGAAGGTTTCCAAGTTATAAATATTCAATAGCGTTCTCTCCATGGTCAAGATACGTGTTTTATAATGCAAGAGTTCTGAGATTGAATCTCGGTACAATCTGTTGTTTTTTCTTCCCTTTTTATATCTGTCCATTTGTTTCAAAACAAAATATAAAATTATTGAATGAACACATTTAAGAAATGTGACTGCTGTAGTGCCAACTTCATCAGACCCTTTTCATGCAATGTTCTTTGATCCTCTTAGTTTCTCCATTATTCTAGATAGAAGTACCATTAAAATCGTAGAGATACAGTTGAGGACATTTCCCTGTGAGCAGAATTCAGAACCTTCAAGGTATCAAGTAACAAAACTGTAAATGTTTCGATGCACTATTAGCTAACATTAAGAAACTTGTAGCTTCTATCCTCTTTTCAGTTACTTTAGGGTCTCCTATTTCTCTTTTTCTCATTCTTAATTTGACTAGCTACTCAAGCCAGTCAAACATTCATCTTTAACTTCTCAGACCTCAAATACTGATTAGAACTTCTTTTTTCAAGGTACTGTTCATATCTTGTGGTTGGTAGTTGAATTGTTGAAAATTCAATAGAACACTAACTGAGAGACAGCGTTGTCGAGCCATTAGGGGGGATTCGTTAGCAGGTGTACGGACGTAACGTATGTTTTACGTTTAATGAAAATGTGTTTACATGTGCTAGTGAAATAAGCGCGAGTATCCGATGCCGTGTCGGCCAGGGGAACGAAAATCAGAATTTACCGCGCGTCGCTGCCGAACACGGTCCACGCTAATCCAGTTTCTCGGCTTATTATCCCCCGTTAGTAGGCAGGCAGAGACAGACAGCTGAACTGGGGAACTCGTCTAAATATTCCCGAACTCTTCTTAATTGCCCGTTTCCGAAGAAGTTTTATTTCATTTTTCGTTGCGAACTACTTTCTGCTTATCTTCTGTTCCGCTGGTCTCCCGAGAAAAATACACTCTGCGGTCCTCTATTTTCTTTCTTATGGTTTACGATGTTGCTATCGTGTTTCTGTTACACTTTTATCGTGTCTGAAGAGACGTGCCATGTGCACGATACAAGTAATCGGTTTTAGTATTGTGTATTTATAAGATATCTTAAAGTAAATTTAGGAGAAACTGTAGTGGAGTGTCAAGAGTAAATTTAGAAGTCTAATGAAGACTTCAACGAGAAAAATAGTATCTAAAGGAGGATTTTGTGTTTGTTAAAGCAAATCACAGTTTTCAAAGTTTAATAGGTTTTAGTCTTTCATGCTAATTTGATATAACAGTGTAGACAAAGTAAACTTCAATTTAGACGCATGATCTAAATATTTTAGCTATTTGGGGAATAGAAACAGAGATGAGGTCACTGAACCATAGAAGTTTGTATTGGAATTAAATTTAGAAGAGATCCACATAAAGATTCTATCTCAGACCAGACTGTTAGGTATCGAAATAAAAAGCAATTTGCAGTATTTCCAAAGTCCCGTACTTCTCTTCTTGTTTAATAATCTTTGTTGTCTTTCTCCATCAATCTTCCTTTCTTGGATTATTCTAAAAAAGGAACAAGTCAGAATCCTCTATTCTGTAATTGAAAAGTGCTTAGTTTCCACGGATTGTCAATCCAATCTAAACACTACTATCGCGTAGTGTAAAGGAAAAGTATTAATTTAAAAAATAATGTGACGCTTTTCTACACAAACTGAATCCCCAGAGTATCGTAAATGCCCGTACCAATTGCAGGATTAGTTTTTTCAACTAAATTCAAGAACGTCGAAGAGATCCTATGGGATTGTTTGCGCAATGCAAACATCCAGATTTACATCAACTTTGATACCAACACAAATGTTAAACACATCAAGTATTTCCATTTTACTTCTCTGAAGTTTCGTGACAAGTTTTTTATTTAAATTTGCAACATCGGTGCATCCTACCTTGTCACCGCTGTTGAGGGAGATTAACAAAAACTGCGAATGGCTTCGACGAGATAGTTTAACACGTGAAACGGTATCGTGACGTAAGTTATACGTGTTACCGAGCTTTACGACAGCTGTTCACCTCTCCCTGCCAGCTGCACTCGTAAAAGCACAACGTTAAAGTCGCGTGGCGGGCAATTAATTTAATTTGCCGTGTACCCACCTATTCGCTCTCTGTCCCAACTTTATTGTTTCGGCATGTTCGATAAATCAGTCGTTTAATTGAGATTGCTTCAGTAACATTTACTACACCACCCATGCCACACTTTAACATTATCAGCAACAATGTTAACACATTCAACTAGTCTACTCTGCTCAGCACATGTACAGCTAACTTCGAAGCCTTAAAAAAAAGCTCTATGAACTTTGTGTCTCGAGTGCCTTGATTATTGCTGCTGGTTCAATCAAGTAATACGGCTCTTGATTAATAACCAAAAATTTAATTATGATACAATTCTGCAGAATTACACCGTTAAACATGAAGTTCGCAGTATATGAAAAAATAATAAGTGAAGTAGTAAGCGTTAGAATAAAAACATTAAAAACGCATGCTGAATACAGGTTGTTTCATAACATGTGGGACCCATTTCGGGAATTGATTATATACTTAAAAACAATGAAAAACAGTCATATCAACACATGTCCTATATGTCTTCGTTTATAAAATATAATGAATTCTGTTTCTTGAATTTATTAGAAGCCTTGCTGTATCCTATTTCGTAGTATTTCAGAATTTTCAATCGATTTTGCGTATATAATGGATTTTTAATGTCCTCACAAATGAAAATCTAATGGATTCGATTTCGGAGAACGAGCAGGTCATGCAACAGGACCTCCACGACCTATCCATTTATTTGCAAAGTGTTGATTAAAAAATTCCCTAACTATTCGCTTAAAATTCGACGGAGCTCTGGCATGCATAAACCACATACGAAGTCTAATATATCGACTGGAATTTCCTCTAATATTTCATGTAACCGTGTACTCAAATAATCAACATACTTTGTACCCGTTAATTTTCTATCAAGGAAAAAAGATCCAATTAAAGGTTTATTAATTATTTCTACCCATACGTTTAAACTAAACTGCTACTGATGCCATGACTATGCAATACATGTGAGTTTACTTTCTGCCGATAATGACTATTATGAAAATTGAATGTACCATCTCTGGTAAAACCAGCTTCATCAGTAAAAAGTATGTTATATGCAAAACTTTCTTCGCGTTCATACATTCGTAAGTACCACGTACAAAAAATTACCTCAGGTTGAAAATCAGTTTGAAGAGATCCTTGTACTCACTGAAAATGGTACGCGTATAATTGCTGCTCTTGCTAAATTTTCTACACCGTCACGTATGCCGCATTTTCCGTTCTTGCTATTCCTCGAGTACTGTCTTCATTATTCCTTTCAACAGGACGGAAGACGCCCCCGTCAATTTTAGGATTTCTATTAATCTGTCTACCAATGTTTGCATTTCTCTCCTGGAAGCAACTAGTCGTTCGTGTATTCTTTGAAATGTTTTCTTGTTTGGTGTACGCCGACTGAGAAAATATTTTGAGTAGAAACGTTTTGCTTCACTTGCATTACACATGGAGAGCCCATACATCAATTGCATATCTGTCATTTCTAAATTAGGGTAACGCCCCATCATCATTTCAAACATGATCTTACATGACATGTGTTAAGATTATTAATAGGAACTGAACTGATTTAGAGAGAATTGCGAAATTTGTTGAATCCTTAAACAGTCGCATTAAAGATATCAAGTATTATTTGTAAACAGTGCGATTTCTTGCTTAGGAATTATTGCGATCTATGGAAACAGAGGTTAACCAGAGGGTTTGTTTTTTGTATAAAATTCATTACATTTTATAAACGAAAACAAATAGGACATGTGTTTATCTGACTCTTTCCGTTGCTTTTAGGCATGCAATCAACTCCCGAAATGGGTTCCACATGTTATGAACGATCCTGTATGACCATCTTTTTTACAATAACTGTGATATTACACTGACACGTAGGTACTATTCGTACACACACTTCTGGACTGACTGATTGCTCGTCGCAACCTTTACGTACTTAGAAAAAGGAGATAGAATAGGATATAGTGAAAGAAAAAGATAGATATTACACAAATTCTCTGTAAACTAATTTAATTCTATCCAGGAGATATTTTCCTCGTAGAATATGCATTTTTGCAGACTTTCGTATTCTTATTTCCCAGGTAGTTTGCTCTCCCCATTTATCTTACTTATGTGGCACAAACAAACGTGTAGGGATTATAACGGTTTATTCAATTTCCGTGTAAATTAGAAAGAATGATGAATGGAGCCAGGAAGGGGTTCCAGTGCATTTCATACCGTTTGTTTGACTTAAGTATGCCCATACAGTGATTCAAATATGAACATTGCTTTATAGTTAGCTGGGTACACGTAAATAAAATACAGATCTTCATGGAAAGCTTTTTTTCAGAGTTTAATGCGAAAAAGAATGTTCGCAAAGCAGCGGTGCACAGTGTGTAAGTTGGACTTACCTAAAGTTTGTTGTTTGCGAATAATAAACGAGTTTCCGAGTGATTGGTTCGCCGCCACATGCGACGGGGTAGGGGATGGGCTACATGGTGGCACGGTGTGACACGTACTTTATGGTTGTGTAGAACATGCCTCGGCTACGATGTAACGTAGTTGTTCTGCGCGCTTGTAAACTGTAACTAATGTGCTATACGCCCATTCGATAGCTCGATCGGATAATACGACAAATTCCAAAGAGAAAAATCCTAAAAACGGTGGACATGGAACTTAGAGGAGTGAAGCAAAAGTTAGAAGAAAAGATGGGGTAGACGTAGAATAAACTACCATGAATAAGCAATTTTTGCAAAAACGTCGAATCAAAGTGGCGCAATGAATAAAGGGAAGGGCGAAATAGAGCAGGACAAAAGGTCTTCTTTATACATCGAAACAGATATCCACACTCACGACTATGCGCCCGAATTTATTTGCTCCCTTTGAACAGTGCGATATGTCTATTGGAGATCGATCCTGTGCGACCATGGTTTCCCTGGACGAGAACATGTAGCGTTTGACCGAGCAATAGTTGAAGAACAAATTGGAGAAACTGGAACATTGAAGAGTGGGGAACTTACTCGTGTTCCGTGCAATTAATCAGGTGTTTACAATGAGAAATACAGAACACAAATCTTATAGTAGCTACGAAGTACTTGGGAACAAACTTTCAGCTTCAACTGTGCGCATGAATCAGTGAAGTATCGCATGGAAACAACTCATGTGAATAAACGTGATGGGTAAGGGAAGACAGAAACGACTTAAGCAGTCCTAGCGTTACAGCACAAAGGATTATGTGCAGTAGCGTCTCATCTGAACGTTTTGCTATCCGAACAGAACATGCTCTAATAACTTTACTCTTTTCTGATACATATATGTTATATTCCTGTACAATGTATACTTTTTTGTACTTATAGTATTTTCTACATAAAAGGCGCTCGGTTGTAAATAGGTTAGAATTCTTACAGTAATTGTATAACTCTCCGTGACCGTAGAGTTTGACCTGAAAGTTTCTTAGCAGAAGTTACACAACACTCACAATATACAATAATATTCATATAGTTTACTACGGTAGAAATGATAATAATAGCAAAGTTATTGTGCATATAAAATTTACATAAGTTAAAACAGCAAATGATTTTGAAAAAAACTTCAATGGACAGAGGTACCAAAACAATGTAAATCTAAAAAATTATTTATTTTGAGAAATCTATGTAATTTACTAGCCAAAAAAGTAAGGGATCATTAAATACTACGAAAACTATTAATTTTATACGTTTCCAGTTAAACAATTAATCTCTAATGTTAGAAAAGCGATTGTTCTATTATCCGAAAACTATCTTTCCTGAACAATTGTTTTCGTAATGCTGTTTCATATTAGTTTAATTCGTAAGTGCGCACTAAACATACTTGGACGGAATTCTTTTGACCCTCTCTGTAGCTTTTATTTACCAGCGTCATGAGAGTATCATGTTTGCGCAATCAAATTGCAGCTAGTATCTAGAGTTCCAAGTTTGCCTCCAAATCTCTATTTCATCCTTTGAAACGAGAATAGTTAGGAGAAAATAAGCTTGAGCGGAAAAGGAGTTATATTTGTCAGAGTGAGAGAATAATATAAAAATCTGTAGACATCAATATCCTCCAAATACAAACTCATTGTTTACCAACTATACGTAACGAGTTTGTTTATATTAATATCGATTGCCACGTCCATTAACCAGTCATGCTAATTGCAGCTAATCACTGAACATAATCAGTTGACAGTAATACATCATCCATTTACTGATGCTATTATTTACCCGTATATGAATACTGTGAATTTAAATGATTAGGCATTCAATTAACACTGTATAATACCATTAACTTCCATTTGAAATGTAAACCATTATGAATTTCAAAAAAAGAACTTTGGTATTTAAATTTAAATTACCACTATTTTCAACGCCATTTTATAAATTACCGAGTTTAGTACTGTAATCGAAGCTTAAGCATTCGACTCTTAGAAAATACTAGCTGTTTGAAATGGAAATATTTGTCGAGAGACGTCCAATAGACCTCAAGTTTCCTCGTGCTTTTTCCCACGTCATATTTTCATTGCTGTAATGAACCTTTTCGAATAGACTGGGAACGAGTTGACCCTTTTTGGATACTTCTATCGGGATTAACTCTTTCTAAGCTCGATGCTTCAATGAGGAACAAACAGGACAGTTTCAGTTCACGTGGGAGCAGTGTCCCGTAGTTGCTTAATCCTTGGCTCTTGAATGGTCAAAGGTTAAAGACTGACCCCTATTCGCATATCGATCATTGTCCAAGCACAGGCCTGAAAGTGATAGCATACGGCCACTTCCGTAGGAAAATGTATCTGTTATTTATAAAGGTTGTAATACTTCTACGTGATATCGCTGAAAAATTGTAGCTAGTCTCATCGATACTTTTTTTGTTTATCCTGCGATCTATCGCCACTTCGTGCTTCCAATCCTAAATTGCGTCAATCTCTACAGTTTGTAGTTTTAGCCAGATTTAGAAAATAACAGTTATTTTGGCAATTTTCACGAAAAAGATTATTGAGAAACAATTAATTTTTATCTGAACGAAAAGCAATGATTACTAAATTTTAAAGAAATTTTTCAAGAAATAAGATGTTTTAAAAATATTAATTTTCAAATGTTTTGTAAAATAAATAATTACAACTTTCAAAGCTTTCTAATTATCAGTATACAATAGCAGTAATACAATTATCAGTGCTTTTGATGTAACTGCTATGTGAAAAGTAATCGTTCGTGTTATTTGTCATTAAAATAATTTCCCTCTTTACTTGAAATTTTGATTTGTATATCAGTTTAGATATATCTAAATATCACGTTTACAATTACTTTTATGTTCAACAAATAGCATTCTTAGCGAGTATTACAATTTTATTAGACTATAGAACGTTTTTAATTTGCGTCATATCAGTTATGGATTCTGTTAACGCAAATTTTCATGAACCAAATTTGACCACCTTAATTTTTCATCCTCAAATATTTTTCCATCGAGAAGAAAAACAACAGAATTGTTATTACAACAAAAGGTCCATTAATGGTCAAAATCGTTTCAACACATACCCATTAACAATACCGTGTTAAATGCCTAGTTAATATATCATTTTATCTATCTTTCATCTCATCAACCAACCAACACATAAACAGCTTTCACAATTATCAGAGATCAGTCATCGGTTCTGATCAAAACTGCCGCAAAAGCTGCCCCATATTACTCTTGGTCTTTTGTGGAGATCCCTCTATTCAGTGAACTTATCCGTAGAAATAAAGACAGGGAAAATGAGAGACGGAAGAAACGTGATTCGCGCAGCCGCTGCAGCGATTGCGGTGTTGGTAACTTGCAATGCGGCTTTAGTGAGGCAGTTCCAACATTTAAATAAAGGAAAACCCCAGGACAAGATTTTCCTCGATGCTTACACCGTGAAATCTCTGGTTTATTCTACAGTTTATAATATATCAACACCTTGGTTACTAAGCAATTATGCACGAGCCTTTAATGTTTATTCTTTAACTAATGATGATATCTCAAACGTCAGGAAATGGAATACTATATAGCTATAGTTAGTTTAAGAGCAAGTTAGGTTAAGTCCTATTCTTGTGTAAATCTTAATCAAAAAGCTAAGCGTAATTATTTTCAATCGACGATCGATTTCGAGACGAGTAGAGGTAACAGCTTCGCAAAGAAGAATCCCATAAAAATCTGTACACCAAAAGCCTGGAAGTTAGGACCACAGTAACTTCTAAAAGTTAGCTTCTGGAAAGTTTAGCCTGAATACTCGCTTAAATAAGTGAACTTTCGAATTCCCCTGAGAACAATGTAATTGTCCTCTACACAGTTGTTTTGAACGACATAATGGAACTAATTATCGATTTCTTAATCACGATTCAGCCAATGTGAAGCTTTCTTGTTTGTCGCGCTAACTTTCCAAGTGAAACAAACTGTGGCAGCTCTGCTGCTGACGTTCGGGAATTTATCAATCCTCTGCCCGATGTTTTCGGGTCGTCTTTTAGCAAGGAATCGATCGATTTCGGCGAGGAGTCCACCGATTGTAGTTTCGACCAATGTTTGCTCAATAAACCTCTGTGGACCCGACAAACTAACCGCTATTAGCCGCAGGCTCCCGAGCTGGAAGTTATTAATTGCATTGGTAGCGCAGACCCCCGTGTAAACCAATGGGCACACGAGGAATTAGGGTGTTCCTCTCCTGCAACAGTGAATAACTGAATCGTACAACTCCCGCGGAATCCACTTCATGAACATATTAACCTAGTCCTGGTTCCGATTGTCACATATCGTGTCCAGCGTTCGTGATAGACACATTTGCCATTAGTGGATGATAACGTCACGCCGTCCATATAATTATTATGTATTACGAGCATGACCGCGCCGCTGATTATGATATTATCCCGTGTTACCTGTTATCGATAAATCTTGGTGAAAGCGTTTAGACGGACACTGTTTTCGTAGCTTAATTAATATTACAATGACGATTTCTACTTGATCTTTCGTCACTGTTTCATCTTCGTTCGCGGTGGTGAATTGTAAATCTGTCGATGTCATCAATTTAGGCAAGGTTAATACGGTTACAAGTTGTACCTGCTTTCTAAGTGTTTGGCAAATTCAAAATATTGAGAGGTCAGTGATGTACCTGTTGAGCTCTATTAAAGGGTCCATTGTTTCCTATTCTAAGGATCACTTTTTTGCCTTTAATTGTACTTCCATTGATAAATATATAATATTTGAAAATTAAAGAAAAAATTCTTTTGTAGGATGTTCAGTTGAAGCTGCAAGAACTGACAATAGATTCGTTAGAACTTTCCAGGAACTCGGTGTACCGTGCTTCTGCTCCAACTTGTAGATAAACTAAATGACGCGAAATTTCGTGGCAACAATCTTCCATTTAATTTTAGCCAACCATCTGATTTACAGTAACCCCTCAATCAACGTACAACGTTCAAAGGAATTCATTCCTACAGGTTTTGTCTCGTTTCAAAGTTCAACTACTACGAATTGACTCGTTACAGAACAGTGGATTAACCCTTTTTGGTTCAGTTCGAAACTTATGGAGCCCCTATTTAGGAGTGGACTAGAAAGGATTAGCGTCTCTTAAACTGCTAATCCTGGACCAAAGGTCGATCTTTTTGTGGGACGCTACATAGATTGGCTGAGTAATACATTGATCTCCGCTTAAGAAGGCTTTGTGCCCTTGCGAACCCTATTGGGTCAGCTTCAGGCAAGTGGAGGCGCTATTTCGAAGTCCAGGGGATCTCAGGCCTCGTAGGATCGTTTGACATTGTTGGGGGGACCGAATATAATTAACAGTCACGTTTGTCTAGTTCCTTGCTCTATCTATAATCACCCTGCCTTGGGATTCAATATCATGTATGAATTCTAATCTGTCGCACTCACAGCTTATGCTGAGGATTCAAAATGACGAAGATCCGTTTGTTAATTACAGATCGACAGAGGAAAAGAAGAAACTGTCAGAATTTTCAACACAGAGATGAGTTGAGGATCGACTACGATGTTCAGTCCTCTATCGGCCGTGGTGGCCTCCATTTTGGTTCACCAGCTGCACTTTTTGTACGTCGCTGGTTCCCTAAGTAAGTACCAAGATTATTGTACAGCTTGTGTTAATTTTTCACGATTCCTTTGATCTTTGTCCTTTTGAACATTTGCAATGCATAAAAAATTCCAATATTTAGAATACAGTTATTTTAGAATGACTACATAAAAAGTACGACACAATTCTGATTGTATAGCTTAAAGATTGTGAAACAATGTTTCGACATTAACATTTTATGAATCTCCCAAATTTTCAATTAACTTTCGTACACATTTAAAGCCTCCCAACTGGATTTCATTTATTTCGAAATTATAACATAATTACCAAATTTTACACAAACTGCATAAGAGGTAGAGTAGAGTTAAATGACTATTCCTGAAGCATAACTTGCAAACTCACTTACACTTGCAAATATGTAAAATCTGCCAAATGAACTTATGAACTTCCAAATAGCTCAATTCATCTTAATCAGCTATCAGTTCTTCTACTTCCAATCACTGTAAGCAAGGCAAAATAGACTCAAATAGCTATTTCATAATCACAGCTTGCAAATTTGCAATGATTGCTGCCACAAAGTTCAGTGAAGTTCCTCCCACGTTTTACACAAAAAAAAAACTCTGACCTAAGCTTCCCCAAGGTGGCGATTTTCTTTGCTCTGACAGAAAATATAGTAGTTGGGCTGTGAAAGCTGGCGAGGGGCAGATTATACGCGCTGAATAACGAGCCGAGCGGTCCGTTCCCAGACATTGTCCTATAATTTTCCAATTAAGGCATTGGATTCCCATAAATTCACCGCCCATGGACAGGATCCATAAATCGAAGGCTGTACCAAGCGACAAACCGCGTTCTACCCAACGCAGTTTTCGATTGGAGCATTGCTGACTGAAAACCGGAATTGAAGGAGGACATGGAGAATTTATCGAACTTTAACGATTGACAGTCTTCCTCTCATTTGCGAGAGTTCGCAAAGAAACTCTGCTAAATCTATTCTTCACAAATTCAATGGATGTTGGAAAGAAAGCAGCAACTTCGTTTGCAAAAACATAAATGCGGAAGAATAAAGAGAACGCTGAACAGCAGTTTAGTCCTTTTCCTGAAAATTGCACGGTGAATGCTTTTAATAAGTTCTTAGGGAACCTTGTTCTTTTGAAACGAAGCAGTTATTTTTTTAATGTTGGAACTCTTTTCCCGTGAGATGAGAGAGTCGGTACCTCTTCAAACATATTGTTGCGAACACTGGGCATACATTTTCATGGTATTCTGATCTTCAGAAGAAAAATGGAGGCTGATCCCTTTATTATACCATCAAGGTATTGATTAGCAGGCAAGCCAACTTATGAGGACCTATTAAACTATAATAATAGTCCAATCAATAATCTCGAAATAAATTGGTTTCATCAACATGTTTTCACCATCAGAACAATTATCTGCAAAAGTGTCTTTTTTTTAGTTTTATTTTGCGTCTAAATATCCCGAACTAACACGATATAAATTCTAATATGCAAAATGAAGCAATACCTTTTGTAACTAAAAGGCTGAAAATGCATATAAATTCTGTTTAAAAAACATGAAGTGCATAAAACCATTCCGATACAATATGAAACTTCTCGCCAGCTATGAAAAGTTATCAGTAAAATGTTCCACAACAGTTCCATAATAATCCCTCGAAATTGGCCATCCTAATAAACTTGATATTTCCTCGTATTCAACAGAAAAATTGAAGCGATATTTGAAGGGGGAACTTAAAAGTCGGGATGTTTGAGCGTCGAAAACGGGTTTTCCTGCTTCGAAGGCGAAAAGTAATTCCGCGGCCGACATTCGTTGGACGTATTTCGAAATCCTGACCGGTAACCTGGTTTATCCTTCCAGAGAGATTACGTGCTTCGTCTTTCTAACCGATATTAGAAATCCCGTCGTACCCCTTTCACGGAGTGCTGCAGGAAGAATTCACCCCGCGAGATTGGTCCTGCCAGAGAGGACCGTCCTCCGGAGTTGATAAATTTCTCAAGGATTATCCCGTCGTTCTTCGAGAAATAGTTAGAACGAGAGAAGCTAAGAATACTGCTGGAAATAGGGAGGAAAAGTGGTAGTTTACTTGTAGCTAGGTAGGACCGATCAGCTGAGAAAATAATTTTCAGGTGTGTCCCTTAAGTCGAGCTGGAATCCCCTCGAGGAAATGAAAAGGAACTTCCTCGTGTTCCGAGCCCTTCCAGACGAACGGCTCGTCGAGTGCTGCGCCATTTGAATCGCCGAATTCGATGGAGAGATATTGCACTCCCCTGTGGTCTTTCGAACTCTACTTTCCTTAGTCTTCACCCCCCGACCAGTCTCTTTCAGCCTCTCGGCCTTTATAACCGACGAGATTGCTCAGTTTCTCGGTTTCGGCTCAAAGGACAAGACACTGAGAACCGTCTTTATTACTTCTTCCGGCCCGATCGCACGTACTGCGTCTCGAACGACGTTAAGATTCACGAGCTTTGTTCATATTTCCTCTTGAAACACTGTAACGTCGAATAGTACTATTAACTACTAAGGTGGACGTGTCAGAAGTAATTTATAGTAGGTTGCATAAACTTAGGGTTTTTGGTACAGGTTTCATAATGAGACCAATACGATGGAAAGTGCATCAACTTGGACTGAAAAGAAGTATAGAGAAGAGAAGGGGGAAACTTCGTATCTGGGTCGAATCTACAGGGTGATAAAGAGATATGGTTCAGAATTTTAAGGGTAAATAGTACTTGCTAAAGGAAGGAAAGAGGTTCTAAAAGACATGGATCAAAGACTTAATATTTTCTAAGTTACATACAGACTGCGGATTTCTATGCATTTATGGACATTTGAAATGTCTAAAAGGTTACAAAATGCATATAATATACAAACATGTGAAAAATAAAGTGCAAATTATAGTTTTTAAAACATCAACTTGCATGAAGTTTGAAATTCGCGGTCTAGTTATAAAGAATCAGGAAGCGGAGTTTTAATTTGCGAACCTTTTCACTATACTTGCATCGAAATAATTTGTGAAACAGTATTTTTCTGTTTATCCGCGTAGTTACGTAAAATTTTCGAGCTGCAGTCCTCTTTTTAGCACTTTCATAAATGAAATACATTTCTATCGTGTTTTAATTGAAATAATATGAAGTAATTTATACTATGCAGGAAAAATGTTGTATTGATTCTATATACCTGTTTACTGATCTCAAACATGCGTAACGAACATTTTTCGGGCGCAGGCAACAAATAATCCTGCTATGATACGCGTATAAAGTGAGAAGAGGATAGAGACTACATTGTCTCTATGCAAACAAATAATTTCTGAAGCAAGCAATAACTCGCTTCATTGTAACAAAATTATTTACAATTTTGAAAATATTCATTTCAGGCCACACGCTTTTAAGAACGTCTTTCTGATCCTCCTAACCCTTTTTTTTAATCACCGTGTACATTTTAAAATCGCACCGTGACAGCGAAAGCTTTAATCTTCACGTTTTAATGCCAGCAATTAATGACCACGCATACGGGTTGTTTTTTCATACGAGATCGGAATTCTCTGAACGTCACGTCCCGTTTCCCTGAACGAATTAAAGCGCGCCAGTAAATTAACAATCGTACGAATCTGCCCGCGCTGAATGCAAATGAAAGTGCAGGCGCGTGTTTCAATTTCGCCTATATGGATTCCATAGCGAAAATTATGCGTGGGTTGCAGCGAGTGGCTTCGAGTTGAAGACGATTCAATTAACGAGCGTTGAGGAGAGAAGGTTCAAGGGAACTGTTGTCGCTCGACTTGTTTCGCGTCACCGTTCTTTGCATAATGCGCATCCTGTCGGAATGGCGACTGGGTGGCTGCTGATAAGGCCATTCTGTCTGTCGACACGGGCTAGTTTCCCGCCTAGAAAAGTGAAAAACTTTTCCACTGCAATGTACACTACTTCGAAATTGCTTCCATAGTAATTCGATTTTCCGCTTCCCTTGGACTAACGAGCCAAAGGCTTTCTTTCCAACTGTGCAACTCGCAATTTTTATTGCCGCCAGTCTACATGCCAGCAAATATATGGTCGAGTTTAATTATATCGTTGTATCTCAGTGATAAAGCCTAGACAAAACGTATAATCCGACTCTAAATTGTTTCAGGTGCTAAGCCGTTTCCTGGACTGGAAAACCTGCCGAGGTCGTTTTGGCATGAGCTCAGTTCACCTTTTACCGAGGTAAGTCGCCTGCATAATTGGAACAAGCAGCTAAAACGCCTTTTCAAAACGGTAGGAACGTTTTTTCGTAAAAAGTTCAGGAATGCATAGAGGTCGTTTCAATATTTACGTGGTTTTAGTGTTCCAAGGCTGAATGGATTCCAATATTATCCTTCACTATGCAACTCAGTTCGTTCTACAGAATTCAGAGAATATAGATTTGATATTCAACTCGATGAGAGTTGATATTTAACTCACGAGAGAATATACTAAAGTAACAATTACCGATTACAATGAAATTATTTGTACTTATTTTGCATCTATCTACATTTTGTACTTGGGTATGTGCATACTTTTCATACACAAACATTGAACAAGAATTATCGTCAGAATAGTGCTAATTATTTAGTGTATTTTTTTAAATGGATTCTACTAGGAGCTAATTATACTGGTGGTTTTCTTACACAGGACTGTCATTTGAATCGCTATTCTCCTTTTAACAATTTCTAAGATATTCAAGAAAATAGATTTCTCACGCTCTAACAGCTAAGAAAAATATATCTACATACGTACCAAATATTTTTATGGAATCTACTTATTACCAAAGTTTTATCGAAATCAGTGATTGTCACTTTGGTCTGTTTCCTTGTCAGTAAAGTATAAATGTTGTTTGAACATTTGCATGATCTTAGTGTCTGTTCGAATATGCCACGCATCTCGAACGTTCGATGTTCGCGTGATCGATTTCTGCAAACTAACGTGCTGGTACTGATCTCTCGGCCTAATAAGGACCAATAAACATGATTGTCTCTCGAATAAATGTGAATCTCGTGTTTCACACCCAGCAACTGCTGTACTGCCTCATACTGATTCGCCAACCTTCGAGCTTCTCGTTCGGGTCGTGCTACAAAGAGTTGCAAAATCGAACAGTGTCCTAAGATTGACGAAAACATTCTCTCTAAATGTTCAATTAGACATTCGCAAAGGGATTTCTATTGGATTACAGGTGTACGAAGTAGAAAGTTTAGCCACGGAAATCGGAGGTACACCTGAGCCCAGGCCCTATTTCGAAGACCCGGAAAGCAACATCACTGTTCAACTCGGTTCTGAAGTGTACATGCATTGCAGAATACAAAACCTGTTGGATACTCTTAAAGTAAGTGGCTGAAAATTAATTCTACTATTAATTCTGTTTTAATTATAGAGAGCTAAAGGCGAGTTTCTACTTTCTGATTTGGGATGTATATGATGAATATAAATCCCAATTCAAAATTTACAGTGAATCTGAAAAATAAAATCTTAAGTATTTACACGAGTTCAATATTTGAATTCATTTCACTAGTTTAAAAAAAATATATGAATAATTAACCATAACTATTCACTTATTTTTGAGAACACTGAGATGTATTAAAATTTATCACTGCCACTTCACTATTCAACGAAAGTATAAACCGGCTCTACCTGACTCACTGCTCACTTTGGATGAAATACAGCTTAAAATAATCTGTCCACTTTTTCCTGTGGACGAACTATCCGCAATGCATATCTAAAGTGTAAAGTTTAATTTTTTTAACTGCAGCGCTGTGAAAAGATCCCAAATCTTTTATTTGCTAGGAAATATTAAAAAAACACAGGTGGTCGTTTTTTCCAAGGCCCTGAATCATCAAAGGTTCATCCAAGGGCTCGGTTTTCCGAGTTTCTCATACTACATAGGGTTAATTATTAATCAAAGCGTTAGAGCATTCCAGAAACATCTCAAATTGAGTTTATTTTCGAAAGTAAACATTCCCAAACCCATATTTGCAAAATCTTCTATGGTCACCAGAAATATATTCTTAAATATGTTCAATAATTATTTACAAAACTCTCCGTACAAACTCATAAGTGGATTAAACGAGAGATTGGTAAGCAAGGATGCGTCTGCTAACCAGTTTCAATTGTCACGTCATACGACGTAGAAGAAGGGAATATATTGAAGAGTTAGTTCAATTTTCACCCTCATCGGTTTAGGACCACTTTTCCATCTTTGTTTCTTGCTCAGACTAAAAGCTTTGCACCGTTACCACTAGTTCCAACGAAAATCCTGTTGCACTTTTTCGTGGCTGCAGCGTCTTCATCCTCTACCCTTGCCAGTGCTTTAAACTGTTAGCAAGTTTCACAAAGAAACTTCCGTGATCAAACATTTTCCTCCTAATTTCGTGGCTATTCGACTAGAGGAGCCTCTGTTGGTGTAATACACGTAAAGTGCTCTTGCCCGCGCTTTATCGAGGTATATGTTAGCAAAAGATGGAGCGTAACTGACAATAAGTATAGCTTTACTCAGTGCACACTTTCTTATTCCATGTACGACATGGGTCGAAGACAAAATAGGACTGGGAGTATGGAACCTGATTATTTGTATGTTAATTACCCTAGAACATGAAAACTGTTCAAGTGTTTAAAATTGTGTCTGAGGCTTGCGAACTCGAGTGCATCATGAAGATACACCTCTACTTGTGAAACTTCTTCTGAGGAGCTGTCTTAAGAGCTTGAAGGTCGACTGAACCCGAAACTTCATTAACAACAACAAAAGACCCGTTCCTCGACGATCAATAACCCAGTGGTAACACGATACCTTAAACTAGCTAATCCCTAGTTAGCCTTTTGCTCGTATTATAATTAACGTCCTAGAACGGTCGATGCAAGTACTGGCCTTGATTAAATATTCGCGTTCTAAAATTGGAATCATGCAAAAACAATAGGTTCTACTTAATTCTTATGCATATTTTACAGGTATTTAGTATGTACTATTATACAGTAAAACAAGAAAGAGTTTACATATCCAGTTTTTGTTTAATAACGTTACATAGAGGAATAATTGAAAACATTGATTTGTCGTTTCTCAAACAATTAAGTGCCTGTGTTAACAAGAATGCTCCATATTTCTGAAAGAACTTTTACTGTAAATATTTCAATAAATACGTATTTTAGACCTATTGTGCCGTGACACTCTTTTACTCTTGGTTCTTTTATGCTCTCTGAATTTCCATAAAAGGATATAAGGTGTTGAATTTAAATGCATTTCTCTTAAGACGAAATTTTCTTCTCAATTCTTTTAGAAGAATTGTGACTTTCAAAACTTTATTCTAGCAACAAATGTCTCTCTACTAGTCATACGGCTTTTGTTTCATATATTTGCTCGTACAATCATGTATGTATTATGCAGTTGAATGATCCTGCATTAATACAGACTGTTACGTTTAAGGAGCTACGCCACTAAGATGATCTATAAAAATAAGCTAAAGTTTAAGCTCTCTTTCTATGGTAACCATTCAGTAGAATATCGAGATCTTTTTATACACATTAAACAACATTTTAACTTTACTTTCGCACAGGTTTTATGATTATGACTGTTATAAAATGACGGATATTGTCTGCCATCATATTCGATATGACCTTTTCAGCTGGCACCCAGCAAGCCTCTGGAACTATTTATTCGAATAACTTCAAATTTGGATATACTATCCTTTATAAAATTACCTACAATGTATTGCATTTTTTGGTACCTAAAGTTATTCAGTTATGATGAACATTTAAAGTTGACTTTTCTTCAGTGAAGAAGTATCATTTTTCCCCAAAAAGCCATCATTTTCTGATTTTCCATAATAATTAAAGTTTTGTAAGAATAATTTTATGAAAAATATATTCAAACTTAAAGTTAATCCTATCAAACATAACAATAGACAATATTGCTCCATTTCGTAACTCTAAATAAACCTGTACGAAAGTACAGCTAAAATGCTGCTTAATATGAGCTAACAACAATTTCTGTACTCCATTTAATAGTAACATCAAAAAGGATACTTAAAGTTTATCTATTTTTATAGATCATCTCAGTGATGTACCTCCTTAAGGGGTTACATCTACCTAGAAACCCGAGAAAGCTATACAGTATAAGTTCGGGGATTTATTATTTCTTCTTTTTCTAATTTATTTGTACTAAATATAGATATAAATACTTTGTTGATTCACTGTATATACACTATTCACACTAGAACATAAGTTCTAGTAATTTTCCACATCGTCTTGTTTAGTCTCAATCCACGAGAGTAGGATACCTAGGAATATTTCTAGATTTTTGCCAAATGTCCTTTCGTCACTAGATTATCATCGGTTAAACAATTTCCTCCACATAAAAGACCTAATTCACGTGGAGATAGAGCAGGAAGATAGCAAAAATAAAAAATAGAAGCCATCTGATTGAATTAATCATAGATCACGTTATACCACTCAAATTTCGGTTTAGAAGACACGACAAAGCTTTCCAGCCGATTTAATACTTAATTACGTCGTCTCAGCCAGAGGAACCATCAAACTGGGAATCATTTCTATCGATCACACAGCGGCGTTTCACGATATAATTGAGAGCGAGACAGTGTCGCGTAAGAGTGTCGGCTAACATCAGCAGCAACGCTATTATCGTGTGGAAATGACGTTCTTGTGTCTGCTTTGTATTTCCCTTGAATCTCCCCTTCTGGAGAATCGGTATTTCACTTTGATTATTCTGCTGGTGCCAAGAACGCTGCGTGAGTACTTCACGGAAGGCATAAATATTGCGGCGGCAGTCGAACGAACAAGGGGGTGCTTCTTTCCATCCCTCTTGCAACCCTTAGCATCCCCTGTTCCTCTCCCAACGTTCTGGTGCGAACGCTGGTTCAGAAAGCAAAAGCGGTTCACTCGAGGGTTCTCGAAAGAAAAGATATGACTGGAGGGTGGGAGGGGAGCGAAGGCTGAGCGTGCAGAGGGGGTGTAGCTGAAAGAGGAACGTCATCGCGGCCCGTTTAAAGGGGATTCGGTATCTTTGTTTGCAGAGGGATTAATCCAAGCTCAAGGCCACTTTTACGCGAAGCCATCTCTGATCCTGTCTCATCCGCGAGGGGTTCGTAATCTCTTTCGGATTTTTCCATATCTCGCTCGCCACTCCAACTCTGTCCTGAAAAATTTCAGACAGCCTGGTCGATTCTCGCGTTTTGAATCTACTGTTACGAGTATTGTCAAGACGAAGTCAGAAATCTGTGATTGTAGAGCAACTCGATATAAGTCACATGTTCCTATTTTTGAGATATGTAAGTTCGAAACTATTAATTTTAATATTTTACTATGGATCTACTTCCTATGTGCTCATTTTTTAAGAGAATTTTTCCTTCAACTCAATCTCCTTCTGCAGATTAAAGAAACTCAAATTTTCTATAAATGTGACCTATGTTTCTTTGTCTGATAGCTATCGGAATTGAACAAAGGTAGTATAAGACTGTATGGGAATCCATAGAGGTGAGTGTCACTTTATCAATTCTGAGAATGTCGCGTGCACTCCACCTAATTAGCCTAATTACGTCTCGTGGAGAGGTCATGGCTCTAGAGTAGTCACTTTCAAGTTGCTTCTTTTAGAGAATACTCAGTGAAAATGAGAGAGGTTGTGTCCAAACGTTTGCGAGAATGTGCATTATTTATATAAGCTAATTACAATCATCAAATCAATGTTATTGTCTACTGCCGACATATATGTACAAATTACCAATTACCTTCGTGCCTGAAATTATAAATTTCTCAGTCGTTAAGCATATAATTTCTAAATAAAATAATTCGTGGAAATATTTTTAAGCTTCGAAAATTTCAAACATTTTTAATCAAGTATTTAGTAGTAAAAATATCATTAATTCTATTATTTTTAATAATACTACTTTCCCTAATAATTTATTTTTGATAATACTATACTTATAATTAAAAATTCGATTTTTTAAACGTTAACATACCAATGCAAACAAAATCCATTTCAGAAGTAGCTTGAAAAATACAAAAATACAATACTTTCTCTCTATAAGCTAGCTACTACTCCAAGCTTTCCTCAGAAATATATCTCACTTCTGTCTTCTCCATCTCACAAAATAAGAACAAGTCGGTGATCAAATTAATTTCAGACTCGTGTAATATTATTTCACGACGCAACATTTATCTACAAAAAGTGTAATGCCGCGTAAAAAGGTTTCTGCAGTTTGTTCCTGAAGAGAGACGTAAGAAAGTAGGAAAGCCAAATTCATTCGCTCCAAATAATTCCACGTCATAGTCTCATTAGCACCAGACTTACAAGAATAAAATTGTGAACGTTAAAATGAAATGTCATTGAATATGCATAATTTTTCTTCACCCTGAAAAAGAGTTCCACATTTTTCTTAACGCGCTTTACATGGAAATATTTCAGAGGCGAAGGGAAGTGTATTTCAAGGTACGACATTGTGATCAGTATAAGTTCTGGCTGCCCTATCTAATCTTCTTGAGAGTTTGCAGAAGCGAAAGTATCTTCGAGCGGTCTGTATCTACTCGTCTCGTGGCTTGATTAGAACTTTATAGGTTCATTATGCAAAGGTTATCCTTGGCTTCGTTCAGAAGCCTCTTAACGTGTCTATAAAGTTGATTCCTGCAATTTCGAAGAACTGCGACCACACGTGCATTACTCCCTCCCTTTATAAACGAAAAATATTCCTTCGTTTTCTTCTTCATTCTTTCGACGATACCTTAAAATTGTATCACCCTGCTCAGTACAAATACGATAAATGCAATATCGGCAAACGGCCAGTAACGTCCAATATTTATTATCATTTTCCGTGTCTTTCATTGCGCTCCCTCGGTCGGCTGATGTTATACGAGGCACAAGGGTGCTTTTCCTTGAATCGCAGTGATTTTTTGCGTTGTCCCATCCCACAGAAAACATTACAGTCGTTCTTCCATCTCAGTAATCGAGAAAATTTGATTTTTTCAACTATTCGTAAACAGAAATTTTAAAAATATTTACGGGAACGCAAATTCCACCACCAGTATTTGTTAAAGACAGTAATTAATGATTTTCAGAGAATAATCCTCGAAGCATGTTTACAATGGAAAAATATTGCATTGTTATCTGTGATACGTGAAATTGGAGATTTTCGAGAATCTTCTGTTGCTCGTGGCTCATAGCGGATCGATAGTTTGAAAGAAGGAAAAAAAATTTGACGACGAAGCAAGGAGCGTGCATATTGTGCGGGTAGAATATGGGATGGGCTGGTGTAAGCGTTCGCTGAAGGGAAGGTGTAAAGTTAAACAATTTACGTAGACGGCGCGAGCTGGCTTAGCTTATAGGAAAATTATACTGTCGTTGAACAGAGGGACGTAAACGCCAGTTAGGATATAACTTTTCTGACGCGAATCTGTCTGGTATAAATCACTGGTGTAAACTTTTCTCCTGACTTTATTTACCTTTTAGGCGAGTGAATTTCTGTGACACTTTTGACATGTACATGCATGTATTGGCAGTGAAGAGCTTGGATCCATTTGTCAATTTAATCACAGTTATATTGTTAGATAAAGTTACTCCTGGCTTAAAATAAACTTTTCAACTACGATGATAAACCGACTATAAATCCTTATACAAATTCGAAATTTTATAGGTATTATTAGAATAATGGAAAATAATTGTAAATAAGATTTTATTTCATGTTGCAATAATTATAACGTGTATCTTATTTTTAACCCTCGATGGTCACTTCTATTCTACAGAACGTGGTTACTACACTGGCTCGTGTAAACCTGGTTCAATTTTTAAAGAACTGCAATTAGAACAATAGCAGTAAAATTCGACTGAAAAGGTTTTGAAACATAGCTTGAATATTTTACAATAGGTTCTGGAGCTAAAACAAAAAATGAAGTGACCTGTTCAAAAAATATTCTTGGAACAGTAATTTGCAACAAAAAATAGTTTTGTGGGAAAAATTGTAACCATTTTTCCCAAATTTTAACAAATGTAGCTACAAATTTAGGTTAAAACTATTAAAATGAACTAAACAGAACTTTAAACACTCACATTGTGAGCTACGGTAAGGTTTATTAAATGTCATTGGCTTTCAAAAGTTTCAGATTTGATTAAGACACCTTATTAAATTGTAATCAGTATACTTGAAAAACATAAAAATTATACTTCTTGTGCTCTAAGAATACATATTATGTTATATATGGAAACTAGTGGTGTCATTTAGAAATATAAAGAACATCCTCAACTCAAAAACTACGGTTACATTTGTACATACAAGGTATCCCAGAACCCATGGTACAAACAATTATAATTCTATATGTAATAATCATAATTCTATATGAAAAAATAAGAAGAAAATGTAGAGTAAAGATTTTCGATTTCGAGTTTTAGGCGTTTGAGAAGTAGAAGGGGAAAGGGGAATGCTTGTAGCATACCGTACAGACAGTCAGTGGTTAGACCGAGAGTGTTCCTCTTCCCCTGATACGCTTCGAGCACCCAAAACCGTACTTCCGTACGTTTGCACTCGACTGCTGAAATTAACTCAATTGTTTTGAAAACGAAGCACGATATCAAAAAAGTTTGTTCTATATTTTCGACATATGTTTTTCATGTAGAATTACCTCTTTTCCGCTTTTACCATTAGTTTTACAATACCCTATATAATTACAATTTTGACTCTAATGCAACCAAATTTAACTAACTGGAAATAACTTCTACTACATTTTGAGAATTTTACTACTAAAGCGTCGATCTTTATGCAGATTCAAATTTTCTATGAGTACCACTAGAGTAATGGAAATAAAAATTCTTCGTGGCCTCCAAGTACTATAATGTGTATTTTATTTTTTATATTTTCTATATTTATACATATTATGTGCATTGTGTATTTTTTTGTACACTTAAATTTCCTGTAAACGTGAAAGATACACAGTCTAATGATAAGTTACGTAGAATTACGTAGAATTTATTTTCGTAGAATTTAAAATATGAACAGAATGCTTCATGATGACTCAGATTTGTCTTCTTTTCTTGAAATTTTTGGTTGCACGTACTTTAAGAAAAGGCCTTAGCTAGCATCCCTTAGCGTAGTACGAAGGCAGAGTCGAAGCTCTTTAAGCTTGGTAGTTTAGCTCGCGCAGCTCTGATTTATAGTCCGCTCAAACGAACCTAAGGTCTCCATCGTACCTATTCAAGCGTGAAGTAAAAGGAAGACCCATTGACCACGTTCGTTTAATATTTATGAAAAGGAAAGTTTCAAATTTTTGAATTCTCAAATTTTCAAACCTTCAGTTTTAACCCACCAAACTTCATTCCTCAAGAAAACCACTTTAACTCCATCTCTTCAATTCAGTATTTTGCATCATCAAGTACCGAAGAATTAGGTTTTGTCTTCTGGGGAAAGTATTTGCGCAGTTCCTACTGTAATTGCATTTCTAACTTTGGAAGAACAACAATAGTAATAATATCATTAAGGTACTTTTAATTTAGAAAATGTTACGGTTCGGGTCGATCACTTTAACTCGGTCTTACTCACTCTCGATTTACTCCTGAATTCAACCGAGAAACCTTGTTAAGCGTGAAATAATTCCCCACCTTCATTAACTATTCACGAGCGAGCCGATTTAGGTCCTAACGAGATTCTAGATATAATAAGAAGTACGTGTTTTCAATGTTTCGCCTTTAAGAATTTCTTGAGTCTTTAAGTAATCTTCTGCGCGACTCGTCTGGAGCAATAAGATCGTTTTCACCATTAATGGATCGATCAGTAGATGCGAGGGATACTCATTTAGAGAGACAGGCCACGTCTCGGTGATCGATATGATCGATTTTCTCCAATTTCCTCATTGTATTGTGTTTTATCTGACCTGCACCCTCCTTAGGGGATCGTTGCCCGGTTTGTGGAGCACGCGAACACGTTCAGCTTGATCTCGCATTTTAAACTGCTGATTCGACGGACGACGATTCATCTCGGATACTACAGCGACAGGCAAACATTATTACCCCTTGTTATCGGGGCTTGCAGCTCCACGTTCCCAGCTGCAACTTCCTCTTTTTTCCTTTTCTCATTCGCATCTAATGTCAACGTCCCTGCACCTCTTCAGCTATTGATTTCTTGTCCGTCACGAATGGCAACAAGTTTACGACGAATGAACAAACTTCTCATTGACATCAATCTTCTCTCCGTTTCTTCTTCCTCGGTTCCTCGAGATAATCGAGATGGAAACATTAAATGACAGGAGAGGCGAAAATTGATCTGCCGCAGTCATTTATAATCTACGCTGTAATTGAGAACCAGTTCACGTAAGAAACGAATCGGTAGGTGTGCCCGCGCAGGTCGAAGCAACCGTGTGAGTCAGACAGCGCGAAAAATGACATTTTTCATCCCTCCTTGACATACAATTTCCTGATATTAAACTGCTTCAAGGTTATATTACAGAACGCTGTTATTTGTCTTTTTTGTCGAACGAAATATCAGCATGGAAACATAGCGCTCTATTTAAAAAATACCTTCGTGAAATAAACGTCTTAAGAGACTGAGATTCAAATGTCAATTCATTTCTCGAAACAAAGTCACAACAGTATATAAATACCAACGTGGAGACGTGCCACTTCGTTTGAATAGCGTTTCAATAAAGTACTTTTAAGTTGAATGAATATATGTCAAATTGTTCTTTCATAATTTTTCAGCTATTGACTTCTGTATAATAACAGCACACCTTGGGGTGAGAAATATTTTTCATTTTCTTCGAAACGAGTCACGACAATTTGATGTGCATTGATTATGAGAGTAAGATTTTGAGCTGAGTTTCAACGTAACGCGAAACGTAATTGCAGGGACCGTAATTTCCCCCAGAAATAGATGCTATCTACATATTTAACCAAGAACTCACGAAGTAGTATGGAAGTTCCCGGTTAGATTAATTTTGATTGATTAACCTTTTCATTGGGGCGTGTTCTATATAAAGCAAGTGCAATATACGGATTTACGATCTTGATCAAACACGTTCACGTATCATGCAAGTAATAACAGTTTCTGATACCCCATTGCACACATAATATTCAAGATGGACACACAGTGTATAAAATTGAAAGGATTATTAGGCATCATCGACAAAACCCTACGATATATGAAATATTGGTTTCAATGCGAACTGTTGTTTTAGGTGGAAGTGAAATGAAGTGCAGATATAGAATTTAATCTACTGTGACACAGTACCACGCTAAATTCAAGGAATATCATATCACACGGGCTGTGATTTTAATTAAAGAAAATTATTTCTAACTCATTCTCGTATTTACTTTTTGTGTGCTCTCCTTTATTCTGTAATTGTCACTACAGTTTTGTGCTGGTATCATTCATAATCACGCAAATGAATGTTACATATAGCTGTGTAAAAACTGTCACTCATATATAAATAGGTGATATAGTATTCAAAATGTTAATCTGCTATAATAAATATGAAGATTTGTGGTACGTTTGTAGTATGAAGATATCGAATACTTGTAAATAATAAAAACCGATTTTATATGTAAAAGATTGCTTTCAGGACCTACGTTGAGTAGGTATTTTTCATACTCCTCTCAATGTGTAGGCACTATAAATCAATAATTGCCAAACCGCGGTTTGTAAGCCACGTGTGGTTCTTTCAAATATTTATATAATATAACAGTAATATCTAACATAATATTTTAATTACTGTATAGGATATTCGACTAGGGTTGGTAGGAAGAAAAATAACTATGGATGTCAAGTTAAAAATCGAAAATAGTTTCGTTTCTGAATAATTAATTATTAAAGTCGCATCTAAAACGACTTATTCTACTGACAATGTGCCATTTTACTGTCATCGCTACGTTTGACCTGTATATAAACTGACACTAAAGTAAGCTCCAAATCGGACACATTTCACGCGAATTTTAGGTATTATTGGAACAATCAATACTTCTGAAACGAAGCCTCAAATTCAGTTTCGTTATTTTTTATTTTTGCTCCATTTTGACACGTAGAATCACGCTTTAATATAATCTAACACTTGTCGTTGTAGAACAACCTGTATTACTCTGCAAAATATCGTTTTAATGGAGGCGGTCAAGTATTTTTAATAGGTAAAATATGACTGCTATAGTAACAAGGTTTGACCACCACTGCTATAAAAGTTTAACCCAGACCGAACCCAGACTCGTTTAAATATTAAAAAGGGTGGAGAATACTTTACATTCAGCCTTTGTGCAGTTGATTACAAACGCGGTTCCCTTTGTGCAACGATCCTAAAACGTCATCGATTAAGGCAGCAGCATGCTGAATAAATACAAAACTAACGAATTGTTCGCGGCGAGTGGCGATTTTAGTTACGAGCTAATGCTACAAAAGTTGCTTCTAACCACGTGCTTTGCAATTGTACTCAAGCTTTGTTAGCATAGTTACGGTCTGCTTCAAATTGAGCAAGCTCAAAGAGGCGACACAGTACGAATTAGAACAGGAAAAACGGAATTCCATCAAAAATGCATCGTCGTTCATTCTCTATTATGAATCGTTCAAGGATTAATTTATTATCCTTGCTGCTGCGATATGAGCTTGAAAACCATGTCACGGCTGACGGAAATTCCGTCGGTTGAATTTAATACAGTATTCCAAGGTGGTGCTTTAGAGTTTGATACAGAGGAGTTAAAGAATCGTTAGCTGTTATTCCGAAGCAGCCAGTCCTTAGGACAACCGAGTGTGGGGGTCTATAGTCATTTGTCATTATTATAAAGGACTGAGCAGTGAATAATTACATCTTAGGAAACTTCGTGTCGCTGGTTGCACAACGTTTATCCCGATCTCTCCGCTCCTCAGCAATTAATTCAGTAATTGTTAATTGAAATCCGATGTTCTATTCTGGCGAGTGAAAGAGCACTACTGACATTGGCAAGCTTGAAATATTCAGGCGACAGTGGCCGTGCATGCGGAATTTTCACGTATTGGAGGTTTCAAGGATAGAATTCTGCATGTCAAAAGCCATCAGTTTGTAATCAGAGAGTTTTACTGCATATTCCATAAATTAATGTTTCATAAATAATATCCATAAATTAATGTAATGGAGAGACTTCTGTTGGTTTGAAAAGGGAACCGATTAGGAAAGGATTGAAAGTTGAATTTTACATTTGAGTTTGACAAGTATCTCAATATTTACTCCCAAGGGATAGAAACTGGCTAATGAATATGGTACAAGTTGTTCCTTAATAACCTCGATTACAATTTGAGAATTTCAACTTCTTGTGGCACGTGCTTATAATTTATAGCGATTTTCTCAATGAGTAATATTCAGACATTTGTATCATTTTGATTTCTGAACTTTATGCTTTTGATAACTGTACCTACAATGAACAAGAAAAATACATTGCTGCACATTATAGTAGAATACGTAGATGATCAAAAAGAAAAGTAATGTTAACTTGTTCTATATTATAGTTAAAACATTCGAAGAACAATTAAAGAAGTGCAAAGTATAAAATTAAATTAATCTTTTAATACGAAACAACAAGTACTATAAAATATTTAAAAAACCGTGGAGCAGAAGAATGACACAATCTATCAAATCACGTAGGACGTATTATTAAACAAAAATAACACTCAAATAAATTCTTTTCGAATTAACATCCAAATTCGCTATTCTTTCGCTTCTCTTACAAAATTTAAACAATCATATATAGTAAATCTATAATTTCTTTTATTTTAGATATTTTCATGTTTACCTGTAAAATGATGTTAAACATTTTTGTTATTTTCTTGTATATTTCTTCAAGGTATAAGTTTAAATGTTAAAAATATATTAGTGAGCGAATATTAATGTGGATCACGGTAAACTTTCCCTCATTTTAAGACCCAAATATTTGTAGCTACATATAAGACAGAATGTCACACTTTTAAAAATTGTAATTTGTAGTTTAAATGAAGCCTACAAAATAGAATTTGTGTATATCATAAAAACAAATAGAATTAAAGAAATTTCTTTCTTGAAAAACGAGGTTGCAATACGATGCAGGTAGATAATACAAAAGTGTAATAACATTTCAAAGTGAACACGAATATTTCGAAAATGTAATATATATATAGATACGTGATTTATGTAGATTTTGCGTTATGACTGTACGTATAATATCCTTCATGGCAAAATATTGTTTGGCCGTAATATCGTTTGGTATTTCAATTTTGCGTAAACATGTGCCATCGCTAAATAAATAGTTGATACGTTAAAAATATGTTATGGTCTTCCAATTTTATTTTTATGCAAGTAACGACCGAAATAAATCTAGAGTTTGTTAATTATGAAAGAGTTACAGAACGTAACAAAATAAGAAAAAACGAAAAGATTAAAATACATAAACTTTGTTTGCAATTATTGAAACTACCCAATTACTAGTTTTCTCGTCACGAGATATCTGTGCTAAAGTGTAGAATTTTATATCCAAATAAAGCTGGAGGCAAGGTTTTCGATTTTTGTGGATGAAAATATGAAACCTTTTAAAAATGGAATAAACATAGTGATATTTCCGTGGGAAAGATGCACGTGTGCAGTTTATGAATAAAATATTTTGAAAGCGAATTTGCTTCAAAAATGGAGTAAATCTTTAGCTCGCAGAGGATTACGAGGGTTTCTAGACCTAACATCGCCAAGATTGATTTAAAAACCGGATTTCTTGTATCAAAAGCGTGAGTAATACGTACCTTCGTTTGCGCAAAACGTTTGAAAATAGATAGAGCTCGTTTGTACTCGAATTTAAGATGAAACGTGATACTTTGATGTCGTGTCCTCATCGTCAACGAAGTTTTCATTCCTGAAGGGTTTTTTTCTGTCCGTTTGAGATTGCCCAACCCAGTCCATGGCTGGCTGTCTTTGAAAGCTGAATCTGGGAGGTGATTATCTCGGGAGGCATGCATCAAGAGACCCCGTCGTCGTCTACAAGGAAGATGACATTTGAATTCGAATACGTGGCGACGCGATGTGTAGGAAGGCGAGCAGGACATCCGATTTACATTAAATTTACATCGCTATAACTTCTCTCCGTGTTTGAGATTGATACACAGCCTGGCAACGGCGAAAACTCTTTACCATAAGGTCTCTTTGGAATTCTCCTTCTCTTGATGGAATTCGCAAAGAAATGTCAATTCCATCTTTTGAAGGTTGACTTCTTTCTGGATACCTATTTCGGATCTTCCTCGCTGAAGGTTTATTCCTAATTTCAGTTTCGCTGAGAATAATTTAGGTACACGCAACAGTAAAATGAGAATTTGACTTGAGACGTTCTCAATATCCGTGAGTCTCTTTTCCCTCCATTTTCCTCGTAGGAACTCTTTGATCAGGATACTGAAACTCTGAACTACGATTTGAATCAGGGAAGACATTTGTACCTAAACTGTTGTTTATAGTTGCCATTTGACAAGCAAATTAAACCTGTCAACTTTGATTTGGACTTGTACCTAACCTAAGGTTACTCCTGTCATTCTAGGTGTCTTGGGTCCGCAGACGCGGGGAGGAACTGCACCTGCTCACAATCGGTTTGGACACCTACGCGAGCGACTCCAGGTTTTCCCTGGCTTTTGAAAGGCCAAACAATTGGCGACTATACCTGCGCTCAGCGACAGAGCGAGACGGCGGCCTCTACGAGTGTCAAGTCAGTGCTCATCCTCCATTAATCAGAACTGTCCATCTAACGGTGTCAGGTGAGTAAATATGTCTTTGCGCGTGCATATCCGGTCGCATTCGCTTGTCAAGTCTCGAAGAGCAATCGCGGCTCCAATTTCTAGCTGAAATATATGCTCTTTGATCCGTCGACTTCGGTGTCATCAATAAATCAGTCTGCGCGGACGCTCCCTGAAATGAGGATGGGCATAGTCGAGCTAATCAACCGTGAAGGGAGTTACATGCCCCAGCTGGATGATTATCGTATCCATCTTTTTCGATTAATGATAATAGAGAACTCTGATTGTGTTTCCATGACGCTGACAAGTTCTTTTCGGATAAGAATATATACAAGCTATTAGACTATAAATGAGAGAAATTTTGTGAAGTGAATCTAAACTTCAAAATGAGACGAATATTAGGTATAATAAAATTGCGTTCAAGTGTACGTTTGTTAAATGTAAATATTTAAAAAAAAATCAATGACTACGACAGTTGCTATAATAATCACTGTTCCTCACGATCCAATTTTCGTCGCAAGCTTCGCACTGATCATGATGCAAATCTATTTGTCAAGTTTATGAGGGATTTTATTAAATTTTGAAGATTTGTAGTTAACAATCAGAAGCTCACTGCAATTTCGTTACTCTTGATTTTCGTTTTATTGTGATGGTTATAATTGGAGTATAACTTCTGTTGAGAAATTCTCAACCCAAACTCTACGGTCAGGCGGAGTCATATAATTACTGCAAGAGGGCTTGATGTTGGTAATACATGTGCACTATTGAAAAAATGTTCTACATCAGTTGAATATTATTGAGAAGTTATCAAACTTCGAAGTTGGATAATTGTATAAAAATTTAACCAAAATACAATGTTACAATGAAACTTCAATTAAAGCAACGAACTTTGGACTGATAATAATCCCATTCAGTTGGCCAAGTTTCACTTCAGCTCTACCAATTTGTAAACACTTATAAATAACATATAAAGGTTGAACCGCAATTTCGTTTCATTTTAATGTCTATAATGACCTCTCGAGTCTTTCTTCATCTGTAGTCGAACACCCAGTATTTTTGTTTTGTAAATTTTGCCGAAGACTGGAAATTGGGAGATGTTCATAACTTAACATACTGAGGAGAAGTGTTTCTTTTCTCTTTAGACAAATGTAGGTGAAAATTGATGTGCGTTGTGGAAGATAATTAATCACAAAGTAATAAAATACATATTGCATTCTTAATAAACTTCGTTGATGGATAATTAATTAGAATACATGATTTAGCATATCATACAGAACTTTGTCTGCTATTGGCAAGTGTACCTAAGTCTTTATAGCTCCTGCATGATAATTTTCACAATCATACATTATATTCTCAGGTAGTTAATCAGATGACTATGTGCCAAAAGTCAGCCTCATTATTCGCTTAATCTGGTCTCTCGAAAAGTATCTTGGGAAAGTTGTTAGATATATAATCCACGCGTTCCACGAGGCATTTTCGCTGGACCATAAATCACGGAGGTTCGCATCGTTAAGGTCGTTCTTGTCGTGGCATAATGGCGATCTTGGAGCTGTAACGATGTTCTCGTGGCACTCTTGGCCTGCTGTACGTATACCCCTTAATTGGAGCACCCCTCCTCTCTTTGCACTCTCCTCCCTCACGCTTGGCCTCAGTCCTATGAATTTCTCTCTTGTTGTTGAATATTTCGTTACCCACTTTCCTTACTCCTGAAACATTTTCCAATCGCCACACGATCGTCAGTTTTCCTCTAAAAGCTTCGAGGTTTCATAAGAGTCAGCGCAACATTCCCCTTGAACGTGACGGTGTTCGAAATGAATCATTCGATTTCGAGAACCTCGACTGAATGGTCTCTCAACGCTGCTTTTGTCGTCGTAAATCGGAAAGTCGATTGCTGTGAAACCCACAGCTGCCAGACAAGCTGTATCGAGTTTAACGCTTTAGCGTTCGCCGATTCTATCAAAGCGTTCAAGAAATTTTTCTTTATGGACTCTAATCACAAGCAAACTAAGTTAGAGATTTATCCAAACGCTGTAGAGGTTCCATATTAAATAGCGCACTGCTACTCGGGTCTTGAGAAAGAAACCATCAATATGCGGACGACGGCGGTATAAGCGGAAGTGTGAAAGAATGAATAGTCAGAGAAGACCCAATAGGAAGCAATGAGCGCCGTAGCACGAAGATATTTTTCAGCTCGAATCGACACGATGGACTCCCACGATGGTTATGAAATATTTGACCGAAATACGAGGTGCGGGCTAGGCATAAATTTCTTTTCTTTTTTATGATAGAAACGCGAACATTTCACCTGCGTGAATGGTAGAACGAATGACTCTATTTGCCGTGTGTGTGTGTCTCTTTGCCACGTATTTATCAGCTCATATATATCTGCGCCTATTTATATGATATTTCAGGTTCCTGTTTATAAAGGTTATCTTCCCCGAACTATGCCCATTTGTCGAGAAATGTGAATAAACTGCTGCTAAATGTCCACATTTGAAAGTAGATATAAGAACTCAATAACACTTTGCTTCCAAAATAAAAATGATTTTATTTTGAAAGTAGATATGTCGGAGAAGACAAAATACTTATTTTTACTGATTTTGGAAGACAAGGCAAACTCCTACAGTCTCACTCTAAGGATCCAAATTAAACACGTGCTTAGTTAATTATCTCTCCATAATTCATGTCTGCTAGATGCTTGAATTGTGTCTACGTGTCAGCCTTTGCTCTTGGCATCAAAGGAATGGTTTACAGGGCTACATATCCCATGTGAATGTGATGATACACAGCAACACTTACCCCACTGAGCTTTGGTATCTGCAACACTTGCCATCCCAAAGGTCATTAAAGAGACCACGTAATTGAATAGAGCATGTAGTTTGATATCGGAACCGATATAACAGTAGAAAATACTTCAAGTAGTATTAAAACTTCAGGATCCTAGCAGCTCGAAGCGAGTGAGCAGTGAAAGAATGAAGCAAATCAGTAGTATAAAGTAGCGCGAGTGAGCCAATCGATCAGTAGCGTAAACCACTAACAGTCAGACCAGTACAAGTTGAAATTCACCGATAGTACTACTTCATGCTTTCGTAAAACACAATTACCGAAGCAAACGTGAACAATGCCCAGTCGATAAGCACGAGACGTAGGAGATCGATTTCCTCTCGCTCGCGAAACGGTTCTGACCAAATCTTGTGAACTGCACCTTAATCTATTCAATCACATGTAACCGATAGCACTCGAGATTAGTTCTAACCGCTTTGGAATGTACGCGTGACTGCTGATACATTTATAATGGTAGGATACGATATTTTTAAGTCTGACATATTTCTAGATGTCTTGAGAGTATTATTTGAAGAATGACGACGCTCAATCTTGGAATTAACAGAAGTTTATTTTATATATAAGTACTTTATGTATACCGAGTGTATACGATATACGTGGTTATATTTTAAAAGGTGTAAAATGGAATTCGATCGGATATTATGTCAGAGAATATATCGTTTTGTTGATAGTGAAACTATGACCATTACGAAGCTCACCAAGAGACATAAATGACCACGAGACGAAAGTCACCAAGAGCCCTAGATCTTTGAAACTATTTTCCTACTAGTAGATCTTCGTTATACTTTCTCTTGTCTGTTAAATCTTTATGAAAACTGTTCTCTCTTCCACCAAATCTTTTTAGTCGTTTTCACTCAGGGTAGAAGAAAGGGGAAACCAATCCTTTTTCTTGTTATACCTCCGATATAAATAAAATGTAGTAGAGTGAACAATGTTAATTCCATCATTTAGGACTTACACCATTATACCTGCTGCTCGGTAATGCCACAAGATTGAGAGAGAACTTTTTGAACAGCATGCCGATAGCTGCACCAATCACTGATTGCTAGGTACCCCACCCCATTCGAAAAGTTCCCACTCTACATCGTGACCTCAGAGGCCAGCAGGTTTCATACCATCCCTGAACTTATCCTAAGACTCTGAGATCCACTAGGACTAGGGTTGTCATATGAATTCCCTCCTTGGGTATAGTTGGGATCTTGAGAGTTAAGGGAAGAAATAACGAGTGTTCTATTGTCTAGGTCCTAGACTCGAGTAAGACTTTAGGAATAGAATACAATAGGAAACCCGTTATTTCTTCCTTTCACCTCTCAATTTTCCTCACTAATCCTAAGAAGGGAACTTGTGCGGCTACCCTGACTCGAACTCACATTTATTCAGGGAGGTTCACGATATGTCTATCATTTCACAACGCCAAGGGAAAGTCCAAGTTTCACGTCGTGATAGAAATTTGAACTTTTTCCTGTTTACGATAGCAAATGCTCATAGCTACAATAATTGGTCAGAGAAGAAATTCCTAAGCTTAAAAGTAAAGAGCAAGTCAAGTTAGCGAAATAGTGGATGGATAATAGACTGTAAAGTATAAGGGTTTGAGGTCGCATCGTATATCAGTGCAATTAATGGTAGCAGAGAACTTTGGCCACTTTTGGAACTCTAGCCAAGCGCACTTCGATCATTTCGAAGAAAAATCCTTGCGAAACATTAAATTTGTGCGTCTATGAGCCGTGGCATAAACTTGCTCGTGAAAGGGGCACTTTCGAATGGTCAGCCAGTCCCTGCGCTCGTGGAACACTCGAGCGAACTTCAGGTATTATGTCGTGGCACGAGCCACCATAGAAATGACAGTGGAGGCGCATAGATCGCGCGAAAGGTTCAAAACGAGTGACCCCGAGGCGCATTTCTTTACCAATGGAACGAGCGTACGTCACGACTCAGTACACACAAACAGCGCTCCCTTCTTCCCGAACTTACGAAATAATTCGTGGAGGTGTGTAGGAGAAACAGCGGCTGGAGAGCTTTATTTTTGGCAGACGTTCAAATAGTTAGGAAACTTAAATTCTGCTTTTTCGGGAAGCCAGACTCCTGGACGGTCCACGACCCTTCCCTCAACCCTGCTCACGCCAACTTTATGACCACCAGCCCTTCCTCTAGCCACCTCTTAATCGGGTTTCAATAATGGCTAGGCTCTTGATCGATCCAGATGCCAGAAAACGCGTGTAAAGGAATCTGCAGTCGATTTTCCTGTCGATTACCCACATTCGTATTAAGGATCTGTTTTTCGTTATTGTCCCAGATCAACTGAATGAGGCTTTTTTTGCCCAAAGTTGTAATTTTATTTCAGTATATAACTGTTTTTATTATTTCTCGATGCAGTAAAAGTGAACCTTCTGTTAACCTTTGAAAAGGTTAAATTGACTCTCAGGAAAGAACACGTGGAAGCGAAAGTTAGCGAAGGATTCGTGGAATTCGCACCTCCCAGGTAATAAATCGAAGGTCCAAGGATGTGGAGTCTTAAAGCCCTGCCCTTTCACACTCCCTCTACGAAAGCTTCAAAGCTTCGACTGCAGTTGCAGAGAATAAATCAAGGCTTGCCAATACCAAACGTTACGAGCTTTTATTACAGCGTCGTTGGTAGCCCCCTGTCACCTGTCGCGTTTATTTACAAAAGGGTTGTTCCTTTTTGCTCGTTCTTCGCCTCCCTCGTCTAGTTCTATTTTCTTCTTCGCACCAAATCGTTTCTTGAAATCCTTTGACTATAGCGATTGACTTCTTAACTAGCTTTTCCTGTACGTTCGATCGGGATAGTAAAATGGAGTAATTTTTCCTCCATGTGCAACGAATAGATTCTGCCCTTTCGAGGTTCTCTTACCCACCCTGGCAATAGCCTATAAATCCTGAACTCCTTTCTATGCAGCTATGGTTTTAGTATCCTCTAGTATTCCTTCAGTTGCGAAACCAATGATACTCTTTTCCATTTTACCAGCTCTGTGAACGATAAAAAGAGGGAACACCTGCTAGTTCTAATTTTCTATTCAATATTCTGACAAATGACAGTAATTCTCCAGCAATCACTACATAGAGGATAGACCACAAATTGCAGCACTTAAATAGTTCCGAAGTCCAGCCACGATAGAAAAAGTTTCACTGGCATCCAGCGAAGTTTAACTTCTATCAATTAGCTTAGTTTCCGATCAGGGTTAATGCTCGGGCCTGGAGGCGCACTTTCGAGCTCGATAATAAACTTGGCAGGGTACTTAATTCTGACTGGTAACGGGCTAGTGGAAGCGAAAGTTGCCGTGGAAGTAAGTGGGTTCGGAAGTTACCGATGTTTTCGATGTTCTTGCCTGTTCCACGGTTTGAGTACACGCACATGCTCGTTTACACGGCTCGACGAAACTCGAGCCGAATTCCGAGGGAAAATCGCGAGCCTGGAAACATGGTAACAGGACTAGCAATTTTAATGGCCGCCGCGTTAATAATGACATTACTACAAGCACTTTTCAAGTTCACTACACCTATCGTGTCACACAGAATTCCGAAATGGCTATCGAAACACAAAGCACGTTTCTCCATTATAAAAGTGAGTAAATTACTGAAGACGCGTCAGTTTATTAACCCCGCAACGCCGGCACATTTTGGCCTGGAAAAGCACTGTACCTGAGAAACGAAAATGGAAACTACACAATTAGAAAGCTTCTGTTTTCCAAGTTAAATAATTCATAAATATTCTGCAATCAATGAAGAATTATTTAAATGACCTTCTCTGAACAGACCGGTAGTATGGTGTATATTATGTGTACGCATTTGAAAATGATGGAAGAGGGATTCCGTATAGCATATAGAGGTCGTTGCTGGGGTGTTAACGATAAAGACTTTCCTTAATTATTTTCTGTATAAATTTAAGACATTGAAAACAGAAACTGAATAATTTAATCAGAAATATAAGGATTCTGAAAAGTTACTGTATGCTGTATATCTTCAATAATTTGTTATGTTACTTTAAAAATGACAATTTTTAAGACATTTAAAGCTTTCTATTTCAAGAGTTAAAATAAATGCACTAACAAATTCGCTGTTTTTGAGTACGTCTTGTACAAAACGTCATAGTTAGTTTTTAATTTTGTGATTACAGAAGTAAAGGATCCTTTCTACAGAAGATCTATAAAGTGTAAAATAATTCAATGAAAATACCACATTTTAAACAGTATTTAACAGACAAACAGCATTCCAAATAAGCGTTTCCAAGTATTTAGGAATGTAAATTACACCAAAATTAAATTGAATAATTCGACATGATAAAAATTCTGTTTTTTACACCCTACAGCCATTTAGGAGCACTGTATGTCGCGAAAGTAGATCGCTGACGTCGTTTGTCCGTCAGGTCGCGGATAAAACTTGCGAAACTGCCAGCGCCAAACTACTCGCGATTTTAATTGCGAGCCATTTCGCACGTTCAAGCGTTTCCTAATTTCATACATTTTTTCGGCCACGACCGAGTTAATTTCGACTCATTCAATTGCTCGCATTGTTACGAGACCGCTTATCCCTCTTTTTACCCTTCCATAACGACATTTTCTGCCGCGGTAAATTTTTCGCGTTTTCCTTTTTCGCTGCACACTGCTATTAGCCAGTTCGGTTTGCTTTGTATTTTATTTCAAATGCGTATTAAAAATACAATGAGCTTTAATTAACATTGCGTTACTATGCAAGTATTTTCAACGTGTCACGCCTACTGCAATCATAATTTTTTCTGACTCTGCAATATTTTATCGCTATAAACTCGTCAGATTATCACTGACCCAATTAGGAGTCTTCACTTTTGGTTAGAAATATGACTTATCCGATTTTCGTTATATAGATGCCTCTTCTGATTTCCATATTTCGAGTTTCGGGGTGAGAGGTTTTCTAATTAGTATATTCTCTTGTGGATAATCTTTGACGAGTCAGTAACGAATTGAAATCTCAGGGTTCTCGGTGCCCTGACCTCTGCAATTGCTGTCGTTTGAGGCTTCCGGCTGGAAGCAGTATCCAATAGGAATTCTGTGCCAGTGCTACGCCACCGTTGCAGCTTGCTTCATCAGGAGTCAAATGACACTGTGATACTGAGTACCAGTCCTGGCAAAACGTTCAGATAGAATTTCTATTAAACATGGCTTACGTTTAGAAACCTCGAATGGTAATAACGTGAATTGTCAGCGCGTGTATTAGCCTCAGCGACTTGCCACACTCTATAAGCTCATTGCTTGCACTGACAAGGAAATCAACATTTAGAGACTTGTCTTAAAAAATTCAATAGATTGAAAGCTATTGATTTTCTAGTAAAAGCATTTGTATGATGATCCCAAACATGCCAGTGCTAATTTATTATAATTATCCACTCACACTGCTTTGCTTTTCTTTCTGATAAACAAAAATTATTAAATCCAATACTTTAACAATCGAGTACTTACCAGTGACTGTATGTCGAAAAAATTTCATGTATAATCGTTCACATGAAATTCTTTACAGTGCACCAACTATTACACTTTATCAAGTGTGCTTTTATCCTCCTAGCTTTTGACTCGCCAACCTTATCTCTTTCAATTTATTTGTGTCTCTCACTTATTAGTGAATCTATGTATATAGATTCCATGAAGTTTCCAATTTCCCACGCGTTCTTTTTCTGCTGTAAAAGTGGAGTAGACTAATGGATTCATATCTTAAAACGAAAATAATGCAGTATAATTAATAGAGGTAGCGATATAATGATTAGAATCTTGCTTCCCAAAATATGGTACAATAATTGTGTTTTGTTTTATGAATAATCGAGAACATCGATCAGGTTTCGGGGGTTATTACCTAGCGATAATGGCAAACGTTATTAAAATTTTCGATTATTTACGCCCGAGGACGCCGTTAAGATCTAATTGCGTGTTACGATAGATTAATCTTTCAGTATCAGAATCCGTACCATCGCCGATCTAATGAACACGTTACGCTTATCACAGCTCCATTATAGAATACATAAGCGATAATAATTCTGGCCTCCTAATCACGTTATCACAGTTAACCTTGTGTCTCTTGTAATGGTAATTATTAGCTAAAGGGATGATCTTCGACATTCCTATTTTCTCTGCTCATATCCATGGTTTAATGTAGAGCTAATGTATTATAGGAGAACGTAGAATTATAAAAATATCGCCTGACACGTATGTCACTGTGTGCCATAATTATTTTTGGACAAAATGACGCATAACGAGCACCGATATTGATGACATACAGTTTGAAAATAGGGCAACTATATGTAAAGCAATATAATTACAATTGCACTATAATAATGAAAAACAGCAATGACGAGAAATTAAGTTAGCTACCTAATACGATGCTATCGCAGAATATTATTATTCCAATTGAATCTTATTCCGTGATTGAGCAGGTCTGCTGTTAGAAATATTGCACTAGAATTTCATTCGTATCTGCAATAACAGCATAATTGTCTAGTGGAAAGGGGTGAAATAATTATTGCATATTACACAGTAACAAGAATGAACGTCACAATGCGGTGAAACACCGGCTCGATGTCGGAAGTCGACGCCAGCCGAATAGGGAGCAGTTTCAAACGTGTAATTTACCTGTTCGTTCATTTGCATCGCATGATGTATGAGAACGTTTGCGGCTGTTCTATCGTCACTAGCACTGTGTACACAATTTGTTTGCCTAGCCACAACCATATTTTACGCGTACATGATCGATGACCATGATACAATATCCGCTGGCGCTAGTTAAACGTTTTATCGGGGCCTATGCTTTTGAATAGAAATAGAAATCTCAGTTTCCCGAAAATTGCACAGGAAACCAGATTTTGGCGCCAGTGAAATCGCAGTACCGTTCCAAGTGCCTCTGTGGATATACTGGGTGTTCGACGACAGGTGTCAGAAACTTCAAGGGATGAATCTGCACGCTAAAATAAGACGACAACGCGTTTCAGGCTTCATTTCAGTGTTATTGTACTCTTCAGTATTTTTGTACTTTATTGGAACTTCATACCGTTTGTTAATACCGTAGAACCTCAATTAAACAAAATATCACGAGATTCAAACCTAAAGCATTTGTTTAATAGCTAGTTTTATTTTCTTCAGCAAACTACTATTGTTTCACTATATAAATCTTAATCGATATTCTACGTATTCTTATTTTTATTACACTAAATATTTGCAACCCTAAGTAACAGAAATTTTGGATATTAGAAGTTTAGTTAATCGAGGTTCTACTGTAAATTAAATTAAATTATTGATTTTGAGAGAATGTCTAAAATATGCGACACCTATGTCTGACTTAGGATATATTCTACTACTGACATGCACTCAATAGAATAAGTATCAAGTCAGAAACATTTCAAGGGAATGTTAGGCAATTTCCCAATGATTAATAACACTGAAACGAAGTCTCAAACGCAATATTGTCATTCTTAATTTTTATCCTACGTTGAGATGTTTTATCCTACCTCTTGAAATTTTTGACACCTATTATCGAACGCCTTGTGTCCACTTGAAAAATTAGTAATAGTAGTGAAGTGCAAAAATATTGTGTCCGTTAGGCCTCGTTCAGATTAGTCGATTCAAATGGCTTGAATTCAAGTACTTTAAAACCATTTTAACAGTATGAACCTCTTATTTACTGTTCTTGAAGTGTCTTCCCAAGTTTCTATGCTCGTTCTCATTAGCCAAGTTGCTTGAATTCAAGTCACCTGTTTTCATATTAACTTCTCATGCAGTTCAGGGAGTGGGATATTTAGCAAGTTAAGACTGTTTTACAAACATGAAAGGTTTATTTTATACCACAACAAAATACAAAATCGTTGTACAAAATATGAATGTCTATAATAGTCCAAATTTTCAAATTCGTGTTTGGTAAGGCATTAAATGTTTAGAAGTTCGGTGTATACTCTTTTCTTTATTTAAAAAATGTCTTCAAGAAACCCAATTCTCCTTCCACGTGTCATATGAATGAAAAATATTTTTGAAGTAGACCTTAGAGAGCTATAATGGGAATATAAGGCGGTTTCTTTATTGCACAGTACCCACAAGCTTAATGCATTTCATGGCACAAGCAGGACCTGCAGGACGTTACACAAAGAGTCTTTGTTCGGGCAACCAACTCATAAATCCGAAAGTCCTTTACATAGCGTGTGGTCTTACGATGTGTCAATTGCTATTGAAGGTGAGTTGCCTGGGAAATAGTTTGAATAGAAACTGAGTCATTTTCCAACTACAAGTGCTTCAAACAATATACAATTCGAAATAAATTAACTTCCTCGACAAGAGCACTATTCTCTGTGGACACAACATAAACCCAAAAATGTGGTTTTAACAATTCAAATAACATGAAACCACTTTATATGAACCTGCTATTTTACTTGGCTCGAATACTTGATTTTCAAGTTTTAACTAAAATTAAAATTCTTTCAATTTTGTTTTATTTGAAATAATATCTCTTAAATAGTGTAAATTTGCATAGTATAAACGTATAAAGAAATAAACTGATACAAGTGCATTTAATATAAAAAGTAATTAGTTACATACTTCGACGACATTCTGAATATTCTCTGTTTCAAGATAAATTAATTGATTTCAAGCTTTCTGAATTGTAAGGTCTGGGATTTAAGCTACTTGACTAATTTGAACCAGACATTTTATATTATACGAGTGCTTCATTTTTACCACTAGTTCGATTCACAGACTTTGCGAGTTCAGTCTTTGTATTGGTTTCAATTAAGTCAATTTTCTCTTTCAATTTCCCTCGATCATGCCAGATTAGGAGATTCGGGATGTGTCGCTGGCTTTGGAGCCGTGTAATCCAGATGATAACGCGGATTAAGTCCACCGTTGAAACACCACGAGCTAATCGTATTCCAGAAACACGAGTGTGTAAACATCACGACCTAGCCTTCGCCATCGAACTGTTTTCTTCCGACTTCCTAATTCCTTAAGACTACGATCTCGAAGCTCGCCCCGATTCGCTGACTAGCTAATATCGAAACATCCCTTATCTCCCTTATCTTTCCCTCTCGAACGACTTTGCGGTGGCGTTTGAAAATTTCCAAGCGAAATTCGATTAAGAAGATCGAAACTTATCCTCTGAGGATCTTAAGTGCGACTAGAGAGCATTCAGCTAGGCTATTTTGTACTTAAGCTTCGAGTTCATGTACAGAATACCTAGATACAGTTTGCGCCAAGTATTTTCAAGGCATAGAGGATTTAAGAAGTTCGAAGTTCAGAGCACGAAATGCATTAATAGAATAACAATCGGAGAAGTGAAACTGTTGATAACTGAATGTGCGTACGCTGAAGTGTTATAGAAAATGTTGTTTTGCAGGAAATAGTAATCTTTCTGTACTTCGAACTTAGAACATCATTGACCTGCAATATTAGCCTTGTTTACGTGTTTACCTTATTTACCTGGAAAGTTATAAATGTGCCTCAGGGACTTTGAGGTTGAATCTCTTCCTGAGGTCCCTATATACTCCCTCCTCTCGACTTCGCAAGCCTCGAGAGGCTCAGTCTACTACTACTGACCCAAACCCCCTAGGGCACCCCTTCCTTAAGTCCCTAATCCACTCTCCTACTATGTACTGCTTCACTTCTAATCACTTTCCTGAATGATAATCCTCTCTCACAGTTTTCTTCTTCTGCACTAACCGTACTAACATTAGATCTAAGTCGCATACGCACGTTTTTTATTTAGTGTGGACATAATTGCAATTAGTATTAAACTGCAAGTTAGAAAATATGCGTATATTTTAATTCCACTATTACTATTGACATGTTAGTAACAATTTAGAAGCTAGCTTTACGTCTGTGAAGAACAATAAGTGATTCTCCAATGGGAGCTTTCGTGGCTTCAGCTTTATAACAGCTATTTACTTTATACTTAAAGTAGTTCTTAACCAACTATGTTAGAGAAATGAAAGTTTATTAACCTTCAGACTACTGCAATCAGGAGTACTGTACTAGAGTAATTTCTGGTTCACATGGCGATGAGTCGAAAAACTCCAGCAAAGTATACCGTGAGTTAATAAACGACAAATGTAAAAGTGACATGCTAGTGTATAAATGATAATAAGAATTTTTAACACTACTCAGATTTATTAAAAAAAGTTAAATATTAATCTAAATAATTGTGTAGTAATGAAAACTGGATATTTAATAACTATTTAATTGACTTGATATTTAATTGACTGGATATTTAATATTATTACCATCATTGACTACTTTGTCGGACTTCTGAAAAATTTGTATATTTAGTAATCACAGAAAACTAAGACAGCGTTAGAAAAACTAATACATACACTTCATAACAGTTTATGCCAATTTTAATAAGAATCTTAAACATAGTTTCCCTGTTTCAGATAAAAAAAGTAAAATAAAAGTCTTCTTTCGACTTCGTCACATATTAATGCATTAAAATGCGTCATATTTTACTAACAATTCAATTGGCGAATTGAGAAATAGTACGGCCAACTCAAACGATATTGGCCGCATCCACATTTTCTATTTCTCTTTCTTTTATTCAATGGCTCCCGTGGAATAGAGAGATAGACAATATCAATACGACTAGATTCGTTTGTGCTGAGTGTACAAGTCCAAAAACTACATTTAGGTATTTGGTCATAATATGTTGTTTTGTGTATTTTACATATTAAGACTACGAAGTCAGAGAATATTAAATCCACTTATTTTCTGTGTGACCTAATGTACTTTAACCCTGGAATCCAGATATAGCTTTGACACTATTTCAAAATGCCTAATTCTGAACCTATTCGTCAATTTATAGGTTCAATTTCTTGCTAACTATGTGGTAAATCGATTCCACGTTTTACACAAGGGTTTCCTATGACCCAAATTAGTTTAACTCAAAATCAGAGTGAAGTCTTGATTTTCAACGTTTACCATGAAACTGTATTAACCGTCAGTTGTCACACTGGGTCATATAGACGCGGTTTAATATTCAAACAGCTGCCGTTGAATAAATAACAGGGACGTTCGAATGAAAAAATTTTAAAATATAACTTGAATATTGTAGAATATATTTCACTGATAAAAAATTAACAAATAAAGTGACATGTTCAAAAAACAATTCTTAAGGCTTAAGTTCTGACAAAAACAGTTTTGTAGAAAAAATTGTAACTTTTTCATATTTTAATCGATGCAGATGAAAATGTAGTGTAAAGGAAGAAATAGCTTTTAGTGTGCGTTTGAAAGAAAATATTTATTTGACATATCGAAAAAGGGAAATTTTTGAATAAGAAAATTCGTATAACTATATTCGTATCGAAATCTATCGGCAGAAACAGCACCACACTTTTTTCTTTTTAATTATTGATACGTTTCGACCCAGAGTGACAACCGAGAATTATTGCAAGTCTTGCACTATGCTCTCTCGATTCACATAAAAAAATAAATGCAATTCCGTAATCAATCGAACAGCTTTCCACCAGAGAAAATCTGTTCGTACAGACGGTCGTAGGGGCAAGGGCACAAAGTTATGAGCGTCTGAAACATCGCGCGCACAAGCGGCAGCGCGCTGCGTATTTGCGTGTAACTGCGAAAGTTGCGAATGTAAATCCAGCTCTCTCGTCGCTATACACGTTGTCGTAGCAAACTAGCACGATTTCGCCGTATAACTGCATCTGGCCTCGGTGACTCCCGGGATCTTCCATAAATAAATGCATGAGCGCGTATACGTTCCGCGCTCTCCGTTACCAATGCATTCGACGTATGTTGCGTCGGTAACGTTCGTATGTTGATTGTAGTGCACGTTGTACGCCAGTTGTGTCCGTACGTGAGCGGTACAAACAATCGCTACGCGCACTGCGGATGCACGTGCATACGAGATACATGGCTAAGCGATGAAACCGCGATCAATTCGCGCGAGACGGATGCTGGGGGTCACTGAGCGCCGTTAATATCGTTTACGCGGAGGAAAAGAAAGAATGGGACTCTCTGATGGAGACAGTGGTCTGGAAATCGACATACCTGCAACAATTACATGCAGTCATTCCAGTATTCTGCAGTACCAGGGACGATAGAGACGCTGGTGGTTGTTGAGAGAAAACTCTTAAGGTAGTTGTTCCTAAAAATGAGTTATTTAGAAATGTCTTGAAATGTTGATGATGAGTTAGGTGATGTGAGTGTCGTCTGATGAAATGTTAAGGAATTTTGCTATCCTAAATCCTAGATGTTTGTCTTCAAAGTTTCAGCTTTTAACATGTAATCCTTATACATATAGAAAGTTCGCTGAAGTGACATTTTTAGCTGTACCTTTAAAAATTGCATAGGGAATTCTTTACAAAGCTTATATAATTAAATATCCATAAGAATTTAATTAAAAATTAAAGAAACCAATTTATCATTTAGTTACTGAATTACAGCAATAGTACAAAGTTCATGATTTAGCGAAATTGTGAAGAACTTCCGAAGTATGATGGATTGTACATGGACAACTACCCTAAACGAAGCAATTTGTTAATTTTGAATTTCGAAGTTAGAGTACTTGGAGGATTTATTTGGTGAAGACAAAGAGACCTCCAGGAAATCGAATAAAAATATTTGCATAACAAAAGCTAGAAATCTGAATACATAAAATTGTGCAGTTCTCAGCTACACCATCTATACCATGGATCATAGAACACTGATAAACACTAGAACAAAATTCTTAAATAATATTAGCCTTTCAATATCAAATTTTGGAATTGGAGAACCCAAAGAATCTGTTTGCTGAGGGCCAAGAGGATGTCATGAAATCAAGTAATACATAAATTCAGCATAGAGGTAACTAAAAAACTTTCTAGGTCCAACATAAGATTATGTCATTCTCAGTGGCTTTCTCAATATCACACACAGAGACATTGATGACCAATAAACTGAAATTTTAAGCAATACTACCTTTTTAATAACGAATGATGAAATTAGAGAACTTGGAGGAACCATTTACTAAATCTCAAGAAGCTTTCATTAAATGAAATACAAGTGTGTCCACAACTTGAGAGCTTGCTACCTCTATTATAAAATTGTGTCACAGTGGCCTACGCTTGTGTCGCGCTCCATATCTGCATAGCCCTAGGTGTCGCTAGCTTGACAGCACTGGGATGACCCCTAAATCATTCTGCGCTGGTTCTTCGATGCAGAGCAAGGGGTGTACATCTCGATGGAAGTAACCCGAGCAAGGAAATCGATAGAAGTTTATGGATACGTTGTTTACCGAGCAACGACGGTTGAGGGTGCATTGTACCGCGGCAGAAGAGCACTTTTTTACGGTGTACCGATTCCAAGCTTTTAGCTTGCCCTACTGATTTACGAAACGGTAGAATGCGCGTCCGTGTCGCGTGACGCTTCGCGATTAATCCTCGTAACTGTTATTTGCCCCGTGACTATGAATCTAGGGGAATTAATGAAAATTACAGTTTATTATATTACGATCCTCCAGTAATCCATGGAAAAAGATTAGACAAATATCCTGAATTCTGTGAATGTATTTGTATTCATAGACCTGTGGCGATCAGCTGAGCCGATATTTTTATGCGTTTTCGAGCGTGCATGACAAAGCTACCGAAATAGAGATTGAATTATCGTGCAGATGGTTACGGGGCTTGTTTGTTTCCGACTGGTCAATCAAAAGTGCAGTTGACAGCTGTGAAATGGGTTGAAAAATGCACCAGCGATATTCCCTGTTCAATTATTTACTCGCTTCATTGTTTTATGCTCGAAATATACTGCGATATCGGCGTCGGGGATTTAGTCATTAAATTCTCCACGAAATTTCGCAATGAACGCTTGGAGAGGTATGTTTTCCATATTTTTCACAAATAACATAATTTATAATCGATTATAAAGGCCCAAAACGGAAGTCCTCGGCTCTATTAGGTTAAACGTTCCTCTCATTTCTTTTTTTTTTTTTGCTGCGATTTTCCAATTACAAACACGTTTTAGCCAATTGAGCATAAATTGACATGAAGCGATTATTAAAATCCTGAATATCTTTCAGTTTTAGCACGGGATATGAATTTTAGTTGACTTCGTATTTTTAGCTAGCTCGAATTCGCTGATGGCTTTTTAATTGACAGAATTTTCCTGGCACACTGGGAAACATTTGACGAAAAAACACCTACTATTTAAATTCCTGGACATATAATTTCCTCGAAATACATGAATAATTATTTCTTTAAATGGTACATGAAAATACCACATGAAAATATTGTATATAGAGACAAATTAATAGGAAATTAGATCAACGTTTCATTGACAAAGTGAACAAAGGAGTATGTTAATTTTTCAAAAGTGGTTAGTGAACTATTAAGTATACATCTCTTCTAGAAACTATACTTTTTGATCGAACTAATTTAGTTTTCGCCTGATAAAATTGGTGGCAAGGAGTGTGGTGAAAAAGAATTGTTGGAAATTGTTCTTCATAACGCTAAAAGTAATTTAGCTGGAGCCATTGAACATACTCTGTACATCCACTTTGCCAGTATTATTTTTATTGTGTAAAACGTATTCTCGTTTAAACACCGAGTTACCATTTCCGCGCACAAATTTCTCTACCATCGTTGCGGACCAGTTGATAGCCTGTAAATTGTTTTTAAATCGATAAAGCCTCGTGCATCCAAGCCGATTTTAAAAACAAAGCTCACGGTGCTACGTACATTTTACTATAAATCCTCTCTCTACTAATGTATGTGTATACTGGAAGAGTTTCTGCATCTTTCCTTTAACTCTTAATGGTCCGTAAGTCTGTCCTAGTTCAGCCGCAGATTCAAATTGAATGGCTCTCAGTTAAACCACAGGCTCCTTGCATTTTAACAAACCGATCGAAATACATTGGAACATAATCACCGAAATTTTTGCCCCATTTTAGAGATGAAACCTTAATACTTCCAATACTGACAAACACAGACAGATCTAAAACCTTGGAGGTTCCTATTGAAGAGAAGTATAAATTTCAGTCCTGCAGCAAAGAATTGAGTGTTGCGATATTTGCACGTGATTTTAATTCTTTGCATTGCAATTTTCCACTGTCTTGACTTAAACGAATAAAATCAGATACAAGAAACAGAAAGAATTCATATAAAAGCAGAGAGAATATCGAAGAAAAGGAACATTTGGGATGCATTATGCAGTCGAAACCAGTGCAACTCTTATGAATGTAGAGTATTCTGATAATCTTCACAAAAGTTGCCCAAACCAAAGACGTGATGATCGCAGCAAGTCGAAGGACGAAAAAAGAGACGGAAGAATCCAGTGAAAGGCGGAAACGGTTCGAAAGGAAGTTGCAGCGCTGAATGTCAAAGGATACTGCAATAGAAACGAGATAAAATACAGATAAACGTAGAAAAAAGAGGTCGATCCGAACTGTGTGGCAAACGGTACTCTCGAAATTGCAACTGTTACCAAACTTTTAAAGTGTCTTCGAGCAATATTGTCTCCACAACGCAAGACGAAATGCCGCCATTTTGCTTCTCGTCTCTAAGCAGTCTGTATGCTACAGTTCTTGACGTCCCATCCGACAATGCTTACAGCATCCTCTGTCTTCCCGATCTCGAGCACCCATTTCCATATCAAACAGATCGAGCCGTTCCAAGACTGGGGTACTTAAATTGCTCCAGATTCCTGAATCTGCCTCGTGCGCAGAGCTTCGAGTATAGCACTCGATACAGGTGAAAGACTTTTTGTTTTCGTGGAAGCGCTAGAAAAAGACCAAACAAAGGTCTCTCCAGGATCGCTGCGAAGCTGGCTCGTCGAATTCCGCGAGCACGAATGAACGAGCAAGCTTTCTCTGAAGACTGCTTGCGAAGTGGCAGTGAGTTATAGCTTTATAGAAGCAGCCGTCCGCAAGATTCGCCGCTGTTCGTGTTTGCATACGACGGTGTGCGTGCACACACTCGCGGGAATGAAACGGGATGGGGATCAAGATCTCGTCTTGACGTCGAGCACGTATATCCGGTAAGGTATTTGCTCGCTGCCCGTCCCGCGGCTTGACATGTACATGCACTTCTGGATGCAAGGGAAGAGCTTCTTTCGAAAAACTCCTGGCAACACAGACCCGCGGACAACGCGGGAAAGCTTCTTCCCTAAATGGCGCCGCGACGAAAATCAGACGGTGGCGTCCCTTTTTTCGAATCTTCAACATCACTATGCTGCCTGTTGGCTAGTACGTAAGACGTAAAACAAAATATTATAGCATCTTCCTCCTTCGATTCTTTCGAGTGATTTTTTAATAGCTGCTAGCATGGTTTAATTCGAATAGAGTTGACGAAGCAGACCAATATAATCGACCATTGTTTTATGCGAAGAATTTTGTTTTTTATACTCTTGTAGGAATGTCATGCAATATTGACTGTTCTAAAATTTTTTGTTATGTTTTGAATTAGAGTCGATAAAAAACAAATGTGAAAAACATATTTGTAATTGAAATAAAACTTCATATAAATGGCAAACTTGTTTTCGTAAAATTTGATAAAAGTTGATAAAGCAAGCAATGGTAAAAGAGTTGTAATTTGTAGGAAACGAAAAATAGTTGTACAGTGCTGATCGATTGTTTGGTTAGTAATGTTAACAAAAATACATTTAATCTATGTGAAAATAGACAGTTTTTATTTGAAAGTTATTTTTACAAATATCACGAGTGAAATAACTAATATTTTTCTAATCTATATTTAACACGTGAGTAACGTTACATTTAATTCTCTGCATCCGATTTTCGTCGAATAATTCTTTACAAGCGATACTTTTACATTAAACTTCAACATCCTATCTGTTGCTAACAGATCAAAATCACAGATAAAAAATCTAGCTTATACTGATCTACAATTAGTTGAGCAGTATTGTGTGATTTTCATCTACATCTTTTTTTTACTTCAATTCTTTATAAATTGCCTTTCTGAAGAGTTTCGAACACGATCAATAGTATTGTTAATATCGAAAAGTATCGACAATATTATTGATCAGTAAACAATAATATTGACAATTTGCGGTCGAAGCTCAATATCTAATGTCAATATTCGCAGTACGCATTTAATTTTTTTGCATTGAATGAATCGATATATTGTAGTATAAGGGAATGACAATATTATTGTCAAACTGAATTCCCAATATTATTGTCAATATTACTGATATTTGTGGGACCCTTCACATGAATCCAAGGCACCCTTTTCTTGAACATATTCTATCTTAGAGTAATCCTCATTTCACTGAGTCTTAACTATAAACTATTCACCATTGGTAAACATGATAAAATTAATAAGCTATCCAAAAATTCTCAGAAAAGAGCAATTTCTCATTACTAAGAAAATTATTCTTATCAACCGTACACAAATAATCTTATTGGGCCTTATAACCAGTTTAGAAGAAGAAATGTTATCCTACGACAAGTGGTACCTCTTAAAGAATTCTGCATTTACATAGAGAGATCACAGAGCTTTCAGACAGATATTTATGAGATCCACGTGCCAGATATCAAATCGAAGGGTTCTCTGCTCAAGACAGAATCTCGATTTTGAGATATTAAGGTCGAGAAGGGTTGCGTGCAAACTTGCTACAGTCGGAAGCGTATTTTCCAGCCCCTTATTGACTGGAGCAAGGTTGTCCTCTTGGTTATCAAGGATTTATCCCCGGATGCGCGCAACCATCGATTCCTCTTCCTTAACGTAGCGAGGTTAAATCGAGCATCCCTCGCGGCTGCTGTCAAGTTCCCTTCTCTCTGCGACCTTTATTTTATCCTGAACAATTTCCCTTCGAATCTCAACTTCACGATACACAACACATATCCAAATCTTACATTTTCAATTACATAAAGAGACACTTTTAGGTATTCTAGATACAACATCACGATGAGATGTTAAAAGAATAAATCTAATTCAGTTAATCAAATTTACATCCATTCTTTAAGTTAACATTTCCATAATAACTCACTATTTTAATAAAATAAAAATGACACAATCCTGGTATACGTACTTGCATTTAAAATCAAAAGTATAAGAATAAATTACTTCAAAAGAAGCTAACAAAACTAAGTTGTACTGTTAAAATTCACACATCTAACGTATCAACAGGTACTAACACTAGGCTGTTAGTAAGAAGTAAAGTTTTAACACGTGACTCCATGGAGAATAAGTCCCCAATTTGCACTGAATGCACCTTATGGTAAGTGCAGCCTTATGCACTTTTATACATACATACATTGTACTTTCTACTTAACAATCTTCGTTGCTAGTGAACCCATAACTGAAAATTTAAAATACAAGGAGAAAGAATTCATTGCGTTACGAAATAGAATTACATCCACCGTGGAAAGCACATGTATCATTATGGTGTCTTCGACGGAAGTTGTATAGAATGATATAGTGGTACCTTGTGCAATGATACAGTCCACACACGGTAGCCAGAGGAATTACGAGCCTTTGGGGGTTGATAATTCCATCCGTCGGCGCACAATACTCAGACGACGGAGACGCCGTAGGTGAGCGTGGGCTCGCTGGCCTTCGAGTAACCTGCATGAGTGAAATTGCCCCTAAAATTTATGTTCCTATTGGGGATGATCGCTTCCCTTGTTAGAGGACCGTTCCCAGCCCATACCGAATCCCGCACGTTCATTGACGAATGATTCGCCCAACGCAACGTCACCTAGCCTCTGATTCTGCAGTCAGAAATTTGTCTGGCGGATTCGATAAACATTTAGAGTGGAATAAATGATAGCGAACCACATCCAGTTTATTCCGGAAGTTCGTGAAATAGATGCGGGCCTTGGCGCAATGTCGAATGCATTTCCATCGTGCCAGTGTCGGTATGCTCTCCTCAAATGTGGAGAATGAGGCCTGGAATTTAGATTAACGATCGTGCGTGACTTGAAAATTGTTGGCGATGCCATCGTTTCATATTTTTCTCTACCTTTGTCATTCGACCTGGTATTCTCCTTTTTCCTTTTTCTACAATTCCACGTCTCGCATAGTGTCCTGAATATTTGTTTCGAAATTTCTTGGAAAAAGCATACGACTTTAACGTGGTGTTAGATTACTACTTATATTTTGTAGCTGTGGTTATTGCACTGTGCGTCTGTTGGTGGTACCCGCTTTAGTGTTCGAAATTTTTCCCACTTTATGTATGCCACTACCTCCACCAATCCTTGGAAATGAAATTTTGAGAGTTTAGGTACGTACATGTAATGTAAAAATCTTACAATCTCTACAGATTTATGTAGACAACCTTTACAGATTTATATATCTTAAAGCCTCTATTTGGGTTAGTTTTCAGAAGTTAGCCGCCTAGATAAGGGCCTAGATATGGTCCTCGATTGCAGACGTTAAAGCAAGCATAACTGTATTCCTCAAAGGATCACCCATGATTAGCTAGCTTGGAATTAGCTCAACGAATAACTCGCTTGGATCACTCGAGCCTAAGTGCACTGGAAAGTCATTTACCTGAAGTCCAAATGTTCTTTAAAATACTTTTCTTCTCACATCATCAACATCTCTTAGAAATATCTGACGATTCCGAGATCTGCCGATCACTACGAAACCACATATTAGAATTGACTATTTATTGGTTAGTTTCGTCAACAGTTGTTAACCAATTAGTGTTTTAGAAGCCAGCATCATCTCTTTTCTTTTCTGCTTTTGGCATACTTGGTTCGTTAAGAGAGGGTAGCGATACTTGTCATGAGAAAGGTGAATACAACCCTAGCAATAAAAAGAAATTTCCTTAAAGTAACATATTTCCTTACCACATATTGGTTTCTAGGACCATAAAACTTTATTCAGATTAGTTCAGTTGCTCGAGTTTAAATAATTTCAAACTGCTTTATCAATATGAATCTGTTCTTTCATTTGGTTTGAAATACTCTTTAGAGCCCTCACAGATGCATAAATACTTTTTGGTATTAACAATATTATTGATCGTGTACGATAGATATTGAAGGAATAAGGACTAACATTCATGAAATTTTGTATTTTATAACTCAAATGTCAATATTACATATGCTGTTTGCGGTTAAATACCTAAAATCAATATCCACATCACGCGTCCAGTTACTGTTTTTATTAAATGAATCGATAGTCCTACCATTCACATAGGCGTTTAAACCTCTAACTCACACTTCGACTGAATTGACAATATAATTGTCAATATTATTAGTCATACATGGGATATTTTTCATAGTTGCAGTAAAATTAAGGTTTTAGAAATTACTTTGCTTAAAGTTGCTGGAATTCAAGTAACTTAAAATGCTTTACCAATGCGAATCTGTTACATTACTTGGCTTAAAATGTTCTCCGGATCTTCGAATGAAGTTAAGATCCTTTCAACTTTCTTTAACTTGAAGTAATGCATCTTGTACAGTATGAACTTTGAGAATGTTAATATAAATGCGTTTTATGTGAAAAGTAATTATTAACTTCCTCCAACCCCATGTTGAGTATCCACTGCTTCAAGTTAAGTTCACTTAATTCAGACGTCTTAAATTCAAGTTATTTGACTAATCTAAATGAAGTGTTAGACATTAATCTACCCCTGGAAAAGTCTGCGGTTTCTGACATGTTTTTATCATTAAGACGAAAAAATCGAAAAACTCCAGATGGTCTCCAATAGTTTTCAGTTTCTCGCCCTTGAGTATGCTTTACGCCTAAAAAATAGTCATGAACTAAAGTCCTGTAACTCAAAAATAAATATCTGCAATTTAATTTGCATTATAAACTCTTTCAATGGTGAGTCTGAATATGTTAGAAATAGAAAATATATGAAAATTGCTGAGATATGACTCTATGTACACTTAATAAAGTGACATGATCTTTGCGATCTGGGCAAAAACTATTTATTCTCAGAGTCGGTGAGCTAGGTTGTCAAGATCCTCTGAAAGTGGTCATAAAAATAAAAATGAAAGTAACGAGAGGAAACGGGAAAAGCGATGTCTTGGTTCATACGAGACGTGGTCAGATTCTTCACGATGCTTTGGCCAACGCTACGTCACTATTCAACGTCAGTAAATGGTTTTCGTCTCACTAAAGAGACGTCAGTTTCTCTCCTCGCGTCTCATCGTAGTCAATGGTTAGAAGGTAGTTTACTATCTTACTCGAACAGAACTTTCAGTCGAACTCAATTTAAGTTCTTTACCGTTTGTTCGCAAAGTAGAATGATCGAAAGATATGCACAGATGCTACAATTTATAGTGAATGTTATCGACTAGGTTTAATCTAAACTCTCGCTCGCATCATGTCAGTACTTTATTATTCTGAATAGAATGATCTTAAGTAAACAAAAATTTGTTTTATATCGAAAAAGTCCAAGAAAGAACTACTTGGTGTCTAAATAACAGTATGTTTTCTACTAAACATTTTAGAAAGAGAATTTGAAAGTTATTGAATCAGTAGAAGGAGTAATTTAATTTCCATTGTATAACACCCTATAGTATCTTAATTTTTATTCGCGAGGTCATTTGAACACAACAGTATTTTCTCTTAATTTTGAAAATATCGAGCTGGAACAAAGAATCGTTAAACCTCTTCCCAACATTTAAACATGGAAACACTCGCTCGTGTTAGACGATCTTTTGTCAAAACAGAGAAATCTGTGTTGAGCAGGTGTGTAAGATGCAAATGAGGGTAAAGGTATAGAAAAGAGGAGCGAGAAGTATCATAACAAGCGAAACCCTGATAGCCTTACGTTGGTCTCGCATAGAAGGGAGGTCGTCGCTCACTGGCTTTTAAATCAGGTTTCAAATGTCATTATTGTTCGCGGGGACTTTTAGCATGTAGCAATTTTCCGGTTTCCCTCTCTTAGCGATGCGACATCAAAGGCGATATCTACGCTTTCCAAGTCACAATAGATTTTTTCAACTTTGCTGCGTAACTTTGAGAGAGCAAACGACTAGAGTCGCATTGCTGTTCGTATAGGTAAATAGGATTTACTCGCCTTTCGCCTGCAACTTGCTGGAAACTTTTCCACCTCTTTTTCCCTTTATTTTGCCGCGTTGACTGTCGCTTCCTCTTTCGCTGCTCCTTTTCTGCTTGCCCTTTTTGTTTCGTTTTTATCCCTATTTCCTTCACGGCCTTTGCGAGATGAAATTTTCACACGTGACGAATGAAAGGGATGCTCGAAGGTGGGACACAGTTGTGGCTGTTATGGACTTTGACGGTATTCAACCTAACAGGATTTACCTTTAAGGACTTAAATCACTTTCATCTTTTTGTTCTTCTAAGGCAGGCTTCGGAATTAACTGCTCTTTTCGGCCGATTTTCGAAGGCGACGCCTCCTTTCTCCTTCGCACGTCACTTCTCTCCGCGGCGGGCCTAGTGCTCGGAAGGCCTCAGACGCGTACCACAAGAATCGCGCGTCAGGGGATACCACTGACAAAACAAAAACGCATCAACAATAATACCTCATGGGTGATGTGGAAATCTATGGATATAAGTGACGTCGCCCAAATGCGCTACGCGCGATTTTTGTGGCACGCACCTGAAGCCTTCCGAGCACTAGGGCCGCCGCGGAGAGAAGTGACGTGCGAGGGAGAAAGGAGGCGTCGCCTTCGAAAATCGGCCGAAAAGAGCAGTTAATTCCGAAGCCTGTTCTAAGGCAACTGGCCAAACTGATCGATATGCAACGGGAGCAAGTTTTCGTAAATTAGGGTTAGGACACACGTAACAATGTCAGAATCCCACTCAACAGTCTCAAGAACCATGCAAATGTCCATTCCTAACAGTAAAAGTGTTTTTCCGCTATCTCTGAGCGAAAAGCTCTTCTTCCATTTCCTTCTTCTGCTTCGAAAAGAATCGTAGCTCGGCTCGAACCGCAATATCATTCTGATGTTTTGCATATTGAAGGCAGCACGTGGCTGTCGAGTAGCTCAAGCATGCCAAGTAACACCAGTGTCCTGAAGACGTGTTACAAAAGCTTGCTTATCGAATCAGTATTCTCGAATGGCCAGCCTCGGGGATCTGCATCGGAGAGACAGTTCTTTATTATCCGCCTGCTCACGGGATTCGAGCCTCGACGAGACAAAATGGAGGCTAGGAGCGTGCCTAGTGCCCATCATTGTCAGTAGACTTTGTTTAAAATTAGATTCCAGACTGGGTTGAAGTGATACAAACGTTTAGCTATCATCAAACCTAAAAGAAACACGTTCGAGTCGCTTGCGGCATAAATTATCATAAATGCCAGCCGAGATGATACCTCGTGCGGCGAAGAATGCGGTTTATGCAAATCCCATGCGCGAAACAAGCTCCTTAATTATTTTGCGAAGGGTGCCCTGTATGTAATAGCTCTCGTATTTGTTATTCAAATCGCCACCAAGTGCAGCCCAATTGCCAATATTTGGCTTTGCTTTTCGTTGGTAGACCGCGCTCCACTAATGTACGTTAGAGGACCCCCTTTTTCATTGGTTCTTAAGACAACAAGAAGACACTAGTAGTTTTACGACGGAAATTAGCGTGATTAAAACATTCTCATGAATTGAACCGACATTCTCGCTGCCACTAGTAATTTCCTCGCGTTGTCAGCCAACGCGAACAATTTCAATATAAATTTTATCACTGCAGGTCCATTATCATCAGCTTGATACGTGCGAGGCAGAAACTGTGCATTACCGGCATAATTTTAAATTTACATCCCGAGGACTCGAACGTGGAAGGGATCGAAGGATACTCCCGGGGAAAGTAGATCCTAATGCGATGGAGAGCCTCGCTTGAAAATTACGCCTGGGACAAAGTGTCGTCGACGTTGACTTTCTAATTTACGCCGCACTGGCCTGGTTAAGTGAATAATTTCATTGAACGTAGATGCTTCAGTGTAATACTTTCTAAGTTGAGATTTTATTCCTTTTTTGTCGTTATTGAACCCTCGCTGTAATCATAATCGACGAAGTGCTTTATTCAATATCTGTTCTGGTTATTTATTTATTCAGATGTGGCGGAAACTCTTTGGTTACAATGAAGAAGTTGAGACATGAGTACAGATCTAACGTACAATGATACATACAATAGTAAGAAAAAAGGGAAGGATATTTCGTAGCTCACTAAACAAATTGGTTCAGAATTCTACTCAAAGTGGATTACAAGGATGATAAAGATTGATTTTTGTCTGAACAAACTTGGTAGGATTGGTCATTTTATTTATACAGTTGAAATAATCATAATTAGTGTTATGTTATTTAACGCGCAACAAGTGACTCCAGATTTCTCGATGGTATACTTACAAGTTTGTTCAATAGTATCTCAGCAGGGTAGAAGAATTTGCAGTACTTTATCCACAAATATGATATCAAACATTTCTCTGTTGCTGTCCAAAATCTAATATCAAGAAAGCTAAGAAGATTATCGCAATTGTATCCATTAATAGGCATAAGGTAACTTCTATGTTTAGCAACAAGCCTTAAAAATTTTTTTGAACATATTGAAACTGCTTATAATGTAGTTCATGATCAGGAGATCATATAATATACAGGGTGCTTCCAAACATGTAGAACAGTTTCGGTTCTAGATACAAAGCAATGAAAAAGTTCATGTGCATATATGTCCAGGAACGTTTAGTTTTTAGTTATAAGCTATTTTATATTGCGTACAGTGTGATACTTTCTTTAAAATTCATGACTGAGGCCATGAATGAGGACCAGTGTTTTGGACAATACTGAATACGATGTACCTAAAGAACTATGCATTTACGAGTGTATTTGCATTTGAAATAACTTCTTTCATTGTCTTTGTGTCTACAATCTATTCTCTAAAAGTGTTCCTGGATGAATTTTTTTCATTCTCTTTATGTCTAGAACCTATTCTCCAAAAATGTCCCACAAATTGGGAAACACCTTGTACACTGACTACAAATTATCTATTATTGGCTCCAAAGGCAATAACTGAAACTTGTTTCAGTTTCAGTCAACATAAGGAACGAAGATTGGAACGACACTTTTCTTAACACTTGAGACATGCATAAATTTTTCTTTTACTGTTCCTCATTTCTTGGTCTTAAGATTCCGACCACGGAGGAAATAAGGATCCAGTGAAGATTTTACTGAAGGAGAAGGATCAGAAGGCTGTTGACACTCGTATTGTCTCCGTATTATACGTCGAAGTTTTCAGAGCTGACGCGGTTGGATATTAGTTTCCGTCCCGGAAGTAGGTCGAGAACGAAACAATAATTTTTCTCGCTCTCGAGATTTACTTTGACATGGCTCTTGTGAAATTGTACACATCTCGCTGTGAATCATTCTGTTTCGCCAGATATGCGTGGTTCATGATTAATAACCGAAACAACATATTCTGGCTTATGATTCTTTGCGTTACGTAGCTTAAGTATAATTTAAATTTCTAGGAATGCTGTAATATCTACAATATTTTCTAATACGTCCGAATACATGGAATACTTTTAATGATAAATTTTACAATGAAGACTGGAGTCAACTCGACTAATTTTTAGTGTCCATACATAGTAAGTCACTAAATTACTTGCTACTCGACTACTAGACCTGTCTGAGCCAGCATTAATAGAGTCATTTTAGTGTGTTAATTAAAAATAAACATAATAGTTTTTTAGTAAGAAACAAGTAGTTGGTCTGAAATAAATTAAAACAATGTACTTTTCTATCTGTTTGAGGAACAGATTTCCTTTTCTTCTTCACTCTTAAAGAGTATTCAAATTGAAAGGGTGGATACGCGCTATTAATCCATGATGGTTGATATCTTGCAATCTTGTTAACTGTTGGTCAGGTTTTGATTCAACGTCAATGCGTGATTGAACTAACACGTTAATTGCATTTTCATTTAATCCTGTCATCGGAGTGATACAATCGGCTTCCAGAACGATTCACTGCGCTCTAGAGTTTGCTCGAGTGATCGTTGATAGGATTCTGCCATCGTCTTCAAGGGTTTCATGAGTTCCGATTAGGTTCCTTCGTAATGACCATACCTACGATTTCCAGGAAAACTTGCATCATCTCTTGTTCGAGTTGTTAAAGCTTTCAGAGGTGAAAAGATTGAACACTGAGCGAGGAAAACAGAAACCATATTTTGTGCTTGTTATTGCTCTAGCAAAAAGCAATGATAAATAATAAGAGAATAGTGCATAGAAAATAAAACCATGAACCATGACTTAATAGTAATCTATTAAGCTCAATAAAATTAGACAGGAGATATTTAGACAGACATCTTAAACCAAATAATCAAGTCCCTATTGTTATACTCCTTTGTCCAAGATTCCATTTTAGAGAAAATCGATTTTGAAAATTAGTCAGATATTAATTATCTCGATCCAAGTTAATATTAGTTCGTTAGCTTCGATAAAGTACATTAGCCTTCATTATCTCTCGACTTTACAACCCCCGATTTTTACTTACGAAGACATACTAAGAAATGAGTTTAAAACAGGATTTTATTGAAAGCAACAAGATGTGAATACAGTAGAGTTCGCAAATTGTTTTTGGTGTTCGCGGAAAAATCGAGTAAGGGTGATAAAAAATTTGCGAACCGTGTTCGCGAATTATTCACTGATGTAGGCCCAGCTTTACAGACACAAAACAAAAAATTGGTGAATAATTTGAAAAATTAGAAAACGATAACACATTACTGCCCATTCAGTAATTTTGAATTCGTCGAGTAGACTTACTCATACAACAACGAAGCGATATTTTCAGCAGTACTTGTATCACGACAAAAAATAATTAAAAAAAAAAAAAAAGAAACAAATAATCTGCAACAAAAATTACACAATTTTTATCTTACATTTTCACGTAGGATCATCCTTTACCCCCGTATACTATGTACGATTACAGCCCCACCCTATATTTCAAAAGAAAGAAATCCTGCCAGGATAGATGACCTCTATGTGATTCAACGTAGCCAATAATACTCAGGCACGAAGCAGGTACCTCTATGTTATAGTTCTCACCGGATTATGTATTACAGCAGTAGGTACAAGTTGCAATATCCACAACCTATAAACGATCGAGTATCGATTATTCATATAGGACAAGTTTGCAATCCGCTCCACGGTTGATGCGTCGCCATTATCGTACTGATGATCGAAGAAGCGTGGAATAGTGAAATGCAGTTTCGTCGGCGATCAAAGTTCCGTTCTATCGCACAAACGACTACTTCATACGGAAATGAAGTTACGCAGGCGCCTAGTTAACGTGAATTTCGGTCTCTCCTCGTAGCATTATGCGGCTCTCTATAATTGAGGATTGTTCAGGACCGACCGTAAATTATTAGTCATACGTCGAGGTTCTCGGATAATTTCTGTTTGCACGTTATTAACGCATGTATTTAGCTTACACTGAAGCCACGGTTTATTGTGAACTTTCCACGCTTAGAATTTATTCCTTCCTTTCACGTCAATTAGACACTTGGACGATTCCAATCGACGAGCGTTAATTATCAAGTCAAATACTCTTCATAATAATTGAACTATTCTAAATGTATTTATAACATTCTATTCCAATAACAAAAATTATTTTCTCCTTTTGTGGACGCTGCAACATATCTTTTAGCGTCGAAATGATTTTAAGTGTTGCAGCTTTTTGAATCCCTATAACAATGTACCTGCTGAAGGGCTCAAACTGCTCTCGCGGAAAACGCTCGATAAATTCTAGTCACCTCTTCTCGAAAAAGAGAAATTTATACGAGCCGTAAATGCCTTTTTCCCTACATCGTCTGCTCCGTTTTATTTTTTTCCCAGGTGTTCTTGTCTCGTTAACTAATCTTTCTGAAAATTTATTCCCCACTGGAAATCTCCATTTCTAGCTGACGTTCTTTGGGAACTATCTCGTTTACCAGCAAACACAGCCCTCTCGCGTGTGAATATCATTTACGGAAATTCGATTTCTGCGCGACCTTCCTTTGTTCGCTGGCCTGTTAAAGCTGTTCTCTCTTTCAGACCTCTCAGACGGCTTACATCCTCCCCCCACTCAGAACCGTTCAAATTTTCGTGAATATAATCCACTTATGAATCACACTTTTGCAGAGGGAATTAATTAACCGAAAAATATGACTCTACTAAACTGCAGAGTATAGTAGCCCGTTAAAATACGACAAACTTGGAGCTAGAGTGCTGCAATTAACGCAGACCCTAGCGCATTTCAGAGTAGCTGGCGAATTCTATCTGCCTTCAAGAGCGACTAGCAATAAAACCCATGGAAGAGCAAATTACCAGTTTATGTGTCGCTTGAATGTTTCGAGAATGGAGTTTCTGTCATTTTTGGTCCACTTTGAGGTGAGAATCGTATGGATTCATGAGATATTTCTATTGATGATTAGAAGTAATTTATACCTACTGCTGCATCAACATTTCTGTTCCACTTTGAGAGAAAACACCACCATCAGTAATATTTGGTAATATTTTGAAACTTTTTCGGAGATACTATAAAACAGTTTTGCTGATTCATAAGCTAGAAAGTATTAATTACAATGTAGTTCACGTTTTTTAAAACATTTTAATAATTGCCAAAATAATCGCATTTTGAAGGAAAAAAACGGTGTTTACTCCAAAAAAGTTTAACTGTTTGAAAAAAATCAAAGAATTGAGATATTGAAAAATTCTTACACTACATTGTACATAGTTGTTCCTAGTTTATGGCTCCATAAAAGTTTTTTATTAGTTTCAATTTTTGCCTGGCGTGACGTCCAGCAATCGATTTTCTACTAAAAAAGGTTTCAAAACTAGCAAAAAATTTCGCGATTTTGTAATATTTTCACGTTTGAAAAATTGAAAAATGGAATTGAAGCTGGCAATAATACCCTCTGAATAAGGGTAAACTTTTTATTTAATAAAATAACATGAAGTACTTATTTTTTGATACCTATAAACGATATGCCTCCTTAATGGGAGGATCTTGAATAGATTTGTGAGATACTTCCAATAGTGATTAAGAGTAATTTGTATTCATCTTCGTTTTGATCTTATTGTTATCAAAACGTGGACTTTATACTCTCAGGTCCTGGTTTTCCTTCAGAAGCTAGTGAAACAATTGCATCACTTTTAAAAGTGAATAATTAGGTTGAGCAGATTTCTTCACGAGCAAGACCAATTATACGTCAGAGCGGCTTCCTTTGTACATAAGGCAGAAATTTTCTTCCCGGAGCTGTTGTTTGAGTAATAAAATTCTTAAGACGAAGCATCGTGGCTCGCGAAGGAAAGGTTCTCCAATGTATCTAGACAATAAAATATGGAATGCAAATTAAAGGAAAAGATTCACTGCTTCAAGTATTGTACATTGCATCGAAAAGCGGCCTCAGGCTCTTCTTTCAGAAAAATTGGTATTAAATCTTGAGATTTCAATTCTTCTGGCTTCTTTCGCCAGAGAAATCCCTCACGAAATTCTAATTGTCTCGAAAGGTTTTATATAATATCTTTCACGATTATGCCTTCATATTTTCTCGTTTCGAGACAGCCCAAGGAAAATATTTCAGTACTTAGAGCCAATTGAGAAGGCTTAAACGTTTCCATTATGTTAAATTCATTTTTCGTTTCCCTAAACCATTCTATAGACGAGTAAACGCAGAAGCCATAGGCTACATTCTCATTAGCCTACTCTGACTCGGTCTGGTTAACTGATTGGCTCGCTAGTCATTATCTCCATTTCACGCTTCACGAGATCCAGTGTCTGGTATCCCCACGTTGAACGTTAATAGCGTCGGTGCATCGCAGATCGATGTAGTTAGGTGTCAGCGAAAACGAATAGGTTTTGTAGTTTTACCATGAAATTATTGTATACTCTGCGGTTGAAATTCAATTATCAGCAGGACACCCAAATTTCTACCTCATATAGAATATATTTTATATCGTTCCAAATAGGATTTCCACCAAACCTCGATACAAATCCTTCGCCTAACATTGTCGTCCCTCCTAGTGTCACACGTGTGCGATCAATTCTTTTCAAATCGAATTTGGCACTAAAACAACTACGTGACAATATGGATAAAATGGCTCGATCCCTTAATTAAAGCATTTCCTTCTAATACCACGAAGGATTCAGGAAATAGGTTGCCGCAATCCGTGCCGAATGCAAGGAAATTTATGGGCAGAGTTAACAAGGATGGGTCAAAATAGGAATTTGCAGGGGATCGCTTTATTAGGTCTGTTGCAGAGGTTTCATTCACTTCGATTGCATTCATGGGCGTAACTGGTAAAAACCTAGCGAGATTATTGCTTCCTGCTGCGTGTAATCTCTAACGGGTGACACGAATCCCGTGGGCGTCAGTGGCGGAAGTATCCACGGAAAGGTTCGAGATGTCATTGTTCGCGCTGCTCCGGATTTGAATTCATTGTTTGAAAGAGCCAGTTACAACGGCGCTCCATGGACGATATATTATCTGTTATTATTGCAGCTCGACTCGTAGTCACAATGGTTGGCTTCACTGCGGCCCGATCTCCATATTTTAATTAAAAGCCACACATGGCACGTCTCGCAGCGTAGAAGCCGCTCCGCGCGCTGGTTTGTTCCTCCATGTGCTCGAAACTGGAATGAATGTCTAATGGCGAAAGCACCATTTTTTAAACAACCATTAGACCTTTTAATCAGAAAATATTATTCGATGACACCTTTTCTGCTAATTTCTTATGCGTTTGGTAGTGGTGAACAATGATGAATTAGATAGAGATTATTGTTGTACAGAATACACTAAATCTAAGGGACACGTCAGACTAAGTCAGTTAGAGATCAGCAATGAATAGTGAACCCTTAAAAGGGTGAACTCTGAAATTCAAAATACCTCCTAATGCCCCTCGAATCCCCATAATCAAAGTTCCCAGTTATCTGGTCCTTCGTTTCTAATAAAAGAAGATAGGACCCTAACAAAGAGCCGAAGCTCGAGATATAGACACCCAGCAGGGAGCCCACGCTGCACTATCCATCCTCAGCACAATAAAAAAACTTAATCTCCCGATTGCCGTTGGCTCGCAACTTCCAGCGTCCCCATATATATCCAAGAGGAACGTTTACCCGAACGATTTGCTGTTATCGGCACACATTCAATCCGCAGTTATCCCACTTTCCGGAGCTCATATAGCCGCGGTGCATCCGGAAGAATCTGCTAATGGATCCTTGAGACGGTTGCATTGAATATAAAACATTCGGATGAGCGAGAAGTGGGACTGGGGCGGAGAGAAGAACAAAAGGGAGAAATAAAAGGGAGGAAGGGGCGACAGTTTCGGGTGAACGCTGCTTTATTCCCGCTGTAAGGTATGGCAGGAATGTTCTCCTATGCGAAAATAGTGGCTCGTAGAGCACGGTTGGATGGAGAGGCCATGGAGGGTGTGTCCACGGTTCAACCCAGCACATATGCCTTCTACGGCGTCAACGTGATCCTCATGCATACTGGCTCCCTACGTGGCCGTGCTTATACACGTGCGGTTCCCAGGCGCACGTGAGCCCTTGAAGACGCGTGTGTCACGTTTTGAGACTGTATTCACGCTTCGTGACTCTGAGGGAGCTGTCCTGTCAGTGGCAGTTTGATGAAGACTAAAAAGATTTATTGCAGAAATAGGGAATTCGTGACTCTTGAAAAGGATTTAAGGTAGATGTTTCAATACCTGCATGCTTAAGATGTCGAGTGTCCCAGTAAGTGAGTAACCTACAATTGCATGTCTCGATACCTAAATTAACTGTCCTAATAACTGAGGATACTATTTTATGACACTAGTTTTTATTTTTAATCAGCTATACCTGATATATTAGAATTTAAGCCTAAAATTGAAGCAAATTAACGTTAGTGTTCAGTTATCGGGACATAGTTAAGGTAAATTTACCTTAGGTAAATGCTTAATAGTTAAGAAGGTAGTATTTTAGTTAGGAAGGTAGTATTTTTAAGAGAAATTCAACGATATTTCGAAGTGAGACAATAAGATGCTGAGACGCAGTACATAAAGGGAGTCAAATAATGACTCCGTAGCCCACAATTAGCGATTTCGTGTTCGAGATTACGCGCTATTGTCTCATTACACGCGAAGTACATTCTAGGTAGCGTTCCCCAATATGTTACTTTAATTATCATCGCTATTACGTGCCTCGTGATAAAGCAGTTCCCCAAGCAGCGCCAAGATGCTACCAAGCCCCATGCCAAATGGTTAACCGAGAAAAAGACTCTTCAGCGGTGAATTACGATTTCCGTTTCGTATTGCCACTTGGCGAGGTAAACAACCACGAGCGTCGTCTGTGCACATAGACAGAAGAATCCTGGCGTCGCAGACGGTTTTGTGGGTTTTGCCACGGTTATTTAATATATTCTGTTCGCCGAATACGTGACGAGCTCGCTTAGGCGCTTTAATTATTGTCTCTTCGCATGCCTCTGAAGCGTGCGCCTCTTCCCGAAATGAGTTTCTGCTTTCCTTTCGTGCTCATCTTGCTGCATGAATATAATTAAGAGAAGAATTTGCTTCAGCAACACGAGTTCTACTGCCTTGAGTCTCTATGTGTCTAGGAAAACATGGGGACGTTAAATATTATACTTTGAGCTCATAGAGTCTGCCTAGAGTACGAGGGAGACTTATTGTTTATATGCGGGGTTTTAGAGAAGCAATTTTCATTAGAGGAGATAATCACGACAAACACAAATGACTGATACATCTGTATTATACGGGGAGTATCTAGAAACTAGGATAGACTACAATTCAGTTCCAAATGGAGTTAGAAGAGACTTATGAACAGGAAAATCTTGCACCCTTAACCCTAATCCGTCCCTCATATTCTGAACTTAATTCGTTCCATGATATCAAATTGGCGCAATAGAAACAAATTAGTATATTAAAAGCATAAAGAGTTAAATGTATAATCTCCTTCATAAAAAATTGGTATTTTAGATGCATTATTCATATTGTTCAGAAGTATTATAATAAAGTGATGTACTTTTCTGCGGTTGTCACATATTCCAGAATAATAAAATGCTCTACTATAATATTTTACAATCGTTTTTACAAGCGTGCCAATGCAATTGCACTTTTTTAAACAAAATAGTACAATTTCTTTCATAGAACTCAATACTTTTCGAGTTACCTTATAAACATTTAATTATCATTTCCTTAACATTCTTTATCATACTATTTACCTGTCCAACATTGAGATTTTATAGAATTTTTACTTTCTAAAAGATCTAAAAGATTTAAATAGAGTGAACCAAGTGATCAGTTTTCTCCCTACGATTCCAACGAATATTTGTCATCCAATAATGTTAGTAAACAATATAAGAATACATATATATAGTGATAGAACTTTGACACAGTAATTGTTTAAGTATCAGCGCTCAACAACTAAACGACAAGGAACTGGTTAAAAAGCATTTAAAAAATGGGTAAATGGTTATGAATTTTTAAAAACCATGAAATATCTCAAAAAGATATAAGTTTTTAACTTTGAGCTTTCCTCATGCCTCTTAGAGAATATATGAAATAATTTGGGGAATCAGTTTAAACAACAAAATGTGCAGTTGCGTTTAAAAAAAATGTGCAACTGCAATTCACAATTGCATCATTAAATTTGTAGTGAAAGTTATTCAGATAGATATTCCTATACGATTTATTTAACTCCATTTACTGAAACATAGTTATAGCCCATTCCAGTTACTAAATACACTCCGTATATGCATATTTATAGTAATAAAAGTACCTGCACTGCTATAAAATCCTATAATTCCGTTTAATTTTCGAATGCTACGTAATAATGAGCTCGACACAAATTTAATCATAAAATTATCACGAAAATTTAATCAGAATTAACCTTAGAATTTTCATACCCGTGTTTCATTTCAGATTATGCAAATTCGTACTACTTTGGTGGGTTCCTTTAAGACTAGACGTTCTTCGTAACAAATATTGATGTATAATAATAGAGCAGCTAGTATATCAGCTTCTCAGCTTACATTTTTTGCGTATTACGACTCAGTCTCTATTGTAAAAGTAATTTAAGAAAGTAATTAGAAGAAAGTAATTAGACGTATATTAAAATGTTTCTTGCTTTTACAAAATAGGACCATGCTAAGGCTCATTTAGTGGAACACGTTAAACGTCAAAGAGCACTCACACTAAGAACGTATCTATGAAATGAAATTCCTCCGAACGGTCTTCCTCAGCGTTGTGGATTCGCGGAATTAAAGTCAGCTAGAACGTATCACTGCCTTTTTGGTAAAGCAGTGTGAACACGTATCCCCAAAGTGTGTGAGAGAGTTGAAACAGGTAGAACGTCAGGGGCAGATACGTGGAAAAGATACGGAAAAGTTGAGCGCGTAAACTTGAAATTGGTTGCTGGTTGCGGTCTGCGGATGCTCGATAGGAATTCCTGATATGTTCCTGTTTCCCGTCGAACTTCCAGACTTCTCGCGTGTCCTATCCTTTGTTCGTGTTGCACCCAGTTGTCGTTTCCCCTGTAAGCGATCTCACATCTCCGTGTCCCTTTCGTTTTACATTCCTCTCTTTGGCCCTCCTATTACTTCGACAATGCCAAAAGTCTTTTTAACTTTGATTCACATCCGTGAACGATAAGCACCATTCTATCGAAACGACATTCAAGACATTCTCCTAATACGAAAGTCATCTAGATTCTTCGTGGATATCGTGCTCAAAGGGCATAGTTATACGTATTCCTCATTTCTGGGACATTCAATTCTCCAGAAAGACAAATTTTAGGTGGACAACATGTCTGAGTAACGTCTCTATCCTCGTAGGTTTTTCAGCTTTGACTGGTCGACTGGAAAATCGAGGCGAGAGTGTGTAATTCGTCTTCAATAATTGCTACGATAAGTTGGAGAGATACGGTAACGAAATTCGCGGGGCGATCATACGAAGCGTAATGAATTCATACGTTCCCCTGCCTGTTCCTGCAGCTTCTCATTTTAAACTTTCTACATCATCCTGTTAACCTCCTTCCGTCTCCTTTTACTGCCTCCTGCCGTCCTCTTGCTACTTTTTCCTTCTGCTACTTCTTCACTTCTTTTCCATCCCCAAGTTTCTGGGCTTCCTCCTTACATTTTCCTTCTTTTCTCGCCTGGCTGCTCTTTCTGTCCACGTTCAGCAGTTATAGCATGAATAGTAAAAGTTGCCACGGTGGACTGTAGTTTTTCCAGTTTCGTTTAACCCCCGCCCACTCGTTCCTCCGTATTCAGCCGATGCGAGTCCCTCCTCTGCGTAATAGCCGAAAGAAACACTTTGTCGGGAAACACCGAACTTCGCGGCAGTTACACAAGCCTGCCCGATGAATTCAGCTGAGAAGTCGGGGGAGGAAGTTCTCGCCCGACAAAAGAAGCCACGAAACTTGGGATATGAGGGGTCACAGGAAGTGTTCTCCTCTCCAGGTGGCAAAAGCCTGAGAAAACGCTAGGGAAAAAACTCCGTTCGTGTTGCTATATTCTACGTGAACGTGGAGTTTAAGTGAAGTGATGGAAATAGAACTCAAATGAACAATGAACAAGAGGAGAGTGACAGCAAACATGTTACAAGAAACGAGATCGAGAGTAGGTGGCCCTCGTTTGGGTGCAAATGGGGCTTTTTCCCGAATAGACGTTTTAAAAGTTTACTGCTGCAAGGCATTGTTTAGCCGACACTGGACGAAGACAAGGGGTGAGTTAGTCGAGGCTTTGATTAACGGGTGCCACGAGGCAAAGCCCTTTTGCGATTGTTTACCAGCCTGTCTTCGTTCGCCTTTGTTCTTCTTGCCCTCCCCACACCCCTGGATCGTTCTTTCTCGTGGCAGTTGTCGTTTCCTGCTAGCCCTTTCCTCTTTCACCATCGAACCGGTTCTTCTGTTCCATTCCTTGGCATTATCCACTCCTGCTTGTTTCTTTCCTTTCCGCGTCTCGTTACTGCGTCGACGAGATACTTCGATTAAATTTACTCTAGACAGCGAGTTAAACTACTCGCCGTGTGTACTCTACTTCGTGGCCTCTATGAACTGAAGTTCATTTGAAATTCTATTTGGAATTTCCATGTTTCCAGTCAAATGCCAATCACTCGCAAGTTTGCGAATAAAACGAAATGAAAAATATCGTTTAGTTATAAAATAGGTATAAGAAGGGTTTGATCTTTTATGTGATCTCAACAGATGATAGATTTGCATTGGGTTAAAGTGAACGCAGAGGAATATCGAAATTAATTTCTTTTGCCTAAAACCAACGGCGGAATAACCAACGTAGCATGTTAAAGGAATAATACTGCTTTCCATTTACTCTCCAGTAGCATTTCTTCTACACGAATGGAAGCATAGTTAAATTTGTATGTTATCTGAATTGTACACGAAGTTAAAAGCAATTTTCCTTTTTCTCTTTAAACATAGGAACAGGATATGGTTCTGTATGAAATTATGCATTAAAGCAATCGACTTGTTAAAACTGATCGATTTTTAAAGCGAACAGGTGCTGAGAGCGTAGACTAGCAAAGAAACGTTCGTAAATAGTATCTTTTGCACACTGCAGCTACTAATATTGGCTTTGAAAGTAATTGATCAATAATTCGTGGGATGTTTAATGGTAAAGCTTTCGCCAGATTATTTCATGTCGAATGTAATTCTATACATATAAATTTGAACACATTCTTTATTTCACGTATACTTATCATGTATCTCAAAGTGGCATTCTCTTGAATTGAATCTAAATATCGAGTTATTTCTGTTTTGAATTTCAGTTAATGTGAAAATTCCAGAGTATTCTATTGAATAGATTTTTAAGAAATTCGAAATGTCAGCAAAGTTACGCAGTAAGCTAATAACAAAATCATATGACGGCAAAGTATGCTTTTCTGCAAAATACCTTTTTGAAACTGATTGATGTTTTCCAGCTAAACATCAAACGCGAAAATGTCAATCAAGTATTAATAAATCAATTTATAAAACCAGAAATATGAAACTTATTCACTTTTCACATATTTTCGAGCGAATATCCACGAATAATTACAAGAGAAGTCCTTATCGATTGTCAATTGTTTCAGGATATTTGCGTTTTGTAGAATCCCTATGACTCTACTTCTCAAAACTTGCTCCATTCTCAGTTCACCACTATCAGTGGCATTAATTCCAGACTGTTGCGTCTAACAGACTCCATCGGTCCATGCTATAACTTTGTACTCAAATGGCTTGTTCCATTATAGTCGCGTGCATCGACAGTTAAACGAGTCAAGTCCCAGGGAAGGGTTGATCTCGCGCCATTGGTTAAGACAGTCCCTTACTTTTTTAATATGCACGATGGCCAGTGTACCAAACCACTATTCAACCCCTTCTTCCGCAAAATTAAATCCAGTTTAACCGAAAAGAAATCCAAACCTTGTACTAACATCAAAATAAATAGTCGAAAGCACTTTACGACGAACCTCGCTACAAAAATTGGAATCCTCAAATAACCTTTAACTATTATGCTGACAGTATTATAACAGTGCAGTAGAATTACTGTCATTCCTTTACCAAACATGATTAACCCTAGAACGACACCCTCGAATCGCTGTCGACTCCATAAAGTTTTAAACTATAAGATCTTTTCAGTATACACTTCGAAGTAGTTTAAAAATATTGTTTCTTCTTTCAGTAAACAGGAATCAGACCATACTATCTTCTCCTAAGATGCCCAAAGAAGAATGTAAAACAAATTTTTTCGAATTTTAAATATCAAGATTTTGAGAGGAGGAGGTGTCCACAACGCTACAGCGTTACTTACACCAAAAAACAGAAGGATGTCGTTCTAGGGATAAAAACAGTATATAGCAAATTCACAACTTCTAAGCTCATGAGAAATAAACTTTAGTTTATTAAAAATAAAATAGTACAAATCCTGTGATCCCAGCATATCAGTAAAAAGTTAATATTCTACAGATCAAAGTTCCAACTTGCAATTGGTATATAACTGTTTCTCTGAACTATAAGTAGGAAACAAAGCTTGCCAAGAGGGAATCTCTTAAAATGGCAACGGAGTGAAGCAAAACAGCGCAGCGATATTTTCTCGCTGCTATAGAGCGGTAATTAAGCAAGATGCCAGTGTACAACCGCAACAGATGCTCGAACACTTCGGATTTCGAAGTTCCATTCACCGTCACGGGCTGCGAGTCCGTCTTGTCTTGAAACGACGCTTAAACGGTTCATGGAACGAAATCGCTCTTCCCGTCGTTTGCATCCATCTTCGTGAACGGGCCTCGGGACTTATTGTTCTACGACGCTTGGTCCTGACGTCTAAAGAGGGCGAATTTTTTTTCACAACTCCCTTTCAACGAACACGCCGACGCTGAGAAATTTCGCCTATTTCTTTCATAGTTAGCAGTTCTCGTCACGTTCGCTAGTTGCATCAGCGGCGAATAGATAACTGAGAAACAACTTATTTACTCGTGAAGTTCGGCAACAACGTGACCAATCTTGCTACTCTTACTTGGAAGGACTGGTATTGTTTAGGGTGCAGTAACTTTGCTTCAATGGGGATGATGGGGCTAGTTCGTATCGAGGAGTTCGTTAGAGAAAAAATTAAGATTCGTAGGAGGAAGCTTTTAGATTGTACTGCTTGGTGAAAGATGGCGAAATGTAGCGAAACTATTGTAGTATACAAATAAATTTATGAAACTGGTAACTAATTACAGGTTTTAAAATGTTTGAAAATTTGAAGCTTTAAAAGTTTCTACATTTGAAGTTTTAAATATTTGAAGGAAAAATATTCAATAATTTGTAGATTCGAAAGTTTGAAAATTTGAAAAATTACAAGCTACGTCTCCTCCAGGTGCATAAACTTCGCAACTTGTCTGCATTTTTAGCTCCTTTTCTGCAATAACCGAGATCTCAACAGTTACGAAAGATAAACTGTTGAAACTAATGACTGATCATAATTAACAGAATATTTAGAAGCTTAGAAACTTAGGGATCCGCAAAGTGAAAATTTGAAGATTCGAAAGTTAGAAGCTCTAAGTTCAAGAACTCGAAAGATAGAAAATTTAATGATATATATTTTAAATCGTTAAAACGATGAAAAGCTGAATGTTTAGAGGTCTGAAATCTAAAAATCTGGGAACATGAGGAATTCCAGGTCTTCTCCCTCACTAATTAATTATAAGAACTTCGAAACGTGCCTGCGTTTTGAGCACCTTTTCAGCAAGGATTTGGTCCCAGGAATGCGAAAGCCGCAAAATGTTCTCATAAAAATTAATCAATGTGTGTTGCAGTGCCGAAGGTGGAGATCGTGGACGAGCACGGCACTACGGCTGGCGACAAATTTTACAAAGCGGGCAGCACGATAGAATTGAAGTGTGTGGTCAGCAATATACCGCAGCCCACCGGATACGTTACGTGGCGGCATGGATCCCGAACGCTAAATTACGACACCACTCGCGGAGGAATCAGGTAAGCCCCGAGCATACGATTTAATGGCTCAGAAATTGATTTTACCGCGCGCTCCAGTCAGATATAATTCCATGGAAATTCGTGTTATTACCCGACAGTAGAATCGACATCGCGACCCTTCGCAAAATTTAGTTTTATTACGTTCATGGGAATCCTAAAGGGAACCTTCGAAAATTTTGCATTAAATTTGCAACTATTTGCAACTATAACAGTTTATCCTGAGTTGGGTAACATCAATTGTGAGCGTTATGAAAATGCCAGCTTTAAAACTAATTATAAAAACCCTACATTACAAATTCAACTTTTTCCTCACTGGGAATTTGTAAGAGGTTTTGGTCTTCAAAGCTGACATGACAGAGTCCTACATAGGTAAATAGCCTCCAGCAAAAGTGTACTTGTAAATTCCCTCAGTTGGAAAAGGATTAAGTGGATAAACTAAGTTTATGCATAATGTCCGTGCAATTTAAGCTTAGATAAGCTAAGTTTGTGTACATCGTTCATACGATTTAAGCTTAGCTAAGCCAAGTTCGTGGAATGTTCAAACGAATTTCACGAATAATTCAATTCGAGAAGAATAGTTTCAACTTTGATTTCCCTGACAATAATACTTTTTATTGGCTATCTAAAGTAATCAACTAATTCGGTGATTGAATATTTGTTCAAAAATGTTTCCAATCAATTACAAGAAGAGATTTCGATAAATATAAATAAGAGAAATAGGTTTCGAATGGGTTTCATGTTGTTTGTAGATATTTGCATTCTCAATATTGAATTTCATCAGTTGCTAATTAATCATTAGTAATAGCGTCAACATTGGTCAACGAATTTGTTTCGTGTTAAAGTCAATGTTATAGTACCATTCAGAAAATATTACTCCAGGTTTCAAATGACCCTTTGTTATTCCAACTTCAAATTGTTACACAAGACAGCCTGAAACTAGACTTCATAGAAACTTGTACCACCGTCTCTGAAATTTTTGCTTCAGATAGATAAGCGTTTTTATCCATTCCGTATAGGTAATTTTTTCTTTAATTAGAACGAAGCGACACTGCATAACATCTGACCACATGACCGCCATTCAGACATGGTTTTGTGGGCAGTCTGGTAATTCCGTTGCTCGCTAGCCGATAGTTTATGCAGGCTGCATGGGGATTCTAATTGCTTCGATAAAGAATGGAACGTTCGGTGAATTTTGAAAGGCTTTCATTAAAGTTCTCTGAACTGGCAGCACCAGCCGCAGGCGTGTGTGACTTAATCGGTTATAGATATGACAAAATTCATGAATTTTAAGTAGCCCTATCCTGCACCCTATCCTGCCCTGTCTTTCCTGAGGATTTGTCAATAAATCGATTCACAAATACCAGCCTTTAACGCGTTCACTGCCATTTTGAAGCAATCGTTGGATTCTTTTGAAATATGGACAGGAAGAAAAGAGTTCATTTTCAATTCAATCTCAACGATTCTGTGTAAAATGTAGGATACTTGGAAGAAGGGCTCAGAGTTTACAGAGAAAATAGGGCAATTTGTTAGCAAGAAGATTCTAGTGAAACTGCAAGTTTGCAAATGAGATGAAAAATAAGAAATATGTATAATATAATCTTTAAATACGATAATTTAAGTTTGAGAGAGGAAACTATCCGTCAGAGTTAGGAACTAGGAATAACTTAGGTCAAATAATTAGAGAACGAATGCAGCTTGGAAGAAACGGGAACGAGGAAAGTTATTTGTGTTCCTGAAAAGAATATCGTGGCCACAATTCCTTAAAATCGCAAGTAACTAGTATACTTATTGGTAGAATGTTTAAAGTGATCATTTGTGATAAAATGTAGCCTAGAAAATAAGAGAAACTCTTAGCAAGCTCTTATTTCTGTTCTGTAGTAGAAAGTGATTGTCAAGAACAGACCAGACGTTTCAGAAGAAAGTGTTTCTGACATAAGTAGAAGTATTCTAGCTGCGAATGGAAGCTAAAACGTTGGAAAAATAAATGTAAGAATATTTCAATATAAAATAAAATAATAAAAGTCAGTGATAAATTTAACATAAAGATATATATAAAGCAGTGGAAAGAGTAATTATCCCCACATACAGGAACCGCAGCATTATTTTAGAGCAAAATAAAAAATGTAACTATGAAAAAGTAAGCTTAGTGGCAAATTTCCTAATAATGTACATATTTTCCATTTTACGTAACGGCTATTATCATAAAAATATCCAATTTCCCCGAGTTCACCACGAAAAATGTGAATAAATTACCTACGTGATTACTTTTTTACGAACCTCCAAAATGACCTTATTCTCTACTTCTGCGAATAGTTCATATTTCTGTACGAATTTTGCAAGGATGGATTAACACTTTACAGAGGAATAAAATGAGCAAGAAGTATGTTAATATTTTATACATACTGTGACAGTTGTGCCGCTGTAGGTCCCTGCTTCCCTCTACTCTTATCCTTTCACATTTTTTCCTTGTTTCCTGTCTCTCCCTGCATTTCACTTCTCACAGCGTAACGTTTCACCTCTTTGGACACTTTGTTATTTCCTCACGATTTCCTATCCATCCTCTATGTCAGGGGTCAGGCCTAACCAAGCGAACTCAGCGAGTTCGAAGACAGTCCTGTGCCTGCATCTCTGACAGGTATCTTCTACTACTTGACACGATAAACGTCGAATTCAACAGCAACATGAGCAGTGGAGTTAGAACACTACAGAGCCTCTTCAGCTATAGAACGCATCACTAGAAAGATCATTTACCCAGAATAAGGACCCCCTATTCGATAGTGCTCTCGCAGGCTCTTGCAGACACTTACTTATATATCTCTTTTCTATGCTTCTATCTATCGATGTAAAAAGTAGAATAAAAAAGTAATTTCGTTTCGATTCTTTTATGTTAACATGAAATAGAGGATTCGTTGATTTCAGTTTTCCAATCGCACAAAATGTAATCCCATTTTTGAGGTATTTCGAGATATCTCCCATTAAATGACTTCCTCTTTCAAGGTGCACTCTTTATTTTAGCATCGATGCAAATACAGGTTGTGTTTAATAGAAGTCCTGCTTTTGTCCAGATTGCTGCCTAGAGCATGCATGGCTGGACTTAATATTCTCAATGCTCTCGTCAACCTTCGAATTCGGATTTGCAATTTATTCGGGCTCTATTCACTTTTTCCTCGTCTGTAATCGATATCAAGCGCGTATTCATTTCAAACTTCATCAACCATACACGACCTAATGGTGTGGCGAGGATTCTTTGATTCTTTTATTTCCTGGATCGTCCTGGTTACGAGGGAAATTCGTGCGATGAAAAATCGAGGAACAAACATCTGTTATTAATCAATGCAAAAAGAAAACGAATGAGAACAGAACTCACTCACATTCCGCGATCAGAATTTGGGTGTGGAACTGCAAAATTGAATTTTTATTTCGTACCTCCGTTCAAATGAAAAATACATCTCGTTTAACATTATTTACATCGCAAATAAGCTTTCCATCGTATATTTGTGTGCTTTAATTTTGACGAAGCAGATGTCTGTCTCCATCTGTTTCCCATTTTTACCATAAAAAAGAAGGAATTCTGCTGCTTGCAAATGAGAATAAGTCTGCCAAGTCACGATATTGCTGAAACGTTTTCAGAGATTCCACGTTTGATCGTGCCTCCACGCAAGGGAAGAAAAAATGGTTTCTGTTCCGATGGAGTTGAAAAATGACACCGCGGTTGCGTGTTTTCCAACTGCCATCGTATCGAAATAAAAAGCACCCACAAAGCAGATTCTAACGTCAACTCGCGATCGTTACGTGTATATACGATTTCGAGATATGAAACTGTCGCTTTTCCCAGTGGTACGCATTTCATTCGTACCTTTGAAATCTACACAGCTCGATTAGTTTACGAGACAACGGTTTCTGTCAACGCCTCTCCTATTCTGCATTTCACAGGATAAAATACATTGTAAAGGACAAAAGGTTCTTCCTGTCAACTTCATTCTTCGTAATTGAACGCAAGCTGGTTGGTGTCTGTCTTTTTTCAGCAATCAATCTTTAACAGATTGCAAATACCAGCAGGGAAATTTGCAACTTTAATTGAATCTTTTGTGCCTTACCTTTTATTTATTATTGTACTGTGGATCGAGTTCAAAGTTGGGCAGTTTTGAATGTTAGGCGATCTTTTGAAGGTAGATTCAATTGAATTTTTAGAATATTTAGGCTGATCACGAACACTATTAAAGTGATAATAAAATCGTAGAGATTTTTGTACATGGATCGAAAGTTTATGCCATAACATCACGAAAACTTAAATTGCAAATGGCATTGAAAGCTGATATGACCTTAAGAAATCAAACAAGTTTCAGTGATAAAGCGTATCTGCATAGAAAAGTGAGTGATGTAGAAAGAGGAGTGAAAAAGTTGTGGAAAGAATAAAGGAAAGAAGCAAAAAAAGTGGGAAGACAGTTTCTTGAAAATTAATTATCTTTATTAAATAGAAATTAATATAATTCATGAATGAGGTCAGTCACTTAACACACTTATTTACTTTTGAAATATAATTTTTCAGGTTAGACAGCTGTTTCAGAAGCTGTTTCCGTAGTCTGTGCACCCCTTGAAACTTTACGAAATCAATTTTCGTGAAAACAAGATACTTCGGCCGATTGTACAATGAAAGAGTTGGACGCAGGAGTACGTGAGAAAATGAACGAAAACTGCAATAATAAATATAATACCCGTGTCTGCTGTTGTGCTGAGAAAAGGAGTTCTGTCAAGCGTGCTGTTGAAAATTTAATCATCTCTGAAAGCGATCGATTATTGTGTTGCGACACGTGACGCACGAGCTTCTTCTCCATTTACGGTTGTCATGAGGAGAGCGGAAAATGCAGAGGTGGCGAGAGCAATAGAGAGAAAGAGAGAGCCTTGAATAAAACATACCGCATTTCCAATAAATTTTTTAAAAAGAGGCATGCGTCACGCTCGTTTTTCGGCTACCCACATATCGGCTAGTGCACGCTTCTAGCTACGTTATATCCAGAATTCTTATCGACAGACTGGGTATAAAAGGTTAAAATTCTATCACGGAATCCAGAGATACGTTTTAGTACCGAAAACCACCGAAAGATATTTGTGAATTGATTTGGTAATCTTAAGGATGTTTAGAATAATATCGAAAATCATGGAGATAGTGCAGAGTAGTACTTTGCATGGAGACCTGACAAACGTGAGAAGAATCACACGAGAAGAGGTGAAAAGTGAGAAGAGATAAGTTGTAAGAGTTAAAGTTAAAGCACGCTTGAGACAGTAAAGCTTCCATAATCCACTAATCCACTAAAGGACATAAAGTGCTAGAACTCTACACAATTGAAAAGCTAATAAAAGAGCACTGTTAAGTCTCCAACACCATAAATTCGTATTTGCAAATATCTCAGGATTATTTCAATTTGATATAAACTTATAGGAACCAATTTTATTGCATGTGCTACTCATCTCTTCTTCCCTCCGTAGCCATATATCAAAATCCTATTTCAGTTCTTTATTTTTCACTACTAACAAATATCAACGAACGAAACGAGAGCTTGAATATTTTAAAAATATTAGACTATTTTTATGAAGTACATATTTGATATGCAAAGTGTAGTAGTCGTTAAATAGTGTGGAAAGAAAGAGTTGTGATTGCGAATCTTGACCACATATGCAAAAGTTTGTTTGAGATATTTGACTATCTGAGAATCTATGAATTTTAACTGTTTAAAAGTTAATGAAACGATTTGCCGCATTTTTTCGCGTTAGGGATGAAGCAGACAGCGATTTGCGGTAGCAAGAGTTATCCCTTTGCGTGTGGTATTGGCCAAGTGGCGTGCCGATGTTTAGAAGGAACATAAAACAATTTGTTGGAACGTGAGGAGTTTCTGCTCAGTCTGTGGGTGGTACATTGTGTCTTAATGTTCAAAAAAAAATTCGTAGAATTTACTACCCGAGAAATTCGTATTGTCCCGGTGCAAAAACAGATGGTCCTTGGTTCTTTGAGACTAAACAAGCATTTCTGTATTAAAACTTTACACGAACTATAAGCAAACTGACTAATTATCTTCAGAGTACAGATGATTACTCATCTCGTTCATTTTTTAGAACTACTAATTTCATGGAGTTAGCTGTAATTAGAACACCTGCTTGCACAACGATCATAATTACAAATTAGTATCGTGCAGCTTAAACCCACCGTACTAAAGGCATCTAAACTCTCATTTGGGACAGGCAACCTCATAGATAATTGATAACTAGTTTAATTCAAACGTCATCAAGTCACACAAGGCACTTGACTTCTCCACCAGAATCTCTATTGTTTGTGTAACAATCAAGATTAACAAAGACCTCCTAAAGCCCCCGTATAGTGAAGGGTCTCGTTAGGCAGCAAAAGGCAGCCATTTATGGTAACGTTCGCCATGGCGGTATGACGTAGTGACGGATCCCTTATCGACGATTTCTAAAGAGCTCTGAAGCCTGACGAATCTCTAATGCCCCTGAAACGATGCATCGTTATAGAAGGATCAGTACGTGCACGATTTATCTAAAGCATTCTGTTACACTTTGATTGGCTGCAGCCACATTGCCGAGACGGCTTAATGGAGGCGTCAAACTCAGCGTTGTAAATGAATGACGTCCAATCGAGCCATTCTGTGTCCTAATCGCTAGACCCTCCATTCGCTGCAATCTTGATCTTCGTTTCGTGAAAGCTAGATAGAGATAGATAGAGAGTTACCTTTTGAAGTCAATCCACGCACCCACGCATGGATTTAATTCGCATGCTTTTCCACCCTCGGCTTCTATAAACTAGGACGCCTCGCTTAATTATTCAGGCAGACCTCGCGACTTTAAACGAGATTGCCTTCGCGCTGTTGCTCTCCTTGATGCGTTAATTTCGTGAAGTTAAGGCTGACTTAATTAAAATCTTGTTGCATGATTAACGGTGCACGGTTAAACGATTACATGAGCCAGCGGAGAGAGCACCGAAATTGTTTGCGAAACTCGAATCAGTTACTACTAAAAACGAATACTCCCGTTGCATTAATTATGCGTTTACTCGAGTCGACAGGGATTGCAGGGAGCAGCAACTTCATCAATAAAGTTAGAGGCTAACGCGATTATGGACACAGCTATGAGCCTCTCTTCGACAGAGACGCTTCGCCACCTGTCTATTTATTACTCCTCACCTTGGGTCCTCGGGAAGTTGGTCAAGTCTTCCCAGCACTTGCCTCGAGCCAATTTAGCAGAGCTCAAGTCCCAAGTGTGCTTCAAAAGCAAGTGTTAACCACGTGGACGTGAACGTTTTTACAAAATTGAAACAATTACAATCCTGGCTATCCTGACAAGTCAGTGCAATCATTTCCTCCGGCTATCAACGTGCGAAATTGTTGTAGCCACGTATTGCATCGGCTCCTCTTCAGGGCTTGACAGCGTGGCCCAGTTGATCCATTACTCAGCAAATCAATTAGGACAGGGACTAGTTACGTCGTGGCGCATCGCGTCGTAACGCGGAGAGAAAAAGAACATCGAAAACAAAGCATTTAATCGGATTTTGTTTTATCGGCCGCACACACCGAGGCAAATGTTTTACGGAAACAACAGGAAACTGGGCTACCCTCTTTTTTCATACACACGCGGACTCTGTATACATATATGCACGTGCAGGCCTGCACAGTTCCATGTTAGCGATGGGTGGAATGAGGACTATATTTCAAAAATTCTATACCACCGGTGCGTGGATTTTTCAACCTCTGGCTTCCCGAAAAAACTGCCGCCGAAATTGCTGCGTTATTAGCGGGTTACCGGACATGATCCTTGATAAATGATGTAATTTTTTTGTTGAACAACTTTTGCTATAGGATTCCCATATCGATGTCACACATTGTACTGGAGAAAGGAATCAGCCTGGAATTACAGGATTCGATTCATTCGTCTGCAGAGGACGTTGTCGGTTATCAATAGATTTCAGCTGCTGCGGAGCAATCGTTGCTGTGGAGCAAACTGGGAATTTGTAGACCAGCGTGAGCCTGGGAACTGATAAAGTTCCAATACAAAAAGTAGAAGGATTGTGGATCTCTATGGAGAAAAATTCTATCTCTAATTTGATAGAAACAAAGGCTACTTCCCACTCCAGAGATTCGATGAAGAACTTCGAAACTCCTAGAGATACGCTTAGGTGCAGATAAAATGAGACTTGGAAACCGTGATAGTAATTAATAAATATGTTACCTCGTATCATTTATACATATAACTTGCATAGGAATGTCTTCCAAGAAGGCAGAAGTTGCCTTACCTTATTGAACCTCTCAGATCTGACCCCTGCTCACAACGTTCCCAGGATTTTGGGATCTCTGAGGAAGATACATAGTCTTGATAGCTTATAAAACCATTTACTTAAGCTGGTGTTGTCCGACTTAAGCTCGGGAGCTTAGGAATCTCCTACTGTGTCTTCGTCACGATGCATACTGACGTTAATGCCTGACTAGAGTTCTTCCAGTAGGCATTCGAGACTTCAATCAATCCTGTCATTGTTCTGTTTCCAATGCAGTAATTCTAGAAATGACAAGGAAAATATGAAACTGTTCCAAATATCAGGACAATTAATTAGGTAATAGACAAGCTGTCAGAAAGATTAGTCTACAAATCAATATATCTACTCGTCAGTTTAGTTAATTTGTTTAGTTTACACCGTATTAAGCGTTTACGTTTCGATACTAATTTATTGCATGAGATACTGTTTCTTTAATATAACTCGTCCTTACTGCTTAGTATCACTCGATTCAGCATAATCTTATATTCCAAATCTTCTTTTTTTTTTACGTATACTGTCCCTGTATTTTGTTTAAAAATTGGGCTCTTTACACACTCAATAAATAATAATAATAACTAATATTTTCTTCCCTATTCTTCTCAAATTTTAAATACTATTTTGACCCCAGCTGCACCTAAAAATATGAAGTTGCCAAGATCTGGGTCAGAATCACCTAGAAGTCAGTTTCCTGTTGTTACAAGGATTTATTATCTCGACGCGTGTAATCCGACGGAATTGGGCATGAGCCTGAGGTAAATCACAGGCGTGAAGACCAAGTCGAAGTTTCCATCTTCCGTAAACTTTTACGATACTTACGCAGTGACTTCTTTACAACTTCCTGTAGCGCGTTGCCGTGTATGTGTTCTATTACGAAACAGAGACAACTGCAAGAATTCGTCGAGCGTAAGTGGTGTCTGCGCCGGAAATTCACCGATGTTGGCGTCCAACTTTAGATGTTCATCTCCGTCGTCACGTGCCAGTCAAACGTAAAAACTCCAATGCTGGCGCCCAGGTTTCCTCTATCGATTGAACATCGAACATTGCTTAGAAATGCTGGACAGCTAATGAAACTTGTAGGAAAGCAGAGGTCTTTGTCCATGAGGTTCCTATGTGCTCAAAGCTTCTGCAAAATATCCCCATTCATTCACGATGAATTTGCTTCCCTTTTATTCGTTGAATATTCGATTTGTCCTCCAGTTTTCATACTTCACTTCTATAAAAGGCAGTAGTCCAAATTACGCGACTTCGATTGCTAGAAACAATAGCCCTGCGTTAGTTAGTAACAATAGCAGCCGCGTTGTTCTCTTCACCACATTTTGCATAAACTATAAACCATGAAATATCCTATAATTATACACAGGTTTGCAAAATAGAATTAACACGCTACAAAGTCATTCTATTATCCCTCCAAATTGCTGTCTCATTTTTTCTGGGAACGTAGACTAATCTAATTTGCATCCCTCTGATTTCCTTAAACATTTTCTTACAAATTGCGCATATTCGACGCCCTGTTATTGTCCTCGCAATCTCTTTACGACTATAATCCGCATCACGCGTATCCAGAATGAACGAAAAGAG